>NC_137933.1:8549358-9749358 GCF_963969265.1 Rhamphochromis sp. 'chilingali'
CCCTGTTGGCCTGCTGAGCACAATTGTGAGGCAACCACTGCCTCACAATTGGCAACCACAGGCAACAAAGTCTTGTTTAATTCAATATTTAAATTATTATGATGCGTTTTCAAAGGACTTTATCTGCAATCCTATCATGCAAAAACAAATGTGCGTATCATGGACTTTGATACTTAAGAAATCTCTGATGATTTTATTTGTCAGAAAATTGGTGCCTATGTTTTTTGAAAGCACATTTGCTGGTTTCCAGTTTGTCTCACTGCGCTTCAGTCCCACCTGCATGAGAGCTGAAGTTGTTTAGAACATGCCCCGAGCCCCAATATCTTATCTCTCCTGTCTAGACTTGAGTAGGTTCCCTGTTGGCCTGAGGTAGGGGAAGAAAGAGCTTCAACTTATACCTCATAAGCTCTTTTCCTCAGCTACCAACAGCTGGCATGCCATGTGTCTCACACTTTACCTGTCTATCTCTGTCTGTCCTCTGTAACCCCACCTCCACCTGCTCTCACTGGCTTAGCTAAGTGAATGTGTGTGGAAGGTTTCCGAGCTCTGACTAAAATAATTGCTAGATCAGTTTTTACCTTTTCTTTATGACCCATGTTCCCTGAAACCAGGAGAATATGTTAACAGACATACATGGGCACAGCTGCATCTGGTCATACTTTATACTGTCTTTTCTTGGTCCTGCTGGTTGGCGTCATCAGCCTGTCACTGCTGAACACAGCTGCTGTTTATCAAGACTTAACTAACAGTAACCCATTAGTTTTTGTGTGTTTGTGTGTATGTTGGACCTCAGCTCCAGTCTAGATTATCAGAAGGCCTTGGTTAATGATGGCAAACGGGTGCAGGTTGCAGTAGTGATAGATTATCAGGATTAGGGAGAAAATGCTGCATGATTTTTTTTGTGCCATTATGTAAAATGTTGTGTTTGGAATTAAGTTAAAGTGCATTTTTTGTGAAAACAGTCTGCTTTGAGAGCTGAATTTGAGCTGCAAAGCTTATATAAAGGTTCCAAGGAATTCCACCAATTCCACCGTTATTAGAGCTTTTTCATCTTAAGGATATAATTTAAACTCCTTCTCATTCTTTGTTTCTGTTGATTGTCCAAGATTTTCATGTATAGCTTAACCCTGTAACGCCAGGTGTTACAGGGTTCCAGGTGTACAGGGTTAAGCTATCATGTTTGTTACCTCTGCATCATCAGTGTTTTATTTGTTTAAGGTAAAGATACTGTGAGCAATAAATTGAACAAAAAAACCCAGATGTAGCAGAAATGATTCAAATAAAAACTCATATATGCAAATTAATATTTAATTTCTCAACACACAAAACACGTCAGGTTTTTTTTGGTTTTTGGTTTTCAATTTTATCCTTCAGGCCTTACAGGATTAACATCTTTGACCCATTGGTGGTGCTAAAGTGCTCCAAGTGCCAAACATGAACCTTGGAGAAAAGAATCAGGAATGTCCCCAGTAGGGATGGGTATCGTTTAGGTTTTATCCGATACCGGTGCCAAATCGGTACTTTTGAAACGGTGCCGGTGCTCAAACGGTGCTCAAACCGGTGCTTAAAGAATGGAGAACACAAAATTGGTCCAAAAACCTCTCATGTTCAGCTGGTTTTTTGTAAAAAGATAACAATGTTAGCCTTTTCTGCAGCTATGGGGC
This sequence comes from Rhamphochromis sp. 'chilingali', assembly GCF_963969265.1. Lineage (NCBI taxonomy): Eukaryota > Metazoa > Chordata > Actinopteri > Cichliformes > Cichlidae > Rhamphochromis > Rhamphochromis sp. 'chilingali'. Next base: position 8,551,023 of record NC_137933.1, read on the forward strand.
ATATATGGCATCACTCTTGGCTTTAAGCAGTGCTTAAACAATGGAAAAAACACAAACTTTGTCCAAAACCTCTCATGTTTAACTGTTTTCCACTTTTTCTTTGGTCATTTTAGCCTTTTTGGCCAGGGTGAAGGGAGTATCTGCCATCAAACAAGAAGACAGCCGCATGTAGCTATGATGAGGTTTGCTAGTTCACCTTACATGCATTAATGTAATAACGTGGTTAGCCTACTCAACGTAAATTACACACGAACAACATTAAGCTACTCGCCCAGAGAAGAACGGCTGCTGCTGCCGTCATCATCCGTCATCATTTCTGCTACACTGACAGGGCTAGGGGCCAGGACTCTCCTCTTCGTGTTTTTGGGGGATGTTGCTAACTCCGGGTCCAATAACAGGCAACCCACGCACAGTAGATGTGCTCGGTGTGAGGTCTCGCAGCAAGCTATCATACAGCGCATTTCTGGGCTTTTAAAAAAAACGCTATGCGTCGCCAGGTGTTTCATCGGATTTGAGGTGTTACCTCCTTTGACAGTATCACAGTATCAGCTTAAAGCACTTGTTGCAGGCTGCTGAGTTTGCATATTTTGCTGTGAAGTACAGCCAGACTTTTGACCGCTTCGCCTTGGACATTTTAATCTGTAGCTCTGCTCTAAAAGAACGTACGTACCTGGCCCCGCCTACTATCCTCGGAAACGTAAAATTATTGGCTAGAAGTGTATCACAGCTCAGGAAAAAAAAGCACCGAAATAAAGCACCGAAATGTGCGCTGCTTTTCGGTCTGGTTACTACCGTTTATGTCAGAACCGGTGCCATGATGGCACCGGACACCGGTACCCATCCCTAGTCCCCAGTGAGATTTTCTTTACTGTATGGTTCTAGACTGTAATTAAACAAAAGAATGAAAAGGTATCTGTAACTGCACACATTCACCCCGTGAGTTAAAAAGCCTCTCCTTTGTCTGCTCTATCCTTCTACAAATGCTCACTCATAGCACACAATAAGCAGCCAAATATTTTTCTCTCCAAATGTCCAGATTCTCACAAAGCCTTCGACTCCCCCTCGATTGCTAAATGCTTTAACTGCCTCCCAGCTACAGTCATGCTAAAAGCTGTGCTCTGCTATATCCCAAGGGGGCAGGGGCTGCTCAAACCATGCAGGCCAGGCATTGCGGGGCTTCTGGGAGCCGTCTGAATCTGAAGCTGTTCGATGCAAGATGTGAGGTCAACTGTGTTTCCAAGTTAATGGTACTCCCACACACATGCTGCAGCTGGCATAAGATGCTATTCCGCCCACATGAGAAAAAAAAAAATCTCTATTTTAGTCAGTTCAGTTGCATGTTCTTTTTTCCCTAAAAGTAAGACCTCTCCTTGACAGTTATTGTAGCTCATATCCTTAATTTTTAGTTTGTGTTAGGGGGTGAAATTGATAAATGTTGAGGGTCAATCGATGGGGAAGAGCAACATAATATGAGAAGAAAGAAACCCACAGAGACAGAGTCTTAAGAGAACTGATGTTTTTGTTGCTATGGATACTGCATCAGCAGAACACCAAACACCTACCCGCTGGGCACACTGACGAGCACTAAAGAGGGCGGGCGGGGCTGCTACTCAGGTAAATTCAAGTGTTCTCTTTTTGTCAAACATTGCAGCTCTAACAGCCACAATCGTTCTTTCCCCATCCTTCCACCCACTTTTTTTTAAAGTACTAATAGAGGGCAAAACAAAAAGCTTAATATGGGATAAAAGTTGCTGCCACAGGCAGCTGAACAAGCTACAAGTCCAGTCGTGTGGGTTTTTTTTAAGGAAAACAAAGAAGCCAGAGATGGTCCCTTGTCTCTGGTCCAATATGGAATCTGACCCAGACCAGGAGGTGATAATAGATGGGGAATGCAGATCAAAGGAGCATTAACTAATCTACAGCGAGTGGTTTGTGGAATCAGCAACACAGAGTAAGTTTTAACTCTCCATACCTTCCCTGAATCATATATTTTCCATGTTAGCTTGAATTCAGATGGGGAGTAAGGGAGTGGGGTTCGTGCAGGTTGCAGCTTTAAAGTATTAAGCTGATTATCCACGTTTCACCATGTGAGCTCAGGAAAAGCTCTGGGGACACGAGTGTGTTTCAGGTCTGCAGACCTGAAACAGACAGCATATTTTGTCCCATGATTCCCAAATGTTATCCTTCATTTATCCCAGTTGTATATTTATATAATAGATATACAGCTGATACATGTTAAACAGGAATGGGTTTTTTTGGGGGGGTTTTGTTTTTGTTTTTTTACATCAGCAGTTGTATTTACTGCACAGTCTTGCACTGCATGACTAATCGTTAGCTTAGATGGAAACCCAACCAAGAGCATCTGTCGAAAAACTAGAAAAGTGGGAGAAAAACACAAATGGTTCAAGAGTAAGAGAGAAGCCTCTTGAAAATGTTTTATTTCCTTAAAGTGGGTTATCATCTGTCATCTGGGGACTCTTTTAAAGATTTCAAACCAGATGAGTATTAAAAAAAAGGGACAGCTTAGGAAAAATCTGTTTTTATGTTGTAGCCGTCTTTTCTTTCTTTATTTATCCCAGCGATCCCGGGAGCCTGTTTCCTTAACCGATGGTCTACAGGCAGGAGTCACAGCTCTGTGCTTCATTCTAGCATTGAGGTGACAGTAGGTTAGTTTTGAGTGCGGTGTGTGTTTATGCCTGCAGACATGAGGAATTCCAAGTTTGTCACAGTAGTCTTTTAAATTTAGGGGTTTTTTTTGTCGCGTGTGCAGATGCAGCATGGTGGAGTCATGTGCGTGAGTTCAGAGATGCGTGTCACGTGTGTGAAAAGTTTGTTGAGTTTTTACCGTGGATCCGGGTCAGTCTGTCGAATCTAAAGGAGTCTGTGTTTACACATCAAATAGAAAGAGAGAGAGGGAGAAGTCAAAGAGAAGCTAAGTGAAAGAGCGGCAGCCAGAGGGATCTACATGCTTTGATAAATTCTCAGAGTATAGATAGCAAATGTTTTCCCAGGACAGAAGACAATAGGACTAGACACCAAAGAGAGATGGAGAAAAAAATGGAGAGAGCGAGAGAGAGAGACATTCCTCAGTGTGTTGTCTAGTCCAGTCCAGTCCTGTCTTACAGGGACAGCTGTGTCATTTTCATACCACAGGGCTCCTGGGCTCCAGCCCAGAATGTGCCGTTCTCCACTGCCTTCATCTTCACACTGTTCGCACTTAGTCCTCATATCATTTGTTTTGTTTGTTTGTTTTAAGCTTTAAGTGTATTCAAATATATGGTCTTTTTTCAGACTTTCAACTTTTTCTTATACCATAATAATACTTTTTGAAGTACCTCAAACACAGGAAACACTTCCTCCTGGGCTTCAAGGCAATGAGCACCTGCAGGTGTAAATGCTGTTGTGAGGCAGCGTTGGCTTAGAGAAATTGATATCCTTCATGCTGTACCATTTAGTGATAGGAATAAATTGTTTTGCATGGTTATGATGGCACTGATTTGTGTGGAGGTAAAGTCTAGACACTCCTTCTGTCCCGATGCTTCCACAGGACTCACCTGTCAAGTTGTCCATGCTCTTATCTGCGTCGTGCATCAAACCCTGAGGGCTGGAAGTCAGAGAGACCGTCAGTTAAAGCCACTCCCTCTTCCTCTCCCATCTGTCTGTCTGTATAGTGGGCAGAGCAGCAGTTTGGGGTTATGTGATACAGCTGCAACGTGAGGACCAGTAGTCACCCCTCAAACACAGGAAATCCCCTTACTTCTGCTTCGCAGCTCTGTTGTGGCCCCACGTCTGTGTGTACATTTCTGCGGCACAGATCCTGTGTGCATGTGCCAGAGTCGGACTGGGCTTTTCAGGAAGGGGGGGTACAGTACAGCAGACCAACCCACCACAGCCTCAAGGGACACACACAAGAAAAGTTAAAACAAACACAACCGCTGCCCTTTTCTCAGGACACTTTTAGACACTTCTATTGGCTGACCCGAGCAGGAGCCCATTTTTTTCATTCATCCTCTTGCCTCCCCCTCTCTGCTTTTCTCTTTAAGGAATTTTGGAGGTTTGACTTCTGAACTCTGACCCCTTCGGGAAAGCAGCAAGTTTTCTAAAGGGACCTGGTTTGAGACGAGGGTTCTCGCTCTCTCTTCATTTAGGTCACTTTCTTTCTTCACTTCTGTCCTGTTTGACTGGTTTGCAGAGTGACACAGTGTAGCCACATGTCATCCCGATGAATGACAAACTTGCACATACAGTTTAACTGCAAACTCCACTACATGTAAGAGTCACTTTTCCGTTCATTTCCATACCCTATCCCGCTTGCTTCTGTTATATTATGTTAGAGGAAGAAATCTAAAAATCCCGAAATTTTCTACATGACTTGATCCTGTAAAAGGTTAAGAGGAGAAAATATATAATTTTATGATTTGGGTAAACTGGAAGAGTTAGGAGTACATCACATCATCCCCTCAGTGTGATGATCTATTAAATGCCGACCTCATTGGCCTGTGTTTGGCACTGGTTCCCCCCGTCTCTGTCTCCTGTGATTGGCTGTAAAGGGCTCAGTGGTTGTTAACTGGCAGGTTGCTTTGCCAGCGGGAGGCTGTGGGCTGAGCCACGCCGCTTGGCCTGATCTCTAATTAGCACTGGCTTGTCAGCTGGTCAGGGTGGATCTGTCTGGGAAATTGCAGTCTTACAAACACACACACACACACACAGGCATAAGCCATGGCTGGGAAAGACACAAAAAAGCAGCAGCGGGATGCGGATTGTCCTTTAGTTTCAGAGACTTTGTCTGTGATCATGCAGTTTTGACTTTTGTTGCCTCTTGATTTTTGTCAGGCTGAAGTGGCTTATTTAGGGCTTGGGGTGTGTTTCAGTGTGCACTCTTTAGTGGTGCGGCTGCAGCAGTGAAGTGGTTAAAAGTCCCGGGGGAAGCTCATGTTACCAGCAGTAGGGCAGGCCCTTCTCCCCCCCTCCTTACAGGTTTCTCTCTCTGTTAGTCCAGAGAGAGACGAAGAGTGCCCGAGGGGTGAAGCATCAGCGCAACGAGTGACAAAGGAGCTCAATCTAGGAACTTTGCCAGGGCAAGAGAGGGAGCGAGAGACATTGAGGAAGCTCAGAGTGAGAGAGCGACAGACAGAGAGGGAGTGGGACAGATATTTGGCTGCGTGAACTCTCTCAGCGGCATGGAGTCATGAAGCTCTCTGTCCAGCTCGGCATTTTCCCGCAGCGCTCTGCTTCCCACAGCAACCAAGGCACCCTGAGCAGGTAGATACCTATGTGTGTTCTTATCTTTGTGTGCGCGCATAAAAGAAAATAGAAAGTTTGTCCTTTAGCACAGACAGCTATGATTTGTTGAGAATCTGCAAAGGCCATTGCAGATTTCATATGTTATCTTTATTTCCTTTTTGGGGTTTTTTTTTTCTTGCATTGATGTGTGTGGGAATTTCCCCTGTGGCTGTGTGGATGAGCTGAACCGGTTGCGGTCACTCTCAATCTCTCTGCACCTCACAGCTCGTTTGCTTTACGGATGCTTTACGGATGCTTTCAACTCTGAAAGCCAATGGCTCCACTCACTCTGCTTGTGCCGGTGATCCCAGAAGGAAGTTGTGTTTTCCCCTGTCTCTGTTTGTCAGGTTGTTAGCAAGGTTGCTCCAAAAGCAGCAGATGTATTTTGTTTAGAGTCTGCCAAGAAACAGCTGATTAGGTTTCGGTGGCAATCTGAGTCTGGGATTTTTGCCATAGGAAATGCTTTGTTTTTGTTTAGTTTTCTCTTTTTTTTTAAGGCCATAATTATATGTTTTCATGCGGACTTCCAAGTTAGCCACTGAGCAGTAATGTTGTATAAAAATCAAGACTGCAAGATGAATGAGGAATTGGAGCAGTTAGAAAATAAACGATGGGATATTTGAGTTTAGGTTTTTGGTGGTCTTTCAAACACGTACCCTTAATGAGATGAAGCTCTTGTGTTGGTGCTTATGTTCAGACACTATTGTTGATTTGAGGAGTTTTGCTCATTTTGTTAAGGGAAAGCTGCAGAAAAACACAAACTGCTCAAAGAAATCCAAATTCAACCTGTATTGTTTTAAATCATATACAGCACAACCTTCATAGTTTACAAATTCTCTGGTTTTACTTCATTTTAGAAATAGAACATTTTAGGTAATAACAGATTTATCTGACAGACTAACTTATAAAGAGTATTTGTAGATGAAACGTACAATATACTGAGACAAGCATGTGTCCTCGATGAGTCTTAAAAATGCAAGTGACAGCTTGACAAGAGTTGTGCGCGTGTGTGTTCTGATGCCAACCCTGTACCGGCCATCACCATTTGCCCCCCCCCGGTCCTTTCAGAGTGATCTTTGCCAACTGGCTGGGTTTCCTGTCCCCCACAGATTCTAAGCAACACACACACACACACGCATATTTACAAATATCCTGTTCAGATGGGTCTGTTTGAACAGTTCAGACACACACAAGCACACCATGATGTCACCCCTCCATTGCGCCTTTGTTCGTGTGATAGACAACCCCATTCAGCCTGTTTGTGTGTGTGTACCCACACTGAATTCAGTTCAATTTCAATGAATATAAATCACGAGGCAGCTCTGAACGTTTATTTCAGTTTAGCAGTGCTCAAAGTTCTGTGCGTCTGTGCCTGAAAAGAAATATGGAAATGGGGGAAAGGGAACAGAATAATTACTTTTAGGTAGTGCAGTGTTGTATTCATAGGATAAGAAGCATCACAATTCAGTCTGGTGTCTCCAAGCTCTGCTGTCTTCCTTTTTGTCTTCACTCTGGAAGAAGCACTATTTAAAATGAGTGTTTCCTCCTGTACTGGTGTGTGTGTCTAGTTGGGACGACAGCAGCTCTGTGAGCAGTGGCATCAGCGACAACATCGACACAGATGACATCAACACCAGCTCCTCCATCTCCTCATACGCCAACACCCCCGCAGCACAGCGCAAGGGCCTCAGTACACAGGTGAGACTACACACTCAAGAACACTGCAGTCTTTTTAAGAGTGTTTAGAGCTTCTCGTCAAAGATGATCATTTTTGTTTTATCATTATTTTTGATTTATTTCGCCAAAATAGAGCAGGTATTTTCTTTGTGCCCACATGAAAACTCAAGGGTACCAGTCAAGAAAAATGTTAGCTGTTGTTATTTAGGACATAACAGTGTTTTCTGATTATGGTTGTGTAAGAGGTCCACCATCCGGGCACCTCACACCAACCTGTTTCATGACATTTTAATTTGACAGCTGAAAATATGGGGTGCTTGATAAAACCACAGTCTTTATTTGAAAATAGAAATAATAAATCTTTATTGTTGTTGCTGCACACATGTCTGCAAGTCTTAACAAACCTGTAATCTATAGCCTAACCTTCTGTCTTGACGCTAGTTATAAATATGAAACCATCTGTATCTGAGGTTGGAAACATTCTGCTGTAGTTGCATGCCTGCTTTGAGTTTAACAACTTTCTGAAGCCTTTGTTTCCATCTGTGGCTCCAGATCTTTGTTGCTTTGTGGATTCAAAATGACAGCAAGGCATTAATGGTTTTTTTTAATTTAGAAACTGTCTGATGGCCAATGGACATACAGGCCTCTTGGTACACTCTATAAAAACATACTCAGTCTCCCACCTGAGTTGAAATGATCTGCCTTCAAAATGAACTTTGCTTTTTTCTTGTGTTCTTTAATCTTCAGGTGCAGTGGAGACGTGCCTGTCCGTTTAGTTTGGCATTTGCAGGGAGTGTATGTAACTCTCTGGGCCAAAATTAACATATTCTATCTTTTAAAATGTGAGCCAGATGAAAATTTGTGAAGGGCCTCATATGGCCTGGATTTTTATTTTTTATTTTGATTGATTTGAATGAGCGTCTGTCTGCTCTACTTCAATTTTTTTTTCTAACTGTGTCTGTCCCAGCATTCCTCGGCACATCTCTGAACTCTCAAAGCTAAAGCTGGTGTTGACACTAGCTTTAAACCATTAAATAGTGATTTTGAGCCACTAAAGGCTCAGGAAGTTGAGAGGTGAAATGAGAATATTAACAGCTGACTCACATGTTTATGTCACACACACACACATTGTGTTGTGGCTGACGCGTGTCTGTTATTGCTTCAGAGGCAGAGGTGGAGAAGAAAAACAAAGGTGTGCACAAAGACGTCTTTCTCTTAGTGCAGCAGCCAGATTCATTAAGTGTGTGTCATCTGTCCTCGTGGAATCCTATATTGGCTGGATTTTTTTTAAGGTCTGTGAGCAGAGCTGCATTTTTGTACCGTTGTCTGGAAAGCTGCAGAATCTACTTAAAAGCTGCTGTCATCTTTCCTGTAGCTGAAATCTACTAATTTACAAATTAAGGCTGAGCTGTAACAGCAAATTGAAAATGGTAAAGCTTAAACAGTCAGCATGATTTCAATGATCACCTATCGGAGTTTTAAAAGGCTTGCATCTTGCTTCAGAAAATTTTGAAATGAAGTAGCTTCCTCAAAAACATGAACTGCTTGACAAAGCAAAGGTAAAAAAGTGTATAAGCTGTTAGTGCTCGAGATGCTTAAGCCCAGATGTTCTCAGACAGCTGCACAGGTGGTGATGACGGCGTAAATGCTGGTAGCTTTAACCAGTATGATGGCTTTGGTCATAAAAGGGGGCTTTTTAGAGCCACATTCTCTACTACTGCAGTAAATCTGACTATCTTTGTATGTCTTCCCAGCCTGTAACGGATGCAGAGAAGCACTCAGCCTCAACACCGGCACACCAGACTTGGTCTGGAGACGAGGTCAAGAGGTCAGACGGACGTTCAGACAGCGGGGTTAGGATGGAAACAGGTTCCAGGTGGAGTCGTCGGAACCCCTCCGACATTTCTGATGAGTCAGACAAGGGTGGCTCAGGAAGAAAGACTCCCTCCGTGTCCCACACTGGCTCTTGGAGGAGAGGCATGAGCACTCAGGTGGGGGTGACGTCACCCCGGACTAAAAGCACTAGTAGCACAGGCTCCACTGGTTCAGTGAGCCACAAGACCCACAGTTCAGGTAACATGATCATCCAGCACTGATAATAAAAAAATGATCATTAAAGTCAAGTGTGACGAATAAACTTTTAGACATAAGGACAATTTGTCACATTTTATAGATGCAGGTGTCACTGTATTGAGAAAAATGAGATGTCAAGTCAGAGTTTGAAAGCCTGTGTTTCTGATGTCTCATTCTGTGTTCTGCAGGTAAGACAGATGATGTTAAGGTGTCAGAAAAAGGACGTCTCTCTCCTCGTTCCAACGGCCTTCATCGCTCACCCTCGGATGCTGGGCGCAGCAGTGGTGATGAGGCCAAAAAACAGACGATCCCCACCAGCCGCACACCGACAACACACACACTCACAAACACCGTCTCCGAGCCCCACACACAGACGCACGCACTGACCTCACGCACCCCAACCAGCACCTTTGGCTTCAAGAAGCAAGGCCATGGGATGGTAACAATGGTTACCGCCAGTGGTGCCACCATCACCAGCGGCTCGGCTACACTGGGGAAGATGCCTAAATCTGGGGCGCGCTCACTGTCCGGAGGGTTGAAGGCTGGCGGGCAGGATGGAGGCACAGTGTTAGGACACCATGATGATGGTTTCCTCCCGATGAGCGCCCGCTCCACCCTGCAGTACCGTAGCCTGCCGAGACCCAGCCGCTCTGGAGCAGCCGCCCGCAATGGGAACCGCTCCTCCACCAGCAGCATTGAAGCCGCTGTGCTTTCTGTCACCTCTCATGGGAAAAACTCAATCAGCATAGCCAAGGCCAACGGCTCAGCAAGCCTGCTGGCCAATCAGACAGATCGGGAAAAAGGTGTCTCTGAGATTGACAACCTCAGGAGTGGGGTCGCGATGCAGAGCGGAGGAGCAGCAACTGTTCCTCTGACAGGAAGACAGCAGGTTTCTTCACCTACATTACGCAGGTGAACACACACACTTAGAAACCATCGTTTTGTATGCTGAGTAATCCTGCAGACTCACTGACAGCTAAGTGATGAGCCACCCTCTGTGGGGGCCCTCTTGTATGGGCTTGACTTCACCCGCATGCAGTACACACACACACTGAAGACCATTTTAAAGGCAGTAATCATGCACTCACAGCAAATGATAAGTAGTGGTGAGTAAGGAACACATGTGTAGACTTGTTACAGTCTTTGAGAGGTTAAATCAGGCCATTGTGAATCAGACCTTGAGCTCGGCTGATCAGCTGCCAAGCCTCAGCCTTGGTGGTGTGGGGTGTAGGGTGTGGCACAGGGTAATGGAAGCTGAGTCTTACCTCAGCTCTCTGCCCTCATTAATGTGAGGGAGTGATAACTCTTCAAAGAGACTGTGCTGCTATTATCGCCTACCACGGCTCCAGTCACCGCTGCCTGCCATTTAAATCTAACCACAGATTAGCATAGAAAGAGGAGAGAGTTGTGTGTGTGCTGGCCTTGTCTCAGATTCACTGACTATACTGGCTACAGTTTTGCTACTGTCCTCTTTGTTACAGAGTTGAAATGAATACAGTTGAATTGTTGGCAAAACAAAAGCACTTTTAAATCACTTTGCTGCTCCATTTAACACTTTAATCCTGCCACAGTTCCAAACTAGGCTGTCCAGGTAATCTAAGTTTTAGTTTTCAGCTTTCAGTGATTATAAAACTAAGGTATTGATGAAAGAAAAAACAACAACAACAACAACAACAAAAGTTGTTCTGTCATATTTTAGACGTTTTATCTTCTATCATAAATATGGTGCTCTGAAGTACAACACAGCCTTTTGTCCTTACCTGTAAGATCAAACTGACTTCTTTTCTAGCTTTGGCAGCTTTAGTTCAGTGTATTGATTTATTCATATGTTTATTAAGGTTTTTATTTTTAAATTCAGCGAATGCCCGATGCTTCCAGAGTAAATTTCAGAGTAATAACATGAAATGATGATCATCATCTCAACACAAACGTAATAGAATGATGGTACTCTCTAAACATTTTACTCCTTTTTCTATTTTCTATTAATATTAATATGCTACTTTTTTAAATTGGTTTTGCTAGAAGTTTCCTCCTGTTAAAAGGGAGTTTTTCCTTCCCACTCTCACCAAGTACTTGCTCATAGGGGCTTGTATAATTGTTAGTTTTTTTCTGTATTATTGTAGGCTCTCTATCTCACAATATAGAGCACCTTTGGGCGATTATGGTTTGGTGCTGTATACAAAAATCGAAATGGAATTATTTATGCGATGATATACTACAGTGTTAATTGTGAATTTGCTGATTACAAATACAAGATTGCACACTTTCTGCTCTACTACAAGCACTTTAGCTTTTCTGCCTCTTCCGCATTTACCACAGATTATTTGGTGGAAAGCCCAGTAAACAGGCGCCAGTGACCACAGCTGAAAGCATGAAGAACTCTACTGTTATCTCCAACGCCCATGCTACCATGAATCATGTGGCTACAGTGCTGGAGTCTCCCGATGGAGGACTAAGTTGCTTGGACAACGAAACCAGCAGTCACCTGTTTGGAGGCCGGGCACTTGGATCGGGGACAGGCACGCTGGGCAGTGAGCAGGTGAGCAGGACGTAAATAATGGAGAGACTGGATTAGAATATCAGTCAAATAAAAAATATTACATCTATCAAGAAGATTCTTTATTCTCTACAGAAAGAATTTCATTTATACACTATAGGTGCTATCAGTCTTTTAAACTTTTGAAATTGCTGAACTAGACTGGATATTAGTTGATTTTAGTAGATGTCGATTTTGGATCTGTCAAGGGAACAGCTACTTATTCATTAGCTGTACTTTTACATGTAGCTGTACAGTTCTCCAACTGCTCACCACCTGTTAGTTACCATAAAAAGAGCCAAAGTATCTACTTGGTTTGTTTTGTGGTTTAAAAGCAGCTATACAAAAATAAGAAACATGTTTGCAGCATGACAAGAAGGTATTAATTAATGAATTCATGGAGTACAAAGGATGAATTGAAAGAGTTCCCAACTTTATTTATTAGGCCTTTGAGAAGTACCATCTGGTTTTGAAGGCAGTTCCAAAGTCAGAAGACGTGCCTATTCCTCCGTGGTTGGTCAGGGATTACATGAACTAAAGTTAAACGGGTTGCCATGAAATTTGGCACAGACATCCATCTGGTCTTTAGAGTTAATGCTACAGCGACTGCACGTGTTAGCTTTGCGATTTCTGGTCGACATCCAAACAAGAAGGTCAGGTTCGGCTTTTAGATTCAAAATGGTTATGCGCCTCTGAGCTCAGCAATGATCCAGATGTGTGTTAAGCACGTGAGATATGTTTGTAGAACTACTACAAGGCTTTGGGAGGGACACGGAGATAATTTCTGTTCTCACCTTACTAATTCCACAAATGTGGTAATTTCCTCGAACTGCTGTTAGGTGTGTTCAGTTGAAGTAGAACCTGGCAGTGTGTGTACTTGTTGGATTGACTGTAGGCTACATATTGCAGCACAGCACAAATGTGTGAGCATGCTGGATCATGACCTTTCCATCATGTTCACACATGATTCATTAGGCTTAACCAGATTAGTTATGAATCATGAAGTGTCACACTTTGTCATCTTTTACAAAGTAGCAGTCGTGTCTTTTTAAACAGTGGGCACGAAGATATCCAAATACTCAGTTATCCTAATGAATATACATCCTCTGAGAAAACTAGAACATCTTGTATACTTGTGAGGGTGCATGTTTAAAAATATGTCTGTTTGCTTTTATAATAGGGTTAGCATTGTCCTGGGCCAAAACAGGCCACTCAGTAAAAACACGGCTAACACAGTCGATCTTTTGGCAGTTAAAGAGCCAAATGCTAGTTTGTAGGGATAAAATATAGACCTAGAAGAAGGTCAATATCAATATATTTTTCCCTCATCAGCTCAGGGTTAACTAAGGTTAACCCATTAGGCCAGAAACATGTCTCCCAATATGATAATCTTACTCTGTGACTGCGAGATGTGTAAATCAGCAAGTTTAATTGGACTGTGTCAGTGCTCTATCTTATTGCTGCACATCACAAAATAATCACTTCAAAATATAGGCAGATTTTTTTTTTAATTTATTTATTTTTTTTTATGTTAAATCTAATTTTTGATCATCCTCAGGCCTCCAGCCCTGGCTCTGTGTACTCCTCCACTGGACCCTCCAACAGCCTGACGTGGGGAACCACCCTGAGCAGCTCCTCTGTGCAGAGCAGGGAGAGCACCCTGGGTGGACACGGTGGAACTGGAAGCGTGGGTTTCCCTTCTGTCAGCAGCATGCACACGAGCAGCGAGTCCATCGACATGAGCCTAGGCAGCGCCGGAGGTGGCGGCCACGGGACCCACAGGGAGGACACGCTGTCCGCTCTGGGTCGCACCGGCAGTGTCAAGACCGGCATGTCTGAAAGGTTAGAACACACATTTCCTACGAATGATCAAACATTGAGCCCTTTAATATTTTACATTCATCAGTTTGATTTTTGCAGAAGATTTCACATTAATGACAGTTCACCTGAGGAGAAAAAAAGTCGGATTGTGTAGAAGTCCTCTTAACTGTTACCTCTGTAAGCACTTTACTAATGTTTATGGTGTTGACTAGTTTTGAGTTGTAATGTTCTTTTGGTACATTATGTTAAAAAAAGACAGTAAAGCAGGTTAGTTATCTCATGACCTTGCAGTGTGCCTCAGTTTCTCAGTCAGATCAGTGCCTCATTATAACATTGTGCTTCTAAAAGCTAAGATAGCAACAGCTAAAAAGAGTTGTTAGTTAAAAGGACAAATAAGACAGTAATTGTAGTAAAATAATACAATCCAGCTGAATCCAGCTATTAATGAATGACCACTGTAGCTGCAAACAGCAGTTGAAGGGTAATAAGAAATGCATGCCTCATGTAAAATGGTCATGGCCTAATGAAGCAAATAAAAAGCTCCTTACATATGAAAGCGTAGGTTAAGTAAAAAATGGTTTGTATAATGCTTAATTCTAGTGAGCACTTGAAGTATTTTATTCTAAGATCTATTGTGTCCAACATTCTGTTGACTTGACATCGGCTACCTTTTAAAGAACTCAGAATCAAAATGATGTATAAAGCATCCACCATGGTGAGTTGTCACTTCTTGTTTGTCATTCTGTCTGCACTCGAGCAGAAACATAATCCCGTGGCGCCCTCAGCTGATTATACAGTAATTGTGGTCATTGTAGCAGATTCCATCCTGACAGGTTGACTTTGTAATGTGACAGGAATGACATAGAGGAAACTTAATAGCATCTGAAGTTCAAGCTTTAAGGAGGTGACATCACCCTCGCTGAGTTTTCTTATTAGCTTCGCTGGTGAAGCGTCATGGACTTGATCTGTTCTTAAACATTTCTTCATTTGCGTTATTTTCTAAAAACTTTCTTTCTCTGTGTCTGTTGTGCGTTTTTTTTCCCCTTCCTGTCTTCCATCAGTCCCCTCTCCTCCCCCTCTGCTAGCCCTATATTCAGCCGAAACACCCTACCTCGGAGGCAGGACAGGTAAAATGTGCCTGTATGCAAGTGCTAGGCTTCTGGTGAAACAGCTGTGGATTTACCTACTAAACCACCACCTGCTGTCACACAGAGAGCACCACCAATAACCTCAGAGAGTCCCTCTGTGCGGTAGTTAGTTAGTATTTTGTGGTTTTAGTTTGAAATGTGTCGCTCTGTGTGGTGGTTTGTGTGGATATTGTTTTTATGACCTTTTTTTTAAGCTACTGTGTGAATGGTTGTGTGTCAGAGTGCATTTGTGAGGGTGTCTGTGTGGATGTTGGCAGCTTCAGTGTTTTTGTTTGGCGGACAGCTTCTAGTCTGTTATGACTGTTCACTTATCGCCACCTTGTGGTAGAGTACAGAGATGCCAGCATGAGCTTAGGTTGTGTTTGAGTTTTCACTGCAAAAATATCAATCTCAGATCATTATTTTTATTTATCTTTCTGAGTCTTTAAACTCTTTTCCACAGAAAAACTGAAAAATTGTGTCCAAAAAATTTTAAAAAAAGATGACTCAACATGTAAAGATGGATGTTTTTTGCAGTCTAGAAATAATATAATTTGGTAGTTGTTGAGAGATGCAGCCACACATGTTTCCTTGCCTCCTTGCTTCCTTTGTTTTCCTCTTCTGAAGTGTTTCTCTCCCACAGCGGACCACACTGTGGTAGAAACACTCTGCCTAAGAAGGGACTCAGGTACTGAATTCACTCCCCCGCTGGTCATGTTGCACTTTTGCACACTGGTTCACTAAATTGTCCTCCGCCTTTCTTTTTGTTGTTCTGCGTCCACATTCAGTCTTCGAGGCTTGTTGTCACGCTTTCAGGAATGCTTTTCTTTTTAATTTAGCACTTGGCACATTTGTTGTTGTGTTGTGCTTCTGTGCAGAGGCATGTCGCGTTGTCCCCCGTACAGATCTGTCACTGTGCTTCGATGCAGCACACTTGATTGTGGGCCTCAGATTTTCTTTGGCTTCTGCTCTGCTTTTTTTTTTTTTCCTGCTAGTTTATGTTTCTCACAGCTGGAAGTCGGTCAGTGTTGGCACATTGTTGTCTTAAATTGTTTCAGCATCTGATTCATCTGTCGCTAAATCCAAGCCATTAATCAGTTTGCTTCAGCAAAAAAAAAGAAAGAAATCATCTCACTGATTGTGACGTATCTGGGGAAAAAAATCCAAATCGAGATCAACTCATCCGTAAAAACGGAGACCTGTTCTGCTCTGTGTCCTCACTTCTGGTTTGACCTTTTTTGTCTTTGATGTCCTGTAGGTATGGTCCCTCACCACAGCTGCGAGGCCACGAGGAGGCCCGTGATTGGCTGCGCTCCCACTCCACCAGTGGCCTACAGGACTCGGCCAGCAATTCTCCGTTCTCTCCCGGCTCCAGCCTCACCTCCCCCTCTGGAACACGCTTCAACTTTGGACAACTCGGTATGTCTCCACATCTGACAATGTTACCTTAGTCCTTTGTCACAATTTTATAACATTTTATAAACATATGTGTAACAAAGAAATGTAATGCTTGCCAACTTTTACATTGCCGTATATCATTTTCACAGCATCAAGCCCGACCTCATCAGCTCAGATTAACCTTGGTGGTCTGCGCAACAACAGCCTGACCAATCAGGATGCCCCTATCGACCCTTGCTGTGACAACCGTCTGAGAAACTCCTGCATGTCGCTTGACGAGAAGACACGCACCATGAGCAGATCGGGATCCTTCAGGGATGGCTTCGAAGAAGGTAGGAGGAGACGGGAAAAAGCTGGATGTGGTGGTTTGGTGAATATTCGGTGGCTCCGTGTGAGTCCTGGCCACGTTTTCCTCAGATGTTTGGTGAAATCTGTAATTAGGTGTAATCCTTTTCTAAGAACTGCATGCCCCCCCATCCCTCTGTGACTGTGAAGCCTCAGCTTCCTTATTTCACGTCCTCATGCCAAAAGAATTATTATTCCATTTGTTTAGAGAACATTAGGGCAGATTACAACCCCTCCTCAAAGAAAAGCCCTTTATCCCCCTTAGAAATCCATAATCAGCTTTAGTGTGGCTTTGTTTTTTTCATAAGCTTGTTTATTGGGAAAAGTACCCACCAGTGCTTTTCCCACCAGCGGGCAGACTCCCCACTCAGGAGAGGTTTCTCTGCTGGAGCCATCCCAATCCTCTGAGCCATAGAAACAGCACTTTGATTTAGAGGGGGAGGGGGGGGGGGGAGAAGAAGGGAGAGTGAAGGAAGCACAGTATTTTGTTCTCTCAATGGGGAAAAACCCAGCATTCAGTGATGTTAAAACAGTAGTTTGCTGTGAACTTGGATTTCAGTAAACCATAATAAACACATAACCTGTTATAATGCAGCTGAAAGACATGCTAGGAGGTAAAGTGAAACATTTTATAGTTTAAAAAAAGTGCAGAAATTTATACTCCTCTCAAATTTGTCACAGTCATCCTGGTTGGTTTTAGGTTATAGGATGCTGACGTAAAACTTGAAAGCACAGATGATCATCACAGGCGGGTTTCACACCCAAAACTGTAAAGGAATACAAAGGCATGTGTGTCCTCCACAGTGAAGGCGGTGTGTAAATATAGAGGACAAAGCCATGAGCAAAGACATCAAATCTGGTAACACGTTTTGTGAAACAGCTGATTGTATGTGTTCTTCTAAATTCCACATTGAAACCTTTTTTCTTTTTTTTTTTTTTAAATATCAAACTCTGATAAACATCTTTTGTCAGCCATACCAGACATGTTCATGATTTCACCTTTTGCCATCCGTTATCTTCCTCCAGAACACTGTTACATTTCTAAGCAAACACATGTTTAAGGCTTTCTTTTGCTAAGAGACTAAGGTCACCGGTTAGTCGTGTCCTCTCTCGTGTACACAGTTTCAAAGCTGCCTTAATTTTGAAAGTCACGCACACCTGATTGTTTTTTGTTTTGTTTTTTTTTTTTTTGTTTTTTTAAGAGTTTGGTGGAATGTGCACGCACAGTTACTTCGCTGCAAACTTATTATTAAGACACCGCCATTCCCGATAGCATATCTGCCTCAGTTCTTTCCAGCTCTACGAGTCTGTCCTCTCTTTTACTAGTGGAGATAATGACAGGGTTCACAGTGAGGTGTGAGGGATATGTGGTGACATTCAAGATTACTCAGACATAACTTTCTCCATCTCACACACTCTTGCTGTGTGTTTGTGTGTTGGTTTGCAGTGTGCAGGCCTGTGAGGATAAGAGTGTGTGTGTGTGTGTGTGTACATGTGCGTATTACCCAAGTGTAGAGTTACCCGACTGTTCTTTGAGTGACAGGACAAAAGTCACATTATACTCAAAACACTTTGTCGGACCTGTCCTTTTTTTAAGAGCGACACCATTATACAGTTTCACTCCATCCCCTCCACCCAAAAGCCTCCCCATTTTATCATTGTATGTTCTGATCCTCTTCCTGCATCTGCAGGCTAAAAGAGACTTACTGGGAATTTGCACTCATAAAACCTTCAGCGCTACCGGCGTCCTTAATCAAACAACTTCTGTGAAGAATAATGGATATTAGTAGTTAGAAAAAGATGTAAACTAATAATGATGATCTAAAACTAAAGTGCAGTTCACCTTTTCATGTGGCTTCCAGCACATGATTCTGTCTAGACCAAATCAAGATAAAAGTGAGTCACATCTCATACTTACAAGGCTATTTATGAACTAATAAATCAGCTGGGATCGGCACAACCTCTCGGTGCGGTTGATGACATCACACTGCTGATCCTTTCTGATCTGCTCACAGCCAGGAAACAGTGCTGGTGTTGTTTCCCTGCCTCTGATGTGTTATTACCAGTTGAGTCATTAGTTGCGCCACAGTCTGACTGCTGCATGTAGGAGTTCTTTATCTCGGCAGTCATTATGTCATTTATGAGGAGGTGGGCAGGAGCTGGGAAGACTGGGAGGAACCGTGCTGGGTGGGCAGTGTTGGAAAAGAGTGGGTGGTTAGTGAGGGGAGTGTGGGAGGTCTGCTGATAATGAAGGTGCTTGTGTCTACAGATGTAATTTCTAATCACTGCTTTCATATTTTGTCTTTTCAGTTCACGGATCATCTCTGTCTCTGGTCTCCAGCACTTCTTCCATTTACTCCACGGTGAGTTCAGAAACTGCCAAGTTAAACAGAGTTAGTCATATATGACTGAGGTTCTGAATAAAAACTACATTTTTAAAGTGATGCAAAAGAGAAGCAGTGCATTTTTTCTGGATACATTATTTTTGGGTAAATAAAGAATAAGAAAAACATTTCAATATAACTGCTACTGAAAAAGCGTGCACTTTTGTGATGGTATCTAAAAGGCAAAATCTCATTTAAGGCAGTCTTTGCAAAGCAGCAGGTATTGTGGTATTGCAGCAGCACCACAATTCACATGGAAACTGGAGAAACCAGTTTGTTCTTTTGTCAGCGCAGTTATGATATACTGACTACATGAATTGGTGAATTTACCCCCTAATCCGCGCAGATATGTAACTCAAAGATCCTGTGAGAAATTGGCTGTTTGAAGTCACACGGGACAGCCCACGAGTATGCACTGTAGCCAGTCAGAGGTTTGTGCTTCACAGTGTGGCTCCTCCTCCCTGTGTGAGTTTCCTCACCTGGGCAGGTGTAGCAGAGAAACTCTCAGACACTGGCTGGTTCTTTTTGAGATAAAGAGTCGCAGGTTCAAAATCACAGAGGGGAAGAGACTGGAAGCAAAATGATGGCAACTTTATCCTTGACAGGCGCTGTCGCATCGTGGCAACTAACGGTAGGGATGAGACGGAGCAGGGCCGTAGGGTGCAGAAAGTCTTTGTTTTTCTTGTGGTCTGAGTGTTGAATACAGCTGTTAACTATCTGATTATGTGGAACTCTTTTTTTTTTTTTTTTTTTTTTTTTTTTCTGAGTGTAGATTGCGAGGTAATGGTGCTTGATTGATTTCAGAGATTCATTTGCAGTTTAGTTTAAAGGTCTCCAGGTTAGAAATCACACTGATATGAAATTTCTTTTATCCTATTTATTGCTTGTCCTTAAAAGCACACAAACATTTTGCCTAACTAAATTATATTCACATTTGAAGAGCTTATGTGTCACCACAGAGAAAATACATGATATGTTTTGTCTGCGTTTCCAAGACAGACTGCTGTTTGTGTATCTAGGATAAGCCTTTCGTGTGTGTGCGTGTGTGTGTTAGTGTTTGCATGCAATTGACAGCTCCGTTTGCGTATGTGGACAGATGCCACGTGCCACAACACAGATGTGCTCACACACCTCTGTGCACAGATTAGATGATAAAAGCTGTTGCGTGCTGCTGCTCCGATCAGGAGCTGGAAAGTGGACAGATGGAAAAATCGTGGCTTATCAGCTCTCCTGCTCAAGTTCAGGAGCTATGCTGAAAGACTGTTGATCACACTGCAAATCACACTGCAAAGTTCTATAAATGTAATTTCGTATTTAAAATCGTATATTAAATCTTATATCTAATCTTCATCAGAAGATGCAAAATTCATGGAAAACTGAGGCATTTGCTACGTCGCTGTCATTGGTTGGAAATGGCGTAAGACGGCTTCATAGTCGTATTAAATTTTAGCCTCAGGGAGGCCAGTTTTGATCCAACAATACACTGACCTCTTGCTAAGAAAGATCTTTCCGTTGCAGTGTGTTTACACATAAATGTGGGTGTTGCGTGTTTCGCTGTTTTGGTGAACGGCAGCAGGGTGTGTTGTGTTCGTGCAAGCGTTTGTTTTGCATGCTCTCACTCTGTACATATTTGACTACCTGTCTTTTCTTACTATTGTTCCATGTGTAGCCTGTCAAGACAATGAATCTCTCAGTGAAATGCCTTTAGGAGGATTTCTCTACTTTCCAGACATATTACGCCAGACAATATCTTCCACAGTTTATAAAGCTCATATCCATGGAGCGAACAAATCAGACGAGAGTGTGCTCCAACCTCCACTCTGCTCTGCTTTTTAATTAAAGTCTGTCTCAATTCAGTCAGTGGTGCCCTCTAATGGTTTTCTTATCTTCTGGTGTTTGTTTTACAGAATGAGGAAAAGTCTCAGTCGGAGGTAAGCATCAGCCCGCCCACAGCACTTCTCTCCTCTTTAATTTTCCGCACACAGCCACTGGACTTGTTGGAACACGGGGATGTTTTTACAGTTGGATCCAGATACACGTGTAGCTGTATTGTGACTGACCCTGTAACAAGCTCTTGTTCCTGTGAACACCTGCGCGTGCTCTTTTATGCTTTCTGCCATTTCACCGCTGAACCTGAACTTCAATCACAGCTTCAGAGCTTCAATCTGGGAGCCTGACTCTTTTGATGCTGGATGCATTTATGTGCTTAGCGTTACATACATGCTCCATGAAGGCATGCATGTATTTAAATCTATGTGTGTATGCTTTTGTTTTGGCGCCTTTTGATGTCATGGCATTTTTTTTTTCTTGTAAATCCTCAGATTCGCAAGCTTCGGCGGGAGTTGGATGCCTCCCAGGAAAAAGTTTCAGCCTTGACAACACAACTGAGTGCAAATGTAAGGCCTCAAGCACTTAAGAACATGCAAACCCAAACTGTTGAAGAACATCTGTCAAAACTATCAAAGGGGTTAAAAAAACCCTTTTATTATATATAGTATATAGTTTTTATTTTCCAAAGATTAAGCTAAATAAGCCATTATATGTCAAATAATTTCCATATATGCTCATTTCTAACTGCTAATTAGAGAAGTTTTAACAAACATATTGAGCTCTTTAAAATGCCAGCGTTTTCTCAAATTCCTGAACATTTTCCAAATACAGGCAGAAACACTTATTCAGACTGAGGGGATATCTCTTACAGGTATCATTTTACAACTGGTAGAATGATCAGAACATCTCTTTAAGCATCTCTAGACATGATCATTTCTGCCAACCCTGCTCCTGTATTGCACAAGTCCTGCCACGCTCAGCTGGTAATCTTCAGCCTGAGTGGGCGCTTGCTAGTAGTTTCACTGTGGATTAGAGATATGGAAGCAAGGCAGAGGTGTTACATTACAGCAGTGTCAAGTCCCAGCACAATGCCGAGGGTTTGTCCCAGATGTGGAGTAAAGATTTGTTGTCGATGACGCCTGGATACACAAAGTGCACACGAGTGTTGAAAGATAAGCACAGACGGAGCAGACAGGAGCTGGTATTGGGGAGGTGGGCTTTGTTCAAATGTATTTATATGCATGATGAATTATCTGAACACACCTTGAAGCCCTGGAGGCTGCTCTAAAAAGTCACGACTTGAATCACATGTCAGTCAGCACTGTGCTCAACTCTCACACACATTTCTACAGGCGTCCGCGGAACATTTATATTCACAGCCCAGAACATAATAGTGAAGGATGAGCAAGTTCACCCATGTCTAACTGTTTAAATCACCATAATGATCCATGTCACTCAAAAGGAATAGTTCAAGTCTTTTGTTGTAAATTTGTCTCCAGTTTTAATCCTTGGCACTCACATTATTTTTCTTTGACATGTCATGTCTGTGTCTGTATTTCTTTTGAACTGTGAACACATACCCAAGTTACCTCTTTCTCAGAAGGTCGTGTAAAAAAAAAAAAAAAAAAAAAAAAAAAACACCACCTAGAGTTAAACTAGGTCTGACCAATCGTTGACTGTCTGTGGCCTTGAATGAGCCAAGGATCCAAGGATTGTTTTTGGAACAGTTTTGTCATAGTTGTACTCGTAATGTGCCCTCTCCAGAAGATAATATTTTTTCCCAGGACATTATTGGTTAGTATATTATTTGGGTTTGGTTATGTTTTCATTTTGGTGTGAAGATGGATTGACTAACATGTTTGGGCTTTAGCCTCAAGGTTAACGTGTCTCACTTTTTTCCGTTCATCCAAAAAGTAGGCCGTTCATTTTCTTATTGTCTCTGTTTATTAAATCAAGATTGTTTCATACACTTACAGGATATTATAAAACAGACTTGGGATACAATTCTTTATACACGAACCACTTAGCTCTCTGAAGTTAGCTAAAATTTGTGTATTTGTATATTTGCCATGTTATGTAAGGAGTTGTTAAGATGCAATTTGATTGTTTCTTGTCAGGCTCACCTGGTGGCAGCGTTTGAACAGTCTCTGGGCAACATGACCATAAGGCTGAAGAGTCTCACCTTGACGGCCGAGCAGAAGGTAAAAACAGAAAAGAAAAAAAGAAAAAAATGTTTGGTTTCTGATGTTTGAAAGAAAACTACTGTGCACAAAGTCTCTGTAGATGATTGTTAGGTTGATCATCATGTTTTTTCTGTACAGGACTCCGAGCTGAATGAGTTGAGGAAGACCATCGAGCTTCTGAAAAAGCAGAACGCTGTTGCTCAGGCTGCCATCAATGGAGTCATTAACACACCTGAACTTACACCTAAAGGGGATCGCACAGGTACAGAAAATAACAGTAACGCCTCAGTACAGCAATTTGAATTTGTGCCAATAATATCAGGATTATTAACTGGGAATCATGCAAAGGCACTCTAGTATAGAGGCTCTGTATAGACATGTCTGGGAGAAAGGTCATCATGGGACACATTGTAATGCCATACATCTTTTCCCCATCCTCTGTCTCCCCAGCTGGCAGTAATGGCAGTCCACAGCAGCAGCAGCAGCAGCAACAGAACCAGCAGCCAGATCTGCGCATCAAGAGACAGCACTCCTCCGACAGCGTCAGCAGTGTTGCCAGCGCGACCAGCCACTCGAGTGTGGGCTCCAACATGGATGCTGACGCTAAAAACAAAAAGAAGAACAAAAAGAACTGGGTAAGAAGCCAGCAGTTTAAATAGATTATGTACAAGGAGGTGATTGCACTGTGTGACAACAAGCAGCCATTTTTTAACTTTTTTTTTTTGTCTTGTGTATCTGCATTTTCATATTTGTGTGGGTGACACATCTTTGTGTTTCTCCTCTTTAGCGTTCTTTGACTGGGGAGAAGGTGATTACAAACAGTATTTTCATAGGCTCAGTGTTGTTGAAAAGCAAGTAATGATGGATTTGACTGGTTATTTTA
This sequence comes from Rhamphochromis sp. 'chilingali', assembly GCF_963969265.1. Taxonomy (NCBI): domain Eukaryota; kingdom Metazoa; phylum Chordata; class Actinopteri; order Cichliformes; family Cichlidae; genus Rhamphochromis; species Rhamphochromis sp. 'chilingali'. Next base: position 8,574,563 of record NC_137933.1, read on the forward strand.
GAGATCAGAAAACATCAGCGTTTTACCTTGATATTTAGATAAATGTAGTAGTTGTCTTTTGACCTGTAAATTATGTAGTAATGCTTTCTGGATAGAGTGTTGTCCCAATGTTGAGTCATTAGTGTTTTTTTTTGTTTTTTTTATTAGTGATCATACAACAAATATGACACTTAAAAATTTTTTGTTGTTGTTGTTGAAAGACTTTTTTGTGCACCGGAGGACAAGTCAGAGATGATGAAGTACGAAACTTTTCTTCCTCCCTCTCTTCCTCCTGGTTGACTGAAACAATGTGTTTGGCCACCTGTGCTTGTCAATCCAGATGTTGTCAAATGTCAGGAAGAGCAATGTAGCACTTTTAGACATCAGATCCTCTAGAGTTTCCTGCCTTAGGTCACAGTGATAATAAAATACCACTGCTTGGATAGATGAGACCCCACAGGAGCCTCCTCCATGCAGGTGCTGCTCATACAGTGAGTGATGTGTTGAGTGCATGGGGGCAGCGTGTGTTGGAGAGTATATAATGGATCATGAAAGACTCCTCGCTTCATGGTGGCTATGATGTAGAATTAGCTTGCAGCTGCCTGGAAGTCAAATAAAATCTCTAGTCCTGTAGGCATTTCTAGTTTAATCTGTTTGTCCCACCATAACACATTATCACCCCCAAACCCATATGAACATGTGCTGTTTTGTCTCTCTGTCTTCCTGTGCTTCGCTTCATGTGGCAGGTGTATGAGGTAAGAATGGTACGCTATGTGAAATGAAAGGAAAGAAGCCTAACCCCTGCACTTTTTATAGGTTACTAACATCGGCCCTCTTCTTCCTTTCCTGCACTTTGCTGTCACTGTAGTGCCTTTCTTCTCCTTTCTAACACTACTTCTCCCTGAAAGCTGCTCTCATGACGCTTGAGCTGGCTCTTTAACGAAAAATTCACCTGAAAATGTCAGAAGAACCATAATGCTTGTGGTTCTTGTAGGAGATTGCCAAAACACCTTAAATAAATTACTAACATGAAGAAGAAGAAAACAAATATGTTTACATAAGAGTGTAAACATAACACATTACACTGTGTTTGGGGCTGTAGCTCTGAGTCAGTCATAAGACAGTTTCCCCCTATTTCTTCTCCCTGTGACTCACTTGCAGTTTTCCCACTACTTCCCCTCTCAACAGCTTTTCTAATAACCTCACCTGTTCATCGCCTTGCTTTCTTTCTTCTTTTTGTTTCCTGCAGTTGCGAAGTTCCTTCAAACAAGCATTCAGCAAGAAGAAATCTCCGAAGTCGGCCTCCTCTCACTCTGACATCGAGGAGATGACGGACTCTTCATTGCCATCCTCTCCCAAGCTGCCTCACAATGGCACCTCAGCCACAGGCCACATGCTCAGGAACACGCACTCCAACACACTGTGTGTACTAGCTCAACATCTGCATGTGACAAAAAACTGCTCAAATTGCACTATGTTAATGCTTCAAACTGCATTGCCTTGTGTGCGCATACAGATTGTCGGAGTGTTTGGACAGCGAGGCTGAGACGGTGATGCAGCTGCGCAGTGAGCTCAGAGAGAAGGAGATGAAACTAACTGACATCCGCCTGGAGGCTCTTAGCTCTGCACATCAGCTTGATCAACTCCGCGAGGCCATGAACCGCATGCAGGTCTGCAAATTTCAGACTGAGCTTACTGAGTATGCTTCACATTGAGATGGATGTAAACATTGAATGTCTGATTGCATATAATTGTTGCTGTACTCATGTGACTGAAGCGTTATTGATTTCTGATGTTTAGTTTAATACATTTTTAATGCTAACAGTTTAATTGACATGAGGGAAGGGTGAATACATACATGTACATAAAAGATTATTTTCGGATGTTTATCTGCAGGTGGAGATTGAGAAGCTCAAGGCGGAGAATGACCGTCTGAAGCTGGAGAACCAGGGCAGCAGGACGGGCTCCCAGGCCTCCATCTCATCTTCTCCTCCCCCTCATACACACGGCCACACCCCAGGGCCTGCACCAGGGCTCTCCCAACATGGCCTCAACCTCACGGCCAGTGAGTCCACCAGCCTGGGTAAGACAGGACCTGCACAGTTCAGGATGATACATTACTCCAGTGTATTTAACAATGAAATGTTTTAATGTGTAACACTGACAATGGAGAAATCACATGTAACGTTGTCTTCCGGTCAGACATGTTGCTGGATGACACGGGCGGAGAAGGAGGAAGGAAGGAGGGGCGGCACGTGAGGATTGTCGTTAGCTTGGATGAAGACAGCAAGTGGGGAGAGGTGAGACTAATGTAACAAACGCTTTTCTGGTTGTTTTTAGGTTTTAATTTTATCTGTAGGCTTTTGGTATATTCAACTTTTTTAATTTTTCCATCACAGGAGGCTCGACCTCGACATTTTCTTATTGGTTGCATCGGTGTTAGTGGCAAAACTAAGTGGGATGTCCTGGATGGAGTAGTCCGACGCCTTTTCAAGGTAAAGACAGGAAAATGGTTAAGAATCAGATAGAGACAAAACATGGTTGGCTGTATTTGACACATTTATACTTCCTATATTGTATAAACATAATTTCCTTCCATTCACTTTCATGTTTTTGGACAAAACATTCTCATTCAGAAACATTTCAGTCCTTAGAAAGCTGCTAAATGCTTTATCTCTGACAGGAGTACATCACCCATGTGGATCCAGTGAGCCAGCTAGGCTTGAGCTCAGACAGCGTGCAGGGATACAACATTGGAGAAATCCATCGGCCCAGCAGCCCCAGTGCCGCCAACACGCCTGAGCTGCTGCCGTGCGGCTACCTGGTGGGAGACAACACTATCAACATCCAGCTCAAAGGTACCAACCTCTCAGCATGCTCATTGGTCCCAATGAGTTCGCATCGCAGCCTTCAGTTTCCATGAGCTCAATGGAAATGTGGCTGATCGCCAGCATGTTAAATTCATCAAGGGATGAAAGATAGATAGAGATATTTATATATATATATATATATATATATATATATATATATATATATATATATATATATATATATATATATATATATATATATATATATATATATATATATATATATATATATATATATATATATATATATATATATATATATATATATATATATATATATATATATATATATATAATTTTATTTTTTTTTATATAGAGAGTAGTTTTTAAGAGAAAGGTTTCCCACAGTAATAAATCAAAACAAAACACCTTGTGCTAAAACTTAAAATATGTCTTGGGTTCAATAAATGAATAAAACATTTTATTTCACTGTAAAAAAACAAACAAACAAAAAAAACAAAAACAATGAATAAAGCTGTCAAAAAAAGGATTTTTAATTGTGATACATTAAATTATCTGAATTTAAACAAACTATTGATTGATTAAAAAATCTAATTAATACACTTTGGTTATGAAAGGTCGAGGATTTTAGCTAACTGAACTAAAGAAAATAACATTAAGATATTTGACAAACTCAGTCATCTTCTGCAAACTGCTAACCTCCCATGACATGAATATATGTGTCCGTGTACAGGTGCAGGAAGTGAAAACGTGGACTCGCTGGTGTTCGACACGCTCATCCCCAAGCCGATGCTGCAGCGCTACGTCTCCCTGCTGAAGGAGCACAGGCGCGTCATCCTGTCAGGCCCCAGCGGTACAGGAAAGACCTACCTGGCCAATCAGCTATCGCGTCACCTGCTGCTGCTGGAGGGCCGACCGCTAACTCCAAATGCTGTCGTCACTTTCAACGTGGATCACAAGTCCAGCAAAGTAAACATGCACACAGATTCTCTACATGCTGGTTGTTAAACCCAGTCTGCAAAATGTAACAAGCACAAAAAGCTACATTGCAGAGGAATTCCTCTTTAGTGGGTCGTAGGAGGTAACAGCTGAATTTATCACCTCTAAGAGCTCCGATATTTAATTTTTCTAGGGTTAAGTAAGTGTTGGGTTGACTCTTGAATATATTGAATTTAATTCTTTATGTTTAGTTTGCAAAACTGTAAACAACAGCTACAAATATAATTAAAGCTGCAAGCAGCGTTATGAGGGCCCTCGCACCCTGGCGTGTCGAGCCACGCCCAACACCTAAAACCAGCACGTCCGATCTCATGTCACATTGATGGAATTCATGCATTTAACCACCAGCTAACATTTCATTTGGTTCAACCATGAGTATAGTCGTCCCACTAGGTGGCGCTCTAACCATTATAGACAAAGGGCATAACAAACATTTCCGAGCTCGAGTCTCATCACGCCTGCGACCTTTGGGAGAGATTGGACTTTGTGTCTTTGAGTGACAGCAGATTACTGCTTTTTGGCCAGTGATTGAAACTCCACGTGCCGCCATGACCACCCCGTTTCCTTGAACGTAAAAAGCTTCGCAATTTAACATCACAAAGGTCTTTAGATTCCACACACTGGAGAATGGTTCAATATGATGAAATCCCTTGGAGGAGTTCGTCAAAGTATGAAGCCTGAAAAGAGGGGAAAATGTCGCCAAAATTGCACATTAATTTTAAAATGGCTGACTTCCTGTTGGATTTGGGATATTGCACCAAGAGACTTTTTTGTACATCTTGATATTTTCCATAAGCTTACCAGGTTTCAGACTCATAGATGAAACACAGAGCAGGGGCTGTTGTTTTGAAATTTTGTAGGGGGCGCTGTGGAGCAATTTCGCGCTATTCAATGAAAATGATCACATGACAACAAAGCCTTCATCCATTTGGAGGTGTGGGCCAAATTTCAAGCCTCTATAAACTTGCAAGCCCCTCAAAAGCCACTTCATCTTTCATGTTGAACAGCGTTGCCACCAGGGTGCGCCGTTCAGTTTAAAGTCACAATTTTTGCACTGAAGCATCACGAGGGACTGATGTTGATATTCACCGCTTTTGAGGTGGCCACGATGAACCTGTGAAAATCAGTACAACAAAATTAAAGCCATGACATTTCCTGTTGCCACTAGGTGGCGCTGTACGTATTCCCGACAATGGGCACATCAATCTGTTCAGGGCGGGTCTGACATCATGCCTGTAAAGTCTGGTACTGAACAGACTGGATTTCATTGAGTTATACTAATTTGTTTCTTCATGGCGTGACATCAAAGTTCGCCATGCTGCTGGGGTCACACCCTTTTGCGAAAAGTCACAGTTTTCACTGTAACCCAAGACCAACTCCTTACGCCTTTCCTGGAGAAATTTGAGGCTGCAGGTGTCACCCATCACTATACTGTACCCCAAAGTGTAAAACATGACATTTCCTGTTCCCACTAGGTGGCGCTGTCCCTGGTGTCAAATATGGCAGTTGAAATATGTTCAGGGGTGGAGCCTTATCATATGTGTTCACTTTGGTCAAGGTCAGAAAATGTATGACAAAATGAGAGGCAATAAGATTTTCATGGCGAGTCATCGAAATTCGCCATGGCGCCACGGCCTCATAGTATTGTGAAAACTCAAAAGCTCCGCAATTTAACATGGCACAAGGGTGTAGTTGGCACTGACCAAATATGAAGGTTATGAAATCAAACCCCAAGGAGGAGTTCGTCAAAGTTCGAGGCATGGAAATGGTAAAATCAGAGCCAAAATGTCACCTTCAATCCAAAATGGCGGACTTCCTGTTGGGTTTAGGACATTGCCATAATAGACTTTTTTGTTCGACTCTGAACATTATATAGGTGTACCGACTTTCAAACTTGTAGGCCATACCCATACCGGGGGCTCGCGTTTTTCATTTTTCTAGGTGGCGCTACTGAGCTAATTTTCCCTGGCCATGTCTGAGAACATTAAAATACGTAAATTTTCACCAGACCTGACGCGTGTGCAAAATTTCATGAGTTTTCGAGCATGTTTAGGCCCTCAAACGGCCAATTCATTTGCCGAAATAATAATAATAATAATTAAAGCTGCAAGCAGCGTTATGAGGGCCCTCGCACCCTGGCGTGTCGAGCCACGCCCAACACCTAAAACCAGCACGTCCGATGTGATGTCACATTGATGGAATTCATGCATTTAACCACCAGCTAACATTTCATCTCATTGAACCATGATTATAGTCGTCCCACTAGGTGGCGCTCTAACTATTACCGACAAATGGCATAACAAACATTTCCGAGCTCGAGTCTCATCACACCTGCGACGTTTGGGAGAGATTGGATATTGTGTTTTTGAGTGACAGCAGATTACTGCTTTTTGGTGAGTGATTGAAACTCTAAGTGCCGCCATGACCACCCCGTTTCCCTGAACGTAAAAAGCTTCGCAATTTAACATCACAAAGGTCTTTAGATTCCACAAACTTCAGATCGGTCCAATCTGATGAAATCCCTTGGAGGAGTTCGTCAAAGTATGAAGCCTGAAAAGAGGGGAAAATGTCGCCAAAATTACACATTAATTTTAAAATGGCTGACTTCCTGTTGGATTTGGGATATTGCTCCAAGAGACTTTTTTGTACATCTTGATATCTCCTATAAGCCTACCAGGTTTCAGATTCATACATAAAACACAGAGCTGGGGCTGTGGTTTTGAAATTTTGTAGGGGGCGCTGTGGAGCCATTTTGGGATATTCAATGAAAATGATCACATGACAACAAAGCCTTCGTCACATTGGAGGTGTGTGCCAAATTTCAAGCCTCTATACACTTGCCAAGACCCTCAAAAGCCACTTCATCTTTCATGGTGAACAGCGTTGCCACCAGGGTGCGCCGTTCAGTTTAAAGTCACAATTTTTGCACTGAAGCATCACGAGGGACTGATGTTGATATTCACCGCTTTTGAGGTGGCCACGATGAACCTGTGAAAATCAGTACAACAAAATGAAAGCCATGACATTTCCTGTTCCCACTAGGTGGCGCTGTCCGTATTTCCGACAATGGGCACATCAATCTGTTCAGGGCGGGTCTGACATCATGCCTGTAAAGTCTGGTACTGATCAGACTGGATTTCATTGAGTTAGACTAATTTGTTTCTTCATGGCGTGACATCAAAGTTCGCCATGCTGCTGGGGTCACACCCTTTCGCGAAAACTCACAGTTTTCACTGTAACCCAAGACCAACTCCTTAAGGCTTTCCTGGAGAAATTTGAGGCTGCAGATGTCACCCATCACTATACTGTACCCCAAAGTGTAAAACATGACATTTCCTGTTCCCACTAGGTGGCGCTGTCCCTGGTGTCAAATATGGCAGTTGAAATATGTTCAGGGGTGGAGCCTTATCATATGTGTGCTCTTTGGTCAAGGTCAGAAAATGTATGACAAAATGAGAGGCAATAAGATTTTCATGGCGAGTCATCGAAATTCGCCATGGCGCCACGGCCTCATAGTATTGTGAAAACTCAAAAGCTCCGCAATTTAACATGGCACAAGGGTGTAGTTGACACTGACCAAATATGAAGGTTATGAAATCAAACCCCAAGGAGGAGTTCGTCAAAGTTCGAGGCATGGAAATGGTAAAATCAGACCCAAAATGTCACCTTCAATCCAAAATGGCGGACTTCCTGTTGGGTTTAGGATATTGCCATAATAGACTTTTTTGTTCGACTCTGAACATTATATAGGTGTACCGACTTTCAAACATGTAGGTCATACCCATACCGGGGGCTCGCGTTTTTCATTTTTCTAGGTGGCGCTACTGAGCTAATTTTCCCTGGCCATGTCTGAGAACATTAAAATACGTAAATTTTCACCAGACCTGACGCGTGTGCAAAATTTCATGAGTTTTCGAGCATGTTTAGGCCCTCAAACGGCCAATTCATTTGCCGAAATAATAATAATAATAATAATAATAATAATAATAAACAGAGCAATTACAATAGGGCCTTCGCACTGTCAGTGCTCGGGCCCTAATTAAAGCTGCAAGCAGCGTTATGAGGGCCCTCGCACCCCCGGCGCGTCGAGCCACGCCCAACACCTAAAACCAGCACGTCCGATCTCATATCACATTGATGGAATTCATGCATTTAACCACCAGCTAACATTTCAACTCATTCATTCATGATTAGTTAGTCGTTCCACTAGGTGGCGCTCTAACCCTTATGCACAAATGGCATAACAAACATTTCCGAGCTCGAGTCTCATCACACCTATGAGCTTTGGGAGAGATTGGACATTGTGTTTTTGAGTGACAGCAGATTACTGCTTTTTGGCGAGTGATTCAAACTCCACGTGCCGCCATGACCACCCCGTTTCACTGAACGTAAAAAGCTTCGCAATTTAACATCACAAAGGTCTTTAGATTCCACACACTGGAGATTGGTTCAATATGATGAAATCCCTTGGAGGAGTTTGTCAAAGAACGGTGCCTGGAAAGAGGGGAAAATGTTGCCAAAATTGCACATTAATTTTAAAATGGCTGACTTCCTGTAGGATTTTGGATATTGCTCCAAGAGACTTTTTTGTACATCTTGATATCTCCTATAAGCTTACCAGGTTTCAGACTCATACATAAAACACAGAGCTGGGGCTGTGGTTTTGAAATTTTGTAGGGGGCGCTGTGGAGCCATTTCGCGCTATTCAATAAAAATGATCACATGACAACAAAGCCTTCATCCATTTGGAGGGGTGTGCTAAATTTAAAGCCTCTATATACTATCCAAGCCCCTCAAAAGCCACTTCATCTTTCATGGTGGACCGCGTTGCCACCAGGGTGCGCCGTTCAGTTTAAAGTCACAATTTTTGCACTGAAGCATCACGAGGGACTGATGTTGATATTCACCGCTTTTGAGGTGGCCACGATGAACCTGTGAAAATCAGTACAACAAAATTAAAGCCATGACATTTCCTGTTGCCACTAGGTGGCGCTGTACGTATTCCCGACAATGGGCACATCAATCTGTTCAGGGCGGGTCTGCCATCATGCCTGTAAAGTCTGGTACTGATCAGACTGGATTTCATTGAGTTATACTAATTTGTTTCTTCATGGCGTGACATCAAAGTTCGCCATGCTGCTGGGGTCACACCCTTTTGCGAAAAGTCACAGTTTTCACTGTAACCCAAGACCAACTCCTTAAGGCTTTCCTGGAGAAATTTGAGGCTGCAGGTGTCACCCATCACTATACTGTACCCCAAAGTGTAAAACATGACATTTCCTGTTCCCACTAGGTGGCGCTGTCCCTGGTGTCAAATATGGCAGTTGAAATATGTTCAGGGGTGGAGCCTTATCATATGTGTGCTCTTTGGTCCAGATCGGAACATGTATGACAAAATGAGAGGCAATAAGATTTTCATGGCGAGTCATCGAAATTCGCCATGGCGCCACGGCCTCATAGTATTGTGAAAACTCAAAAGCTCCGCAATTTAACATGGCACAAGGGTGTAGTTGGCACTGACCAAATATGAAGGTTATGAAATCAAACCCCAAGGAGGAGTTCGTCAAAGTTCGAGGCATGGAAATGGTAAAATCAGAGCCAAAATGTCACCTTCAATCCAAAATGGCGGACTTCCTGTTGGGTTTAGGACATTGCCATAATAGACTTTTTTGTTCGACTCTGAACATTATATAGGTGTACCGACTTTCAAACATGTAGGTCATACCCATACCGGGGGCTCGCGTTTTTCATTTTTCTAGGTGGCGCTACTGAGCTAATTTTCCCTGGCCATGTCTGAGAACATTAAAATACGTAAATTTTCACCAGACCTGACGCGTGTGCAAAATTTCATGAGTTTTCGAGCATGTTTAGGCCCTCAAACGGCCAATTCATTTGCCGAAATAATAATAATAATAATAATAATAATAATAATAATAAACAGAGCAATTACAATAGGGCCTTCGCACTATCAGTGCTCGGGCCCTAATAATTAAAGCTGCAAGCAGCGTTATGAGGGCCCTCGCACCCCATCGCGTCGAGCTACGCCCAACACCTACAACCAGCACGTCCGATCTGATGTCACATTGATGGAATTCATGCATTTAACCACCAGCTAACATTTCAACTCATTCATTCATGATTAGTTAGTCGTTCCACTAGGTGGCGCTCTAACCATTATGTACAAATGACATAATAAACATTTCTGAGCTCGAGTCTCATCACTCCTATGAGCTTTGGGAGAGATTGGACATTGTGTCTTTGAGTGACAGCAGATTACTGCTTTTTGGCGAGTGATTGAAACTCCACGTGCCGCCATGACAACCCCGTTTCCCTGAACGTAAAAACCTTCGCAATTTAACATCACAAAGGTCTTTAGATTCCTCACACTGGAGATTGGTTCAATCTGATGAAATCCCTTGGAGGAGTTCGTCAAAGAAGGGTGCCTGGAAAGAGGGCAAAATGTTGCCAAAATTGCACATTCATTTTAAAATGGCTGACTTCCTGTTGGATTTGGGATATTGCTCCAAGAGACTTTTTTGTACATCTTGATATCTCCTATAAGCTTACCAGGTTTCAGACTCATACATAAAACACAGAGCAGGGGCTGTGGTTTTGAATGTTTGTAGGGGGCGCTGTGGAGCCATTTTGCGCTATTCAAGGAAAATGATCACATGACAACAAAGCCTTCATCCATTTGGAGGTGTGTGCTAAATTTAAAGCCTCTATATTCTTTCCAAGCCCCTCAAAAGCCACTTCATCTTTCATGTTGAACAGCGTTGCCACCAGGGTGCGCCGTTCAGTTTAAAGTCACAATTTTTGCACTGAAGCATCACGAGGGACTGATGGGGATATTCACCGCTTTTGAGGTGGCCACGATGAACCTGTGAAAATCAGTACAACAAAATTAAAGCCATGACATTTCCTGTTGCCACTAGGTGGCGCTGTCCGTATTTCCGACAATGGGCACATCAATCTGTTCAGGGTGGGTCTGACATCATGCCTGTAAAGTCTGGTACTGATCAGACTGGATTTCATTGAGTTATACTAATTTGTTTCTTCATGGCGTGACATCAAAGTTCGCCATGCTGCTGGGGTCACACCCTTTCGCGAAAACTCACAGTTTTCACTGTAACCCAAGACCAACTCCTTAAGGCTTTTCTGGAGAAATTTGAGGCTGCAGATGTCACCCATCACTATACTGTACCCCAAAGTGTAAAACATGACATTTCCTGTTCCCACTAGGTGGCGCTGTCCTTGATGTCAAATATGGCAGTTGAAATATGTTCAGGGGTGGAGCCTTATCATATGTGTTCACTTTGGTCAAGGTCAGAAAATGTATGACAAAATGAGAGGCAATAAGATTTTCATGGCGAGTCATCGAAATTCGCCATGGCGCCACGGCCTCATAGTATTGTGAAAACTCAAAAGCTCCGCAATTTAACATGGCACAAGGGTGTAGTTGACACTGACCAAATATGAAGGTTATGAAATCAAACCCCAAGGAGGAGTTCGCAAAAGTTCGAGGCATGGAAATGGCAAAATTAGAGCCAAAATGTCACCTTCTCTTCCAAATGGCGGACTTCCTGTTGGGTTTGCGTCAATGGGCCCACTGACTTTTTTGTTCGTCTTGGCATGATACACATGTGTGCCAAATTTCATACATGTAGCCCAAACGATGTGGTCGTAGGGCTGCATTTAACAAGGCATAGGTGGCGCTCTAGAGCCATTTCCCAGTGCTCATATGTAAAACCATTAAAAAACAAAATTTTTCACCAGACCTGGCATGTGTGCAAAATTTCATGAGTTTTTGAGCATGTTTAGGCCCTCAAAAAGGCCCTTGTTTGGGGTGAATAATAATAATAAAAAGAAACGGAGCAGATACAATAGGGCCTTCGCACTCTCGGTGCTCGGGCCCTAATTAAAGCTGCAAGCAGCGTTATGAGGGCCCTCGCACCCCCGGCGCGTCGAGCCACGCCCAACACCTAAAACCAGCACGTCCGATCTGATGTCACATTGATGGAATTCATGCATTTAACCACCAGCTAACATTTCAACTCATTCATTCATGATTAGTTAGTCGTTCCACTAGGTGGCGCTCTAACCATTATGTACAAATGGCATAACAAACACTTCCGAGTTCGAGTCTAATCACACCTGAGACGTTTGGGAGAGATTGGACATTGTGTTTTTGAGTGACAGCAGATTACTGCTTTTTGGCGAGTGATTTAAGTGCCGCCATAACCACCCCGTTTCCCTGGACGTAAAAAGCTTCGCAATTTAACATCACAAAGGTCTTTAGATTCCACAAACTGCAGATCGGTCCAATCTGATGAAATCCCTTGGAGGAGTTCGTCAAAGAACGATGCCTGAAAAGAGGGGAAAATGTTGCCAAAATTGCACATTAATTTTAAAATGGCTGACTTCCTGTTGGATTTGGGATATTGCTCCAAGAGACTTTTTTGTACATCTTGATATCTCCTATAAGCCTACCAGGTTTCAGATTCATACATAAAACACAGAGCTGGGGCTGTGGTTTTGAAATTTTGTAGGGGGCGCTGTGGAGCCATTTTGGGATATTCAATGAAAATGATCACATGACAACAAAGCCATCGTCACATTGGAGGTGTGTGCCAAATTTCAAGCCTCTATAAACTTGCCAAGACCCTCAAAAGCCACTTCATCTTTCATGGTGAACAGCGTTGCCACCAGGGTGCGCCGTTCAGTTTAAAGTCACAATTTTTGCACTAAAGCATCATCAAGGACTGATGGTGATATTCACCGCTTTTGAGGTGGCCACTATGAACCTGTGAAAATCAGTACAACAAAGTGTAAGACATGACATTTCCTCTTCCCACTAGGTGGCGCTCTTCATATTCCTGACAATGGGCACATCAATCTGTTCAGGGCAGGTGAGACATCATGCCTGTAAAGTCTGGTACTAATCAGACTGGATTTCATTGAGTTATACTAATTTGTTTCTTCATGGCGTGACATCAAAGTTCGCCATGCTGCTGGGGTCACACCCTTTCGCGAAAACTCACAGTTTTCACTGTAACCCAAGACCAACTCCTTAAGGCTTTCCTGGAGAAATTTGAGGCTGCAGATGTCACCCATCACTATACTGTACCCCAAAGTGTAAAACATAACATTTCCTGTTCCCACTAGATGGCGCTGTCCTTGATGTCAAATATGGCAGTTGAAATATGTTCAGGGGTGGAGCCTTATCATATGTGTTCACTTTGGTCAAGGTCAGAAAATGTATGACAAAATGAGAGGCAATAAGATTTTCATGGCGAGTCATTGAAATTCGCCATGGCGCCACGGCCTCATGGTATTGTGAAAACTCAAAAGCTCCGCAATTTAACATGGCACAAGGGTGTAGTTGACACTGTCCAAATTTGAAGTTTATAGGACCAAATCCCAAGGAGGAGTTCGTTAAAGTTCGAGGCATGGAAATGGCAAAATTAGAGCCAAAATGTCACCTTCTCTTCCAAATGGCGGACTTCCTGTTGGGTTTGCGTCAATGGGCCCACAGACTTTTTTGTTCGTCTTGGAATGATACACATGTGTGCCAAATTTCATACATGTAGCTCAAACCATGTGGTCGTAGGGCTGCATTTAACAAGGCATAGGTGGCGCTCTAGAGCCATTTCCCAGTGCTCATATGTAAAACCATTAAAATACAAAATTTTTCACCAGACCTGGCATGTGTGCAAAATTTCATGAGTTTTTGAGCATGTTTAGGCCCTCAAAAAGGCCCTTGTTTGGGGTGAATAATAATAATAATAATTAAAGCTGCAAGCAGCGTTATGAGGGCCCTCGCACCCCCGGCGCGTCGAGCCACGCCCAACACCTAAAACCAGCACGTCCGATGTGATGTCACATTGATGGAATTCATGCATTTAACCACCAGCTAACATTTCAACTCATTCATTCATGATTAGTTAGTCGTTCCACTAGGTGGCGCTCTAACCATTATGTACAAATGGCATAACAAACACTTCCAAGCTCGAGTCTCATCACACCTGAGACGTTTGGGAGAGATTGGACATTGTGTTTTTGAGTGACAGCAGATTACTGCTTTTTGGCGAGTGATTCAAACTCTAAGTGCCGCCATAACCACCCCGTTTCCCTGGACGTAAAAAGCTTCGCAATTTAACATCACAAAGGTCTTTAGATTCCACAAACTGCAGATCGGTCCAATCTGATGAAATCCCTTGGAGGAGTTCGTCAAAGAAGGGTGCCTGAAAAGAGGGGAAAATGTTGCCAAAATTGCACATTAATTTTAAAATGGCTGACTTCCTGTTGGATTTGGGATATTGCTCCAAGAGACTTTTTTGTACATCTTGATATCTCCTATAAGCTTACCAGGTTTCAGATTCATACATAAAACACAGAGCTGGGGCTGTGGTTTTGAAATTTTGTAGGGGGCGCTGTGGAGCCATTTCTCGCTATTCAATGAAAATGATCACATGACATCAAAGCCTTCGTCACATTGGAGGTGTGTGCCAAATTTCAAGCCTCTATAAACTTGCCAAGACCCTCAAAAGCCACTTCATCTTTCATCGTGAACAGCGTTGCCACCAGGGTGCGCCGTTCAGTTTAAAGTCACAATTTTTGCACTGAAGCATCACGAGGGACTGATGGTGATATTCACCGCTTTTGAGGTGGCCACGATGAACCTGTGAAAATCAGTACAACAAAATTAAAGCCATGACATTTCCTGTTGCCACTAGGTGGCGCTGTCCGTATTTCCGACAATGGGCACATCAATCTGTTCAGGGCGCGTCTGACATCATGCCTGTAAAGTCTGGTACTGATCAGACTGGATTTCATTGAGTTATACTAATTTGTTTCTTCATGGCGTGACATCAAAGTTCGCCATGCTGCTGGGGTCACACCCTTTGGCGAAAACTCACAGTTTTCACTGTAACCCAAGACCAACTCCTTAAGGCTTTCCTGGAGAAATTTGAGGCTGCAGATGTCACCCATCACTATACTGTACCCCAAAGTGTAAAACATGACATTTCCTGTTCCCACTAGGTGGCGCTGTCCCTGGTGTCAAATATGGCAGTTGAAATATGTTCAGGGGTGCAGCCTTATCATATGTGTTCACTTTGGTCAAGGTCAGAAAATGTATGACAAAATGAGAGGCAATAAGATTTTCATGGCGAGTCATCGAAATTCGCCATGGCGCCACGGCCTCATAGTATTGTGAAAACTCAAAAGCTCCGCAATTTAACATGGCACAAGGGTGTAGTTGACACTGTCCAAATTTGAAGTATATAGGACCAAATCCCAAGGAGGAGTTCGTTAAAGTACAAGGCATGGAAACGGTAAAATCAGAGCCAAAATGTCACCTTCAATCCAAAATGGCGGACTTCCTGTTGGGTTTAGGACATTGCCATAATAGACTTTTTTGTTCGACTCTGAACGTTATAACGGTGTACCGACTTTCAAACTTGTAGGCCATACCCATACCGGGGGCTCGCGTTTTTCAATTTTCTAGGTGGCGCTACTGAGCTAATTTTCCCTGGCCATGTCTGAGAACATTAAAATACGTAAATTTTCACCAGACCTGACGCGTGTGCAAAATTTCATGAGTTTTCGAGCATGTTTAGGCCCTCAAACGGCCAATTCATTTGCCGAAATAATAATAATAATAATAATAATAATAATTAAAGCTGCAAGCAGCGTTATGAGGGCCCTCGCACCCCCGGCACGTCGAGCCACTGCCAACACCTCAAACCGGCACGTCCGATGTGATGTCACATTGATGGATTTCATGCTTTTAATCACCAGCTAACATTTCATCTTATTCAACCAGGATTATAGTCATGCCACTAGGTGGCGCTCTAACCATTATTTACAAATAGCATAACAAACATTTCCAAGCTCGAGTCTCATCACACCTGCGACCTTTGGGAGAGATTGGACATTGTGTTTTTTAGTGACAGCAGATTACTGCTTTTTGCGAGTGATTGAAACTCTACGTGCCGCCATGACCACCCCGTTTCCCTGAACGGAAAAAGCTTCGCAATTTAACATCACAAAGGTCTTTAGATTCTACACACTGAAGAATGCTTCAATATGATGAAATCCCTTGGAGGAGTTCGTCAAAGTATGAGGCCTGAAAAGGGGGGAAAATGTCATCAAAATTACACATTAATTTTAAAATGGCTGACTTCCTGTTGGATTTGGGATATTGCTCCAAGAGACTTTTTTGTACATCTTGATATCTCCTATAAGCCTACCAGGTTTCAGATTCATACATAAAACACAGAGCTGGGGCTGTGGTTTTGAAATTTTGTAGGGGGCGCTGTGGAGCCACTTTGGGATATTCAATGAAAATGATCACATGACAACAAAGCCTTCGTCACATTGGAGGTGTGTGCCAAATTTCAAGCCTCTATAAACTTGCCAAGACCCTCAAAAGTAACTTCATCTTTCATGGTGAACAGCGTTGCCACCAGGGTGCGCCGTTCAGTTTAAAGTCACAATTTTTGCACTGAAGCATCACGAGGGACTGATGGTGATATTCACCGCTTTTGAGGTGGCCACGATGAACCTGTGAAAATCAGTACAACAAAATTAAAGCCATGACATTTCCTGTTGCCACTAGGTGGCGCTGTCCGTATTTCTGACAATGGGCACATCAATCTGTTCAGGGCGAGTCTGACATCATGCCTGTAAAGTCTGGTACTGATCAGGCTGGATTTCATTGAGTTATACTAATTTGTTTCTTCATGGCGTGACATCAAAGTTCGCCATGCTGCTGGGGTCACACCCTTTCACGAAAACTCACAGTTTTCACTGTAACCCAAGACCAACTCCTTAAGGCTTTCCTGGAGAAATTTGAGGATGCAGATGTCACCCATCACTATACTGTACCCCAAAGTGTAAAACATGACATTTCCTGTTCCCACTAGGTGGCGCTGGCCCTTATGTCAAATATGGCAGTTGAAATATGTTCAGGGGTGGAGCCTTATCATATGTGTTCACTTTGGTCAAGGTCAGAAAATGTATGACAAAATGAGAGGCAATAAGATTTTCATGGCGAGTCATCGAAATTCGCCATGGCGCCACGGCCTCATAGTATTGTGAAAACTCAAAAGCTCCGCAATTTAACATGGCCCAGGTGTGTAGTTGACACTGTCCAAAGATGAAGCTTATACAACCAAATCCCAAGGAGGAGTTCGCAAAAGTTCGAGGCATGGAAATGGCAAAATTAGAGCCAAAATGTCACCTTCACGTCCAAATGGCGGACTTCCTGTTGGGTTTGCGTCAATGGGCCCACTGACTTTTTTGTTCGTCTTGGCATGATACACATGTGTGCCAAATTTCATACATGTAGCCCAAACGATGTGGTCGTAGGGCTGCATTTAACAAGGCATAGGTGGCGCTCTAGAGCCATTTCCCAGTGCTCATATGTAAAACCATTAAAAAACAAAATTTTTCACCAGACCTGGCATGTGTGCAAAATTTCATGAGTTTTTGAGCATGTTTAGGCCCTCAAAAAGGCCCTTGTTTGGGGTGAATAATAATAATAAAAAGAAACGGAGCAGATACAATAGGGCCTTCGCACTCTCGGTGCTCGGGCCCTAATAATAATAATAAACAGAGCAATTACAATAGGGCCTTCGCACTATCAGTGCTCGGGCCCTAATAATAATTAAAGCTGCAAGCAGCGTTATGAGGGCCCTCGCACCCCCGGCGCGTCGAGCCACGCCCAACACCTAAAACCAGCACGTCCGATCTGATGTCACATTGATGGAATTCATGCATTTAACCACCAGCTAACATTTCAACTCATTCATTCATGATTAGTTAGTCGTTCCACTAGGTGGCGCTCTAACCATTATGTACAAATGGCATAACAAACACTTCCAAGCTCGAGTCTAATCACACCTGAGACGTTTGGGAGAGATTGGACATTGTGTTTTTGAGTGACAGCAGATTACTGCTTTTTGGCGAGTGATTCAAACTCTAAGGGCTGCCATAACCACCCCGTTTCCCTGGACGCAAAAAGCTTCGCAATTTAACATCACAAAGGTCTTTAGATTCCACAAACTGCAGATCGGTCCAATCTGATGAAATCCCTTGGAGGAGTACGTCAAAGCGCACGGTGCCTGAAAAGATGGGAAAATGTCGCCAAAATTACACATTAATTTTAAAATGGCTGACTTCCTGTTGGATTTGGGATATTGCTCCAAGAGACTTTTTTGTACATCTTGATATCTCCTATAAGCTTACCAGGTTTCAGACTCATACATAAAACACAGAGCTGGGGCTGTGGTTTTGAAATTTTGTAGGGGGCGCTGTGGAGCCTTTTTGGGATATTCAATGAAAATGATCACATAACAACAAAGCCTTAAGCACATTGGAGGTGTGGGCCAAATTTCAAGACTTTTTAAACTTTCCAAGCCCCTCAAAAACCACTTCATTTTTCATGGTGAACAGCGTTGCCACCAGGGTGCACCGTTCAGTATAAAGTCACAATTTTCGCACTGCAGCATCATGAAGGACTGACGGTGACATTCACCGCTTTTGAGGTATCCACAATGAACCTGTGAAAATCAGTACAACAAAGTCTAAGACATGACATTTCCTGTTCCCACTAGGTGGCGCTCTTCATATTCCTGACAATGGGCACATCAATTTGTTCAGGGCGGGTCTGATATCATGCCTGTAAAGTCTGGTACTAATCAGACTGGATTTCATGGAGTTATACTAATTTGTTTCTTCATGGCGAGATATCAAAGTTCGCCATGCTGCTGAGGTCACACCCTTTCGTGAAAAGTCACAGTTTTCACTGTACCCCAAGACCAACTCCTTACGCCTTTCCTGGAGAAATTTGAGGCTGCAGATGTCACCCATCACAATACTGTACCCCAAAGTGTAAAACATGACATTTCCTGTTCCCACTAGGTGGCGCTGTCGCTGACGTCAAATATGGCAGTTGAAATATGTTCAGGGGTGGAGCCTTATCATATGTGTGCTCTTTGGTCCAGATCGGACAATGTATGACAGAATGAGAGGCAATAAGATTTTCATGGCGAGTCATCGAAATTCGCCGTGGCGCCACGGCCTCATGGTATTGTGAAAACTCAAAAGCTCCGCAATTTAACATGGCACAAGGGTGTAGTTGGCACTGACCAAATATGAAGCTTATACGACCAATTTCCAAGGAGGAGTTCGTTAAAGTTCGAGGCATGGAAAAGACAAAATTAGAGCCAAAATGTCACCTTCACTTCTAAATTGCGGACTTCCTGTTGGGTTTGCATCAATGGGCCCACTGACTTTTTTGTTCGGCTCGTCATGATACACATGTGTGCCAAATTTCATACATGTAGCTCAAACTATGTGGTCGTAGGGCTGCATTTAACAAGGCATAGGTGGCGCTCTAGAGCCATTTCCCAGTGCTCATAAGTAAAACCATTAAAATACAAAATTTTTCACCAGACCTGGCATGTCTGCAAAATTTCATGAGTTTTTGAGCATGTTTAGGCCCTCAAAAAGGCCGTTGTTTTGCCTGAATAATAATAATAATAAGAAACGGAGCAGATACAATAGGGCCTTCGCACAGTCAGTGCTCGGGCCCTAATTAAAGCTGCAAGCAGCGTTATGAGGGCCCTCGCACCCCCGGCGCGTCGAGCCACGCCCAACACCTAAAACCAGCACGTCCGATCTGATGTCACATTGATGGAATTCATGCATTTAACCACCAGCTAACATTTCAACTCATTCATTCATGATTAGTTAGTCGTTCCACTAGGTGGCGCTCTAACCATTATGTACAAATGGCATAACAAACACTTCCAAGCTCGAGTCTCATCACACCTGAGACGTTTGGGAGAGATTGGACATTGTGTTTTTGAGTGACAGCAGATTACTGCTTTTTGGCGAGTGATTCAAACTCTAAGTGCCGCCATAACCACCCCGTTTCCCTGGACGTAAAAAGCTTCGCAATTTAACATCACAAAGGTCTTTAGATTCCACACACTGGAGAATGGTTCAATATGATGAAATCCCTTGGAGGAGTTCGTCAAAGTATGAAGCCTGAAAAGAGGGGAAAATGTCGTCAAAATTGCACATTAATTTTAAAATGGCTGACTTCCTGTTGGATTTAGGATATTGCTCCAAGAGACTTTTTTGTACATCTTGATATCTCCTATAAGCTTACCAGGTTTCAGACTCATACATAAAACACAGAGCTGGGGCTGTGGTTTTGAAATTTTGTAGGGGGCGCTGTGGAGCCATTTCGCGCTATTCAATGAAAATGATCACATGACAACAAAGCCTTCATCCATTTGGATGGGTGTGCTAAATTTAAAGCCTCTATATACTTTCCAAGCCCCTCAAAAGCCACTTCATTTTTCATGGTGGACAGCGTTGCCACCAGGGTGCGCCGTTCAGTTTAAAGTCACAATTTTTGCACTGAAGCATCACGAGGGACTGATGGTGATATTCACCGCTTTTGAGGTGGCCACGATGAACCTGTGAAAATCAGTACAACAAAATTAAAGCCATGACATTTCCTGTTGCCACTAGGTGGCGCTGTACGTATTCCCGACAATGGGCACATCAATCTGTTCAGGGCGGGTCTGACATCATGCCTGTAAAGTCTGGTACTGATCAGACTGGATTTCATTGAGTTATACTAATTTGTTTCTTCATGGCGTGACATCAAAGTTCGCCATGCTGCTGGGGTCACACCCTTTTGCGAAAACTCACAGTTTTCACTGTAACCCAAGACCAACTCCTTAAGGCTTTCCTGGAGAAATTTGAGGCTGCAGATGTCACCCTTCACTATACTGTACCCCAAAGTGTAAAACATGACATTTCCTGTTCCCACTAGGTGGCGCTGTCCTTGAGGTCAAATATGGCAGTTGAAATATGTTCAGGGGTGGAGCCTTATCATATGTGTGCTCTTTGGTCCAGATTGGAACATGTATGACAGAATGAGAGGCAATAAGATTTTCATGGCGAGTCATCGAAATTCGCCATGGCGCCACGGCCTCATAGTATTGTGAAAACTCAAAAGCTCCGCAATTTAACATGGCACAAGGGTGTAGTTGACACTGTCCAAATTTGAAGCTTATACGACCAAATCCCAAGGAGGAGTTCGTTAAAGTACAAGGCATGGAAACGGTAAAATCAGAGCCAAAATGTCACCTTCAATCCAAAATGGCGGACTTCCTGTTGGGTTTAGGACATTGCCATAATAGACTTTTTTGTTCGACTCTGAACGTTATAACGGTGTACCGACTTTCAAACTTGTAGGCCATACCCATACCGGGGGCTCGCGTTTTTCAATTTTCTAGGTGGCGCTACTGAGCTAATTTTCCCTGGCCATGTCTGACAACATTAAAATACGTAAATTTTCACCAGACCTGACGCGTGTGCAAAATTTCATGAGTTTTCGAGCATGTTTAGGCCCTCAAACGGCCAATTCATTTGCCGAAATAATAATAATAATAATAATTAAAGCTGCAAGCAGCGTTATGAGGGCCCTCGCACCCCATCGCGTCGAGCTACGCCCAACACCTACAACCAGCACGTCCGATCTGATGTCACATTGATGGAATTCATGCATTTAACCACCAGCTAACATTTCAACTCATTCATTCATGATTAGTTAGTCGTTCCACTAGGTGGCGCTCTAACCATTATGTACAAATGACATAATAAACATTTCTGAGCTCGAGTCTCATCACTCCTATGAGCTTTGGGAGAGATTGGACATTGTGTCTTTGAGTGACAGCAGATTACTGCTTTTTGGCGAGTGATTGAAACTCCACGTGCCGCCATGACAACCCCGTTTCCCTGAACGTAAAAACCTTCGCAATTTAACATCACAAAGGTCTTTAGATTCCTCACACTGGAGATTGGTTCAATCTGATGAAATCCCTTGGAGGAGTTCGTCAAAGAAGGGTGCCTGGAAAGAGGGCAAAATGTTGCCAAAATTGCACATTCATTTTAAAATGGCTGACTTCCTGTTGGATTTGGGATATTGCTCCAAGAGACTTTTTTGTACATCTTGATATCTCCTATAAGCTTACCAGGTTTCAGACTCATACATAAAACACAGAGCAGGGGCTGTGGTTTTGAAAGTTTGTAGGGGGCGCTGTGGAGCCATTTTGCGCTATTCAAGGAAAATGATCACATGACAACAAAGCCTTCATCCATTTGGAGGTGTGTGCTAAATTTAAAGCCTCTATATTCTTTCCAAGCCCCTCAAAAGCCACTTCATCTTTCATGTTGAACAGCGTTGCCACCAGGGTGCGCCGTTCAGTTTAAAGTCACAATTTTTGCACTGAAGCATCACGAGGGACTGATGGGGATATTCACCGCTTTTGAGGTGGCCACGATGAACCTGTGAAAATCAGTACAACAAAATTAAAGCCATGACATTTCCTGTTGCCACTAGGTGGCGCTGTCCGTATTTCCGACAATGGGCACATCAATCTGTTCAGGGTGGGTCTGACATCATGCCTGTAAAGTCTGGTACTGATCAGACTGGATTTCATTGAGTTATACTAATTTGTTTCTTCATGGCGTGACATCAAAGTTCGCCATGCTGCTGGGGTCACACCCTTTCGCGAAAACTCACAGTTTTCACTGTAACCCAAGACCAACTCCTTAAGGCTTTCCTGGAGAAATTTGAGGCTGCAGATGTCACCCATCACTATACTGTACCCCAAAGTGTAAAACATGACATTTCCTGTTCCCACTAGGTGGCGCTGTCCTTGATGTCAAATATGGCAGTTGAAATATGTTCAGGGGTGGAGCCTTATCATATGTGTTCACTTTGGTCAAGGTCAGAAAATGTATGACAAAATGAGAGGCAATAAGATTTTCATGGCGAGTCATCGAAATTCGCCATGGCGCCACGGCCTCATAGTATTGTGAAAACTCAAAAGCTCCGCAATTTAACATGGCACAAGGGTGTAGTTGACACTGACCAAATATGAAGGTTATGAAATCAAACCCCAAGGAGGAGTTCGCAAAAGTTCGAGGCATGGAAATGGCAAAATTAGAGCCAAAATGTCACCTTCTCTTCCAAATGGCGGACTTCCTGTTGGGTTTGCGTCAATGGGCCCACAGACTTTTTTGTTCGTCTTGGCATGATACACATGTGTGCCAAATTTCATACATGTAGCTCAAACGATGTGGTCGTAGGGCTGCATTTAACAAGGCATAGGTGGCGCTGTAGAGCCATTTCCCAGTGCTCATATGTAAAACCATTAAAATACAAAATTTTTCACCAAACCTGGCATGTGTGCAAAATTTCATGAGTTTTTGAGCATGTTTAGGCCCTCAAAAAGGCCCTTGTTTGGGGTGAATAATAATAATAAAAAGAAACGGAGCAGATACAATAGGGCCTTCGCACTCTCGGTGCTCGGGCCCTAATTAAAGCTGCAAGCAGCGTTATGAGGGCCCTCGCACCCCCGGCGCGTCGAGCCACGCCCAACACCTAAAACCAGCACCTCCGATCTCATATCACATTGATGGAATTCATGCATTTAACCACCAGCTAACATTTCAACTCATTCATTCATGATTAGTTAGTCGTTCCACTAGGTGGCGCTCTAACCATTATGTACAAATGGCATAACAAACACTTCCGAGCTCGAGTCTCATCACACCTGAGACGTTTGGGAGAGATTGGACATTGTGTTTTTGAGTGACAGCAGATTACTGCTTTTTGGCGAGTGATTCAAACTCTAAGTGCCACCATAACCACCCCGTTTCACTGAACGTAAAAAGCTTCGCAATTTAACATCACAAAGGTCTTTAGATTCCACACACTGGAGAATGGTTCAATATGATGAAATCCCTTGGAGGAGTTCGTCAAAGAACGGTGCCTGGAAAGAGGGGAAAATGTTGCCAAAATTACACATTAATATTAAAATGGCTGACTTCCTGTTGGATTTGGGATATTGCACCAAGAGACTTTTTTGTACATCTTCATATCTCCTATAAGCTTACCAGGTTTCAGAATCATACATAGAACACAGAGCAGGGGCTGTGGTTTTGAAATTTTGTAGGGGGCGCTGTGGAGCAATTTCGCGCTATTCAATGAAAATGATCACATGCCAACAAAGCCTTCATCCATTTGGAGGTGTGTGCCAAATTTCAAGCCTCTATAAACTTGCCAAGACCCTCAAAAGCCACTTCATCTTTCATGGTGAACAGCGTTGCCACCAGGGTGCGCCGTTCAGTTTAAACTCACAATTTTTGCACTGAAGCATCACGAGGGACTGATGGTGATATTCACCGCTTTTGAGGTGGCCAAGATGAACCTGTGAAAATCAGTACAACAAAATTAAAGCCATGACATTTCCTGTTGCCACTAGGTGGCGCTGTCCGTATTTCCGACAATGGGCACATCAATCTGTTCAGGGCGGGTCTGACATCATGCCTGTAAAGTCTGGTACTGATCAGACTGGATTTCATTGAGTTATACTAATTTGTTTCTTCATGGCGAGATATCAAAGTTCGCCATGCTGCTGGGGTCACACCCTTTCGCGAAAAGTCACAGTTTTCACTGTAACCCAAGACCAACTCCTTAAGGCTTTCCTGGAGAAATTTGAGGCTGCAGATGTCACCCATCACTATACTGTACCCCAAAGTGTAAAACATGACATTTCCTGTTCCCACTAGGTGGCGCTGTCCTTGATGTCAAATATGGCAGTTGAAATATGTTCAGGGTTGGAGCCTTATCATATGTGTGCTCTTTGGTCCAGATCGGAACATGTATGACAGAATGAGAGGCAATAAGATTTTCATGGCGTGTCATCAAAATTCGCCATGGCGCCACGGCCTCATAGTATTGTGAAAACTCAAAAGCTCCGCAATTTAACATGGCACAAGGGTGTAGTTGACACTGTCCAAATTTGAAGTTTATAGGACCAAATCCCAAGGAGGAGTTCGTTAAAGTACAAGGCATGGAAACGGTAAAATCAGACCCAAAATGTCACCTTCAATCCAAAATGGCGGACTTCCTGTTGGGTTTAGGACATTGCCATAATAGACTTTTTTGTTCGACTCTGAACGTTATATAGGTGTACCGACTTTCAAACGTGTAGGTCATACCCATACCGGGGGCTCGCGTTTTTCATTTTTCTAGGTGGCGCTACTGAGCTAATTTTCCCTGGCCATGTCTGGGAACATTAAAATACGTAAATTTTCACCAGACCTGACGCGTGTGCAAAATTTCATGAGTTTTCGAGCATGTTTAGGCCCTCAAACGGCCAATTCATTTGCCGGAATAATAATAATAATAATAATAATAATAATAATAATAATAATAATAATAATAATAAACAGAGCAATTACAATAGGGCCTTCGCACTGTCAGTGCTCGGGCCCTAATAATAATAATAATTAAAGCTGCAAGCAGCGTTATGAGGGCCCTCGCACCCCCGGCACGTCGAGCCACTGCCAACACCTCAAACCGGCACGTCCGATGTGATGTCACATTGATGGATTTCATGCTTTTAATCACCAGCTAACATTTCATCTTATTCAACCAGGATTATAGTCATGCCACTAGGTGGCGCTCTAACCATTATTGACAAATAGCATAACAAACATTTCCAAGCTCGAGTCTCATCACACCTGCGACCTTTGGGAGAGATTGGACATTGTGTTTTTTAGTGACAGCAGATTACTGCTTTTTGCGAGTGATTGAAACTCTACGTGCCGCCATGACCACCCCGTTTCCCTGAACGGAAAAAGCTTCGCAATTTAACATCACAAAGGTCTTTAGATTCTACACACTGAAGAATGCTTCAATATGATGAAATCCCTTGGAGGAGTTCGTCAAAGTATGAGGCCTGAAAAGGGGGGAAAATGTCATCAAAATTACACATTAATTTTAAAATGGCTGACTTCCTGTTGGATTTGGGATATTGCTCCAAGAGACTTTTTTGTACATCTTGATATCTTACACAAGCTTACCAAGTGTCAGACTCATAGATGAAACACAGAGCAGGGGCTGATGTTTTGAAATATTGTAGGGGGCGCTGTGGAGCCATTTTGCGCTATTCAAGGAAAATGGTTACATAACAACAATGCCTTCATCCATTTGGAGGTGTGTGCCAAATTTCAAGCCTCTATAAACTTTCCAAGCCCCTCAAAAGCCACTTCATCTTTCATGGTGAACCGCGTTGCCACTAGGGTGCGCCGTTCAGTTTAAAGTCACAATTTTTGCACTGAAGCATCACGAGGGACTGATGTTGATATTCACCGCTTTTGAGGTGGCCACGATGAACCTGTGAAAATCAGTACAACAAAATTAAAGCCATGACATTTCCTGTTGCCATTAGGTGGCGCTGTCCGTATTTCCGACAATGGGCACATCAATCTGTTCAGGGCGGGTCTGCCATCATGCCTGTAAAGTCTGGTACTGATCAGACTGGATTTCATTGAGTTATACTAATTTGTTTATTCATGGCGTGACATCAAAGTTCGCCATGCTGCTGGGGTCACACCCTTTTGCGAAAAGTCACAGTTTTCACTGTAACCCAAGACCAACTCCTTAAGGCTTTCCTGGAGAAATTTGAGGCTGCAGATGTCACCCATCACTATACTGTACCCCAAAGTGTAAAACATGACATTTCCTGTTCCCACTAGGTGGCGCTGTCCTTGATGTCAAATATGGCAGTTGAAATATGTTCAGGGGTGGAGCCTTATCATATGTGTGCTCTTTGGTCCAGATCAGAACATGTATGACAAAATGAGAGGCAATAAGATTTTCATGGCGAGTCATCGAAATTCGCCATGGCGCCACGGCCTCATAGTATTGTGAAAACTCAAAAGCTCCGCAATTTAACATGGCACAAGGGTGTAGTTGGCACTGACCAAATATGAAGGTTATGAAATCAAACCCCAAGGAGGAGTTCGTCAAAGTTCGAGGCATGGAAATGGTAAAATCAGAGCCAAAATGTCACCTTCAATCCAAAATGGCGGACTTCCTGTTGGGTTTAGGACATTGCCATAATAGACTTTTTTGTTCGACTCTGAACATTATATAGGTGTACCGACTTTCAAACATGTAGGTCATACCCATGCCGGGGGCTCGCGTTTTTCATTTTTCTAGGTGGCGCTACTGAGCTAATTTTCCCTGGCCATGTCTGAGAACATTAAAATACGTAAATTTTCACCAGACCTGACGCGTGTGCAAAATTTCATGAGTTTTCGAGCATGTTTAGGCCCTCAAACGGCCAATTCATTTGCCGAAATAATAATAATAATAATAATAATAAACAGAGCAATTACAATAGGGCCTTCGCACTATCAGTGCTCGGGCCCTAATAAACAGAGCAATTACAATAGGGCCTTCGCACTATCAGTGCTCGGGCCCTAATAATAATAATTAAAGCTGCAAGCAGCGTTATGAGGGCCCTCGCACCCCCGGCGTGTCGAGCCACGCCCAACACCTGAAACCAGCACGTCCGATCTGATGTCACATTGATGGAATTCATGCATTTAACCACCAGCTAACATTTCATCTCATTCAGTCATCATTATAGTCGTCCCACTAGGTGGCGCTCTAACCATTATAGACAAAGGGAATAACAAACATTTCCGAGCTCGAGTCTCATCACGCCTGCGACCTTTGGGAGAGATTGGACTTTGTGTCTTTGAGTGACAGCATATTACTGCTTTTTGGCCAGTGATTGAAACTCCACGTGCCGCCATGACCACCCCGTTTCCTTGAACGTAAAAAGCTTCGCAATTTAACATCACAAAGGTCTTTAGATTCCACACACTGGAGAATGGTTCAATATGATGAAATCCCTTGGAGGAGTTCGTCAAAGTATGAAGCCTGAAAAGAGGGGAAAATGTCGCCAAAATTACACATTAATTTTAAAATGGCTGACTTCCTGTTGGATTTGGGATATTGCTCCAAGAGACTTTTTTGTACATCTTGATATTTTCCATAAGCTTACCAGGTTTCAGACTCATAGATGAAACACAGAGCAGGGGCTGTTGTTTTGAAATTTTGTAGGGGGCGCTGTGGAGCAATTTCGAGCTATTCAATGAAAATGATCACATGACAACAAAGCCTACATCCATTTGGAGGTGTGTGCCAAATTTCAAGCCTCTATAAACTTTCCAAGCCCCTCAAAAGCCACTTCATCTTTCATGGTGAACCGCGTTGCCACCAGGGTGCGCCGTTCAGTTTAAAGTCACAATTTTTGCACTGAAGCATCACGAGGGACTGATGTTGATATTCACCGCTTTTGAGGTGGCCACGATGAACCTGTGAAAATCAGTACAACAAAATTAAAGCCATGACATTTCCTGTTGCCACTAGGTGGCGCTGTCCGTATTTCCGACAATGGACACATCAATCTGTTCAGGGCGGGTCTGACATCATGCCTGTAAAGTCTGGTACTGATCAGACTGGATTTCATTGAGTTATACTAATTTGTTTCTTCATGGCGTGACATCAAAGTTCGCCATGCTGCTGGGGTCACACCCTTTCGCGAAAACTCACAGTTTTCACTGTAACCCAAGACCAACTCCTTAAGGCTTTCCTGGAGAAATTTGAGGCTGCAGATGTCACCCATCACTATACTGTACCCCAAAGTGTAAAACATAACATTTCCTGTTCCCACTAGGTGGCGCTGTCCTTGAGGTCAAATATGGCAGTTGAAATATGTTCAGGGGTGGAGCCTTATCATATGTGTTCACTTTGGTCAAGGTCAGAAAATGTATGACAAAATGAGAGGCAATAAGATTTTCATGGCGAGTCATCGAAATTCGCCATGGCGCCACGGCCTCATAGTATTGTGAAAACTCAAAAGCTCCGCAATTTAACATGGCACAAGGGTGTAGTTGACACTGACCAAATATGAAGGTTATGAAATCAAACCCCAAGGAGGAGTTCGCAAAAGTTCGAGGCATGGAAATGGCAAAATTAGAGCCAAAATGTCACCTTCTCTTCCAAATGGCGGACTTCCTGTTGGGTTTGCGTCAATGGGCCCACAGACTTTTTTGTTCGTCTTGGCATGATACACATGTGTGCCAAATTTCATACATGTAGCTCAAACCATGTGGTCGTAGGGCTGCATTTAACAAGGCATAGGTGGCGCTCTAGAGCCATTTCCCAGTGCTCATATGTAAAACCATTAAAATACAAAATTTTTCACCAGACCTGGCATGTGTGCAAAATTTCATGAGTTTTTGAGCATGTTTAGGCCCTCAAAAAGGCCCTTGTTTTGCCTGAATAATAATAATAATAATTAAAGCTGCAAGCAGCGTTATGAGGGCCCTCGCACCCCCGGCGCGTCGAGCCACGCCCAACACCTAAAACCAGCACGTCCGATCTGATGTCACATTGATGGAATTCATGCATTTAACCACCAGCTAACATTTCAACTCATTCATTCATGATTAGTTAGTCGTTCCACTAGGTGGCGCTCTAACCATTATGTACAAATGGCATAACAAACATTTCCGAGCTCGAGTCTCATCACACCTGAGACGTTTGGGAGAGATTGGACATTGTGTTTTTGAGTGACAGCAGATTACTGCTTTTTGGCGAGTGATTCAAACTCTAAGTGCCGCCATAACCACCCCGTTTCCCTGGACGTAAAAAGCTTCGCAATTTAACATCACAAAGGTCTTTAGATTCCACACACTGGAGATTGGTTCAATATGATGAAATCCCTTGGAGGAGTTCGTCAAAGAACGGTGCCTGGAAAGAGGGGAAAATGTCACAAAAATTACACATTAATTTTAAAATGGCTGACTTCCTGTTAGATTTGGGATATTGCTCCAAGAGACTTTTTTGTACATCTTGATATCTCCTATAAGCTTACCAGGTTTCAGACTCATACATAAAACACAGAGCTGGGGCTGATGTTTTGAAATATTGTAGGGGGCGCTGTGGAGCCATTTTGCGCTATTCAATGAAAATGATCACATAACAACAAAGCCTTAAGCACAATGGAGGTGTGTGCCAAATTTCAAGCCTCTATAAACTTTCCAAGCCCCTCAAAAGCCACTTCATTTTTCACGGTGAACAGCGTTGCCACCAGGGTGCGCCGTTCAGTTTAAAGTCACAATTTTTGCACTAAAGCATCATCAAGGACTGATGGTGATATTCACCGCTTTTGAGGTGGCCACTATGAACCTGTGAAAATCAGTACAACAAAGTGTAAGACATGACATTTCCTGTTCCCACTAGGTGGCGCTCTTCATATTCCTGACAATGGGCACATCAATCTGTTCAGGGCGGGTGTGACATCATGCCTGTAAAGTCTGGTACTAATCAGACTGGATTTCATGGAGTTATACTAATTTGTTTCTTCATGGCAAGATATCAAAGTTCGCCATGCTGCTGAGGTCACACCCTTTCGTGAAAAGCCACAGTTTTCACTGTACCCCAAGACCAACTCCTTAAGGCTTTCCTGGAGAAATTTGAGGCTGCAGATGTCACCCATCACTATACTGTACCCCAAAGTGTAAAACATGACATTTCCTGTTCCCACTAGGTGGCGCTGTCCTTGATGTCAAATATGGCAGTTGAAATATGTTCAGGGGTGGAGCCTTATCATATGTGTTCACTTTGGTCAAGGTCAGAAAATGTATGACAAAATGAGAGGCAATAAGATTTTCATGGCGAGTCATCGAAATTCGCCGTGGCGCCACGGCCTCATGGTATTGTGAAAACTCAAAAGCTCCGCAATTTAACATGGCACAAGGGTGTAGTTGGCACTGACCAAATATGAAGGTTATGAAATCAAACCCCAAGGAGGAGTTCGTTAAAGTTCGAGGCATGGAAACGGTAAAATCAGAGCCAAAATGTCACCTTCAATCCAAAATGGCGGACTTCCTGTTGGGTTTAGGACATTGCCATAATAGACTTTTTTGTTCGACTCTGAACGTTATATAGGTGTACCGACTTTCAAACATGTAGGTCATACCCATACCGGGGGCTCGCGTTTTTCATTTTTCTAGGTGGCGCTACTGAGCTAATTTTCCCTGGCCATGTCTGAGAACATTAAAATACGTAAATTTTCACCAGACCTGACGCGTGTGCAAAATTTCATGAGTTTTCGAGCATGTTTAGGCCCTCAAAAGGCCAATTCATTTGCCGAAATAATAATAATAATAATAATAATAATAAACAGAGCAATTACAATAGGGCCTTCGCACTGTCAGTGCTCGGGCCCTAATTAAAGCTGCAAGCAGCGTTATGAGGGCCCTCGCACCCCCGGCGTGTCGAGCCACGCCCAACACCTAAAACCAGCACGTCCGATCTCATGTCACATTGATGGAATTCATGCATTTAACCACCAGCTAACATTTCATTTGGTTCAACCATGAGTATAGTCGTCCCACTAGGTGGCGCTCTAACCATTATAGACAAAGGGCATAACAAACATTTCCGAGCTCGAGTCTCATCACGCCTGCGACCTTTGGGAGAGATTGGACTTTGTGTCTTTGAGTGACAGCAGATTACTGCTTTTTGGCCAGTGATTGAAACTCCACGTGCCGCCATGACCACCCCGTTTCCTTGAACGTAAAAAGCTTCGCAATTTAACATCACAAAGGTCTTTAGATTCCACACACTGGAGAATGGTTCAATATGATGAAATCCCTTGGAGGAGTTCGTCAAAGTATGAAGCCTGAAAAGAGGGGAAAATGTCGCCAAAATTGCACATTAATTTTAAAATGGCTGACTTCCTGTTGGATTTGGGATATTGCACCAAGAGACTTTTTTGTACATCTTGATATTTTCCATAAGCTTACCAGGTTTCAGACTCATAGATGAAACACAGAGCAGGGGCTGTTGTTTTGAAATTTTGTAGGGGGCGCTGTGGAGCAATTTCGCGCTATTCAATGAAAATGATCACATGACAACAAAGCCTTCATCCATTTGGAGGTGTGGGCCAAATTTCAAGCCTCTATAAACTTGCAAGCCCCTCAAAAGCCACTTCATCTTTCATGTTGAACAGCGTTGCCACCAGGGTGCGCCGTTCAGTTTAAAGTCACAATTTTTGCACTGAAGCATCACGAGGGACTGATGTTGATATTCACCGCTTTTGAGGTGGCCACGATGAACCTGTGAAAATCAGTACAACAAAATTAAAGCCATGACATTTCCTGTTGCCACTAGGTGGCGCTGTCCGTATTCCCGACAATGGGCACATCAATCTGTTCAGGGCGGGTCTGACATCATGCCTGTAAAGTCTGGTACTGAACAGACTGGATTTCATTGAGTTATACTAATTTGTTTCTTCATGGCGTGACATCAAAGTTCGCCATGCTGCTGGGGTCACACCCTTTTGCGAAAAGTCACAGTTTTCACTGTAACCCAAGACCAACTCCTTACGCCTTTCCTGGAGAAATTTGAGGCTGCAGGTGTCACCCATCACTATACTGTACCCCAAAGTGTAAAACATGACATTTCCTGTTCCCACTAGGTGGCGCTGTCCCTGGTGTCAAATATGGCAGTTGAAATATGTTCAGGGGTGGAGCCTTATCATATGTGTTCACTTTGGTCAAGGTCAGAAAATGTATGACAAAATGAGAGGCAATAAGATTTTCATGGCGAGTCATCGAAATTCGCCATGGCGCCACGGCCTCATAGTATTGTGAAAACTCAAAAGCTCCGCAATTTAACATGGCACAAGGGTGTAGTTGGCACTGACCAAATATGAAGGTTATGAAATCAAACCCCAAGGAGGAGTTCGTCAAAGTTCGAGGCATGGAAATGGTAAAATCAGAGCCAAAATGTCACCTTCAATCCAAAATGGCGGACTTCCTGTTGGGTTTAGGACATTGCCATAATAGACTTTTTTGTTCGACTCTGAACATTATATAGGTGTACCGACTTTCAAACTTGTAGGCCATACCCATACCGGGGGCTCGCGTTTTTCATTTTTCTAGGTGGCGCTACTGAGCTAATTTTCCCTGGCCATGTCTGAGAACATTAAAATACGTAAATTTTCACCAGACCTGACGCGTGTGCAAAATTTCATGAGTTTTCGAGCATGTTTAGGCCCTCAAACGGCCAATTCATTTGCCGAAATAATAATAATAATAATAATTAAAGCTGCAAGCAGCGTTATGAGGGCCCTCGCACCCCCGGCACGTCGAGCCACTGCCAACACCTAAAACCAGCACGTCCAATCTGATGTCACATTGATGGAATTCATGCATTTAACCACCAGCTAACATTTCAACTCATTCATTCATGATTAGCTAGTCGTTCCACTAGGTGGCACTCTAACCATTATGTACAAATGGCATAACAAACATTTCCGAACTCGAGTCTCATTATGCCTGCGACGTTTGGGTAAGATTGGACATTGTGTTTTTGAGTAACAGCAGATTACTGCGTTTTGGCGAGTGATTGAGAGTCTACGTGCCGCCATAACCACCCCGTTTCCCTGAACGTAAAAAGCTTCGCAATTTAACAACACAAAGGTCTTTGGATTCCACACACTGAAGAATAGTGCAATCTGATGAAATCCCTTGGAGGAGTTCGTCAAAGAACGATGCCTGAAAAGAGGGGAAAATGTTGCCAAAATTGCACATTAATTTTAAAATGGCTGACTTCCTGTTGGATTTGGGATATTGCTCCAAGAGACTTTTTTGTACATCTTGATATCTCCTATAAGCTTACCAGGTTTCAGACTCATAGATGAAACACAGAGCTGGGGCTGTGGTTTTGAAATTTCGTAGGGGGCGCTGTGGAGCCATTTCGCGCTATTCAATGAAAATGATCACATGACAACAAAGCCTTCATCCATTTGGAGGTGTGTGCCAAATTTCAAGCCTCTATAAACTTTCCAAGCCCCTCAAAAGCCACTTCATCTTTCATGATGAACCGCATTGCCACCAGGGTGCGCCGTTCAGTTTAAAGTCACAATTTTTGCACTGAAGCATCACGAGGGACTGATGGGGATATTCACCGCTTTTGAGGTGGCCACGATGAACCTGTGAAAATCAGTACAACAAAATTAAAGCCATGACATTTCCTGTTGCCACTAGGTGGCGCTGTCCGTATTTCCGACAATGGGCACATCAATCTGTTCAGGGCGGGTCTGACATCATGCCTGTAAAGTCTGGTACTGATCAGACTGGATTTCATTGAGTTATACTAATTTGTTTCTTCATGGCGTGACATCAAAGTTCGCCATGCTGCTGGGGTCACACCCTTTCGCGAAAACTCACAGTTTTCACTGTAACCCAAGACCAACTCCTTAAGGCTTTCCTGGAGAAATTTGAGGCTGCAGATGTCACCCATCACTATACTGTACCCCAAAGTGTAAAACATGACATTTCCTGTTCCCACTAGGTGGCGCTGTCCTTGATGTCAAATATGGCAGTTGAAATATGTTCAGGGGTGGAGCCTTATCATATGTGTGCTCTTTGGTCCAGATCGGAACATGTATGACAAAATGAGAGGCAATAAGATTTTCATGGCGAGTCATCGAAATTCGCCATGGCGCCACGGCCTCATAGTATTGTGAAAACTCAAAAGCTCCGCAATTTAACATGGCACAAGGGTATAGTTGACACTGTCCAAATTTGAAGTTTATAGGACCAAATCCCAAGGAGGAGTTCGTTAAAGTACAAGGCATGGAAATGGCAAAATTAGAGCCAAAATGTCACCTTCAATCCAAAATGGCGGACTTCCTGTTGGGTTTAGGACATTGCCATAATAGACTTTTTTGTTCGACTCTCAACGTTATATAGGTGTACCGACTTTCAAACATGTAGGTCATACCCATACCGGGGGCTCGCGTTTTTCATTTTTCTAGGTGGCGCTACTGAGCTAATTTTCCCTGGCCATGTCTGAGAACATTAAAATACGTAAATTTTCACCAGACCTGACGCGTGTGCAAAATTTCATGAGTTTTCGAGCATGTTTAGGCCCTCAAACGGCCAATTCATTTGCCGAAATAATAATAATAATAATAATAATAAACAGAGCAATTACAATAGGGCCTTCGCACTGTCAGTGCTCGGGCCCTAATAATAATTAAAGCTGCAAGCAGCGTTATGAGGGCCCTCGCACCCCCGGCACGTCGAGCCACGCCCAACACCTAAAACCAGCACCTCCGATCTGATGTCACATTGATGGAATTCATGCATTTAACCACCAGCTAACAATTCATCTCATTCAATCATGATTATAGTTGTCCCACTAGGTGGCGCTCTAACCATTACTGACAAATGGCATAACAAACATTTCCTAGCTCGAGTCTCATCACGCCTGTGACCTTTGGGAGAGATTGAACATTTTGATTTTGAGTGACAGCAGATTACTGCTTTTTGGCGAGTGATTGAAACTCCACGTGCCGCCATAACCAACCCATTTCCCTTAATGTAAAAAGCTTCGCAATTTAACATCACAAAGGTCTTTAGATTCCACACACAGGAGATTGCATCAATCTGATGAAATCCCTTGGAGGAGTACGTCAAAGAACGGTGCCTGAAAAGAGGGGAAAATGTTGCCAAAATTGCACATTAATTTTAAAATGGCTGACTTCCTGTTGGATTTGGGATATTGCTCCAAGAGACTTTTTTGTACATCTTGATATCTCCTATAAGCTTACCAGGTTTCAGAATCATACATAAAACACAGAGCAGGGGCTGTGGTTTTGAAATTTTGTAGGGGGCGCTGTGGAGCAATTTCGCGCTATTCAATGAAAATGATCACATGCCAACAAAGCCTTCATCCATTTGGAGGTGTGTGCCAAATTTCAAGCCTCTATAAACTTGCCAAGACCCTCAAAAGCCACTTCATGTTTCATGTTGAACAGCGTTGCCACCAGGGTTCGCCGTTCAGTTTAAAGTCACAATTTTTGCACTGAAGCATCACGAGGGACTGATGGTGATATTCACCGCTTTTGAGGTGGCCACGATGAACCTGTGAAAATCAGTACAACAAAATTAAAGCCATGACATTTCCTGTTGCCACTAGGTGGCGCTGTCCGTATTCCCGACAATGGGCACATCAATCTGTTCAGGGCGGGTCTGACATCATGCCTGTAAAGTCTGGTACTGATCAGACTGGATTTCATTGAGTTATACTAATTTGTTTCTTCATGGCGTGACATCAAAGTTCGCCATGCTGCTGGGGTCACACCCTTTTGCGAAAAGTCACAGTTTTCACTGTAACCCAAGACCAACTCCTTAAGGCTTTCCTGGAGAAATTTGAGGCTGCAGATGTCACCCATCACTATACTGTACCCCAAAGTGTAAAACATGACATTTCCTGTTCCCACTAGGTGGCGCTGTCCTTGATGTCAAATATGGCAGTTGAAATATGTTCAGGGGTGGAGCCTTATCATATGTGTGCTCTTTGGTCCAGATCGGAACATGTATGACAGAATGAGAGGCAATAAGATTTTCATGGCGAGTCATCAAAATTCGCCATGGCGCCACGGCCTCATAGTATTGTGAAAACTCAAAAGCTCCGCAATTTAACATGGCACAAGGGTGTAGTTGACACTGTCCAAATTTGAAGTTTATAGGACCAAATCCCAAGGAGGAGTTCGTTAAAGTACAAGGCATGGAAACGGTAAAATCAGACCCAAAATGTCACCTTCAATCCAAAATGGCTGACTTCCTGTTGGGTTTAGGACATTGCCATAATAGACTTTTTTGTTCGACTCTGAACGTTATATAGGTGTACCAACTTTCAAACATGTAGGTCATACCCATACCGGGGGCTCGCGTTTTTCATTTTTCTAGGTGGCGCTACTGAGCTAATTTTCCCTGGCCATGTCTGAGAACATTAAAATACGTAAATTTTCACCAGACCTGACGCGTGTGCAAAATTTCATGAGTTTTCGAGCATGTTTAGGCCCTCAAACGGCCAATTCATTTGCCGAAATAATAATAATAATAATAATTAAAGCTGCAAGCAGCGTTATGAGGGCCCTCGCACCCCCGGCGTGTCGAGCCATGCCCAACACCTGAAACCAGCATGTCCGATCTGATGTCACATTGATGGAATTCATGCATTTAACCACCAGTTAACATTTCATTTGGTTCAACCATGAGTATAGTCGTCCCACTAGGTGGCTCTCTAACCATTATAGACAAAGGGCATAACAAACATTTCCGAGCTCGAGTCTCATCACGCCTGTGACCTTTGGGAGAGATTGGACTTTGTGTCTTTGAGTGACAGCATATTACTGCTTTTTGGCGAGTGATTGAAACTCCACGTGCCGCCATGACCACCCCGTTTCCTTGAACGTAAAAAGCTTCGCAATTTAACATCACAAAGGTCTTTAGATTCCACACACTGGAGAATGGTTCAATATGATGAAATCCCTTGGAGGAGTTCGTCAAAGTATGAAGCCTGAAAAGAGGGGAAAATGTTGCCAAAATTACACATTAATTTTAAAATGGCTGACTTCCTGTTGGATTTGGGATATTGCTCCAAGAGACTTTTTTGTACATCTTGATATCTCCTATAAGCCTACCAGGTTTCAGATTCATACATAAAACACAGAGCAGGGGCTGTGGTTTTGAAATTTTGTAGGGGGCGCTGTGGAGCAATTTCGCGCTATTCAATGAAAATGATCACATGCCAACAAAGCCTTCATCCATTTGGAGGTGTGTGCCAAATTTCAAGCCTCTATAAACTTGCCAAGACCCTCAAAAGCCACTTCATCTTTCATGTTGAACAGCGTTGCCACCAGGGTGCGCCGTTCAGTTTAAACTCACAATTTTTGCACTGAAGCATCACGAGGGACTGATGGTGATATTCACCGCTTTTGAGGTGGCCAAGATGAACCTGTGAAAATCAGTACAACAAAATTAAAGCCATGACATTTCCTGTTGCCACTAGGTGGCGCTGTCCGTATTTCCGACAATGGGCACATCAATCTGTTCAGGGCGGGTCTGACATCATGCCTGTAAAGTCTGGTACTGATCAGACTGGATTTCATTGAGTTATACTAATTTGTTTCTTCATGGCGTGACATCAAAGTTCGCCATGCTGCTGGGGTCACACCCTTTCGCGAAAACTCACAGTTTTCACTGTTACCCAAGACCAACTCCTTAAGGCTTTCCTGGAGAAATTTGAGGCTGCAGATGTCACCCTTCACTATACTGTACCCCAAAGTGTAAAACATGACATTTCCTGTTCCCACTAGGTGGCGCTGTCCTTGAGGTCAAATATGGCAGTTGAAATATGTTCAGGGGTGGAGCCTTATCATATGTGTGCTCTTTGGTCCAGATTGGAACATGTATGACAGAATGAGAGGCAATAAGATTTTCATGGCGAGTCATCGAAATTCGCCATGGCGCCACGGCCTCATAGTATTGTGAAAACTCAAAAGCTCCGCAATTTAACATGGCACAAGGGTGTAGTTGACACTGTCCAAATTTGAAGCTTATACGACCAAATCCCAAGGAGGAGTTCGTTAAAGTACAAGGCATGGAAACGGTAAAATCAGAGCCAAAATGTCACCTTCAATCCAAAATGGCGGACTTCCTGTTGGGTTTGCGTCAATGGGCCCACAGACTTTTTTGTTCGTCTTGGCATGATACACATGTGTGCCAAATTTCATACATGTAGCTGAAACGATGTGGTCGTAGGGCTGCATTTAACAAGGCATAGGTGGCGCTCTAGAGCCATTTCCCAGTGCTCATATGTAAAACCATTAAAATACGTAAATTTTCACCAGACCTGACGCGTGCGCAAAATTTCCAGAGTTTTCGAGCATGTTTAGGCCCTCAAAAGGCCGATTCATTTGCCGAAATAATAATAATAATAATAATAAACAGAGCAATTACAATAGGGCCTTCGCACTGTCAGTGCTCGGGCCCTAATTAAAGCTGCAAGCAGCGTTATGAGGGCCCTCGCACCCCCGGCGCGTCGAGCCACGCCCAACACCTAAAACCAGCACGTCCGATCTGATGTCACATTGATGGAATTCATGCATTTAACCACCAGCTAACATTTCAACTCATTCATTCATGATTAGTTAGTCGTTCCACTAGGTGGGGCTCTAACCATTATGTACAAATGGCATAACAAACATTTCCGAGCTCGAGTCTCATCCCGCCTATGAGCTTTGGGAGAGATTGGACATTGTGTTTTTGAGTGACAGCAGATTACTGCTTTTTGGCGAGTGATTGAAACTCTACGTGCCGCCATGACCACCCCGTTTCCCTGAACGTAAAAAGCTTCGCAATTTAACATCACAAAGGTCTTTAGATTCCACACACTGGAGAATGGTTCAATATGATGAAATCCCTTGGAGGAGTTCGTCAAAGTATGAAGCCTGAAAAGAGGGGAAAATGTCGCCAAAATTGCACATTAATTTTAAAATGGCTGACTTCCTGTTGGATTTGGGATATTGCTCCAAGAGACTTTTTTGTACATCTTGATATCTCCTATAAGCCTACCAGGTTTCAGATTCATACATAAAACACAGAGCTGGGGCTGTGGTTTTGAAAATTTGTAGGGGGCGCTGTGGAGCCATTTTGGGATATTCAATGAAAATGATCGCATGACAACAAAGCCTTCATCACATTGGAGGTGTGTGCCAAATTTCAAGCCTCTATAAACTTGCCAAGACCCTCAAAAGCCACTTCATCTTTCATGGTGAACAGCGTTGCCACCAGGGTGCGCCGTTCAGTTTAAAGTCACAATTTTTGCACTGAAACATCACGAGGGACTGATGTTGATATTCACCGCTTTTCAGGTGGCCACGATGAACCTGTGAAAATCAGTACAACAAAGTGTAAGACATGACATTTCCTGTTCCCACTAGGTGGCGCTCTTCATATTCCTGAAAATGGGCACATCAATCTGTTCAGGGCGGGTCTGACATCACGCCTGTAAAGTCTGGTACTGATCAGACTGGATTTCATTGAGTTATACTAATTTGTTTCTTCATGGCGAGACATCAAAGTTCGCCATGCTGCTGGGGTCACACCGTTTCGCGAAAACTCACAGTTTTCACTGTACCCCAAGACCAACTCCTTAAGGCTTTCCTGGAGAAATATGAGGCTGCAGATGTCACCCATCACAATACTGTACCCCAAAGTGTAAAACATGACATTTCCTGTTCCCACTAGGTGGCGCTGGCCCTTATGTCAAATATGGCACTTGAAATATGTTCAGGGGTGGAGCCTTATCATATGTGTGCTCTTTGGTCAAGGTCAGAAAATGTATGACAAAATGAGAGGCAATAAGATTTTCATGGCGAGTCATCGAAATTCGCCATGGCGCCACGGCCTCATAGTATTGTGAAAACTCAAAAGCTCCGCAATTTAACATGGCACAAGGGTGTAGTTGACACTGTCCAAATTTGAAGTTTATGAAATGAAACCTCAAGGAGGAGTTCGCAAAAGTTCGAGGCATGGAAATGGCAAAATTAGAGCCAAAATGTCACCTTCTCTTCCAAATGGCGGACTTCCTGTTGGGTTTGCGTCAATGGGCCCACAGACTTTTTTGTTCGTCTTGGCATGATACACATGTGTGCCAAATTTCATACATGTAGCTCAAACGATGTGGTCGTAGGGCTGCATTTAACAAGGCATAGGTGGCGCTGTAGAGCCATTTCCCAGTGCTCATATGTAAAACCATTAAAAT
The DNA here is from genome assembly GCF_963969265.1 of Rhamphochromis sp. 'chilingali'. Classification (NCBI taxonomy): domain Eukaryota; kingdom Metazoa; phylum Chordata; class Actinopteri; order Cichliformes; family Cichlidae; genus Rhamphochromis; species Rhamphochromis sp. 'chilingali'. Next base: position 8,614,967 of record NC_137933.1, read on the forward strand.
ACAAAATTTTTCACCAGACCTGGCATGTGTGCAAAATTTCATGAGTTTTTGAGCATGTTTAGGCCCTCAAAAAGGCCCTTGTTTGGGGTGAATAATAATAATAATAATAATTAAAGCTGCAAGCAGCGTTATGAGGGCCCTCGCACCCCCGGCACGTCGAGCCACTGCCAACACCTCAAACCGGCACGTCCGATCTGATGTCACATTGATGGAATTCATGCATTTAACCACCAGCTAACATTTCAACTCATTCATTCATGATTTGTTAGTCGTTCCACTAGGTGGTGCTCTAACCATTATGTACAAATGGCATAACAAACACTTCCAAGCTCGAGTCTCATCACACCTGAGACGTTTGGGAGAGATTGGACATTGTGTTTTTGAGTGACAGCAGATTACTGCTTTTTGGCGAGTGATTCAAACTCTAAGTGCCGCCATAACCACCCCGTTTCCCTGGACGTAAAAAGCTTCGCAATTTAACATCACAAAGGTCTTTAGATTCCACAAACTGCAGATCGGTCCAATCTGATGAAATCCCTTGGAGGAGTTCGTCAAAGTACGGTGCCTGAAAAGATGGGAAAATGTTGCCAAAATTGCACATTAATTTTAAAATGGCTGACTTCCTGTTGGATTTTGGATATTGCTCCAAGAGACTTTTTTGTACATCTTGATATCTCCTATAAGCTTACTAGGTTTCAGACTCATACATAAAACACAGAGCTGGGGCTGTGGTTTTGAAATTTTGTAGGGGGCGCTGTGGAGCCATTTCGCGCTATTCAATAAAAATGATCACATGACAACAAAGCCTTCATCCATTTGGAGGGGTGTGCTAAATTTAAAGCCTCTATATACTATCCAAGCCCCTCAAAAGCCACTTCATCTTTCATGGTGGACCGCGTTGCCACCAGGGTGCGCCGTTCAGTTTAAAGTCACAATTTTTGCACTGAAGCATCACGAGGGACTGATGTTGATATTCACCGCTTTTGAGGTGGCCACGATGAACCTGTGAAAATCAGTACAAATAAATGAAAGCCATGACATTTCCTGTTGCCACTAGGTGGCGCTGTACGTATTCCCGACAATGGGCACATCAATCTGTTCAGGGCGGGTCTGACATCATGCCTGTAAAGTCTGGTACTGAACAGACTGGATTTCATTGAGTTATACTAATTTGTTTCTTCATGGCGTGACATCAAAGTTCGCCATGCTGCTGGGGTCACACCCTTTTGCGAAAAGTCACAGTTTTCACTGTAACCCAAGACCAACTCCTTAAGGCTTTCCTGGAGAAATTTGAGGCTGCAGGTGTCACCCATCACTATACTGTACCCCAAAGTGTAAAACATGACATTTCCTGTTCCCACTAGGTGGCGCTGTCCCTGGTGTCAAATATGGCAGTTGAAATATGTTCAGGGGTGGAGCCTTATCATATGTGTTCACTTTGGTCAAGGTCAGAAAATGTATGACAAAATGAGAGGCAATAAGATTTTCATGGCGAGTCATCGAAATTCGCCATGGCGCCACGGCCTCATAGTATTGTGAAAACTCAAAAGCTCCGCAATTTAACATGGCACAAGGGTGTAGTTGACACTGACCAAATATGAAGGTTATGAAATCAAACCCCAAGGAGGAGTTCGCAAAAGTTCGAGGCATGGAAATGGCAAAATTAGAGCCAAAATGTCACATTCTCTTCCAAATGGCGGACTTCCTGTTGGGTTTGCGTCAATGGGCCCACAGACTTTTTTGTTCGTCTTGGCATGATACACATGTGTGCCAAATTTCATACATGTAGCTCAAACGATGTGGTCGTAGGGATGCATTTAACAAGGCATAGGTGGCGCTCTAGAGCCATTTCCCAGTGCTCATATGTAAAACCATTAAAATACAAAATTTTTCACCAGACCTGGCATGTGTGCAAAATTTCATGAGTTTTTGAGCATGTTTAGGCCCTCAAAAAGGCCCTTGTTTGGGGTGAATAATAATAATAATAAGAAACGGAGCAGATACAATAGGGCCTTCGCACAGTCAGTGCTCGGGCCCTAATTAAAGCTGCAAGCAGCGTTATGAGGGCCCTCGCACCCCCGGCGCGTCGAGCCACGCCCAACACCTAAAACCAGCACCTCCGATCTGATGTCACATTGATGGAATTCATGCATTTAACCACCACCTAACATTTCAACTCATTCATTCATGATTAGTTAGTCGTTCCACTAGGTGGCACTCTAACCATTATGTACAAATGGAATAACAAACATTTCCGAGCTCGAGTCTCATCACGCCTATGAGCTTTGGGAGAGATTGGACATTGTGTCTTTGAGTGACAGCAGATTACTGCTTTTTGGCGAGTGATTGAAACTCTACGTGCCGCCATGACCACCCCGTTTCCCTGAACGTAAAAAGCTTCGCAATTTAACATCACAAAGGTCTTTAGATTCCACAGACTGGAGATTGGTTCAATATGATGAAATCCCTTGGAGGAGTTCGTCAAAGAATCATGCCTGAAAAGCGGGGAAAATGTTGCCAAAATTGCACATTAATTTTAAAATGGCTGACTTCCTGTTGGATTTGGGATATTGCTCCAAGAGACTTTTTTGTACATCTTGATATCTCCTATAAGCTTAGCAGGTTTCAGACTCATACATAAAACACAGAGCAGGGGCTGATATTTTGAAATATTGTAGGGGGCGCTGTGGAGCCATTTCGCGCTATTCAATGAAAATGATCACATGACAGCAAAGCCTTCATCACATTGGAGGTGTGTGCCAAATTTAAAGCCTCTATAAACTTTCCAAGCCCCTCAAAAGCCACTTCATCTTTCATATTGAACCGTGTTGCCACCAGGGTGCGCCGTTCAGTTTAAAGTCACAATTTTTGCACTGAAGCATCACGAGGGACTGATGGTGATATTCACCGCTTTTGAGGTGGCCACGATGAACCTGTGAAAATCAGTACAACAAAATGAAAGCCATGACATTTCCTGTTGCCACTAGGTGGCGCTGTCCGTATTTCCGACAATGGGCACATCAATCTGTTCAGGGCGGGTCTGACATCATGCCTGTAAAGTCTGGTACTGATCAGACTGGATTTCATTGAGTTATACTAATTTGTTTCTTCATGGCGTGACATCAAAGTTCGCCATGCTGCTGGGGTCACACCCTTTCGCGAAAACTCACAGTTTTCACTGTAACCCAAGACCAACTCCTTAAGGCTTTTCTGGAGAAATTTGAGGCTGCAGATGTCACCCATCACTATACTGTACCCCAAAGTGTAAAACATAACATTTCCTGTTCCCACTAGGTGGCGCTGTCCTTGAGGTCAAATATGGCAGTTGAAATATGTTCAGGGGTGGAGCCTTATCATATGTGTTCACTTTGGTCAAGGTCAGAAAATGTATGACAAAATGAGAGGCAATAAGATTTTCATGGCGAGTCATCGAAATTCGCCATGGCGCCACGGCCTCATAGTATTGTGAAAACTCAAAAGCTCCGCAATTTAACATGGCACAAGGGTGTAGTTGACACTGACCAAATATGAAGGTTATGAAATCAAACCCCAAGGAGGAGTTCGCAAAAGTTCGAGGCATGGAAATGGCAAAATTAGAGCCAAAATGTCACCTTCTCTTCCAAATGGCGGACTTCCTGTTGGGTTTGCGTCAATGGGCCCACTGACTTTTTTGTTCGTCTTGGCATGATACACATGTGTGCCAAATTTCATACATGTAGCTCAAACCATGTGGTCGTAGGGCTGCATTTAACAAGGCATAGGTGGCGCTCTAGAGCCATTTCCCAGTGCTCATATGTAAAACCATTAAAATACAAAATTTTTCACCAGACCTGGCATGTGTGCAAAATTTCATGAGTTTTTGAGCATGTTTAGGCCCTCAAAAAGGCCCTTGTTTCGCCTGAATAATAATAATAATAATAATTAAAGCTGCAAGCAGCGTTATGAGGGCCCTCGCACACCCGGCGTGTCAAGCCATGCCCAACACCTGAAACCAGCACGTCCGATCTGATGTCACATTGATGGAATTCATGCATTTAACCACCAGTTAACATTTCATTTGCTTCAACCATGAGTATAGTCGTCCCACTAGGTGGCGCTCTAACCATTATGTACAAATGGCATAACAAACATTTCCGAGCTCGAGTCTCATCACGCCTATGAGCTTTGGGAGAGATTGGACATTGTGTTTTTGAGTGACAGCATATTACTGCTTTTTGGCGAGTGATTCAAACTCTAAGTGCCACCATAACCACCCCGTTTCACTGAACGTAAAAAGCTTTGCAATTTAACATCACAAAGGTCTTTAGATTCCACACACTGGAGATTGGTTCAATATGATGAAATCCCTTGGAGGAGTTCGTCAAAGAACGGTGCCTGGAAAGAGGGGAAAATGTTGCCAAAATTACACATTAATATTAAAATGGCTGACTTCCTGTTGGATTTGGGATATTGCACCAAGAGACTTTTTTGTACATCTTGATATCTCCTATAAGCTTACCAGGTTTCAGAATCATACATAGAACACAGAGCAGGGGCTGTGGTTTTGAAATTTTGTAGGGGGCGCTGTGGAGCAATTTCGCGCTATTCAATGAAAATGATCACATGCCAACAAAGCCTTCATCCATTTGGAGGTGTGTGCCAAATTTCAAGCCTCTATAAACTTGCCAAGACCCTCAAAAGCCACTTCATCTTTCATGTTGAACAGCGTTGCCACCAGGGTGCGCCGTTCAGTTTAAACTCACAATTTTTGCACTGAAGCATCACGAGGGACTGATGGTGATATTCACCGCTTTTGAGGTGGCCAAGATGAACCTGTGAAAATCAGTACAACAAAATTAAAGCCATGACATTTCCTGTTGCCACTAGGTGGCGCTGTCCGTATTTCCGACAATGGGCACATCAATCTGTTCAGGGCGGGTCTGACATCATGCCTGTAAAGTCTGGTACTGATCAGACTGGATTTCATTGAGTTATACTAATTTGTTTCTTCATGGCGTGACATCAAAGTTCGCCATGCTGCTGGGGTCACACCCTTTCGCGAAAACTCACAGTTTTCACTGTAACCCAAGACCAACTCCTTAAGGCTTTCCTGGAGAAATTTGAGGCTGCAGATGTCACCCTTCACTATACTGTACCCCAAAGTGTAAAACATGACATTTCCTGTTCCCACTAGGTGGCGCTGTCCTTGAGGTCAAATATGGCAGTTGAAATATGTTCAGGGGTGGAGCCTTATCATATGTGTGCTCTTTGGTCCAGATTGGAACATGTATGACAGAATGAGAGGCAATAAGATTTTCATGGCGAGTCATCGAAATTCGCCATGGCGCCACGGCCTCATAGTATTGTGAAAACTCAAAAGCTCCGCAATTTAACATGGCACAAGGGTGTAGTTGACACTGTCCAAATATGAAGGTTATGAAATCAAACCCCAAGGAGGAGTTCGTCAAAGTTCGAGGCATGGAAATGGTAAAATCAGAGCCAAAATGTCACCTTCAATCCAAAATGGCGGACTTCCTGTTGGGTTTAGGACATTGCCATAATAGACTTTTTTGTTCGACTCTGAACATTATATAGGTGTACCGACTTTCAAACATGTAGGTCATACCCATACCGGGGGCTCGCGTTTTTCATTTTTCTAGGTGGCGCTACTGAGCTAATTTTCCCTGGCCATGTCTGAGAACATTAAAATACGTAAATTTTCACCAGACCTGAGGCGTGTGCAAAATTTCATGAGTTTTCGAGCATGTTTAGGCCCTCAAACGGCCAATTCATTTGCCGAAATAATAATAATAATAATAATTAAAGCTGCAAGCAGCGTTATGAGGGCCCTCGCACCCCCGGCGTGTCGAGCCATGCCCAACACCTGAAACCAGCATGTCCGATCTGATGTCACATTGATGGAATTCATGCATTTAACCACCAGTTAACATTTCATTTGGTTCAACCATGAGTATAGTCGTCCCACTAGGTGGCTCTCTAACCATTATAGACAAAGGGCATAACAAACATTTCCGAGCTCGAGTCTCATCACGCCTGTGACCTTTGGGAGAGATTGGACTTTGTGTCTTTGAGTGACAGCATATTACTGCTTTTTGGCGAGTGATTGAAACTCCACGTGCCGCCATGACCACCCCGTTTCCTTGAACGTAAAAAGCTTCGCAATTTAACATCACAAAGGTCTTTAGATTCCACACACTGGAGAATGGTTCAATATGATGAAATCCCTTGGAGGAGTTCGTCAAAGTATGAAGCCTGAAAAGAGGGGAAAATGTTGCCAAAATTACACATTAATTTTAAAATGGCTGACTTCCTGTTGGATTTGGGATATTGCTCCAAGAGACTTTTTTGTACATCTTGATATCTCCTATAAGCCTACCAGGTTTCAGATTCATACATAAAACACAGAGCAGGGGCTGTGGTTTTGAAATTTTGTAGGGGGCGCTGTGGAGCAATTTCGCGCTATTCAATGAAAATGATCACATGCCAACAAAGCCTTCATCCATTTGGAGGTGTGTGCCAAATTTCAAGCCTCTATAAACTTGCCAAGACCCTCAAAAGCCACTTCATCTTTCATGTTGAACAGCGTTGCCACCAGGGTGCGCCGTTCAGTTTAAACTCACAATTTTTGCACTGAAGCATCACGAGGGACTGATGGTGATATTCACCGCTTTTGAGGTGGCCAAGATGAACCTGTGAAAATCAGTACAACAAAATTAAAGCCATGACATTTCCTGTTGCCACTAGGTGGCGCTGTCCGTATTTCCGACAATGGGCACATCAATCTGTTCAGGGCGGGTCTGACATCATGCCTGTAAAGTCTGGTACTGATCAGACTGGATTTCATTGAGTTATACTAATTTGTTTCTTCATGGCGTGACATCAAAGTTCGCCATGCTGCTGGGGTCACACCCTTTCGCGAAAACTCACAGTTTTCACTGTTACCCAAGACCAACTCCTTAAGGCTTTCCTGGAGAAATTTGAGGCTGCAGATGTCACCCTTCACTATACTGTACCCCAAAGTGTAAAACATGACATTTCCTGTTCCCACTAGGTGGCGCTGTCCTTGAGGTCAAATATGGCAGTTGAAATATGTTCAGGGGTGGAGCCTTATCATATGTGTGCTCTTTGGTCCAGATTGGAACATGTATGACAGAATGAGAGGCAATAAGATTTTCATGGCGAGTCATCGAAATTCGCCATGGCGCCACGGCCTCATAGTATTGTGAAAACTCAAAAGCTCCGCAATTTAACATGGCACAAGGGTGTAGTTGACACTGTCCAAATTTGAAGCTTATACGACCAAATCCCAAGGAGGAGTTCGTTAAAGTACAAGGCATGGAAACGGTAAAATCAGAGCCAAAATGTCACCTTCAATCCAAAATGGCGGACTTCCTGTTGGGTTTGCGTCAATGGGCCCACAGACTTTTTTGTTCGTCTTGGCATGATACACATGTGTGCCAAATTTCATACATGTAGCTGAAACGATGTGGTCGTAGGGCTGCATTTAACAAGGCATAGGTGGCGCTCTAGAGCCATTTCCCAGTGCTCATATGTAAAACCATTAAAATACGTAAATTTTCACCAGACCTGACGCGTGCGCAAAATTTCCAGAGTTTTCGAGCATGTTTAGGCCCTCAAAAGGCCGATTCATTTGCCGAAATAATAATAATAATAATAATAAACAGAGCAATTACAATAGGGCCTTCGCACTGTCAGTGCTCGGGCCCTAATAATAATAATAAACAGAGCAATTACAATAGGGCCTTCGCACTGTCAGTGCTCGGGCCCTAATTAAAGCTGCAAGCAGCGTTATGAGGGCCCTCGCACCCCCGGCACGTCGAGCCACTGCCAACACCTCAAACCGGCACGTCCGATGTGATGTCACATTGATGGATTTCATGCTTTTAACCACCAGCTAACATTTCATCTTATTCAACCAGGATTATAGTCATGCCACTAGGTGGCGCTCTAACCATTATTGACAAATGGCATAACAAACATTTCCAAGCTCGAGTCTCATCACACCTGCGACCTTTGGGAGAGATTGGACATTTTGTTTTTAGTGACAGCAGATTACTGCTTTTTGCGAGTGATTGAAACTCTACGTGCCGCCATGACCACCCCGTTTCCCTGAACGGAAAAAGCTTCGCAATTTAACATCACAAAGGTCTTTAGATTCTACACACTGAAGAATGCTTCAATATGATGAAATCCCTTGGAGGAGTTCGTCAAAGTATGAGTCCTGAAAAGGGGGGAAAATGTCATCAAAATTACACATTAATTTTAAAATGGCTGACTTCCTGTTGGATTTGGGATATTGCGCCAAGAGACTTTTTTGTACATCTTGATATCTTACACAAGCTTACCAAGTGTCAGACTCATAGATGAAACACAGAGCAGGGGCTGATGTTTTGAAATATTGTAGGGGGCGCTGTGGAGCCATTTTGCGCTATTCAAGGAAAATGGTTACATAACAACAATGCCTTCATCCATTTGGAGGTGTGTGCCAAATTTCAAGCCTCTATAAACTTTCCAAGCCCCTCAAAAGCCACTTCATCTTTCATGATGAACCGCGTTGCCACCAGGGTGCGCCGTTCAGTTTAAAGTCACAATTTTTGCACTGAAGCATCACGAGGGACTGATGGTGATATTCACCGCTTTTGAGGTGGCCACGATCAACCTGTGAAAATCAGTACAACAAAGTTAAAGCCATGACATTTCCTGTTGCCACTAGGTGGCGCTGTCCGTATTTCCGACAATGGGCACATCAATCTGTTCAGGGCGGGTCTGACATCATGCCTGTAAAGTCTGGTACTGATCAGACTGGATTTCATTGAGTTATACTAATTTGTTTCTTCATGGCGTGACATCAAAGTTCGCCATGCTGCTGGGGTCACACCCTTTTGCAAAAAGTCACAGTTTTCACTGTAACCCAAGACCAACTCCTTAAGGCTTTCCTGGAGAAATTTGAGGCTGCAGATGTCACCCATCACTATACTGTACCCCAAAGTGTAAAACATGACATTTCTTGTTCCCACTAGGTGGCGCTGTCCTTGATGTCAAATATGGCAGTTGAAATATGTTCAGGGGTGGAGCCTTATCATATGTGTGCTCTTTGGTCCAGATCGGAACATGTATGACAGAATGAGAGGCAATAAGATTTTCATGGCGAGTCATCGAAATTCGCCGTGGCGCCACGGCCTCATAGTATTGTGAAAACTCAAAAGCTCCGCAATTTAACATGGCACAAGGGTGTAGTTGACACTGTCCAAATTTGAAGTTTATAGGACCAAATCCCAAGGAGGAGTTCGTTAAAGTACAAGGCATGGAAACGGTAAAATCAGACCCAAAATGTCACCTTCAATCCAAAATGGCGGACTTCCTGTTGGGTTTAGGACATTGCCATAATAGACTTTTTTGTTCGACTCTGAACGTTATATAGGTGTACCGACTTTCAAACTTGTAGGTCATACCCATACCGGGGGCTCGTGTTTTTAATTTTTCTAGGTGGCGCTACTGAGCTAATTTTCCCTGGCCATGTCTGGGAACATTAAAATACGTAAATTTTCACCAGACCTGACGCGTGTGCAAAATTTCATGAGTTTTCGAGCATGTTTAGGCCCTCAAACGGCCAATTCATTTGCCGGAATAATAATAATAATAATAATAATAATAATAATAATAAACAGAGCAATTACAATAGGGCCTTCGCACTGTCAGTGCTCGGGCCCTAATTAAAGCTGCAAGCAGCGTTATGAGGGCCCTCGCACCCTGGCGTGTCGAGCCACGCCCAACACCTAAAACCAGCACGTCCGATGTGATGTCACATTGATGGAATTCATGCATTTAATCACCAGCTAACATTTCATCTCATTGAACCATGATTATAGTCGTCCCACTAGGTGGCGCTCTAACTATTACCGACAAATGGCATAACAAACATTTCCGAGCTCGAGTCTCATCACACCTGCGACGTTTGGGAGAGATTGGATATTGTGTTTTTGAGTGACAGCAGATTACTGCTTTTTGGTGAGTGATTGAAACTCTAAGTGCCGCCATGACCACCCCGTTTCCCTGAACGTAAAAAGCTTCGCAATTTAACATCACAAAGGTCTTTAGATTCCACAAACTTCAGATCGGTCCAATCTGATGAAATCCCTTGGAGGAGTTCGTCAAAGTATGAAGCCTGAAAAGAGGGGGAAATGTCGCCAAAATTACACATTAATTTTAAAATGGCTGACTTCCTGTTGGATTTGGGATATTGCTCCAAGAGACTTTTTTGTACATCTTGATATCTCCTATAAGCCTACCAGGTTTCAGATTCATACATAAAACACAGAGCTGGGGCTGTGGTTTTGAAATTTTGTAGGGGGCGCTGTGGAGCCATTTTGGGATATTCAATGACAATTATCACATGACAACAAAGCCTTCGTCACATTGGAGGTGTGTGTCAAATTTCAAGCCTCTATACACTTGCCAAGACCCTCAAAAGCCACTTCATCTTTCATGGTGAACAGCGTTGCCACCAGGGTGCGCCGTTCAGTTTAAAGTCACAATTTTTGCACTGAAGCATCACGAGGGACTGATGGTGATATTCACCGCTTTTCAGGTGGCCACGATGAACCTGTGAAAATCAGTACAACAAAATGAAAGCCATGACATTTCCTGTTCCCACTAGGTGGCGCTGTCCGTATTTCCGACAATGGGCACATCAATCTGTTCAGGGCGGGTCTGACATCATGCCTGTAAAGTCTGGTACTGATCAGACTGGATTTCATTGAGTTATACTAATTTGTTTCTTCATGGCGTGACATCAAAGTTCGCCATGCTGCTGGGGTCACACCCTTTCGCGAAAACTCACAGTTTTCACTGTAACCCAAGACCAACTCCTTAAGGCTTTCCTGGAGAAATTTGAGGCTGCAGATGTCACCCATCACTATACTGTACCCCAAAGTGTAAAACATGACATTTCCTGTTCCCACTAGGTGGCGCTGTCCTTGATGTCAAATATGGCAGTTGAAATATGTTCAGGGGTGGAGCCTTATCATATGTGTTCACTTTGGTCAAGGTCAGAAAATGTATGACAAAATGAGAGGCAATAAGATTTTCATGGCGAGTCATCGAAATTCGCCATGGCGCCACGGCCTCATAGTATTGTGAAAACTCAAAAGCTCCGCAATTTAACATGGCACAAGGGTGTAGTTGACACTGTCCAAATTTGAAGGTTATGAAATGAAACCCCAAGGAGGAGTTCGTTAAAGTTCGAGGCATGGAAATGGCAAAATTAGAGCCAAAATGTCACCTTCTCTTCCAAATGGCGGACTTCCTGTTGGGTTTGCGTCAATGGGCCCACTGACTTTTTTGTTCGTCTTGGCATGATACACATGTGTGCCAAATTTCATACATGTAGCTCAAACGATGTGGTCGTAGGGCTGCATTTAACAAGGCATAGGTGGCGCTGTAGAGCCATTTCCCAGTGCTCATATGTAAAACCATTAAAATACAAAATTTTTCACCAGACCTGGCATGTGTGCAAAATTTCATGAGTTTTTGAGCATGTTTAGGCCCTCAAAAAGGCCCTTGTTTTGCCTGAATAATAATAATAATAATAATTAAAGCTGCAAGCAGCGTTATGAGGGCCCTCGCACCCCCGGCGTGTCGAGCCATGCCCAACACCTGAAACCAGCACGTCCGATCTGATGTCACATTGATGGAATTCATGCATTTAACCACCAGTTAACATTTCATTTGGTTCAACCATGAGTATAGTCGTCCCACTAGGTGGCGCTCTAACCATTATAGACAAAGGGCATAACAAACATTTCCGAGCTCGAGTCTCATCACGCCTGCGACCTTTGGGAGAGATTGGACTTTGTGTCTTTGAGTGACAGCATATTACTGCTTTTTGGCCAGTGATTGAAACTCCACATGCCGCCATGACCACCCCGTTTCCTTGAACGTAAAAAGCTTCGCAATTTAACATCACAAAGGTCTTTAGATTCCACACACTGGAGAATGGTTCAATATGATGAAATCCCTTGGAGGAGTTCGTCAAAGTATGAAGCCTGAAAAGAGGGGAAAATGTCGCCAAAATTACACATTAATTTTAAAATGGCTGACTTCCTGTTGGATTTGGGATATTGCTCCAAGAGACTTTTTTGTACATCTTGATATCTCCTATAAGCTTACCAGGTTTCAGAATCATACATAAAACACAGAGCAGGGGCTGATATTTTGAAATATTGTAGGGGGCGCTGTGGAGCCATTTCGCGCTATTCAATGAAAATGATCACATAACAACAATGCCTTCATCCATTTGGAGGTGTGTGCCAAATTTCAAGCCTCTATAAACTTTCCAAGCCCCTCAAAAGCCACTTCATCTTTCATGGTGGACCGCGTTGCCACCAGGGTGCGCCGTTCAGTTTAAAGTCACAATTTTTACACTGAAGCATCACGAGGGACTGATGGTGATATTCACCGCTTTTGAGGTGGCCACGATGAACCTGTGAAAATCAGTACAACAAAATTAAAGCCATGACATTTCCTGTTGCCACTAGGTGGCGCTCTTCATATTCCTGACAATGGGCACATCAATCTGTTCAGGGCGGGTCTGACATCATGCCTGTAAAGTCTGGTACTGATCAGACTGGATTTCATTGAGTTATACTAATTTGTTTCTTCATGGCGTGACATCAAAGTTCGCCATGCCGCAGGTGTCACACCCTTTTGCGAAAAGTCACAGTTTTCACTGTAACCCAAGACCAACTCCTTAAGGCTTTCCTGGAGAAATTTGAGGCTGCAGATGTCACCCATCACAATACTGTACCCCAAAGTGTAAAACATGACATTTCCTGTTCCCACTAGGTGGCGCTGTCCCTGATGTAAAATATGGCAGTTGAAATATGTTCAGGGATGGAGCCTTATCATATGTGTTCACTTTGGTCAAGGTCAGAAAATCTATGACAGAATGAGAGGCAATAAGATTTTCATGGCGAGTCATCGAAATTCGCCATGGCGCCACGGCCTCATGGTATTGTGAAAACTCAAAAGCTCCGCAATTTAACATGGCATAAGGGTGTAGTTGGCACTGACCAAATATGAAGGTTATGAAATCAAACCCCAAGGAGGAGTTCGTCAAAGTTCGAGGCATGGAAATGGTAAAATCAGACCCAAAATGTCACCTTCAATCCAAATTGGCGGACTTCCTGTTGGGTTTAGGACATTGCCATAATAGACTTTTTTGTTCGACTCTGAACATTATATAGGTGTACCGACTTTCAAACATGTAGGTCATACCCATACCGGGGGCTTGCGTTTTTCATTTTTCTAGGTGGCGCTACTGAGCTAATTTTCCCTGGCCATGTCTGAGAACATTAAAATACGTAAATTTTCACCAGACCTGACGCGTGTGCAAAATTTCATGAGTTTTCGAGCATGTTTAGGCCCTCAAACGGCCAATTCATTTGCCGAAATAATAATAATAATAATAATAATAATAATTAAAGCTGCAAGCAGCGTTATGAGGGCCCTCGCACCCCCGGCGCGTCGAGCCACGCCCAACACCTAAAACCAGCACCTCCGATCTGATGTCACATTGATGGAATTCATGCATTTAACCACCAGCTAACAATTCATCTCATTCAATCATGATTATAGTTGTCCCACTAGGTGGAGCTCTAACCATTACTGACAAATGGCATAACAAACATTTCCTAGCTCGAGTCTCATCACACCTGAGACGTTTGGGAGAGATTGGACATTGTGTTTTTGAGTGACAGCAGATTACTGCTTTTTGGCGAGTGATTCAAACTCTAAGTGCCACCATAACCACCCCGTTTCACTGAACGTAAAAAGCTTCGCAATTTAACATCACAAAGGTGTTTAGATTCCACACACTGGAGATTGGTTCAATATGATGAAATCCCTTGGAGGAGTTCGTCAAAGAACGGTGCCTGGAAAGAGGGGAAAATGTTGCCAAAATTACACATTAATTTTAAAATGGATGACTTCCTGTTGGATTTGGGATATTGCACCAAGAGACTTTTTTGTACATCTTGCTATCTCCTATAAGCTTACCAGGTTTCAGAATCATACATAGAACACAGAGCAGGGGCTGTGGTTTTGAAATTTTGTAGGGGGCGCTGTGGAGCAATTTTGCGCTATTCAATGAAAATGATCACATGCCAACAAAGCCTTCATCCATTTGGAGGTGTGTGCCAAATTTCAAGCCTCTATAAACTTGCCAAGACCCTCAAAAGCCACTTCATCTTTCATGTTGAACAGCGTTGCCACCAGGGTGCGCCGTTCAGTTTAAAGTCACAATTTTTGCACTGAAGCATCACGAGGGACTGATGGTGATATTCACCGCTTTTGAGGTGGCCAAGATGAACCTGTGAAAATCAGTACAACAAAATTAAAGCCATGACATTTCCTGTTGCCACTAGGTGGCGCTGTCCGTATTTCCGACAATGGGCACATCAATCTGTTCAGGGCGGGTCTGACATCATGCCTGTAAAGTCTGGTACTGATCAGACTGGATTTCATTGAGTTATACTAATTTGTTTCTTCATGGCGTGACATCAAAGTTCGCCACGCCGCTGGGGTCACACCCTTTTGCGAAAAGTCACAGTTTTCACTGTAACCCAAGACCAACTCCTTAAGGCTTTCCTGGAGAAATTTGAGGCTGCAGATGTCACCCATCACTATACTGTACCCCAAAGTGTAAAACATGACATTTCCTGTTCCCACTAGGTGGCGCTGTCCTTGATGTCAAATATGGCAGTTGAAATATGTTCAAGGGTGGAGCCTTATCATATGTGTGCTCTTTGGTCCAGATCGGAACATGTATGACAGAATGAGAGGCAATAAGATTTTCATGGCGAGTCATCAAAATTCGCCATGGCGCCACGGCCTCATACTATTGTGAAAACTCAAAAGCTCCGCAATTTAACATGGCACAAGGGTGTAGTTGACACTGTCCAAATTTGAAGTTTATAGGACCAAATCCCAAGGAGGAGTTCGTTAAAGTACAAGGCATGGAAACGGTAAAATCAGAGCCAAAATGTCACCTTCAATCCAAAATGGCGGACTTCCTGTTGGGTTTAGGACATTGCCATAATAGACTTTTTTGTTCGACTCTGAACGTTATATAGGTGTACCGACTTTCAAACATGTAGGTCATACCCATACCGGGGGCTCGCGTTTTTCATTTTTCTAGGTGGCGCTACTGAGCTAATTTTCCCTGGCCATGTCTGAGAACATTAAAATACGTAAATTTTCACCAGACCTGACGCGTGTGCAAAATTTCATGAGTTTTCGAGCATGTTTAGGCCCTCAAACGGCCAATTCATTTGCCGGAATAATAATAATAATAATAATAATAATAATAATAATAATAATAAACAGAGCAATTACAATAGGGCCTTCGCACTCTCAGTGCTCGGGCCCTAATTAAAGCTGCAAGCAGCGTTACGAGGGCCCTCGCACCCCCGGCGCGTCGAGCCAAGCCCAACACCTAAAACCAGCACCTCCGATCTGATGTCACATTGATGGAATTCATGCATTTAACCACCAGCTAACATTTCAAGTCATTCATTCATGATTAGTTAGTCGTTCCACTAGGTGGCGCTCTAACCATTATGTACAAATGGCATAACAATCACTTCCGAGCTCGAGTCTCATCACACCTGAGACGTTTGGGAGAGATTGGACATTGTGTTTTTGAGTGACAGCAGATTACTGCTTTTTGGCGAGTGATTCAAACTCTAAGTGCCACCATAACCACCCCGTTTCACTGAACGTAAAAAGCTTCGCAATTTAACATCACAAAGGTCTTTAGATTCCACACACTGGAGATTGGTTCAATATGATGAAATCCCTTGGAGGAGTTCGTCAAAGTATGAAGCCTGAAAAGAGGGGAAAATGTCGCCAAAATTACACATTAATTTTAAAATGGCTGACTTCCTGTTGGATTTGGGATATTGCTCCAAGAGACTTTTTTCTACATCTTGATATTTTCCATAAGCTTACCAGGTTTCAGACTCATAGATGAAACACAGAGCAGGGGCTGTGGTTTTGAAATTTTGTAGGGGGCGCTGTGGAGCAACTTCGCGCTATTCAATGAAAATGATCACATGCCAACAAAGCGTTCATCCATTTGGAGGTGTGTGCCAAATTTCAAGCCTCTATAAACTTGCCAAGACCCTCAAAAGCCACTTCATCTTTCATGTTGAACAGCGTTGCCACCAGGGTGCGCCGTTCAGTTTAAACTCACAATTTTTGCACTGAAGCATCACGAGGGACTGATGGTGATATTCACCGCTTTTGAGGTGGCCACGATGAACCTGTGAAAATCAGTACAACAAAATTAAAGCCATGACATTTCCTGTTGCCACTAGGTGGCGCTGTCCGTATTTCCGACAATGGGCACATCAATCTGTTCAGGGCGGGTCTGACATCATGCCTGTAAAGTCTGGTACTGATCAGACTGGATTTCATTGAGTTATACTAATTTGTTTCTTCATGGCGTGACATCAAAGTTCGCCATGCCGCTGGTGTCACACCCTTTTGCGAAAAGTCACAGTTTTCACTGTAACCCAAGACCAACTCCTTAAGGCTTTCCTGGAGAAATTTGAGGCTGCAGATGTCACCCATCACCATACTGTACCCCAAAGTGTAAAACATGACATTTCCTGTTCCCACTAGGTGGCGCTGTCCCTGATGTAAAATATGGCAGTTGAAATATGTTCAGGGATGGAGCCTTATCATATGTGTTCACTTTGGTCAAGGTCAGAAAATCTATGACAGAATGAGAGGCAATAAGATTTTCATGGCGAGTCATCGAAATTCGCCATGGCGCCACGGCCTCATGGTATTGTGAAAACTCAAAAGCTCCGCAATTTAACATGGCATAAGGGTGTAGTTGGCACTGACCAAATATGAAGGTTATGAAATCAAACCCCAAGGAGGAGTTCGTCAAAGTTCGAGGCATGGAAATGGTAAAATCAGAGCCAAAATGTCACCTTCAATCCAAAATGGCGGACTTCCTGTTGGGTTTAGGACATTGCCATAATAGACTTTTTTGTTCGACTCTGAACATTATATAGGTGTACCGACTTTCAAACATGTAGGTCATACCCATACCGGGGGCTCGCGTTTTTCATTTTTCTAGGTGGCGCTACTGAGCTAATTTTCCCTGGCCATGTCTGAGAACATTAAAATACGTAAATTTTCATCAGACCTGACGCGTGTGCAAAATTTCATGAGTTTTCGAGCATGTTTAGGCCCTCAAACGGCCAATTCATTTGCCGAAATAATAATAATAATAATAATAATAATAATAAACAGAGCAATTACAATAGGGCCTTCGCACTGTCAGTGCTCGGGCCCTAATAATAATAAGAAACGGAGCAGATACAATAGGGCCTTCGCACTCTCAGTGCTCGGGCCCTAATAATAATAATAATAATAATAATAATAATAATAATAATAAGAAACGGAGCAGATACAATAGGGCCTTCGCACTCTCGGTGCTCGGGCCCTAATTAAAGCTGCAAGCAGCGTTATGAGGGCCCTCGCACCCCCGGCGCGTCGAGCCACGCCCAACACCTAAAACCAGCACGTCCGATCTCATATCACATTGATGGAATTCATGCATTTAACCACCAGCTAACATTTCAACTCATTCATTCATGATTAGTTAGTCGTTCCACTAGGTGGCGCTCTAACCCTTATGCACAAATGGCATAACAAACATTTCCGAGCTCGAGTCTCATCACGCCTATGAGCTTTGGGAGAGATTGGACATTGTGTTTTTGAGTGACAGCAGATTACTGCTTTTTGGCGAGTGATTCAAACTCCACGTGCCGCCATGACCACCCCGTTTCACTGAACGTAAAAAACTTCGCAATTTAACATCACAAAGGTCTTTAGATTCCACACACTGGAGATTGGTTCAATATGATGAAATCCCTTGGAGGAGTTTGTCAAAGAACGGTGCCTGGAAAGAGGGGAAAATGTTGCCAAAATTGCACATTAATTTTAAAATGGCTGACTTCCTGTTGGATTTTGGATATTGCTCCAAGAGACTTTTTTGTACATCTTGATATCTCCTATAAGCTTACCAGGTTTAAGACTCATACATAAAACACAGAGCTGGGGCTGATGTTTTGAAATTTCGTAGGGGGCGCTGTGGAGCCATTTTGCGCTATTCAATGAAAATGATCACATAACAACAAAGCCTTATGCACATTGGAGGTGTGCGCCAAATTTCAAGACTTTTTAAACTTTCCAAGACCCTCAAAAGCCACTTCATCTTTCATGTTGAACAGCGTTGCCACCAGGGTGCGCCGTTCAGTTTAAACTCACAATTTTTGCACTGAAGCATCACGAGGGACTGATGGTGATATTCACCGCTTTTAAGGTGGCCAAGATGAACCTGTGAAAATCAGTACAACAAAATTAAAGCCATGACATTTCCTGTTGCCACTAGGTGGCGCTGTCCGTATTTCCGACAATGGGCACATCAATCTGTTCAGGGCGGGTCTGACATCATGCCTGTAAAGTCTGGTACTGATCAGACTGGATTTCATTGAGTTATACTAATTTGTTTCTTCATGGCGTGACATCAAAGTTCGCCATGCTGCTGGGGTCACACCCTTTTGCGAAAAGTCACAGTTTTCACTGTAACCCAAGACCAACTCCTTAAGGCTTTCCTGGAGAAATTTGAGGCTGCAGATGTCACCCATCACAATACTGTACCCCAAAGTGTAAAACATGACATTTCCTGTTCCCACTAGGTGGCGCTGTCCTTGATGTCAAATATGGCAGTTGAAATATGTTCAGGGGTGGAGCCTTATCATATGTGTGCTGTTTGGTCCAGATCGGAACATGTATGACAGAATGAGAGGCAATAAGATTTTCATGGCGAGTCATCGAAATTCGCCATGGCGCCACGGCCTCATAGTATTGTGAAAACTCAAAAGCTCCGCAATTTAACATGGCACAAGGGTGTAGTTGACACTGTCCAAATATGAAGTTTATAGGACCAAATCCCAAGGAGGAGTTCGTTAAAGTACAAGGCATGGAAACGGTAAAATCAGACCCAAAATGTCACCTTCAATCCAAAATGGCGGACTTCCTGTTGGGTTTAGGACATTGCCATAATAGACTTTTTTGTTCGACTCTGAACGTTATATAGGTGTACCGACTTTCAAACGTGTAGGTCATACCCATATCGGGGGCTCGCGTTTTTCATTTTTCTAGGTGGCGCTACTGAGCTAATTTTCCCTGGCCATGTCTGAGAACATTAAAATACGTAAATTTTCACCAGACCTGACGCGTGTGCAAAATTTCATGAGTTTTCAAGCATGTTTAGGCCCTCAAACGGCCAATTCATTTGCCGGAATAATAATAATAATAATAATTAAAGCTGCAAGCAGCGTTATGAGGGCCCTCGCACCCCCGGCGTGTCGAGCCATGCCCAACACCTGAAACCAGCATGTCCGATCTGATGTCACATTGATGGAATTCATGCATTTAACCACCAGTTAACATTTCATTTGGTTCAACCATGAGTATAGTCGTCCCACTAGGTGGCTCTCTAACCATTATAGACAAAGGGCATAACAAACATTTCCGAGCTCGAGTCTCATCACGCCTGTGACCTTTGGGAGAGATTGGACTTTGTGTCTTTGAGTGACAGCATATTACTGCTTTTTGGCGAGTGATTGAAACTCCACGTGCCGCCATGACCACCCCGTTTCCTTGAACGTAAAAAGCTTCGCAATTTAACATCACAAAGGTCTTTAGATTCCACACACTGGAGAATGGTTCAATATGATGAAATCCCTTGGAGGAGTTCGTCAAAGTATGAAGCCTGAAAAGAGGGGAAAATGTTGCCAAAATTACACATTAATTTTAAAATGGCTGACTTCCTGTTGGATTTGGGATATTGCTCCAAGAGACTTTTTTGTACATCTTGATATCTCCTATAAGCCTACCAGGTTTCAGATTCATACATAAAACACAGAGCAGGGGCTGTGGTTTTGAAATTTTGTAGGGGGCGCTGTGGAGCAATTTCGCGCTATTCAATGAAAATGATCACATGCCAACAAAGCCTTCATCCATTTGGAGGTGTGTGCCAAATTTCAAGCCTCTATAAACTTGCCAAGACCCTCAAAAGCCACTTCATCTTTCATGTTGAACAGCGTTGCCACCAGGGTGCGCCGTTCAGTTTAAACTCACAATTTTTGCACTGAAGCATCACGAGGGACTGATGGTGATATTCACCGCTTTTGAGGTGGCCAAGATGAACCTGTGAAAATCAGTACAACAAAATTAAAGCCATGACATTTCCTGTTGCCACTAGGTGGCGCTGTCCGTATTTCCGACAATGGGCACATCAATCTGTTCAGGGCGGGTCTGACATCATGCCTGTAAAGTCTGGTACTGATCAGACTGGATTTCATTGAGTTATACTAATTTGTTTCTTCATGGCGTGACATCAAAGTTCGCCATGCTGCTGGGGTCACACCCTTTCGCGAAAACTCACAGTTTTCACTGTTACCCAAGACCAACTCCTTAAGGCTTTCCTGGAGAAATTTGAGGCTGCAGATGTCACCCTTCACTATACTGTACCCCAAAGTGTAAAACATGACATTTCCTGTTCCCACTAGGTGGCGCTGTCCTTGAGGTCAAATATGGCAGTTGAAATATGTTCAGGGGTGGAGCCTTATCATATGTGTGCTCTTTGGTCCAGATTGGAACATGTATGACAGAATGAGAGGCAATAAGATTTTCATGGCGAGTCATCGAAATTCGCCATGGCGCCACGGCCTCATAGTATTGTGAAAACTCAAAAGCTCCGCAATTTAACATGGCACAAGGGTGTAGTTGACACTGACCAAATATGAAGGTTATGAAATCAAACCCCAAGGAGGAGTTCGCAAAAGTTCGAGGCATGGAAATGGCAAAATTAGAGCCAAAATGTCACATTCTCTTCCAAATGGCGGACTTCCTGTTGGGTTTGCGTCAATGGGCCCACAGACTTTTTTGTTCGTCTTGGCATGATACACATGTGTGCCAAATTTCATACATGTAGCTCAAACGATGTGGTCGTAGGGATGCATTTAACAAGGCATAGGTGGCGCTCTAGAGCCATTTCCCAGTGCTCATATGTAAAACCATTAAAATACAAAATTTTTCACCAGACCTGGCATGTGTGCAAAATTTCATGAGTTTTTGAGCATGTTTAGGCCCTCAAAAAGGCCCTTGTTTGGGGTGAATAATAATAATAATAAGAAACGGAGCAGATACAATAGGGCCTTCGCACAGTCAGTGCTCGGGCCCTAATTAAAGCTGCAAGCAGCGTTATGAGGGCCCTCGCACCCCCGGCGCGTCGAGCCACGCCCAACACCTAAAACCAGCACCTCCGATCTGATGTCACATTGATGGAATTCATGCATTTAACCACCACCTAACATTTCAACTCATTCATTCATGATTAGTTAGTCGTTCCACTAGGTGGCACTCTAACCATTATGTACAAATGGAATAACAAACATTTCCGAGCTCGAGTCTCATCACGCCTATGAGCTTTGGGAGAGATTGGACATTGTGTCTTTGAGTGACAGCAGATTACTGCTTTTTGGCGAGTGATTGAAACTCTACGTGCCGCCATGACCACCCCGTTTCCCTGAACGTAAAAAGCTTCGCAATTTAACATCACAAAGGTCTTTAGATTCCACAGACTGGAGATTGGTTCAATATGATGAAATCCCTTGGAGGAGTTCGTCAAAGAATCATGCCTGAAAAGCGGGGAAAATGTTGCCAAAATTGCACATTAATTTTAAAATGGCTGACTTCCTGTTGGATTTGGGATATTGCTCCAAGAGACTTTTTTGTACATCTTGATATCTCCTATAAGCTTAGCAGGTTTCAGACTCATACATAAAACACAGAGCAGGGGCTGATATTTTGAAATATTGTAGGGGGCGCTGTGGAGCCATTTCGCGCTATTCAATGAAAATGATCACATGACAGCAAAGCCTTCATCACATTGGAGGTGTGTGCCAAATTTAAAGCCTCTATAAACTTTCCAAGCCCCTCAAAAGCCACTTCATCTTTCATATTGAACCGTGTTGCCACCAGGGTGCGCCGTTCAGTTTAAAGTCACAATTTTTGCACTGAAGCATCACGAGGGACTGATGGTGATATTCACCGCTTTTGAGGTGGCCACGATGAACCTGTGAAAATCAGTACAACAAAATGAAAGCCATGACATTTCCTGTTGCCACTAGGTGGCGCTGTCCGTATTTCCGACAATGGGCACATCAATCTGTTCAGGGCGGGTCTGACATCATGCCTGTAAAGTCTGGTACTGATCAGACTGGATTTCATTGAGTTATACTAATTTGTTTCTTCATGGCGTGACATCAAAGTTCGCCATGCTGCTGGGGTCACACCCTTTCGCGAAAACTCACAGTTTTCACTGTAACCCAAGACCAACTCCTTAAGGCTTTTCTGGAGAAATTTGAGGCTGCAGATGTCACCCATCACTATACTGTACCCCAAAGTGTAAAACATAACATTTCCTGTTCCCACTAGGTGGCGCTGTCCTTGAGGTCAAATATGGCAGTTGAAATATGTTCAGGGGTGGAGCCTTATCATATGTGTTCACTTTGGTCAAGGTCAGAAAATGTATGACAAAATGAGAGGCAATAAGATTTTCATGGCGAGTCATCGAAATTCGCCATGGCGCCACGGCCTCATAGTATTGTGAAAACTCAAAAGCTCCGCAATTTAACATGGCACAAGGGTGTAGTTGACACTGACCAAATATGAAGGTTATGAAATCAAACCCCAAGGAGGAGTTCGCAAAAGTTCGAGGCATGGAAATGGCAAAATTAGAGCCAAAATGTCACCTTCTCTTCCAAATGGCGGACTTCCTGTTGGGTTTGCGTCAATGGGCCCACTGACTTTTTTGTTCGTCTTGGCATGATACACATGTGTGCCAAATTTCATACATGTAGCTCAAACCATGTGGTCGTAGGGCTGCATTTAACAAGGCATAGGTGGCGCTCTAGAGCCATTTCCCAGTGCTCATATGTAAAACCATTAAAATACAAAATTTTTCACCAGACCTGGCATGTGTGCAAAATTTCATGAGTTTTTGAGCATGTTTAGGCCCTCAAAAAGGCCCTTGTTTCGCCTGAATAATAATAATAATAATAATTAAAGCTGCAAGCAGCGTTATGAGGGCCCTCGCACACCCGGCGTGTCAAGCCATGCCCAACACCTGAAACCAGCACGTCCGATCTGATGTCACATTGATGGAATTCATGCATTTAACCACCAGTTAACATTTCATTTGCTTCAACCATGAGTATAGTCGTCCCACTAGGTGGCGCTCTAACCATTATGTACAAATGGCATAACAAACATTTCCGAGCTCGAGTCTCATCACGCCTATGAGCTTTGGGAGAGATTGGACATTGTGTTTTTGAGTGACAGCATATTACTGCTTTTTGGCGAGTGATTCAAACTCTAAGTGCCACCATAACCACCCCGTTTCACTGAACGTAAAAAGCTTTGCAATTTAACATCACAAAGGTCTTTAGATTCCACACACTGGAGATTGGTTCAATATGATGAAATCCCTTGGAGGAGTTCGTCAAAGAACGGTGCCTGGAAAGAGGGGAAAATGTTGCCAAAATTACACATTAATATTAAAATGGCTGACTTCCTGTTGGATTTGGGATATTGCACCAAGAGACTTTTTTGTACATCTTGATATCTCCTATAAGCTTACCAGGTTTCAGAATCATACATAGAACACAGAGCAGGGGCTGTGGTTTTGAAATTTTGTAGGGGGCGCTGTGGAGCAATTTCGCGCTATTCAATGAAAATGATCACATGCCAACAAAGCCTTCATCCATTTGGAGGTGTGTGCCAAATTTCAAGCCTCTATAAACTTGCCAAGACCCTCAAAAGCCACTTCATCTTTCATGTTGAACAGCGTTGCCACCAGGGTGCGCCGTTCAGTTTAAACTCACAATTTTTGCACTGAAGCATCACGAGGGACTGATGGTGATATTCACCGCTTTTGAGGTGGCCAAGATGAACCTGTGAAAATCAGTACAACAAAATTAAAGCCATGACATTTCCTGTTGCCACTAGGTGGCGCTGTCCGTATTTCCGACAATGGGCACATCAATCTGTTCAGGGCGGGTCTGACATCATGCCTGTAAAGTCTGGTACTGATCAGACTGGATTTCATTGAGTTATACTAATTTGTTTCTTCATGGCGTGACATCAAAGTTCGCCATGCTGCTGGGGTCACACCCTTTCGCGAAAACTCACAGTTTTCACTGTAACCCAAGACCAACTCCTTAAGGCTTTCCTGGAGAAATTTGAGGCTGCAGATGTCACCCTTCACTATACTGTACCCCAAAGTGTAAAACATGACATTTCCTGTTCCCACTAGGTGGCGCTGTCCTTGAGGTCAAATATGGCAGTTGAAATATGTTCAGGGGTGGAGCCTTATCATATGTGTGCTCTTTGGTCCAGATTGGAACATGTATGACAGAATGAGAGGCAATAAGATTTTCATGGCGAGTCATCGAAATTCGCCATGGCGCCACGGCCTCATAGTATTGTGAAAACTCAAAAGCTCCGCAATTTAACATGGCACAAGGGTGTAGTTGACACTGTCCAAATATGAAGGTTATGAAATCAAACCCCAAGGAGGAGTTCGTCAAAGTTCGAGGCATGGAAATGGTAAAATCAGAGCCAAAATGTCACCTTCAATCCAAAATGGCGGACTTCCTGTTGGGTTTAGGACATTGCCATAATAGACTTTTTTGTTCGACTCTGAACATTATATAGGTGTACCGACTTTCAAACATGTAGGTCATACCCATACCGGGGGCTCGCGTTTTTCATTTTTCTAGGTGGCGCTACTGAGCTAATTTTCCCTGGCCATGTCTGAGAACATTAAAATACGTAAATTTTCACCAGACCTGAGGCGTGTGCAAAATTTCATGAGTTTTCGAGCATGTTTAGGCCCTCAAACGGCCAATTCATTTGCCGAAATAATAATAATAATAATAATTAAAGCTGCAAGCAGCGTTATGAGGGCCCTCGCACCCCCGGCGTGTCGAGCCATGCCCAACACCTGAAACCAGCATGTCCGATCTGATGTCACATTGATGGAATTCATGCATTTAACCACCAGTTAACATTTCATTTGGTTCAACCATGAGTATAGTCGTCCCACTAGGTGGCTCTCTAACCATTATAGACAAAGGGCATAACAAACATTTCCGAGCTCGAGTCTCATCACGCCTGTGACCTTTGGGAGAGATTGGACTTTGTGTCTTTGAGTGACAGCATATTACTGCTTTTTGGCGAGTGATTGAAACTCCACGTGCCGCCATGACCACCCCGTTTCCTTGAACGTAAAAAGCTTCGCAATTTAACATCACAAAGGTCTTTAGATTCCACACACTGGAGAATGGTTCAATATGATGAAATCCCTTGGAGGAGTTCGTCAAAGTATGAAGCCTGAAAAGAGGGGAAAATGTTGCCAAAATTACACATTAATTTTAAAATGGCTGACTTCCTGTTGGATTTGGGATATTGCTCCAAGAGACTTTTTTGTACATCTTGATATCTCCTATAAGCCTACCAGGTTTCAGATTCATACATAAAACACAGAGCAGGGGCTGTGGTTTTGAAATTTTGTAGGGGGCGCTGTGGAGCAATTTCGCGCTATTCAATGAAAATGATCACATGCCAACAAAGCCTTCATCCATTTGGAGGTGTGTGCCAAATTTCAAGCCTCTATAAACTTGCCAAGACCCTCAAAAGCCACTTCATCTTTCATGTTGAACAGCGTTGCCACCAGGGTGCGCCGTTCAGTTTAAACTCACAATTTTTGCACTGAAGCATCACGAGGGACTGATGGTGATATTCACCGCTTTTGAGGTGGCCAAGATGAACCTGTGAAAATCAGTACAACAAAATTAAAGCCATGACATTTCCTGTTGCCACTAGGTGGCGCTGTCCGTATTTCCGACAATGGGCACATCAATCTGTTCAGGGCGGGTCTGACATCATGCCTGTAAAGTCTGGTACTGATCAGACTGGATTTCATTGAGTTATACTAATTTGTTTCTTCATGGCGTGACATCAAAGTTCGCCATGCTGCTGGGGTCACACCCTTTCGCGAAAACTCACAGTTTTCACTGTTACCCAAGACCAACTCCTTAAGGCTTTCCTGGAGAAATTTGAGGCTGCAGATGTCACCCTTCACTATACTGTACCCCAAAGTGTAAAACATGACATTTCCTGTTCCCACTAGGTGGCGCTGTCCTTGAGGTCAAATATGGCAGTTGAAATATGTTCAGGGGTGGAGCCTTATCATATGTGTGCTCTTTGGTCCAGATTGGAACATGTATGACAGAATGAGAGGCAATAAGATTTTCATGGCGAGTCATCGAAATTCGCCATGGCGCCACGGCCTCATAGTATTGTGAAAACTCAAAAGCTCCGCAATTTAACATGGCACAAGGGTGTAGTTGACACTGTCCAAATTTGAAGCTTATACGACCAAATCCCAAGGAGGAGTTCGTTAAAGTACAAGGCATGGAAACGGTAAAATCAGAGCCAAAATGTCACCTTCAATCCAAAATGGCGGACTTCCTGTTGGGTTTGCGTCAATGGGCCCACAGACTTTTTTGTTCGTCTTGGCATGATACACATGTGTGCCAAATTTCATACATGTAGCTGAAACGATGTGGTCGTAGGGCTGCATTTAACAAGGCATAGGTGGCGCTCTAGAGCCATTTCCCAGTGCTCATATGTAAAACCATTAAAATACGTAAATTTTCACCAGACCTGACGCGTGCGCAAAATTTCCAGAGTTTTCGAGCATGTTTAGGCCCTCAAAAGGCCGATTCATTTGCCGAAATAATAATAATAATAATAATAAACAGAGCAATTACAATAGGGCCTTCGCACTGTCAGTGCTCGGGCCCTAATAATAATAATAAACAGAGCAATTACAATAGGGCCTTCGCACTGTCAGTGCTCGGGCCCTAATTAAAGCTGCAAGCAGCGTTATGAGGGCCCTCGCACCCCCGGCACGTCGAGCCACTGCCAACACCTCAAACCGGCACGTCCGATGTGATGTCACATTGATGGATTTCATGCTTTTAACCACCAGCTAACATTTCATCTTATTCAACCAGGATTATAGTCATGCCACTAGGTGGCGCTCTAACCATTATTGACAAATGGCATAACAAACATTTCCAAGCTCGAGTCTCATCACACCTGCGACCTTTGGGAGAGATTGGACATTTTGTTTTTAGTGACAGCAGATTACTGCTTTTTGCGAGTGATTGAAACTCTACGTGCCGCCATGACCACCCCGTTTCCCTGAACGGAAAAAGCTTCGCAATTTAACATCACAAAGGTCTTTAGATTCTACACACTGAAGAATGCTTCAATATGATGAAATCCCTTGGAGGAGTTCGTCAAAGTATGAGTCCTGAAAAGGGGGGAAAATGTCATCAAAATTACACATTAATTTTAAAATGGCTGACTTCCTGTTGGATTTGGGATATTGCGCCAAGAGACTTTTTTGTACATCTTGATATCTTACACAAGCTTACCAAGTGTCAGACTCATAGATGAAACACAGAGCAGGGGCTGATGTTTTGAAATATTGTAGGGGGCGCTGTGGAGCCATTTTGCGCTATTCAAGGAAAATGGTTACATAACAACAATGCCTTCATCCATTTGGAGGTGTGTGCCAAATTTCAAGCCTCTATAAACTTTCCAAGCCCCTCAAAAGCCACTTCATCTTTCATGATGAACCGCGTTGCCACCAGGGTGCGCCGTTCAGTTTAAAGTCACAATTTTTGCACTGAAGCATCACGAGGGACTGATGGTGATATTCACCGCTTTTGAGGTGGCCACGATCAACCTGTGAAAATCAGTACAACAAAGTTAAAGCCATGACATTTCCTGTTGCCACTAGGTGGCGCTGTCCGTATTTCCGACAATGGGCACATCAATCTGTTCAGGGCGGGTCTGACATCATGCCTGTAAAGTCTGGTACTGATCAGACTGGATTTCATTGAGTTATACTAATTTGTTTCTTCATGGCGTGACATCAAAGTTCGCCATGCTGCTGGGGTCACACCCTTTTGCAAAAAGTCACAGTTTTCACTGTAACCCAAGACCAACTCCTTAAGGCTTTCCTGGAGAAATTTGAGGCTGCAGATGTCACCCATCACTATACTGTACCCCAAAGTGTAAAACATGACATTTCTTGTTCCCACTAGGTGGCGCTGTCCTTGATGTCAAATATGGCAGTTGAAATATGTTCAGGGGTGGAGCCTTATCATATGTGTGCTCTTTGGTCCAGATCGGAACATGTATGACAGAATGAGAGGCAATAAGATTTTCATGGCGAGTCATCGAAATTCGCCGTGGCGCCACGGCCTCATAGTATTGTGAAAACTCAAAAGCTCCGCAATTTAACATGGCACAAGGGTGTAGTTGACACTGTCCAAATTTGAAGTTTATAGGACCAAATCCCAAGGAGGAGTTCGTTAAAGTACAAGGCATGGAAACGGTAAAATCAGACCCAAAATGTCACCTTCAATCCAAAATGGCGGACTTCCTGTTGGGTTTAGGACATTGCCATAATAGACTTTTTTGTTCGACTCTGAACGTTATATAGGTGTACCGACTTTCAAACTTGTAGGTCATACCCATACCGGGGGCTCGTGTTTTTAATTTTTCTAGGTGGCGCTACTGAGCTAATTTTCCCTGGCCATGTCTGGGAACATTAAAATACGTAAATTTTCACCAGACCTGACGCGTGTGCAAAATTTCATGAGTTTTCGAGCATGTTTAGGCCCTCAAACGGCCAATTCATTTGCCGGAATAATAATAATAATAATAATAATAATAATAATAATAAACAGAGCAATTACAATAGGGCCTTCGCACTGTCAGTGCTCGGGCCCTAATTAAAGCTGCAAGCAGCGTTATGAGGGCCCTCGCACCCTGGCGTGTCGAGCCACGCCCAACACCTAAAACCAGCACGTCCGATGTGATGTCACATTGATGGAATTCATGCATTTAATCACCAGCTAACATTTCATCTCATTGAACCATGATTATAGTCGTCCCACTAGGTGGCGCTCTAACTATTACCGACAAATGGCATAACAAACATTTCCGAGCTCGAGTCTCATCACACCTGCGACGTTTGGGAGAGATTGGATATTGTGTTTTTGAGTGACAGCAGATTACTGCTTTTTGGTGAGTGATTGAAACTCTAAGTGCCGCCATGACCACCCCGTTTCCCTGAACGTAAAAAGCTTCGCAATTTAACATCACAAAGGTCTTTAGATTCCACAAACTTCAGATCGGTCCAATCTGATGAAATCCCTTGGAGGAGTTCGTCAAAGTATGAAGCCTGAAAAGAGGGGGAAATGTCGCCAAAATTACACATTAATTTTAAAATGGCTGACTTCCTGTTGGATTTGGGATATTGCTCCAAGAGACTTTTTTGTACATCTTGATATCTCCTATAAGCCTACCAGGTTTCAGATTCATACATAAAACACAGAGCTGGGGCTGTGGTTTTGAAATTTTGTAGGGGGCGCTGTGGAGCCATTTTGGGATATTCAATGACAATTATCACATGACAACAAAGCCTTCGTCACATTGGAGGTGTGTGTCAAATTTCAAGCCTCTATACACTTGCCAAGACCCTCAAAAGCCACTTCATCTTTCATGGTGAACAGCGTTGCCACCAGGGTGCGCCGTTCAGTTTAAAGTCACAATTTTTGCACTGAAGCATCACGAGGGACTGATGGTGATATTCACCGCTTTTCAGGTGGCCACGATGAACCTGTGAAAATCAGTACAACAAAATGAAAGCCATGACATTTCCTGTTCCCACTAGGTGGCGCTGTCCGTATTTCCGACAATGGGCACATCAATCTGTTCAGGGCGGGTCTGACATCATGCCTGTAAAGTCTGGTACTGATCAGACTGGATTTCATTGAGTTATACTAATTTGTTTCTTCATGGCGTGACATCAAAGTTCGCCATGCTGCTGGGGTCACACCCTTTCGCGAAAACTCACAGTTTTCACTGTAACCCAAGACCAACTCCTTAAGGCTTTCCTGGAGAAATTTGAGGCTGCAGATGTCACCCATCACTATACTGTACCCCAAAGTGTAAAACATGACATTTCCTGTTCCCACTAGGTGGCGCTGTCCTTGATGTCAAATATGGCAGTTGAAATATGTTCAGGGGTGGAGCCTTATCATATGTGTTCACTTTGGTCAAGGTCAGAAAATGTATGACAAAATGAGAGGCAATAAGATTTTCATGGCGAGTCATCGAAATTCGCCATGGCGCCACGGCCTCATAGTATTGTGAAAACTCAAAAGCTCCGCAATTTAACATGGCACAAGGGTGTAGTTGACACTGTCCAAATTTGAAGGTTATGAAATGAAACCCCAAGGAGGAGTTCGTTAAAGTTCGAGGCATGGAAATGGCAAAATTAGAGCCAAAATGTCACCTTCTCTTCCAAATGGCGGACTTCCTGTTGGGTTTGCGTCAATGGGCCCACTGACTTTTTTGTTCGTCTTGGCATGATACACATGTGTGCCAAATTTCATACATGTAGCTCAAACGATGTGGTCGTAGGGCTGCATTTAACAAGGCATAGGTGGCGCTGTAGAGCCATTTCCCAGTGCTCATATGTAAAACCATTAAAATACAAAATTTTTCACCAGACCTGGCATGTGTGCAAAATTTCATGAGTTTTTGAGCATGTTTAGGCCCTCAAAAAGGCCCTTGTTTTGCCTGAATAATAATAATAATAATAATTAAAGCTGCAAGCAGCGTTATGAGGGCCCTCGCACCCCCGGCGTGTCGAGCCATGCCCAACACCTGAAACCAGCACGTCCGATCTGATGTCACATTGATGGAATTCATGCATTTAACCACCAGTTAACATTTCATTTGGTTCAACCATGAGTATAGTCGTCCCACTAGGTGGCGCTCTAACCATTATAGACAAAGGGCATAACAAACATTTCCGAGCTCGAGTCTCATCACGCCTGCGACCTTTGGGAGAGATTGGACTTTGTGTCTTTGAGTGACAGCATATTACTGCTTTTTGGCCAGTGATTGAAACTCCACATGCCGCCATGACCACCCCGTTTCCTTGAACGTAAAAAGCTTCGCAATTTAACATCACAAAGGTCTTTAGATTCCACACACTGGAGAATGGTTCAATATGATGAAA
Organism: Rhamphochromis sp. 'chilingali'; assembly: GCF_963969265.1. NCBI lineage: Eukaryota > Metazoa > Chordata > Actinopteri > Cichliformes > Cichlidae > Rhamphochromis > Rhamphochromis sp. 'chilingali'. Next base: position 8,646,312 of record NC_137933.1, read on the forward strand.
TCCCTTGGAGGAGTTCGTCAAAGTATGAAGCCTGAAAAGAGGGGAAAATGTCGCCAAAATTACACATTAATTTTAAAATGGCTGACTTCCTGTTGGATTTGGGATATTGCTCCAAGAGACTTTTTTGTACATCTTGATATCTCCTATAAGCTTACCAGGTTTCAGAATCATACATAAAACACAGAGCAGGGGCTGATATTTTGAAATATTGTAGGGGGCGCTGTGGAGCCATTTCGCGCTATTCAATGAAAATGATCACATAACAACAATGCCTTCATCCATTTGGAGGTGTGTGCCAAATTTCAAGCCTCTATAAACTTTCCAAGCCCCTCAAAAGCCACTTCATCTTTCATGGTGGACCGCGTTGCCACCAGGGTGCGCCGTTCAGTTTAAAGTCACAATTTTTACACTGAAGCATCACGAGGGACTGATGGTGATATTCACCGCTTTTGAGGTGGCCACGATGAACCTGTGAAAATCAGTACAACAAAATTAAAGCCATGACATTTCCTGTTGCCACTAGGTGGCGCTCTTCATATTCCTGACAATGGGCACATCAATCTGTTCAGGGCGGGTCTGACATCATGCCTGTAAAGTCTGGTACTGATCAGACTGGATTTCATTGAGTTATACTAATTTGTTTCTTCATGGCGTGACATCAAAGTTCGCCATGCCGCAGGTGTCACACCCTTTTGCGAAAAGTCACAGTTTTCACTGTAACCCAAGACCAACTCCTTAAGGCTTTCCTGGAGAAATTTGAGGCTGCAGATGTCACCCATCACAATACTGTACCCCAAAGTGTAAAACATGACATTTCCTGTTCCCACTAGGTGGCGCTGTCCCTGATGTAAAATATGGCAGTTGAAATATGTTCAGGGATGGAGCCTTATCATATGTGTTCACTTTGGTCAAGGTCAGAAAATCTATGACAGAATGAGAGGCAATAAGATTTTCATGGCGAGTCATCGAAATTCGCCATGGCGCCACGGCCTCATGGTATTGTGAAAACTCAAAAGCTCCGCAATTTAACATGGCATAAGGGTGTAGTTGGCACTGACCAAATATGAAGGTTATGAAATCAAACCCCAAGGAGGAGTTCGTCAAAGTTCGAGGCATGGAAATGGTAAAATCAGACCCAAAATGTCACCTTCAATCCAAATTGGCGGACTTCCTGTTGGGTTTAGGACATTGCCATAATAGACTTTTTTGTTCGACTCTGAACATTATATAGGTGTACCGACTTTCAAACATGTAGGTCATACCCATACCGGGGGCTTGCGTTTTTCATTTTTCTAGGTGGCGCTACTGAGCTAATTTTCCCTGGCCATGTCTGAGAACATTAAAATACGTAAATTTTCACCAGACCTGACGCGTGTGCAAAATTTCATGAGTTTTCGAGCATGTTTAGGCCCTCAAACGGCCAATTCATTTGCCGAAATAATAATAATAATAATAATAATAATAATTAAAGCTGCAAGCAGCGTTATGAGGGCCCTCGCACCCCCGGCGCGTCGAGCCACGCCCAACACCTAAAACCAGCACCTCCGATCTGATGTCACATTGATGGAATTCATGCATTTAACCACCAGCTAACAATTCATCTCATTCAATCATGATTATAGTTGTCCCACTAGGTGGAGCTCTAACCATTACTGACAAATGGCATAACAAACATTTCCTAGCTCGAGTCTCATCACACCTGAGACGTTTGGGAGAGATTGGACATTGTGTTTTTGAGTGACAGCAGATTACTGCTTTTTGGCGAGTGATTCAAACTCTAAGTGCCACCATAACCACCCCGTTTCACTGAACGTAAAAAGCTTCGCAATTTAACATCACAAAGGTGTTTAGATTCCACACACTGGAGATTGGTTCAATATGATGAAATCCCTTGGAGGAGTTCGTCAAAGAACGGTGCCTGGAAAGAGGGGAAAATGTTGCCAAAATTACACATTAATTTTAAAATGGATGACTTCCTGTTGGATTTGGGATATTGCACCAAGAGACTTTTTTGTACATCTTGCTATCTCCTATAAGCTTACCAGGTTTCAGAATCATACATAGAACACAGAGCAGGGGCTGTGGTTTTGAAATTTTGTAGGGGGCGCTGTGGAGCAATTTTGCGCTATTCAATGAAAATGATCACATGCCAACAAAGCCTTCATCCATTTGGAGGTGTGTGCCAAATTTCAAGCCTCTATAAACTTGCCAAGACCCTCAAAAGCCACTTCATCTTTCATGTTGAACAGCGTTGCCACCAGGGTGCGCCGTTCAGTTTAAAGTCACAATTTTTGCACTGAAGCATCACGAGGGACTGATGGTGATATTCACCGCTTTTGAGGTGGCCAAGATGAACCTGTGAAAATCAGTACAACAAAATTAAAGCCATGACATTTCCTGTTGCCACTAGGTGGCGCTGTCCGTATTTCCGACAATGGGCACATCAATCTGTTCAGGGCGGGTCTGACATCATGCCTGTAAAGTCTGGTACTGATCAGACTGGATTTCATTGAGTTATACTAATTTGTTTCTTCATGGCGTGACATCAAAGTTCGCCACGCCGCTGGGGTCACACCCTTTTGCGAAAAGTCACAGTTTTCACTGTAACCCAAGACCAACTCCTTAAGGCTTTCCTGGAGAAATTTGAGGCTGCAGATGTCACCCATCACTATACTGTACCCCAAAGTGTAAAACATGACATTTCCTGTTCCCACTAGGTGGCGCTGTCCTTGATGTCAAATATGGCAGTTGAAATATGTTCAAGGGTGGAGCCTTATCATATGTGTGCTCTTTGGTCCAGATCGGAACATGTATGACAGAATGAGAGGCAATAAGATTTTCATGGCGAGTCATCAAAATTCGCCATGGCGCCACGGCCTCATACTATTGTGAAAACTCAAAAGCTCCGCAATTTAACATGGCACAAGGGTGTAGTTGACACTGTCCAAATTTGAAGTTTATAGGACCAAATCCCAAGGAGGAGTTCGTTAAAGTACAAGGCATGGAAACGGTAAAATCAGAGCCAAAATGTCACCTTCAATCCAAAATGGCGGACTTCCTGTTGGGTTTAGGACATTGCCATAATAGACTTTTTTGTTCGACTCTGAACGTTATATAGGTGTACCGACTTTCAAACATGTAGGTCATACCCATACCGGGGGCTCGCGTTTTTCATTTTTCTAGGTGGCGCTACTGAGCTAATTTTCCCTGGCCATGTCTGAGAACATTAAAATACGTAAATTTTCACCAGACCTGACGCGTGTGCAAAATTTCATGAGTTTTCGAGCATGTTTAGGCCCTCAAACGGCCAATTCATTTGCCGGAATAATAATAATAATAATAATAATAATAATAATAATAATAATAAACAGAGCAATTACAATAGGGCCTTCGCACTCTCAGTGCTCGGGCCCTAATTAAAGCTGCAAGCAGCGTTACGAGGGCCCTCGCACCCCCGGCGCGTCGAGCCAAGCCCAACACCTAAAACCAGCACCTCCGATCTGATGTCACATTGATGGAATTCATGCATTTAACCACCAGCTAACATTTCAAGTCATTCATTCATGATTAGTTAGTCGTTCCACTAGGTGGCGCTCTAACCATTATGTACAAATGGCATAACAATCACTTCCGAGCTCGAGTCTCATCACACCTGAGACGTTTGGGAGAGATTGGACATTGTGTTTTTGAGTGACAGCAGATTACTGCTTTTTGGCGAGTGATTCAAACTCTAAGTGCCACCATAACCACCCCGTTTCACTGAACGTAAAAAGCTTCGCAATTTAACATCACAAAGGTCTTTAGATTCCACACACTGGAGATTGGTTCAATATGATGAAATCCCTTGGAGGAGTTCGTCAAAGTATGAAGCCTGAAAAGAGGGGAAAATGTCGCCAAAATTACACATTAATTTTAAAATGGCTGACTTCCTGTTGGATTTGGGATATTGCTCCAAGAGACTTTTTTCTACATCTTGATATTTTCCATAAGCTTACCAGGTTTCAGACTCATAGATGAAACACAGAGCAGGGGCTGTGGTTTTGAAATTTTGTAGGGGGCGCTGTGGAGCAACTTCGCGCTATTCAATGAAAATGATCACATGCCAACAAAGCGTTCATCCATTTGGAGGTGTGTGCCAAATTTCAAGCCTCTATAAACTTGCCAAGACCCTCAAAAGCCACTTCATCTTTCATGTTGAACAGCGTTGCCACCAGGGTGCGCCGTTCAGTTTAAACTCACAATTTTTGCACTGAAGCATCACGAGGGACTGATGGTGATATTCACCGCTTTTGAGGTGGCCACGATGAACCTGTGAAAATCAGTACAACAAAATTAAAGCCATGACATTTCCTGTTGCCACTAGGTGGCGCTGTCCGTATTTCCGACAATGGGCACATCAATCTGTTCAGGGCGGGTCTGACATCATGCCTGTAAAGTCTGGTACTGATCAGACTGGATTTCATTGAGTTATACTAATTTGTTTCTTCATGGCGTGACATCAAAGTTCGCCATGCCGCTGGTGTCACACCCTTTTGCGAAAAGTCACAGTTTTCACTGTAACCCAAGACCAACTCCTTAAGGCTTTCCTGGAGAAATTTGAGGCTGCAGATGTCACCCATCACCATACTGTACCCCAAAGTGTAAAACATGACATTTCCTGTTCCCACTAGGTGGCGCTGTCCCTGATGTAAAATATGGCAGTTGAAATATGTTCAGGGATGGAGCCTTATCATATGTGTTCACTTTGGTCAAGGTCAGAAAATCTATGACAGAATGAGAGGCAATAAGATTTTCATGGCGAGTCATCGAAATTCGCCATGGCGCCACGGCCTCATGGTATTGTGAAAACTCAAAAGCTCCGCAATTTAACATGGCATAAGGGTGTAGTTGGCACTGACCAAATATGAAGGTTATGAAATCAAACCCCAAGGAGGAGTTCGTCAAAGTTCGAGGCATGGAAATGGTAAAATCAGAGCCAAAATGTCACCTTCAATCCAAAATGGCGGACTTCCTGTTGGGTTTAGGACATTGCCATAATAGACTTTTTTGTTCGACTCTGAACATTATATAGGTGTACCGACTTTCAAACATGTAGGTCATACCCATACCGGGGGCTCGCGTTTTTCATTTTTCTAGGTGGCGCTACTGAGCTAATTTTCCCTGGCCATGTCTGAGAACATTAAAATACGTAAATTTTCATCAGACCTGACGCGTGTGCAAAATTTCATGAGTTTTCGAGCATGTTTAGGCCCTCAAACGGCCAATTCATTTGCCGAAATAATAATAATAATAATAATAATAATAATAAACAGAGCAATTACAATAGGGCCTTCGCACTGTCAGTGCTCGGGCCCTAATAATAATAAGAAACGGAGCAGATACAATAGGGCCTTCGCACTCTCAGTGCTCGGGCCCTAATAATAATAATAATAATAATAATAATAATAATAATAATAAGAAACGGAGCAGATACAATAGGGCCTTCGCACTCTCGGTGCTCGGGCCCTAATTAAAGCTGCAAGCAGCGTTATGAGGGCCCTCGCACCCCCGGCGCGTCGAGCCACGCCCAACACCTAAAACCAGCACGTCCGATCTCATATCACATTGATGGAATTCATGCATTTAACCACCAGCTAACATTTCAACTCATTCATTCATGATTAGTTAGTCGTTCCACTAGGTGGCGCTCTAACCCTTATGCACAAATGGCATAACAAACATTTCCGAGCTCGAGTCTCATCACGCCTATGAGCTTTGGGAGAGATTGGACATTGTGTTTTTGAGTGACAGCAGATTACTGCTTTTTGGCGAGTGATTCAAACTCCACGTGCCGCCATGACCACCCCGTTTCACTGAACGTAAAAAACTTCGCAATTTAACATCACAAAGGTCTTTAGATTCCACACACTGGAGATTGGTTCAATATGATGAAATCCCTTGGAGGAGTTTGTCAAAGAACGGTGCCTGGAAAGAGGGGAAAATGTTGCCAAAATTGCACATTAATTTTAAAATGGCTGACTTCCTGTTGGATTTTGGATATTGCTCCAAGAGACTTTTTTGTACATCTTGATATCTCCTATAAGCTTACCAGGTTTAAGACTCATACATAAAACACAGAGCTGGGGCTGATGTTTTGAAATTTCGTAGGGGGCGCTGTGGAGCCATTTTGCGCTATTCAATGAAAATGATCACATAACAACAAAGCCTTATGCACATTGGAGGTGTGCGCCAAATTTCAAGACTTTTTAAACTTTCCAAGACCCTCAAAAGCCACTTCATCTTTCATGTTGAACAGCGTTGCCACCAGGGTGCGCCGTTCAGTTTAAACTCACAATTTTTGCACTGAAGCATCACGAGGGACTGATGGTGATATTCACCGCTTTTAAGGTGGCCAAGATGAACCTGTGAAAATCAGTACAACAAAATTAAAGCCATGACATTTCCTGTTGCCACTAGGTGGCGCTGTCCGTATTTCCGACAATGGGCACATCAATCTGTTCAGGGCGGGTCTGACATCATGCCTGTAAAGTCTGGTACTGATCAGACTGGATTTCATTGAGTTATACTAATTTGTTTCTTCATGGCGTGACATCAAAGTTCGCCATGCTGCTGGGGTCACACCCTTTTGCGAAAAGTCACAGTTTTCACTGTAACCCAAGACCAACTCCTTAAGGCTTTCCTGGAGAAATTTGAGGCTGCAGATGTCACCCATCACAATACTGTACCCCAAAGTGTAAAACATGACATTTCCTGTTCCCACTAGGTGGCGCTGTCCTTGATGTCAAATATGGCAGTTGAAATATGTTCAGGGGTGGAGCCTTATCATATGTGTGCTGTTTGGTCCAGATCGGAACATGTATGACAGAATGAGAGGCAATAAGATTTTCATGGCGAGTCATCGAAATTCGCCATGGCGCCACGGCCTCATAGTATTGTGAAAACTCAAAAGCTCCGCAATTTAACATGGCACAAGGGTGTAGTTGACACTGTCCAAATATGAAGTTTATAGGACCAAATCCCAAGGAGGAGTTCGTTAAAGTACAAGGCATGGAAACGGTAAAATCAGACCCAAAATGTCACCTTCAATCCAAAATGGCGGACTTCCTGTTGGGTTTAGGACATTGCCATAATAGACTTTTTTGTTCGACTCTGAACGTTATATAGGTGTACCGACTTTCAAACGTGTAGGTCATACCCATATCGGGGGCTCGCGTTTTTCATTTTTCTAGGTGGCGCTACTGAGCTAATTTTCCCTGGCCATGTCTGAGAACATTAAAATACGTAAATTTTCACCAGACCTGACGCGTGTGCAAAATTTCATGAGTTTTCAAGCATGTTTAGGCCCTCAAACGGCCAATTCATTTGCCGGAATAATAATAATAATAATAATTAAAGCTGCAAGCAGCGTTATGAGGGCCCTCGCACCCCCGGCGTGTCGAGCCATGCCCAACACCTGAAACCAGCATGTCCGATCTGATGTCACATTGATGGAATTCATGCATTTAACCACCAGTTAACATTTCATTTGGTTCAACCATGAGTATAGTCGTCCCACTAGGTGGCTCTCTAACCATTATAGACAAAGGGCATAACAAACATTTCCGAGCTCGAGTCTCATCACGCCTGTGACCTTTGGGAGAGATTGGACTTTGTGTCTTTGAGTGACAGCATATTACTGCTTTTTGGCGAGTGATTGAAACTCCACGTGCCGCCATGACCACCCCGTTTCCTTGAACGTAAAAAGCTTCGCAATTTAACATCACAAAGGTCTTTAGATTCCACACACTGGAGAATGGTTCAATATGATGAAATCCCTTGGAGGAGTTCGTCAAAGTATGAAGCCTGAAAAGAGGGGAAAATGTTGCCAAAATTACACATTAATTTTAAAATGGCTGACTTCCTGTTGGATTTGGGATATTGCTCCAAGAGACTTTTTTGTACATCTTGATATCTCCTATAAGCCTACCAGGTTTCAGATTCATACATAAAACACAGAGCAGGGGCTGTGGTTTTGAAATTTTGTAGGGGGCGCTGTGGAGCAATTTCGCGCTATTCAATGAAAATGATCACATGCCAACAAAGCCTTCATCCATTTGGAGGTGTGTGCCAAATTTCAAGCCTCTATAAACTTGCCAAGACCCTCAAAAGCCACTTCATCTTTCATGTTGAACAGCGTTGCCACCAGGGTGCGCCGTTCAGTTTAAACTCACAATTTTTGCACTGAAGCATCACGAGGGACTGATGGTGATATTCACCGCTTTTGAGGTGGCCAAGATGAACCTGTGAAAATCAGTACAACAAAATTAAAGCCATGACATTTCCTGTTGCCACTAGGTGGCGCTGTCCGTATTTCCGACAATGGGCACATCAATCTGTTCAGGGCGGGTCTGACATCATGCCTGTAAAGTCTGGTACTGATCAGACTGGATTTCATTGAGTTATACTAATTTGTTTCTTCATGGCGTGACATCAAAGTTCGCCATGCTGCTGGGGTCACACCCTTTCGCGAAAACTCACAGTTTTCACTGTTACCCAAGACCAACTCCTTAAGGCTTTCCTGGAGAAATTTGAGGCTGCAGATGTCACCCTTCACTATACTGTACCCCAAAGTGTAAAACATGACATTTCCTGTTCCCACTAGGTGGCGCTGTCCTTGAGGTCAAATATGGCAGTTGAAATATGTTCAGGGGTGGAGCCTTATCATATGTGTGCTCTTTGGTCCAGATTGGAACATGTATGACAGAATGAGAGGCAATAAGATTTTCATGGCGAGTCATCGAAATTCGCCATGGCGCCACGGCCTCATAGTATTGTGAAAACTCAAAAGCTCCGCAATTTAACATGGCACAAGGGTGTAGTTGACACTGTCCAAATTTGAAGCTTATACGACCAAATCCCAAGGAGGAGTTCGTTAAAGTACAAGGCATGGAAACGGTAAAATCAGAGCCAAAATGTCACCTTCAATCCAAAATGGCGGACTTCCTGTTGGGTTTGCGTCAATGGGCCCACAGACTTTTTTGTTCGTCTTGGCATGATACACATGTGTGCCAAATTTCATACATGTAGCTGAAACGATGTGGTCGTAGGGCTGCATTTAACAAGGCATAGGTGGCGCTCTAGAGCCATTTCCCAGTGCTCATATGTAAAACCATTAAAATACGTAAATTTTCACCAGACCTGACGCGTGCGCAAAATTTCCAGAGTTTTCGAGCATGTTTAGGCCCTCAAAAGGCCGATTCATTTGCCGAAATAATAATAATAATAATAATAAACAGAGCAATTACAATAGGGCCTTCGCACTGTCAGTGCTCGGGCCCTAATTAAAGCTGCAAGCAGCGTTATGAGGGCCCTCGCACCCTGGCGTGTCGAGCCACGCCCAACACCTAAAACCAGCACGTCCGATGTGATGTCACATTGATGGAATTCATGCATTTAACCACCAGCTAACATTTCATTTGGTTCAACCATGAGTATAGTTGTCCCACTAGGTGGCGCTCTAACCATTATAGACAAAGGGCATAACAAACATTTCCGAGCTCGAGTCTCATCACGCCTGCGACCTTTGGGAGAGATTGGACTTTGTGTCTTTGAGTGACAGCATATTACTGCTTTTTGGCCAGTGATTGAAACTCCACGTGCCGCCATGACCACCCCGTTTCCTTGAACGTAAAAAGCTTCGCAATTTAACATCACAAAGGTCTTTAGATTCCACACACTGGAGAATGGTTCAATATGATGAAATCCCTTGGAGGAGTTCGTCAAAGTATGAAGCCTGAAAAGAGGGGAAAATGTCGCCAAAATTGCACATTAATTTTAAAATGGCTGACTTCCTGTTGGATTTGGGATATTGCTCCAAGAGACTTTTTTGTACATCTTGATATTTTTCATAAGCTTACCAGGTTTCAGACTCATAGATGAAACACAGAGCAGGGGCTGTTGTTTTGAAATTTTGTAGGGGGCGCTGTGGAGCAATTTCGCGCTATTCAATGAAAATGATCACATGACAACAAAGCCTTCATCCATTTGGAGGTGTGGGCCAAATTTCAAGCCTCTATAAACTTGCAAGCCCCTCAAAAGCCACTTCATCTTTCATGTTGAACAGCGTTGCCACCAGGGTGCGCCGTTCAGTTTAAAGTCACAATTTTTGCACTGAAGCATCACGAGGGACTGATGTTGATATTCACCGCTTTTGAGGTGGCCACGATGAACCTGTGAAAATCAGTACAACAAAATTAAAGCCATGACATTTCCTGTTGCCACTAGGTGGCGCTGTACGTATTCCCGACAATGGGCACATCAATCTGTTCAGGGCGGGTCTGACATCATGCCTGTAAAGTCTGGTGCTGAACAGACTGGATTTCATTGAGTTATACTAATTTGTTTCTTCATGGCGTGACATCAAAGTTCGCCATGCTGCTGGGGTCACACCCTTTTGCGAAAAGTCACAGTTTTCACTGTAACCCAAGACCAACTCCTTAAGGCTTTCCTGGAGAAATTTGAGGCTGCAGGTGTCACCCATCACTATACTGTACCCCAAAGTGTAAAACATGACATTTCCTGTTCCCACTAGGTGGCGCTGTCCCTGGTGTCAAATATGGCAGTTGAAATATGTTCAGGGGTGGAGCCTTATCATATGTGTTCACTTTGGTCAAGGTCAGAAAATGTATGACAAAATGAGAGGCAATAAGATTTTCATGGCGAGTCATCGAAATTCGCCATGGCGCCACGGCCTCATAGTATTGTGAAAACTCAAAAGCTCCGCAATTTAACATGGCACAAGGGTGTAGTTGACACTGTCCAAATTTGAAGTTTATAGGACCAAATCCCAAGGAGGAGTTCGTTAAAGTACAAGGCATGGAAACGGTAAAATCAGAGCCAAAATGTCACCTTCAATCCAAAATGGCGGACTTCCTGTTGGGTTTAGGACATTGCCATAATAGACTTTTTTGTTCGACTCTGAACGTTATAACGGTGTACCGACTTTCAAACTTGTAGGCCAAACCCATACCGGGGGCTCGCGTTTTTCAATTTTCTAGGTGGCGCTACTGAGCTAATTTTCCCTGGCCATGTCTGACAACATTAAAATACGTAAATTTTCACCAGACCTGACGCGTGTGCAAAATTTCATGAGTTTTCGAGCATGTTTAGGCCCTCAAACGGCCAATTCATTTGCCGAAATAATAATAATAATAATAATAATAATAATAATAATAATAATAATAAACAGAGCAATTACAATAGGGCCTTCGCACTGTCAGTGCTCGGGCCCTAATTAAAGCTGCAAGCAGCGTTATGAGGGCCCTCGCACCCCGGCGTGTCGAGCCACGCCCAACACCTAAAACCAGCACGTCCGATGTGATGTCACATTGATGGAATTCATGCATTTAACCACCAGCTAACAATTCAACTCATTCATTCATGATTAGTTAGTCGTTCCACTAGGTGGCGCTCTAACCATTATGTACAAATGGCATAACAAACACTTCCAAGCTCGAGTCTCATCACACCTGAGACGTTTGGGAGAGATTGGACATTGTGTTTTTGAGTGACAGCAGATTACTGCTTTTTGGCGAGTGATTCAAACTCTAAGTGCCACCATAACCACCCCGTTTCCCTGGACGTAAAAAGCTTCGCAATTTAACATCACAAAGGTCTTTAGATTCCACACACTGGAGAATGGTTCAATATGATGAAATCCCTTGGAGGAGTTCGTCAAAGTATGAAGCCTGAAAAGAGGGGAAAATGTCGCCAAAATTACACATTAATTTTAAAATGGCTGACTTCCTGTTGGATTTGGGATATTGCTCCAAGAGACTTTTTTGTACATCTTGATATTTTCCATAAGCTTACCAGGTTTCAGACTCATAGATGAAACACAGAGCTGGGGCTGATGTTTTGAAATTTTGTAGGGGGCGCTGTGGAGCAATTTCGCGCTATTCAATGAAAATGATCACATGACAACAAAGCCTACATCCATTTGGAGGTGTGTGCCAAATTTCAAGCCTCTATAAACTTTCCAAGCCCCTCAAAAGCCACTTCATCTTTCATGGTGAACCGCGTTGCCACCAGGGTGCGCCGTTCAGTTTAAAGTCACAATTTTTGCACTGAAGCATCACGAGGGACTGATGGTGATATTCACCGCTTTTGAGGTGGCCAAGATGAATCTGTGAAAATCAGTACAACAAAATTAAAGCCATGACATTTCCTGTTGCCACTAGGTGGCGCTGTCCGTATTTCCGACAATGGGCACATCAATCTGTTCAGGGCGGGTCTGACATCATGCCTGTAAAGTCTGGTACTGATCAGACTGGATTTCATTGAGTTATACTAATTTGTTTCTTCATGGCGTGACATCAAAGTTCGCCATGCTGCTGGGGTCACACCCATTCGCGAAAACTCACAGTTTTCACTGTAACCCAAGACCAACTCCTTAAGGCTTTTCTGGAGAAATTTGAGGCTGCAGATGTCACCCATCACTATACTGTACCCCAAAGTGTAAAACATGACATTTCCTGTTCCCACTAGGTGGCGCTGTCCCTTATGTCAAATATGGCAGTTGAAATATGTTCAGGGGTGGAGCCTTATCATATGTGTTCACTTTGGTCAAGGTCAGAAAATGTATGACAAAATGAGAGGCAATAAGATTTTCATGGCGAGTCATCGAAATTCGCCATGGCGCCACGGCCTCATAGTATTGTGAAAACTCAAAAGCTCCGCAATTTAACATGGCACAAGGGTGTAGTTGACACTGTCCAAATTTGAAGCTTATAGGACCAAATCCCAAGGAGGAGTTCGTTAAAGTTCGAGGCATGGAAACGGTAAAATCAGAGCCAAAATGTCACCTTCAATCCAAAATGGCGGACTTCCTGTTGGGTTTAGGACATTGCCATAATAGACTTTTTTGTTCGACTCTGAAAGTTATATAGGTGTACCGACTTTCAAACATGTAGGTCATACCCATACCGGGGGCTCGCGTTTTTCATTTTTCTAGGTGGCGCTACTGAGCTAATTTTCCCTGGCCATGTCTGAGAACATTAAAATACGTAAATTTTCACCAGACCTGACGCGTGTGCAAAATTTCATGAGTTTTCGAGTATGTTTAGGCCCTCAAACGGCCAATTCATTTGCCGAAATAATAATAATAATAATAATAATAATAATAATAATAATAAACAGAGCAATTACAATAGGGCCTTCGCACTGTCAGTGCTCGGGCCCTAATAATAATAATAATAATAATAATAAACAGAGCAATTACAATAGGGCCTTCGCACTATCAGTGCTCGGGCCCTAATAATAATAAACAGAGCAATTACAATAGGGCCTTCGCACTGTCAGTGCTCGGGCCCTAATAATAATAATAAACAGAGCAATTACAATAGGGCCTTCGCACTATCAGTGCTCGGGCCCTAATTAAAGCTGCAAGCAGCGTTATGAGGGCCCTCGCACCCCATCGCGTCGAGCTACGCCCAACACCTACAACCAGCACGTCCGATCTGATGTCACATTGATGAAATTCATGCATTCAACCACCAGCTAACATTTCATCTCATTCAACCATGATTATAGTCGTCCCACTAGGTGGCGCTCTAACCATTACTGACAAATGGCATAACAAACATTTCCCAGCTCGAGTCTCATCACGCCTGCGACCTTTGGGACATATTGGACATTTTGATTTTGAGTGACAGCAGATTACTGCTTTTTGGCGAGTGACTGAAACTCCACGTGCCGCCATGACCACCCCGTTTCGCTGAACGTAAAAAGCTTCGCAATTTAACATCACAAAGGTCTTTAGATTCCACACACTGGAGATTGGTTCAATATGATGAAATCCCTTGGAGGAGTTCGTCAAAGAACGGTGGCTGGAAAGAGGGGAAAATGTCACAAAAATTACACATTAATTTTAAAATGGCTGACTTCCTGTTGGATTTGGGATATTGCTCCAAGAGACTTTTTTGTACATCTTGATATCTCCTATAAGCTTACCAGGTTTCAGACTCATACATAAAACACAGAGCTGGGGCTTATGTTTTGAAATTTTGTAGGGGGCGCTGTGGAGCCATTTTGCGCTATTCAATGAAAATGATCACATAACAACAAAGCATTCATCACAATGGAGGTGTGCGCCAAATTTCAAGCCTCTATAAACTTTCCAAGCCCCTCAAAAGCCACTTCATTTTTCATGGTGAACAGCGTTGCCACCAGGGTGCGCCGTTCAGTTTAAAGTCACAATTTTTGCACTAAAGCATCATCAAGGACTGATGGTGATATTCACCGCTTTTGAGGTGGCCACTATGAACCTGTGAAAATCAGTACAACAAAGTGTAAGACATGACATTTCCTGTTCCCACTAGGTGGCGCTCTTCATATTCCTGACAATGGGCACATCAATCTGTTCAGGGCGGGTGTGACATCATGCCTGTAAAGTCTGGTACTAATCAGACTGGATTTCATGGAGTTATACTAATTTGTTTCTTCATGGCGAGATATCAAAGTTCGCCATGCTGCTGAGGTCACACCCTTTCGTGAAAAGCCACAGTTTTCACTGTACCCCAAGACCAACTCCTTAAGGCTTTCCTGGAGAAATTTGAGGCTGCAGATGTCACCCATCACTATACTGTACCCCAAAGTGTAAAACATGACATTTCCTGTTCCCACTAGGTGGCGCTGTCCTTGATGTCAAATATGGCAGTTGAAATATGTTCAGGGGTGGAGCCTTATCATATGTGTTCACTTTGGTCAAGGTCAGAAAATGTATGACAAAATGAGAGGCAATAAGATTTTCATGGCGAGTCATCGAAATTCGCCGTGGCGCCACGGCCTCATGGTATTGTGAAAACTCAAAAGCTCCGCAATTTAACATGGCACAAGGGTGTAGTTGGCACTGACCAAATATGAAGGTTATGAAATCAAACCCCAAGGAGGAGTTCGTTAAAGTTCGAGGCATGGAAACGGTAAAATCAGAGCCAAAATGTCACCTTCAATCCAAAATGGCGGACTTCCTGTTGGGTTTAGGACATTGCCATAATAGACTTTTTTGTTCGACTCTGAACGTTATATAGGTGTGCCGACTTTCAAACATGTAGGTCATACCCATATCGGGGGCTCGCGTTTTTCATTTTTCTAGGTGGCGCTACTGAGCTAATTTTCCCTGGCCATGTCTGGGAACATTAAAATACGTAAATTTTCACCAGACCTGACGCGTGTGCAAAATTTCATGAGTTTTCGAGCATGTTTAGGCCCTCAAACGGCCAATTCATTTGCCGAAATAATAATAATAATAATAATAATAATAATAATAATTAAAGCTGCAAGCAGCGTTATGAGGGCCCTCGCACCCCCGGCGCGTCGAGCCACGCCCAACACCTACAACCAGCACCTCCAATCTGATGTCACATTGATGAAATTCATGCATTTAACCACCAGCTAACATTTCAACTCATTCATTCATGATTAGCTAGTCGTTCCACTAGGTGGCACTCTAACCATTATGTACAAATGGCATAACAAACACTTCCGAACTCGAGTCTCATTATGCCTGCGACCTTTGGGTGAGATTGGACATTGTGTTTTTGAGTAACAGCAGATTATTGCGTTTTGGCGAGTGATTGAGAGTCTACGTGCCGCCATAACCACCCCGTTTCCTTGAACGTAAAAAGCTTCGCAATTTAACATCACAAAGGTCTTTAGATTCCACACACTGGAGAATGGTTCAATATGATGAAATCCCTTGGAGGAGTTCGTCAAAGTATGAAGCCTGAAAAGAGGGGAAAATGTCGCCAAAATTACACATTAATTTTAAAATGGCTGACTTCCTGTTGGATTTGGGATATTGCTCCAAGAGACTTTTTTGTACATCTTGATATTTTCCATAAGCTTACCAGGTTTCAGACTCATAGATGAAACACAGAGCTGGGGCTGACTTTTTGAAATTTTGTAGGGGGCGCTGTGGAGCAATTTCGCGCTATTCAATGAAAATGATCACATAACAACAAAGCCTACATCCATTTGGAGGTGTGTGCCAAATTTCAAGCCTCTATAAACTTTCCAAGCCCCTCAAAAGCCACTTCATCTTTCATGGTGAACCGCGTTGCCACCAGGGTGCGCCGTTCAGTTTAAAGTCACAATTTTTGCACTGAAGCATCACGAGGGACTGATGTTGATATTCACCGCTTTTGAGGTGGCCACGATGAACCTGTGAAAATCAGTACAACAAAATTAAAGCCATGACATTTCCTGTTGCCACTAGGTGGCGCTGTCCGTATTTCCGACAATGGGCACATCAATCTGTTCAGGGCGGGTCTGACATCATGCCTGTAAAGTCTGGTACTGATCAGACTGGATTTCATTGAGTTATACTAATTTGTTTCTTCATGGCGTGACATCAAAGTTCGCCATGCTGCTGGGGTCACACCCTTTTGCGAAAACTCACAGTTTTCACTGTAACCCAAGACCAACTCCTTAAGGCTTTTCTGGAGAAATTTGAGGCTGCAGATGTCACCCATCACTATACTGTACCCCAAAGTGTAAAACATGACATTTCCTGTTCCCACTAGGTGGCGCTGTCCTTGATGTCAAATATGGCAGTTGAAATATGTTCAGGGGTGGAGCCTTATCATATGTGTTCACTTTGGTCAAGGTCAGAAAATGTATGACAAAATGAGAGGCAATAAGATTTTCATGGCGAGTCATCGAAATTCGCCGTGGCGCCACGGCCTCATGGTATTGTGAAAACTCAAAAGCTCCGCAATTTAACATGGCACAAGGGTGTAGTTGGCACTGACCAAATATGAAGGTTATGAAATCAAACCCCAAGGAGGAGTTCGTTAAAGTTCGAGGCATGGAAACGGTAAAATCAGAGCCAAAATGTCACCTTCAATCCAAAATGGCGGACTTCCTGTTGGGTTTAGGACATTGCCATAATAGACTTTTTTGTTCGACTCTGAACGTTATATAGGTGTACCGACTTTCAAACATGTAGGTCATACCCATATCGGGGGCTCGCGTTTTTCATTTTTCTAGGTGGCGCTACTGAGCTAATTTTCCCTGGCCATGTCTGGGAACATTAAAATACGTAAATTTTCACCAGACCTGACGCGTGTGCAAAATTTCATGAGTTTTCGAGCATGTTTAGGCCCTCAAACAGCCAATTCATTTGCCGAAATAATAATAATAATAATAATAATAATAATAATAATAATAATAAACAGAGCAATTACAATAGGGCCTTCGCACTATCAGTGCTCGGGCCCTAATTAAAGCTGCAAGCAGCGTTATGAGGGCCCTCGCACCCCGGCGTGTCGAGCCACGCCCAACACCTGAAACCAGCACGTCCGATGTGATGTCACATTGATGGAATTCATGCATTTAACCACCAGCTAACATTTCATTTGGTTCAACCATGAGTATAGTCGTCCCACTAGGTGGCGCTCTAACCATTATAGACAAAGGGCATAACAAACATTTCCGAGCTCGAGTCTCATCACGCCTGCGACCTTTGGGAGAGATTGGACTTTGTGTCTTTGAGTGACAGCATATTACTGCTTTTTGGCGAGTGATTGAAACTCCACGTGCCGCCATGACCACCCCGTTTCCTTGAACGTAAAAAGCTTCGCAATTTAACATCACAAAGGTCTTTAGATTCCACACACTGGAGAATGGTTCAATATGATGAAATCCCTTGGAGGAGTTCGTCAAAGTATGAAGCCTGAAAAGAGGGGAAAATGTCGCCAAAATTGCACATTAATTTTAAAATGGCTGACTTCCTGTTGGATTTGGGATATTGCTCCAAGAGACTTTTTTGTACATCTTGATATTTTCCATAAGCTTACCAGGTTTCAGACTCATAGATGAAACACAGAGCAGGGGCTGTTGTTTTGAAATTTTGAAGGGGGCGCTGTGGAGCAATTTCGCGCTATTCAATGAAAATGATCACATGACAACAAAGCCTACATCCATTTGGAGGTGTGTGCCAAATTTCAAGCCTCTATAAACTTTCCAAGCCCCTCAAAAGCCACTTCATCTTTCATGGTGAACCGCGTTGCCACCAGGGTGCGCCGTTCAGTTTAAAGTCACAATTTTTGCACTGAAGCATCACGAGGGACTGATGTTGATATTCACCGCTTTTGAGGTGGCCACGATGAACCTGTGAAAATCAGTACAACAAAATTAAAGCCATGACATTTCCTGTTGCCACTAGGTGGCGCTGTCCGTATTTCCGACAATGGGCACATCAATCTGTTCAGGGCGGGTCTGACATCATGCCTGTAAAGTCTGGTACTGATCAGACTGGATTTCATTGAGTTAGACTAATTTGTTTCTTCATGGCGTGACATCAAAGTTCGCCATGCCGCTGGGGTCACACCCTTTTGCGAAAACTCACAGTTTTCACTGTAACCCAAGACCAACTCCTTAAGGCTTTCCTGGAGAAATTTGAGGCTGCAGATGTCACCCATCACAATACTGTACCCCAAAGTGTAAAACATGACATTTCCTGTTCCCACTAGGTGGCGCTGTCCCTGATGTAAAATATGGCAGTTGAAATATGTTCATGGGTGGAGCCTTATCATATGTGTTCACTTTGGTCAAGGTCAGAAAATCTATGACAGAATGAGAGGCAATAAGATTTTCATGGCGAGTCATCGAAATTCGCCGTGGCGCCACGGCCTCATGGTATTGTGAAAACTCAAAAGCTCCGCAATTTGACATGGCACAAGGGTGTAGTTGACACTGACCAAATATGAAGGTTATGAAATCAAACCCCAAGGAGGAGTTCGCAAAAGTTCGAGGCATGGAAATGGCAAAATTAGAGCCAAAATGTCACCTTCAATCCAAAATGGCGGACTTCCTGTTGGGTTTAGCACATTGCCATAATAGACTTTTTTGTTCGACTCTGTACGTTATATAGGTGTACCGACTTTCAAACATGTAGGTCATACCCATACCGGGGGCTCGCGTTTTTCATTTTTCTAGGTGGCGCTACTGAGCTAATTTTCCCTGGCCATGTCTGAGAACATTAAAATACGTAAATTTTCACCAGACCTGACGCGTGTGCAAAATTTCATGAGTTTTCGAGCATGTTTAGGCCCTCAAACGGCCAATTCATTTGCCGAAATAATAATAATAATAATAATAATAATAATAAACAGAGCAATTACAATAGGGCCTTCGCACTGTCAGTGCTCGGGCCCTAATAATAATAAACAGAGCAATTACAATAGGGCCTTCGCACTGTCAGTGCTCGGGCCCTAATAAGAAACAGAGCAGATACAATAGGGCCTTCGCACAGTCAGTGCTCGGGCCCTAATAAACAGAGCAATTACAATAGGGCCTTCGCACTGTCAGTGCTCGGGCCCTAAAAATGTTATATTAGGGCAACAATTATTTCAATATGTCAGAGCAGTTTGCACCCCCCCCCCCCCAAAACATGGTTGTTTTCTAAAGCGTCTGGTCAGACGGGTTTTTGAGAAACAACTTGTTCCCTGGCTTAAGAAATGTAAAACGTAATCTATGTGTTTGTAGGAGCTGCGTCAGTACTTATCAGGTTTGGCCGAGCAGTGCAGCAGTGTCTCAGGGGCAGAGAGCCCTCTAGTGGTCATCTTGGACAACCTCCACCATGTCAGCTCCCTGGGAGAAATCTTCAATGGTCTGTTCAACTGCAACTACCAGCACAGGTCAGTTCACTACACATTCCATCTGCACAGTCCTCCTAAAGCTTGAATGGATTTTGTATACATGCTTAGTGTTATTACTCAATAAAGACTAGAAGTATCGCATTTATTTGAAAATGTGTACAGTTGTTCTGTAGAGCAGGTTGGCTTCACTTTACCTCAAATGAACTGAGCTGAAAGAAAACCCCTGTTAGAACAGCTCAGGGAGTTACGTCAGATTAAAGCAGAGTAAATCCCTCTCAACGTGTTTAGTAACTTCATGAAATGATGTACTTTTCTTGCCTTTCAGCCCTTACATTATCGGCACCATGAGCCAAGCCACTTCATCTGCCCCCAACCTGCAGCTTCACCACAACTTCAGGTAAACTGGGGATTTATACCATAGCTACGTAAACCCTACAGCTTAACCTGACATGCACCTCCCTAGAAATGTGACTACAGGTTGGCTCCATGCAACCCACAGCTACAGTGACAGGCCTGTTCAGAACAGTTGATTCTTCTTCTGTTTTTCTGGCTACTTTTCACCCCCGTTTTTGAATTTATCAGTGAGAGAGTAACAATCATCCCCTCAGTATAAAGAATAAATGTCATAGCATCAATATAAGAACTTAGAAATGTCAGCAAATTCCTGGAGGAAGCCTGCTGAAACTGCCAGAATGGACCTGAAGGAATGTAAAAAGAATTGGAACAGCTAGACGGACAAATATGTGTGCACCCGAAAACAAAATGAGCACAACAAAGAGCAAAGACCTGGGGGGGGGGGAAACCCCAGCGTTTTATTTGTTTCTATCGGCTGGCACTGCTTATAAAACACAGAGACCCAACCACACAGTAATTAAAACAAAATGCACCAGCACAAGCATAAATACCAACAACTTATATAACGGTACAGGAAAGACCTACCTGGCCAATCAGCTATTGCATCACCTGCTGCTGCTGGAGGGCCGACCGCTAACTCCAAATGCTGTCGTCACTTTCAACGTGGATCACAAGTCCAGCAAAGTAAACATGCACACAGATTCTCTACATGCTGGTTGTTAAACCCAGCCTGCAAAATGTAACAAGCACAAAAAGCTACATTGCAGAGGAATTCCTCTTTAGTGGGTCGTAGGAGGTAACAGCTGAATTTATCACCTCTAAGAGCTCCGATATTTAATTTTTCTAGGGTTAAGTAAGTGTTGGGTTGACTCTTGAATATATTGAATTTAATTCTTTATGTTTAGTTTGCAGGCAGCACGGTGGCACGGTGGTTAGCACTGTTGCCGCACAGCAAGAAGGTCCTGAGTTCAATTCCAACATCAGGCCAGGGTCTTTCTGTGTGGAGTTTGCATGTTCTCCCCGTGTTTGCGTGGGTTCCCTCCGGGTACTCCAGCTTCCTCCCACCATCCAAAGACATGCAGCTTGTGGGGATAGGTTAATTGGAAAATCCAAATTGCCATTAGGTGTGAATGTGCGAGTGAATGTGAGTGCGAATGGTTGTCTGTCCCTGTGTGTTGGCCCTGCGACAGACTGGCGACCTGTCCAGGGTGTACCCCGCCTCTCGCCCTATGACAGCTGGGATAGGCTCCAGCGTCCCCCGCGACCCTGAAAAGGATAAGCGGAAGCAAATGGATGGATGGATGTTTAGTTTGCAAAACTGTAAACAACAGCTACAAATATAAAACTGTAATATTAGGGCAACAATTATTTATATATGTCAGAGCAGTTTGCACCCCCCCAAAACATGGTTGTTTTCTAAAGCTTCTGGTCAGACGGGTTTTTGAGAAAACCCTGGTTCCCTGGCTTGAGAAATAGATTATGTTGTAGGCTGTCGTTGTAGAGCCTGGCAACTGAATGCTTAGATTCACATGATCATAGTTACAGCTTCTCCCTTCAGGACAGGCGGTAGGATGTTATATTTCTGAGTCCTAATATGCCTGTGTGATCTCTGATCAGGTGGGTGCTGTGTGTCAACCACATGGAGCCAGTGAAAGGTTTCCTTGGCCGCTACCTGAGAAGGAAGCTGATCGAGATGGAGATCAGCAGCCGAACACGCAACGTAGAGCTGGTGAAGATTATTGACTGGGTCCCGCGGGTCTGGCACCACCTCAACCGCTTCCTGGAGACACACAGCTCCTCTGATGTCACTATTGGTGAGAGCACGGGAGAGAACAGGGAGTGCATAGATGCCAGTGTGGAAGCACTATTTATACCTCTGCTCTGTGGTTTGCAGGACCCCGTCTCTTCTTGTCATGTCCCATGGACGTGGAAGGCTCCAGGGTTTGGTTTACTGATCTCTGGAATTACTCCATCATCCCCTACATGCTGGAGGCAGTGCGTGAGGGACTGCAGGTTGGGCTTAGTTTTTGTTTGTAGAGTTATTAAACATATTACCATTCTTCTCTTTCACATTTTTCCCATTTCATCAAAGAATCAGAAGCTGTGTCTTCTTTCATTTCTGTTCACATATGTTCCAGCTTTCACTCTTGTCTGCTGTAACTTTTAGTTATTACTCATAAACCTGAACCTCAGCAACAAACTTTTTTTCAAAACTGTTGTCCTAAATTCTTTGTCCACCTCGAAGCTTCTCTGGGTCACAGTTCTGATGTTCGTCTCTCTCTGTAGCTGTATGGCCGCAGAGCTGCATGGGAAGACCCAGCTGCCTGGGTTATTGACACCTACCCGTGGTCAGCAACCCCCCCTCCAGGTGACTGGCCCCCGCTGCTGCAGCTCCGGCCAGAGGATGTCGGGTTCGATGGCTACTCAGCCCCGAGAGAAGGAGTCAGAAAAGAGCCGCCACAGAGTGACAGTGACGCAGACCCACTGGTGAGTAAAGAGCAGACTGTGATGCCTGTTTCTGTTCTGAGCATTTAAACCATTTAAACCAAATGCACAGTGTCTACTATAACCTGTGTGTGAAAGAAACTGCTTCGTGCATAAAGCTCAGTCGAACTGACACTTAGTTGTGCCGACAGATGAACATGTTGATGCGTCTGAAGGAGGCAGCGACCTCGTCGAGCCCACAGAGCTACGACAGCGACTCCAACAGCAACAGCCACCAGGATGACATCCTGGACTCATCGCTGGAGTCGACCTTGTGATGCTATCTGAAGGCAACACCGGCATCACTTTAAAAAAAAATTTTTTCTTTTAAATAATAAGAACTGTTCTCAGTGTGAGAACTTCCGTTTGAGGGTTGAATTTCATGCTACAAAATCCAGCCACCTTAATTTGGGTGCAGGTAACCCAAATACTTTAAAAAAGGAAAGAAAAAAAAGTGAAATTGCATTTCAGTAAACGGGCAACAGAAGTTTCTACTGCACTGCGCTGTTTGTCCTGTTTTTTGTGTTTTTTTTTTTTTCCCTTCACCACTGTGGCCCGTGGCTCCTCTCTCTGGAGCCTGACATGTATTCCAGACAGACAGAAGAAAAGCACGCAGCCTGTTGCTGTTGGCGAGGCTTCATCATTACCATCATCACCAGCCATCAGTGTACTTAAAACACCAGCCAGGAGTCCTCCATCCTCCACAAGGCTGCAGCATCGGTCCAAGGACACCAGGCTAAGACACTACGGGTCCTGCCAAGCTGTAGTGTGCCAGAGCTGCCTGCAGATGGTGATACAGGCCCTCAGCTCTGGAGCGTGAGTGAACCCTGTACTTCAGCCTTCTGAAAACATATATGCTGCTGTGGGTTGAATGGATGGAGGAACAGCCAGCCACTTTCTTGCTGCTCCTCCTCTTCCATTGCTGAAGTTGCCTGTGTGATCACTGGAGGATGAATCGAGCCAAAGTGAATGTTCAGTCTCATAGCATGCCTGATCTCACTCCAACAGACTTCTCAGAGAGTTCATTAGTTGTCCATCCCAAACTAGCAAAGACAAAAAAAAGAGTCCATCGAAGGACACGTGTCCATTAAAACCAACTAAGCGATGAGTTCCTACCTGCCATAGCCGAGCGTGTTTGTGGACATGAAGGATGGGAACTGATGGCTTTCTATATGGTACCAGAGAAGTAAGCAAATACTGTAGCAAAGCTTTGTCTACACCGTGTTTTAAGAAAGAACCTTATGAAGGCAAGCTTAGTTAGTTGAATCAAAAGTTCTTATCACAAAACCTACTTACACTTTGTTTTGGTATTTTATTATATTGCACTTTTTCTTTAAGGTCCACAGAGGTTATAATATGGCATTATAGCTGAGAAATTATTATTCCAGTAAATCTAGAAGGATAACATGTAGGTTTTACTGGCTAAAGAGACAAATATAAACACTTACTTCCTGAGAAAAGCTTTTTGTTTCTTTTTTTTAATCCACAGCATCTGTAAAGTAACTTTTAAAAAACTGCACAGATGAAAATCTCTTTTACAGAATCCCTTTAAAGTTCTCACAAAAAGATTTTTAAATGGAAAGGGCACTTAATGGGAAGTTATCATCCACCACAGCTAGATTTGTCCTTTTTGAGGCATTCTTCTCCTCTAGCTGTGTTACAACTTCACCGTGCAAGTCTGTGAGCTCATGCTTCAACCCCCTTAGTAAACATTTGAGATCTCCATGCACATTAGCCCCAAGCAGGCGGTTGTAGCACAGAACCCTTTTGGTGCTGGACTGAATTCTAACAAACAATGCCTTACTATTTTCTACGTGCATTAGCGGATTCTTTATTCCTCTAAATGGCTGTAAACTTGACAGGGCTCTGAGTCGACTCTCACCTCGAGCGACTGCGGTTGTCGAGGAGTGATGCTGACCTCTCATCATATTATTCACCAATGCCGCATGATTGAATACACATGAAAGAGAAGTAGTGCTTTTGTATGCATGTGTGAACTGAGAAGATGGTGTAAATATTTGGACCACTATCAAGAAAAAGATTCGGATGTGTTGTGGTGCTCAATACCCGAACTTAACTTATTGATGGTTGATCGGGTGAGGGGAACTTTAAGAAAAAGTCTTTAATTTTTTTTTATACCTCATCCACATCGTTGAACTGTGCTTCTGCCACACTTATTGTCTGTTTTTATGTGATTTGTGATGAACAAAACTGTCATAACTACATATTGAGCTAATTATGGAAAACTAGTGCATATGCTGCTTTGTTTATATTAATATAATTAATCAGAGGTGAGATAAAAGTACTTGTGGTTGAATGATAATGAAAAGTGGTTTGCCATTATTTCAGTAGCTTAAAGAATTACGAATATCATACTTTTGTTTTAAGCCTCCCAGCCTGCCTTCTGGGAGGGGTGCTTAAAGCTGGGGTCATGGAGTCCAGCGCGACTTTCCATGTTTTTCTCACCTATCCTATGCAACATTCATTCTGATCTCCAAATGGAAGCCAAAAGCCGCATGCGTGTTTGTTTTCAGCACTGCCTCGAGATGTACAGCTTGGAACCAGATATGTGAAGACTTTACAGATTTGTGGCCAACGTTCTTTGTCCATTAAGTGTGTCTGTGTATTTCATAAGGCCTCTCCTGCTACTGTCCTCGTAAGCACAAAGAGACTTAATTCTGTTTGCGTGTGTAAACCCACTCTGAGAGGTGTGGATGTCTATCAAGCGTTTGACTCGTCTGTTGATTTATTACTCACAAACTCAATGAATGTTTAGCCTTCTTAGCAATGTATTTTTTTTTTTTTTTACATGTAACATAATTTTGTAAATAGTTTATTATTGTGCAGCATTTTGATGACCTTTTTCTAGACAATTTGTTACAGTACTTGAAAAGGAGTATTTTGTGTACAGTCTCTTTACATCAGAGCAGATTGGTGCAGTTTCTCATCACTGGTTTGTCCAGGGCTCAGAGAATTAAATTTGATATCACTGTACTAGTCTTAAGTTATTGTGTTTCAATAAAATTAATAATTATTTATGATTGAATGGTCAAACTGTTATCTTAAAACTGCACACACATGTGACTTGGAATTGTTTAGTTTTATTTGATTTTTGTACAAAAGGTGAAATAAACATATATACAGCACATAATACAACATAGTTATTAAACAAATTGGTATAAATTAACAAAATAGCTACATTTTTCAATAAACAACTCTATTCATGTCAATGTACAGTAACGCAATATTCTTGGCATAAAACTTCCATACGAACTTGTACAAAATACTGTACAATTCAACAAAGCTGTGCAAAACAAACTGTGTCTCAGTAGCAGATCCTGTCCAGTGCGCATGCACTGATGAAGCCACAAACATGGGTGCAACTTGTTTGAACGGCGACGTTGATGGTTTGTCACAGCGGCAGTTTCCTTCTAATCTGGTCACAGTCTCATAAAAACAGATCATGGGTTATAACTCTATACTCGCTTTTCAAAATAAATTAAGATACTGTTATCTCCTCTTCATCTGACTCCGAGAAATCCGAGTGCTTACTGGAGAGGGAGGGAGAGGAGATGGTGGAACCTGCCGCCCTCATTCTCTCTGTTCCGAACTCCTTTTCTTCCTCCTCTTCCTCTTCAGCTGAGGACTTCTTGCCCACATCGCTGAGGTCCGGGTGCGGGTTGGCTTTGGTGGGCAGCGTCTGCTCGCGGCATCCACCGGAAGACAGCAGCTCTCGTTCCTTGGAATTTCTCCATTTCATCCGTCGGTTCTGAAACCAAATTTTTACCTGCAAGAAGGAGAAAATCATAAGTGGGTAAAGTTGTTTGTCGATAATGGGTTAGTCGCTAGAGGATTACGGAACTGGTTTTTACGCACGGCGTACTGAACATTTTGAGCACTTGCGAGTTTTACCTGCGAGTCTTTTAGGCCAAGTTTAGATGCCAGCTTCTTCCTGTCGGGCTTGCTGATGTATTTCTGTTTCTGAAACATTTTCTCCAAGGCTTTGCGCTGCACGTCGGAGAACACCGCCCTCCTCAGCATCCCTCTCCGGGGTTTTCCTCTGGCTGCCAAGGGCCACGAAAAAGTCCCCGGGATTGGAACAACGGATGAAGATGCTACAGTGCAGGAAAAACAAAACAGAAAATTAAGTGGAAGCAATTAGCATCGTTTTCCGTCATTAAAGACAACCACCATGCCACAAATGTACCGAATTGCTGTACTTAAAACTGCCTGGACATGAGACCATGACATGGCCGCATGAATATAACGATTCTGCGTTAGGACCAGCTTTCAATGGATTATTATTTGAAGTTTCCCTTTTGGAACTGTGCAGTGCTTATGCGTCCTGAGTGAAATGGCACGAGGTGACTAATTAGCACATTGGCCGGTCCCCAACCGCATTGGTATGGTAAAGAGGTAGCATATCCTTTAAGGAACCCTGTGAGGGCGGATAGAGGAGTTAATAAACCGTGAACGGTAATTGTGTAGTAATGAACTAACGGTGAAAAGACTCTGGACAGGCGGCGAAGGCCATATATTATCGCAACAAAAGGAGATTTACACTTTCAAACTAAACACAACTGCATACCAGAATACTGATGCTTGGATGGGGGAGTGAAGAGTGGAGGGGAATGGTGCTTTTTTTCGTGCCCTCAAATCATTTTCATTAAATGAACACGAAAAGCTATTCAGGACGCTGGAGTTGTTTTGTTGAGGCATTCAGCTGAGCCCATGAAAAGACTCCATCTCTATTATGATTTGTCTGAATGAAAGACTAGCGACTTTATAGACTTTTCTAAGAGATTATTCTTTATCTCAAGTCGATGATTGGCCCGCTCGGAGAAAAGAGAAACGTTTAAGGCACAGACAGAGTGGGGATTTGAGGTCAGCGGTAACCTATCCTATGAGTCGCCCAGCATGCAGAAAACTTTCCCCCGACTGCTCCAATTCGAGCACAACTGGGATTTTTTTTTTTTTTTTTTTTTTTTTTTTTTTTTTTTTAAACGTTGGCGTTATTTGAAAATCCCCTCTCCCGGCGAAGGACGGTGTTCCTGTCCGCACACTACTGCCTGGACTCCCCCTGACTGCAGCTGCCCCGCGCTCGCAGTAGCACCAAGAACAACGACGCGCTATGTGGTCTTGTGAGAATATTGAAAACTCTCAATAGCGCCTAATAGGGAAATTAGTGCATGACTGGTTCACGCCTTTGGTCCGACTGGTAAAAGTCACTCTCCGGGGTGTGTGGGTGGTTCACCCGGTGGGAGCTGACCAAATTGGTCACGGTGGTGAGGGCTTTGTTGCCCGCCACAGTGGCCCGCTGGCCCCCCGGACGCTGTGGGAAAACGCGGTGCCGGGGAAATACCAAAACGCCCCCCAATGGGAAGCAAGGGGGACTATAACTCGCCACCCCGCCTCAAATTTGGAGCGTGACGATTTGGGATAATTGGTTAATTAGGGGGTGGGTGTGTGGGTCCACGCAGAGGCCAGAGCCAGCGGTCCCCATTAATGAGACAGTGATTTCTTCTTTTCTGGTTGTTTGTTTCCCTTACTGCTTCTGTTTTGGTTAAAATATATGACAGGAGGGGGTGAAAGTGTTTTACATTTAAATGCAATTAGTACAGACACGACTCTAAAGGCCAAAGAGAGTCGTAGATAAGGAAGAAGCGAGTAAAAAAACCAAATGTTGCGCCTACCTGGTAAATAAGGCGCCCTGAATATGGGGTGAAAGGTTGCGTCAAAGCAGGGGACGGGGAAGGTCTTGGTGTTCAGACTGTGGACTGCAGGGGGTAAGGACGCTGTTGAAGAGCAGAGCATGTTAAAATCATTCCTTCATTTAGAAAAGAAAAAAGTGGCTCTAAATCAAACGCATGCGCGTAAGGAGAAAGCAGAGCGACGCTGTAGTGTCTACTCACCAGTCTTTGGTGAGGGTGCGAGGATGGCGTTCACTCCAAACTTGAGAAAACTCGGATCCTTGCTGTTCGGCACCGATGTTTTAGGTGAGCACGATTCGCGCGTCCCCGTACCCACCGCTACCGTGCGCTCCAGCGCGCCGCCGGTGGACACGGTGGTGGTGGCTGTTGTCACGGAGGCGCTCGCTGACGGGACAGTCCGGTTTATAAAGGCGGCGGGACGGCTTATCCGCAGCAGATCCTCCACCAAGAAGCTGGAGTGGGTCTGGAAGGCCGACGGCAGGGTCTGGTGGAGCGGGAGAGCCGCGGCGGGCCGGTACAGCCCGGGGTAGAAGGCAGGAGGCGCAATAACGCTTGGGATCATCATGGTCCCGGCTTTAAGAAAAATTCAAATACTCCTTGTGTCAGCTGGGAGAGAATCAGTCTTGTGAACGGTTGCTAACTCCTCTGGTTTCCTCACTCTGGGGAGAGAAGTTTTATAGTAGCCTGCCCCCCCTCGGCCCTCCACTCAGGGCTGACAGCCTCAACAATGGTGCTCAACAAAGTTCTCCACATGGGTCGCTTTCATGCAGCATCTCCCGGGCCGCTGATTGGCCGGAGGACGCAATTTATGATTGTATTAGACTTCATAAGCAAGTATCACACAATGTGGGGACCACAAAGGAGGCTCAGTCATCAATTTTGCATGTTGGCTACTTTCCTTTCAGTTTGTTTTGTTTGGCAGAGCCAAGCGCCCTAATTAAAGAGCAATCTTTGTATTCAGGTATTATATTGGGAGATTTAATGACTGCTTAAAAAGATATCATTCCCTTTTAGCTTTAACGCTCCCCTTCTTTAAGTAGAAGGGGAGCGTTAAAGAAAAGCTTAGTTATTATTTTAATCTATTGTCAGTTATGCAAAAAATAAAAATCTTGGGGTGGATTTCTTTTAAAAGAAATCAGGTGAGATTTCTATTTGGCTGTCATTATTAGAATAAACTGCAGTCTGTTTTTGTTGTTAAACCTACACCTTCTACATCAGTTGCAGACATGGGCTGCATCTCAGATGTAAATCACTTTTAGGGTTTCATAGGATTCTCAACACTCAATCTGGCCCTCGTCATGGAATAATGTCTTAAACGGATTTCTGCTATCAAAACGCTTTAACAGATGTGTTAAATATCACTCTTTTTTGCACAGGCTTCATTCATTGCGCACTGAGCTGCGGCTGTGCGCAGAGTAGAAGTGTGCGGCCTGAGCCGTGCGCTCATGATCCTGTTAACCATGAACTAACTGTCACCCTCAGCTGCGGAGGAGGCGCCCCTCGGCCTTTCTCCCCTTCCTTCTCTCGCCTTCAGAAAAAGCCCAGTGGAATAAAAAAAAAAGAAAGAAAAAAAGCCTTATTTCTAAAGACGGTTTTGTTCTGCTATTTTAACTGGCTGAATAAAAGTGCATCTGTGATTTGATTTAAAACGCATTCATATGAGCGGACACTGAAACCCCATATAAAACTCTTATTAAAGCGACTTGGAGCCTGATAGTCGTGTTCTGTCAGCTTTCCCCCCCAGAAAACCCGTTAAAGCAGCGCAATCAGGCGAAAATGCGTTTCAGACTCAAAGAGGGAGGGGGGGGGATCCCAATTGTTGCCAGTATTAAACCCAATTAAAAAACAAACAAACAATTAAAATAAAACCAATCTGGAGGAAATATGTGGCTTTAAAATGTAAACAAAAGCTACAACTTGATTTTATTAAAATATGTAATTTAGCCCCAGATGTTTTTTTCGTTTATATCTTTTCTTTGAGCTCAAGAGTACAACGCTCGGCGCATTTTAGGCCTTAATTACGTTTCTTTACCAAAAATTAATTTCGATCACACTGATTATTTTCATTTACAGATATGAAACTCATTTTGTGCAATTTTTCAGTCTCCTTAAAAAACAACAAAAAAAAAACAACAACTAAAAAATAGAATAGTTACACTCTTTAGACCATATTTTAGTTTGTTTTTGTTTTTGAAGAAAATAGGTTCACTGTTAAGTGGAAGAGCGAGTTAAAATCTGACATAATTAAAAATCAGCCTTCCTTCCCTTCTCTGAGTTGCAAATTTTGTATGAAGCTAAGCTTCATTTGGGATCAGCTCAGATCATGATTAGCACTTCTACGTCAGTCTAATATAAAGTGGCCACAATTCCGATAATTAAAAGGGAACGCCTCCGTGAAATGATCCTTTAAAGAGAGTCAGCGCTTGTAAGAGGTGCGTCTGCGTTATTCACGAGCGCAGGACGCACAAACAGGCGTTAACACAGCGCTCCGTCCCGGCAGCTACACCTCCGCTAAGTAACGAGACCTTCAAAGCTTTTTTATGAGCCTATATTCCTTTACTTGGCCGCCCGAAATCCTTCTTTTGTGAGCGGTAAGCAGATGGTTAGCAGGAAGCATAGGCTTCTCTGGCTGACCGAGACTAATTTCTACGAGCTTTGCAAGCTTGCCACGTCCCCGCTCCTTTACCAGGCCGAGTAAAAACAGCTGGCTGCGGCTGAATTAAAAGCCATTAATAGCGCATCTCTCAAACATTAACACTAACGACCCTCCCTCCCTCCCTCTGTCAGAGCACGATGCAGTCCATCACTTTTATACAATCATCCCGCAGGGATTCAGATACAAGTTAAAGTTTAGGCGGCACCACGTGATACTCTGTAGTACAAGCCCAGAAGTGTTTTATAAATCACTGCGAAAGTGTGGATCGGCGGTGGTATTTACCGTTTAGTTTTTAATGCGTCAGTTTGACATAGCAATATTATTCATATTGCCAGTATTATTTATAGTACTCAGAATATCCTGATAGCCTTTGATAGGCCTGTCTGTATAGGGATTACCATTACAGAGTGGCAGCTGCAGGAGATGCAATTCATTTACACTCCCAGCTATACTGATTACATTAAACACTTTTCCTAAGAGTGTTATAGTTTTTTTTTCCGGCTGGGCCATGCCAGTTTACCAAATAGATGAACTTAACCATTATCTTGGCTCTCTTTCTGCTTCGTTAAGTGAAAGGGGCTGAGTAAATATGTTACCCATGCATGAGAGGCTCTCTATGGGCCGTCCTATTGTGCTGCGGGTCCGACAGGTGGTTGACTGTTTATTATTCCCTCATTATTTATCAGTGACGTGGGCGCATCGAGGAAAGGGAACTCCCCGTCTTTTCACTTAACCGGGACGAACAGATTGTGCTGACTGGTTGCTGCCTGGTTTATGACACCGGCCACCAGTCCATCCATCTCCACCCTGCAGCCGTTTAGCCGGCATCCACCTCCATCAGGGTCTGTTGACTCCGTTAAACGCTTTCTCTGAGTTAACACATCCATCCCGACAACTTCTGTTGTGCCGATTTCAGTGTGGTTTTAGCAACACTGTTTAGCTTTGAATCATTACAACAAAACTGATAAATAAATAAAAATCTGCACGTCGAAAGTTTAACAATTTGTAGCTCTACATACTGCAAAATTCAAATTTACGAGAAAAATGACGCAGTTTGTTTCATTATGTTAAAGAAAAGCCTAATTTTGCACATTTTACATATTTGTACTCGATATTTTCCATTTGAATACAACGCCAAACTCGTTACCCACTAACATTTAAATACAAAAAATGGTGCACTCTGAAATAAAACTAGGCTTTAGTTAAGGGGAAAGGGTAAACTTGAAATGTAAGTTCCGTACTTTTTGTGTTGGGTGTCCAAAATATGAGTCCTCAAACACTACATAGCTCCAGAAGATTTTTTTTACATTTATTTTCACATGCATGAAAAAAAATAAACAGGTAAAAATAAAAATCTGGAAACAGATCATTTGTTTTTTGGATCACGTTTGCATCACTTATTATACTTGCAATAGAAAAAGGAGAAACTAGTTTTGGCTGATTACAAACTACAATTCACATGATGGTGTGCTACACTAATAATCTAAAAAACAAACAAACAAACAAACAAAAAAACTGAATCTTTTTTTACTTGCCAGTGTGGAAGTATTCATACAGTAAATCCAATT
Organism: Rhamphochromis sp. 'chilingali'; assembly: GCF_963969265.1. Lineage (NCBI taxonomy): Eukaryota > Metazoa > Chordata > Actinopteri > Cichliformes > Cichlidae > Rhamphochromis > Rhamphochromis sp. 'chilingali'. The sequence goes on from NC_137933.1 coordinate 8,678,722, forward strand.
TTATTAAAAGAAACAAGTATGCAGGAAAGTAGACAAGCCAGTGGAAGCAAATAGAAGATAAAAAATTAAATAGGATATTCTTTGCATTTTCAATATGAAATGATCTACTGGTACATACATTTATTGAAATCAACTACTTCAGTGAGATCATAGTAAATTACAGCTTCTATAAAGCAATTACTAAAAAGAAGCCTTAAACTCATCTTTCTTTGATAACATTAAAATAATTTATGATAATCTTCATGCCCCCCATCCCCTCCAATTTTTAATGATTTTGGTACTACTTGTTGAAGTTTGTGAGTGCTTGTGCCCTCGCTGTATATCGTTTGTCAGATGACTCCGGCCTTTAGCCCATACAGTTCTTAAAATGTCCCAGTGTGTACAGGTTTCAGATGAAGCTGAAATGGGTCTTTGCTCCTGCCATGTGAAGTTAACCAAACATCTATTTCAATGGATTCAGTTTGTGACCGGGCTTCACCTCAGCAACAGCTCCCACTTGGGGTGTTTTGGCCGCGGCTTCACCTCACCGCTCGCTGCAGCACTGAAGGTCCCTGTGGCATCTGGTGCAGGCGGTGCAAAAGCCCCGCTCAACACTGAGCGAATTAGCGATGCCACAAGATTCAGAAGAACAGTGACAAGCATTAAATTGATATTAACTTTGTATTAAACATGGGCCCCTCCTTCTTCCCCAAATGGACGGGAGCCATATCAGGACACAAAGCGCTCTGTATGAACTCTAGCTGCACCTGTTCCCTCTCACTTGGTCATGGGAGTTCAACTTCTTAGTTTCACCCCAGGCTCCCTTTTTTGTTTGCTTCGCCACACACTGAATTCTTTTAGTTTGGCCTTTTGTTAGAATTTTTTTGATCTCATCTTCACAACCCCAAAGTTACATCTTATCAAATCACAATCCTTAAGAACATCAATTTCACAGCAACCATCCAAACTTTAAATTGCAAGTTCTGCTCTCAGCCGCATAAAGTTTCCAAGCAGAATGGCTCTTTTCGGGCCAGACGGGGGACACTTGCCTCCCCTTTTTGCTGTTCATTTATTAGCAGTTGTTGGTATGGATGTCGAGTGGTGTCCTAATCCTTTTAAAACGCATGTTGGTACAGTTTGCATATCATTTTCTGATCTTGGAGAAAGGCCAGAACCCTCTCTATTCACAGGGATTCCCTGTCCTCTTTCAGTGGAGCCACTGCCAACAGCATTAGCATAATCTGACAACCAATACCATTGTCCGTGACCTTGTATGCAAAGTTAATTGCTCATTAATACCAGACAAAACAGAGGGGTGCAGAGGAAACATAGTAGTGCTTGAAATCCCTGTTTTAGAAGGGATAGTCAGGCAGGTGGAACATCCTTGACTGAGTTATTAAACTCTACCTGAAGTTACTGCAATTACATCATGTCTGAAATATTTTAGTGCTGGCTCCTGGTAAAAAAAAAAAAGACTCCAAAACATTTAAATAAAAAACAAACAAACAAACAAAATCACCTGGTATTTAGACACTTCATTTGATCTGGTTTTAAATAATTGTTGTTTAACTAACCTCTTTAGTTTTCTCAATAATCTGGTGCTGATATTGGAAACACGCACACAAAGGGTCATACACACTCTCTCAAAATTATATACAATTTGTCACAGTGGCTCAGTGCTAATCAATTGCAAATGTATCTCTGTGCATGTTTAATCTCATCTCGACATTAGTTTCATGGATTTGGGGCGATTTATGAGAGGAGACTCCACTCCACCACCCCCTCCCGAGCACCTGGCAGTCTTTTGGGGTAGCGTCATGTAAACACCCACTGCTTCAACGAGTGCCCTGTCTAAGGACCCAAGCGTCATTGCACAGCACGGAAAAGAAGGCCGGGTTGTGTGGTTGTCAAGACCGGTTTAGCTTAGGAGACCCATGGTGACATTAGTGGTGACTCTCCTGGTCAGCCCGACCTGCAGAACTTGTCTGATATAGATATAGCTGCTAATATCTGATTATTATGGAATGAACAGGCACTAGACAGGGCTCAGAAGGATACTGAATGCAGCTGCCTAATGCTGTCTTTGTGCTCTGCAGAGCTGAACGAGAACAAGCTTGACACAATTAAAATAAAACCAAATGCTTGCTTGCATGTTTTCCTGCAATGTGCACAACAAGAAAGCTTGAAATAAACAAAAAGCAACTATTTAGACAGAATGGAAGGTGGAAGAGTTTTCAGAGTTTTAATTAATTATTTCCCCCCCCATCTTTCCAACAAAGTTTTGATCGGGTTTAAATTTGTCAGTTGAAAACTCTTTCCTGGAAGTTTGTTGTTTACTAAGGCCGGAGGCCTCAAGAAGTGTGTGTGAGAGTGTGTTTGGGAGGGGTAGCTGCACAGGGCAGTTGAAGAAGGTGCTATGAATGGGGAAAGAAGGAGCTTGGGTGGAGGAGGGGATGCTTGACGGACTTCACTGCCTGTTGGCCCTGTAGCATTGATGCCGTGTTGGCCATATAATCGGATTGCCAGTGAGTGAAAGTGAGCCTGGGTGCTTATGTCAGTTTGCGTCTCGTCAAGCTGAATAATACGCATGGCCGGGGAGTGAAGCGGACGCTTGCCATTGAGGGCTCTCAGTACTTGTGGCTAAGCATTTCTAAAAGAGAGAAAAAGCCTCATTGGATTCATATATAATTCTCACTCAAGCGTTTTGATGCATTTGCATAACAGGGGGAAACCAGTGATCTTTTCAGTGCTGCTACTGCTCCTGCTGCACAAGTGTGTTTGCATGTAATACTGTGTGTGTCTGTGGGTGTGTGTCGAGCTGAGCCTTGCATAAACAAGGCTGACACGGTTCTTGTACTTGGCCTCATGATTAATCGAAGATCAACAAGAAAACAACAGAACATTTAGCATTTTCCACTTATCTTCTTTTACATTGAGAGAAAAACATTGTCAGAACCAAAGGTTTTATTGTCTATTTATTGTCATTCTAAAGAAAATGTACAAAGATCTTAACATTCAGTTATTTTTGCCTGAAACACTGTTCTATTTATTTATTTATTTAAATTTTCTGTTAAAGTCAATAATGGTACCGAAATGCTCTTTTTTCTCATTGCCTGGGCTGGTGTTGTTTAGCCCACGATTATCATTTTTAAAAATACACTGCTTTGTCCCCATTCTTAAGCTCAATTTATATGATTAAATTGTTAAAATGTTCACTTTCAGGATTTATTTGAGAGTATTGACTAAGTGGAATTCTTGAAAAATGAATGAAAAACAAAATAAAACCAATCTTTCTCCAAAGGCCAATTGAGGCTAGCTTTAAAAACAGCCTCTGTATATTCCCTGTAGGCTACTGAAATGTCAGACCTTACAGTGGAAATAATCTCAAATACTAGCCAAAATATATATTAAAAAAACCCCAACTCATTTTATACAACTCAACAATTCAGATTATTAAGCCATAAAGTTTTGCATTATTAGGGTTGTCGCTACTTTGGCAGATGTTGCTAGCTGCTAACTAGGCCTTGTATCTGCTAATGAACAAATGAACAACCGATCAAAAAGTCTCCATTCCTTTTTTTAAGAGAAATTTATTCATTATTTATAGATTACCACAAAAGTGGCATATATTAAAGTGGAATGATGGGATGGCATTTGCTAAGCAAGCAAGCTAGCTAAATTTAAGCTATATTTAAGTCATTTAAAGCTGGTTGCTCCTTTTATTTCATTCTTTTTTTCATTCATCTTTGGGTTTTTAACTGTTCACTGGGAAACAAAGTTAAAATGTCACATCTGAGAGCTTGTAATGAACAGAATCTATTAAGTCAAAAATAAACAATATGAAAAATACTAACTGAGGACTTTAGCAACATTTAGTTGCAACACAAACTTGGAGCCAAATATGTGTCAGTATTATTGTTTCTTTCTTATTCTGTACTGCCAAAACAAGACCATTTGTAACGGTACCTACCATACTGTACAATATTATCCAATGTCTAGTTTACACTGGTTAATATTCAAAGTATATCACATATCATTATGTTGATATTTGAACCGCATGGTTCTGTGGGACATGATATGAGGTGGTGGTTTGCTAACAAGGGAGCTGCAGTTCCCTTCAACCCGGATGTGAACCTCCCGTCGGTCCATTTAGCCTGTTGAAACTCTGTGAGGCATGATGACCATCGGGGCAGTCAGGGTCTTTAGGTATAACAGTTGGGAGTAATGTGGTCTTTCTGACTTTCCACACAGCGGACCCCCTGCACCTCAGTCTGAGTCCTGGAGCAGTCAAAGTCTTGCATCTCAAAGTCATATGCAGCCATTTGGAACCACTGGCCTGTGCTGGTTCTTATTCTCAGTGTGACTGATAATTTATCCCATCACTGCATTATGGGGGAATCTAATAGGCTCTAGGTGAGCTGACCTCTGCTCCGTAGTTCTTTAACTCCTCTTTTCTGCTTGTCAGTTCACCAAACCATCACTCTTCAGTTCCTTTCAAAATCTCCTTTCTTCTTCACTCTTCCTCTTTCTTCAGGTTTAGCAGCTATGTTGAGCTCTAAGCTGTTTCAACTTAGTGCACAATATACCCAGATTCAAGTTTTTTGTTTTATGCAATTCTCACATCGATTTGTCAGAATTGCATTGTTTAAACTCACGACTAGGATGCGGAGTTAAACAGAGATGAGGTAGAGCTCCTTATTTCTTAAAGCTTTTGCAAACATTATGGGAGACTGCTGAAGTCTCTGGCTTTGTTGCGATTCCTCTGAATCTTCGACATTTCCATTCATCTCCTATTTCAAGTTGTTCAAAGCTGTATTGAGGTATATCTCAGAGTACTTTGTATATTATCTTTAGTTGAAGAGTCTTCCTAGAGACCTCTTGTACGTCTTACACTCTTGTACAATAGTGGAATGAAGGCAGCAGGGGGAAGGGTCACCTATTGCAGAGTGACCTCTGCTCTGCAGTCCCAAACAATAAGACGCTTGAGGTCAAGAAGAGAACAATGGACAGAGAGAGAGTCCACTCCAAAGAAAACAAATTGCAGAGGAGGAATGTGAAACTTTCACTTGCCTTCAAAAATCTCTTGAGGTAAAGCTTGAAGAAGAGATGCCACCCTTTCAAAACTACGCAATAGGTCAAGGATGCAAGGAACTCGACCTGCTCTTACAACTCATCTTCATGTTTAGGCAGCACAGAAGACATAAAAACAGAGAGTGACCTATTGTTTGCCCTGCTCCACACAGGCACAGATTATAGCTTCAGTTGTTCTAATTGGTTTTCATGAGGCAGAGTGTGATTCCAGCTATTATCCATGACCACTGTGTCCTTGAACATTTTCCCACTGTCTTGTCTTTATGTCTACAGTTTGATGGATCTTTACAGACTTTTTACTATAGGGTTGATACAGTGAGACAAGGCAAGAATAATTGATCAAGGGAGCAGCAAATCTCAGTGTCACAGTCGGGGAATCCAGTCGCGTTAGCTTTACGACGTGTGTCCAAAAAGTCCAGCCCAGCCTGATCTCCAATTATATCCAAGATCCAAGCACATGGATGGGAAATTATAGCTACCATTTGTTGTTAGAAGCAGATGCATAGTTTTATACTCATGCAACTCCTTGAATCAGAGCGGCAGTGATAATTCATGGAATCCGAGAAACTGAATTTTCTGCATGTTTGATGAAAAGAAGAAAAGACATTATTTGCAAATGATGACTGCTGCGTGAGACATTTGCAGCTTGTGAGCGATGGCCTGTGAAAACAGGCTGGGATAAAACAACTGACTGGCAATCACAATATAATGAAAGATTTACAGAATAATGACACATATGTTCCAATTTTACACCATTCATTGAACTGGGGACAATAATTCAAGGATTAAAGATGACAGGCTATGATAGGCCATCTCCTGAGTCCAAGGATCACAGCTCTATTCACATGCAAAGAGACTACACACACACACACATACACACACACTTTGAAATTTATTTTTAATGACCAGACAGCACAAAAATTTTCACAGTAAGAAACCGATTCCTTCCAAACATTTCACAAGCTACCAATGACAATGGCACCAATAGTGTGCAAAAAACTAATTAATAAAAGCACAATCAATTCATTCACTGTTGCAACATCAGACAATGACAGCAGAATGAAGAGAGCAAGAGACAGTTGCAAAGGCCAGTTGAGAGAAACTATTCAGTCTTTCCTATGTCCTCCATACTCACAGAGGAGATGACAAAGAGCACCAGTTAATTAGCAAGAAGTAGCATCTCAAGGACCAAAGGAAAAAAAACTCCATTCACTTTCTCCGCTCACCTCTTGCTTATGAGGGAGACTGAAGAGTTCGAAGGAGGGGGGCAATGAGACGAGAGCAGGCTAAGCTCAGACTGAGAGCTGAGCTTCTGGCATGGAGCTGCCTAGCTTGATTTAATCTGGACAGTCATTCCTTTAATTTGCAAGGTCATTGTATCTAATGTGGGGGGGATTTCAATTGAGGCTGGTAAATAAGTGAAAGGCTTGGAGTGCGAGTCAACGATGTCCCCCTTCTGTCTGCTTGGTGAGACGCGGCTGTGGAGGGGGAAAGAGTATGAGAGGAGAAGAATAAAGCAGAGCGCGGGGATTTGGACATTTGGAGGATGAAGTTTTAATTAAGGCAATTCTCCTCTCTCTAAGCAGACTAATTTAGCCATACTTCCTCACAAGTGTATGAGACGATTGAAACAAGAAGCAAAGGAGAGGGCTGAAGGGCAGCCAATATTAGATCTATTGTAAAAGAAGATTTTGAAGTGCTTGAATGTGTCATTCAAGAGAAAAATAACTGTGAGAGGGGGAAAAAAGACAGCCGGACAGTTGGTGTGCTTTCAGAAAAGAAAAAAGGAAATGAATACAATCCTTATTATCAATTTGGAAATATTACTCTTAAAGCACAAAATTTGGTGTTAAAATTTAAAAAGCAGGTAAACTGGATTTTCTTTTACATTCTTTAGTGGTAAACGTGCAGCTTAGGAAACAATCCAATGACCCAAGGAATTAACATTTGCCATCGCACCAGGAGCAGAAGGGTAACAGCTTGCAAATAAATCTTGGATTGAGGGAACCTGGTTGGATTAAATGTTGTTTTTGTTTAACTTGTTTAAATGGAGGCCTGATCAGAGCAAAGAACTCCCTGAGGTGCACAGGCTGAGGTGCAGACAAAGGTAGGCCTGCCTGGGCTAAAGTCTCTGAGGACTCGGGAATATGCAAAGCCCTGCACCTCCACCACCGAGGCTGAATTTGAATGGCTTAAACCAAGCAGCACCATAAGGAGGCAACAATCAGCTCCCCAAGCCACCGGGCTTTACATATAAAGGTTATAAAATGTAAATAGATGACAGTAGCTGGGATGTCAGGGGCTTAAGTAGGGAAATGCAAGTTTGTATAAAGTGTCAGCCAAACAAATAAAATGTATAAATAACTGTAAAGTTAGCCTTGGTGAAACCTGGGCGCGGGAGGGGAGTTAAAAACAACAACAAAACAACTAGAGTAGAGTTCATTGCCTGTGATAGACAGTGTCAATCAAACCAGTGTGTGGAAAGCCTCACCGCCCAGGTCTTTGAGGACACATTGACTCCCTGTTCATCTTCACTGCACCATTCTACACTCCTGAGAGATGGCTACATGGGAACTGAGCAGTAGTTAAAATTATCCATTTGACCTTTTCTTCCATTTGACTCTGCCGAATACAAAACAATAATAGCAATAATAATAATAATTACATTTCATGCCTTATCCCATAGCATTTCTTTCAGCAGCAGTGAAAGTGTACTTTATTAGAAGTAATGCTGAACCATCATCATCATTAACATTTTTCTCCAAAAAAGTCAATATATACTAATATATACTGGTTCATGTAGGCTGTTTCATGAGTTATTATTTACAACTACAGATAAATTATTTAAAAGTTAATAAAAAAAAGCAGATACAATAATAGCTGATGGTTTTCAAATTGCATTTTGCCAAATGCGGTACATCTGCTGATATCCACATCGACTTTTTGCATGCATGCTTGCAAGTAACACCTGTTCAAATGCAACTGCCCACAAGGACTGTGACTAAAGATGGAAGCCTGAAAGGATCAAGTACCTGAATTTGAAGATATAAGTTTATAGAGAATAGAAAATCCACTTTTACGTGCTTGAACCAGTTAATTTAAGAAGGAAAAAAAGGATTCAGTCTTTCCACAAATTTGCATATAACCCCCAAACATGATCTCTTCCTTTAGGAAAATGGATGAGCTAACAAAAATGACCAACAGTTTTCTTAACCATAACCAAGTGATTATAGCATTACTCAACTAACTAGCAGAGTATTTTTTTTTTTTTTAAATCTGACAACGTACTAATGTATTAAGTAAATTCCCACCTACCAGTTGGGGTAAATTAGCCAGCTAATCCTGCTGTGTCAGTAAATGTCAATGTGATACTTCCTGCAGCCAGGAACCTGCTGACAGACACCACAACAGTGCTAACTAGGGCCTTTTAGAGATGCAGGATAATGGTTAGCTTGCCAGTACAACATCAGCATTTCAACATCTGTCTCAAAGGTCAACAGGAAGGAAGATGACAGCTATTTCCTGGTAATGCCAAACCAAGATGCCTGGCTATAGAGCTGCCTACCTGGTGTGATTATTTCATGTTATCAGCGATCTGAAGCTAGTTATGAATCTAAGAGCAATATAAAGTGGATGGTAACAGAATGCCAACAAGCACAACTATCAAAGGCCTAATTTGATATCATCTATATACATGTCAGAGATTAAAAACATAATAGTTTTTGATATGCCTGATGAGTAATGAATATCCAAATAGCAGCATTGTGCTTGCAGTGGTCAATATGGAAATGATGACTTTCCAAACGGCTGTGACTCTTTGTGAGAGTCGTGAACATTTGTAAGCATGAGAAGGTCGGGAGAAAAGACTCTTTTTCTTGGAGAAGTGTGGAAACTTTTTGGAGGGAGGACGGTTTCAGGGGTTGTGCTCAAATCTCTGGAAAATTCAAAGTGGGAGAGTGGAGGGGGTGGATCTGCCAGAACAGAAGGGTGGAGGAGAGGTGGAGGGAGGGGTGATGTATGGATGCGTAAGAGTAAGAGTTTATTCACTGGCGTCTGAGGGAGCCTTTCAGAGCCACTGAGTGAGTGTCTATAGTGGAGCAATCAACCATAGGACTAGAAGGCTTTATCTCTAAAATACAACCCCACCTCCACCACCCCATCCCACCCCACCCTTCAAACACACACACACACACACACACACACACACACACACACACACACACACACACACACACACACACACACACACACACACACACACACACACACAGTCTTTCTGGTACCTGTGAGAGTCTCTCATGTGCGGCTAAGGGTGCCATTGAGGGAGACAGCAGGGAGAATGGCCCATGAGCAACAAACAATTCAGAGGAGTCTATCATTCTGTGTGGTGTTGTCTTAGGGATTGAATAGAACCACTGTGACCCCACCACCACCACCTCCTCCTCCTCTCTTCTATATCAACCCCTCCTATCTGCTGCCAACCACTCCACCATTACTATCTCCAACTTTCACAAGCCGCTCTCTCTTCAGGCATAGGCTGTCATTTTTATGGAACTAGAGTAATGTACGTTTTTAACACATCCCTTTTTTTTTTTAAATGCGTCAGATATGTGCTCTAGTTTTTACTGTCTTGCAAGGCTGAGTTTAACGCCTTGATGCAGAAACATTCACTTGCCTCTGTTCCATATACTGTCTCTAAAAAGTGCACCATAGTTTACATAGCTCTCAGCTCTCAGTTTGCATAGCTCTCAGAGTGCAGGTTTCCAGATGATTCCTGTATAAGGTTGGGATTGGGGTTTTAGGCAAATCCTAAAATCAGGGCTTGGCTTATGATATACTGAACCATTCCTCAGGATGACAGTGGCCCAAAGGCTAACTGCTTTAGCTTTTTTACATTTTTCTTTACATTATTACTGACATTTAATTGTAATTTTTTTTTAGAAGAAGAAGAAACTAAAGTTACATTTCATGATCACACAAACAGTAGGGTAAACTATATATCAAGCCATTCAGCAAAACTGTTCCCAATGTCACCAGACCTTGTATCTGCTAAAAGACATTTGGAAGTAAACAAACTGATGGATGACTGAAGCTCAGAAGTTAAGGACACTTGCTGTATATTCATTTTACAGTAATATGCTGTAATATTTAGCTACATACTTGATACAGTTAAATTAACAGCTTGACATGACAACGTTCATATTGTCATATATTTTTGTACAGCACATGCTTAGAATGCTCTTTTTTTCCTAATTACTGGACTAAAACTTTGGACATGTTTAGATGAGATCATTTGAAATGTGGTGGCAGATATGACTTAGAAAACTGATGAAGCAGTTGAACATTTTTCTGAATGTTCTGAATTAGCTCATAGACTGAAGATTTAACACTTGACAATTCTACAAAACTTTGTTCTAATAAATATTTTAAAAGTAGAAAGTTACACAGTAGAATAAATCAACTTCAATAAAACAAATATAGTATATGAAGTGCCCTGGCTTTTGTGACTTGGCGCTATATCATCTAAACTAAATTAAAAAGAATACCGTACTGTGTGTTGTGCTGAGAGGCCAAAGTGTGACTTGAAAATTAGAAATGTTTGTCTTCACTGGACCTTTGACTCCTAAGTTGAAAAATGGAGTGGAATTACTTTTTAAAATCAAACTTGTTGTCATTTTTTCCTGTAAACTCTGTATGTTAGCTGTATAAATCAACCCCATGGGCCAAAATAGTACTGTTCAATATCAATGTTTTACAGTAATTCATGTAGTATTTCTGCAACAGTCACAGACATGGAAGAACCACTGAGGATAACTTTGGGGAATTATTACTCCTATGCTATGTTTAAAGGATGGTTAAGAGTATAAGGCTGTAACATTAAGTAAGGAAAACTATCACAGTAATATTGCCCCTCACCGTATAAGGCTAGTTGAAATGCTGCTTTGCACAAGCTTGGTGCCTGATAAGCTTTCACACTAGACTGGACTGTTTAAACATTGAAATCTGTTAGCTGTAGCACATCACCCACACAAAAACCCTGGCATCTAGACTTTAAGCTCATGGCTCCACACATAAGAAACTGGGGAGTGAGGGGTAAGCCTTTCCCTGGAACCTACAGGTGGATGCCTGGGCTGAAATAGGCATCAGCACAGACATGTGATGGGAGAGATGGGATCACCAGATTAGGAGGATATGTGGATCTATGGCATAAGTGAGGTGTGTAAGCATGTATGGTGCACTGCAGCTCAAGTCACCTGCCTAAAGTAGCTTTGCTCCATTTCTCCAACTTTCAGTTTATATTGATTGCCTGAATTAAATACAGGAAGAGGAATGCTCTTACCCTGAGTGGGTGAAAACAGCAGTGTATATCCAGAAAACAGGGCTGAAACCCCAGTGTCATCAAAGCTGGTCAGTTTTTGGTACAGTAGAAAGATGAGTATTGACACTGAGTAGAATAAATAATAAGCCAGATATTTGTTTAGTTCCCATTGTTTTTAATAAAAGAACTTTGTACTCTGTTAAGTTTTCACGTTCCATATACCAGAAAGTCCCACTTTCTCTAACACAGCCTCCTCTATCGAGCTCTGGGAAAAGCAGGAGGAGCATCACTTATCCCAACATATGGTCCCGTGATCCCTTCTCCCTGATCTGTCGACAGCATCTGTTGCCAAGTGCATAACACAGACAGAAATTACAAACATTGTGTAGATGACACCAGGAGAAGACCAGGGGAGCACTCAGAGTTGGAAGCAAAGGTACGGAGAGGGCACGGGGCTGGTGGCCACTGGAGTAAGGTGGGGGTGTGTGTGAGGGCACCAGGAGGGCGTAAATAGAAAGGCATAGAATACAGTCATTACCCACCCAGGGCTATTCCTCTCTGGCCCATTAGCTGCTGGCGGCCGTGACCAATTGGGTTTTGTCGCTCCTAGCAGGGTCATCCAGTGGTGGTCTGGGCCTTTTCTATAATGGACGCTCACTCAGCCGTCCTCACACAAAACCTTTAAGAGGGAAAGAAATTCTCTCCCTGACTCCCTCTCCTCTCCCTCTCAGTTTAAAAGGAGCCAGTCAGGCAAGAAAGCGAAAGAGTGAAAAGTGATCATGAAAGGAGATTTGTTACAATGCGAGACGTGCAGGGAAGTGATCGTTTAGCCACACGTGGGTTGAAGGGGGACTCCATGGCGGTGGGTCTTGTTAACCCTCTTGACTTGTATGCCAGAAACCACATCAAATTGCTCTGCGCCTCAAAGTCTGCGGACGGGGTTCCTTGTGGGATAAGCTCACAACTTCACAACCTAGCGGCGTGTGTAATTTTCAAAGAGGAAAGGAGGACTTTGAATAGGTCATTGCAGATTATCCAGTGTGCATGAACACAGCACCTTGAACTTCGATGGTTAAAGCGAAGTTCGGTCTTTAAAAGAATCAGAAAAGATTACGAGTCAGTGGAAGAAACACAAATTCCTAGACATTGCCTTAACAGAATCATTGCCTTGAATTATCTTCATCATCGACACACTGCCATTTGAAAACCTGAAACATCTACTTTGTGGAAATCTGTATGAAACTCTCATCTTCATGGGTGAAAACCCCCCAAAACATCATAAGACTCTCCAGGCAAGATGTGGAAATGGGATATTCACACAGAGTGATATTTAATTGTGTGAACATAAATGCATATTGCATCTCATGGGATGTGCATCTGTCTGTGTGTGGGTGTTTTGGTTTTTTATGTTTTGTTTTTTGTCCAGTCCCAAGCTGAATAAAAGGCCAGTTAGCCACCTAGCGGGCTGCTAATTCTCCATGTCAAATACAATAGCTGCAATTATATGGTAATCAGTGTTGGTGGCTCATACCTTTCTGCTGCTTTTCTGCGAGTGTGTGTCTGGTCGAGCTGCTCCTCAGGGAGACGGTTAGTCACGGCTTATTATTGACCCATTAGACACCCGTCCCACTGCCAGAAAGAAACCAGTCAGCTCACAGGCCGTGCTGCATTTGCGGAACAATAACAGAGGGGAGAGTGAAAATAAAGTTAATCATTTTGTTATCTGTGGACAAATTGAACATGTCGCTGCCAGAGATGATTCTTTTAGAGGCACCATATCCAAAGTTTTGTATGCTTTCATTAAAAACTAACAAACTAATGACTTTAGAAGTCATAATGCTAGACTTTAGGCTCTTTTCCAGCCTGCACTAATGCATAATGAATTATTTGTGCTGGTAAAGTACAGACGAGACTTTTCAAATCAGAACATACTAAAACTCCATGACCATATAGTAATAATGTAGCTTGATAAATCTAAATATATTAGCTGTCTAAAACTTTAGGAACTTTATGAAAAATATTCCCATGAAACATCTTAGTTATAGTTACATTTTACGTACACACCAGTCCTCCAACTCACAGTGTTGCTGCAAATAAAAATGAGCAGTTACTCTGTTTTATTTTGGCACCATTGAGTACATTTTTGCTGCTTTTTTTTGTTGTATACACTGGAGAACAAACTTTACAAGTCAAAAAGAGATTATTATACAAAGGAGACTCATAACATGACACAAGCTTGTGAAGATATTCTCTCTCAAAACACATCCTCGTGTCTTTGTTGCTTCTTCTCTTCGTCCCATAATCGGCAACTGTGTTGTTTTGATATAATCCTCCAGATCTGTCAACTCAAAAGCTTGCCCTCTGCCCCACCCATCCGTCCATCCCCTCACCCCGCAACACACCCACACAGACCCCTCTGCCACCTCCTCAGCGGTCTCCACCCCTCCAAAGCAAAGCTCTCTTTGTTAACCTAATGTGCTTTTACCAGTTGCTTTCTGCCAGGGAGACATCTGCTGTGTGCAACCAGTCAATATTGTGAGGACAGTTCAAAGCAGCCAGTTCATTATCTGTGTCAGCTTAACAACCCGAAGGTAGCGGTCTAAGGGACACAAGGAGGAGGTGGTGGTGGAGGGGGAGGAGGGTGAAGGGTGAAGGGGGGGTACAATGTGTGAGGACACAATAGACTCCTCATTAACCAGTGATTTATCATGATGGGATGCCCGGTTCAACCTTTGCCCCCCCTCCCTCTTCGTGCACACACCTCTAGCACCCCTAGAAAAAGATTCCTATTGTTGGAAAAAGGGAAAAGAGGAATGTGAAAGTTGGGCTGAAAGCAAAATGATACAGTTAAAAAGTCAAATGAAAAGTTAAGGTGGGAAAGCATCCTGCATTGCTAAACTGTGCTCTTTTGAGCATGTCTAAGGTTAAAGAGTCAGAGAAGACCAACAGTCTAACTTATGAGCTTATCACATTTTTTTAAACAAATAAAAACAGACAAAGCCGATAGTTTCTCCGTTACATTTTTCAGTCTTCCCACTTAGATCTGAAACATTTAAACACACTTTAAAGTTTGAGACTTCTTTGATTGCCAAATTCTCTAATCCTGACAACTTAAGAGAGAGCCCAGAGGCCTGAAAAGTCAACTTTATTAAACATCACATGCTATATGACTCACACCGTAAAAAATTTGCCTTGCAACATACACACCCCTCCCTTTTCTGATTTCAGGCTATATGAAAGTCAAATCTCTCGGTCATGATGATATCATACATGTCAGAAAGCCTCTAAAGATGCTCCATGCATGCATATGCAGAGAGATCATAGTCCATCCTCGGCCGCTCTGCCCTCACACAGACGGAGCCTCCCTTTGCACATAAAGGCTGTATAATGAGCGTTTAATGTATGGCTTCTCAAAACGTGAGAGAAAAAGAATATTTAGCGTGGCCCATGTGGTGGTTTTGTAAAGCTGCTGCATGAAGGAACACACCCCTTTTCACTTTCTACTTTTCCATCCTTTCCATGCAAACCCCCTCTCTCTCCACCCCTCCCTCCCTTTCTGAATCCATTTGCCTAAATCAATCCCGCAGGAGGCGGTCGTGGATAATGTACCAGCCAGGGTTTGTAAACCGTTTTGTTAACAATGCATTTTGAAAAGAAAAGAAAAAGGAGGAGAGAGATAAAGCGAGACGGAGAGAGTGAGAGAAGGAGACAGGGGGAAATGGGCAGAAGGGTGCTGAAAAAGGAACAGTTGGGTGGGTGTGGTGCACTGGGCTGCTTCGGACAGGCCCTGCCGACTGGTGACACCCCTGTCCCATCTCCTCCTCCCTCAGCTAAAGCCTGCATCCGCCTAATTCGGCCCCAGTCCTCGCTTTAGTCACACCACCTGCTTTCACCATTCTTCACTAACTACACATCCACCCATCGACTGACGCGTTGAACACACAGAATAAACTCCTGTGAGTCAGCCTAAACCTCCTTTTTTATGTATTTATAACACATGTTACACAAGCAGCAGACTGATAGGCCCAGTGTAATAATAGTGATAAAAAATAAGCTGTGAAAGGTGATCAGCTCCTCAATTCCAGTGCATCATTTTTTGTTCGTTTTTTAGAGGGAACAAGGGAACACCTGAATACTCTGGAAAGTTTCATGTGATCATGCGGACAGTGAGAGGACAATCATACTTTTAAACTCAGCATCTTTTCCATTTTTATATTATCATTTGTGTATATTTATTTATTAAGCCTGCCACATCAAAACTGTCAAGATATTTGACATCCATAATTGAAAGCTTTCAAACTTTCCTTGCAAAAAGCACATGATCTAAACAGTCTGGTTTTGTGTGTGAAATTGTATGTGAGCCACTTTGTCACTTTTTAATGTTGTCTCTGTTCACTGCCACACTGGAGTGTAACATCAAGAAGCCATGGACATCACAAAACATTGCGTTTCCCCCTTGAGTTGCTCTCTTAGGCCTTCACTGCAGCCACCTTCAGTTGCTGCTTGTTTGTGGGTCTCTCTGCATTTGGCTTGATCCTCACTGACTGACTTGAGAGCTGAAGAAAAACACATTTCTTTGCCCTAAGAACTGTTGGGTTACTTTTGCCGTATGCTTAGGGTCAATGACTGGCAGTGGCTCAGGTGCTAGGGTGGGTCATCTGCTTATCAGAAGACAGGTCGATCTCACCCCAGCTTCTCCTGTGCATGTGTTGACATATCCTTGGGCAAGTATCTGAATGCCATGTTGCCCCTGATGCATCCATCGGACTGTGAGTCAGAATGTTAGGTAAAACTGCTTAGGTATAGGCAAAAGCATGTTATGACTCTGTGTGTGATTGGGTGAATGAGACTGTAGTAGAAAGGCACTACATAAGTACCAGTTCATCATTATCCATTTGCACTGTAAATAATGGCAAAATATCGTAATAATATCAAAGTAACATCAAATGAACTGCTAATTAGGATGAAAACAAACCGATCAACACATTTAAGCCCAATCACAAAAGCATCTTGCAAAACAAACAGACAAACCAGAAAGGGAGGCACAATTGTCCTCAAAACTGTACCAATTATATATTTTTGGCAACCGATCAGTACTATTACAGGCTTTGCAACAGTTGAGAGGGGAATGTGGACAAAGCTGCTGAAGCTTTTTCAGTCCCTGCCGCATCAAATTACATATTAGTTAAAAGCTGTTCAAATATCGTGCAAAGCAGATCAGAGTTTTAATTCAGATAACTCCAGGTTTGGCAAACATTCAACATATTATCACTGACAAGACTGAAAGGGTTGTCTCTGTGAGCTGTGTTAGCAAGGGGTCATCTGCTTCAGTACAAGTTAGTAGTGACATATCCTATCAGCTGGGACCTGTTTCTCAATGTTCTCTTTGCCCAACTACTTTGCCTATCAAAGAGCCTTTCAGTCTGAGGACGCCTGAGCCAGTTTAACATCATATTCCCTTAGGATCCCTCAGATACCCACCAAAGCACCCATTACTGGATCATAAGCTTCAGAATCAGGCAACACTGGACAGGAATCCCCAGCAGAGTCCTGTGGATCTGTGCTGATTTGCAACATAAGCCCCCCTGTGATTGCCCATTAGCCCCTGTCCCAACTGACAGTGGCTAGTAGGGTAGCATGTGTAGGTCCAACCAGCTACTGTGCTTTCCCATTGAAGGTTTGCTACCATTACTTCCCCTAATTGGCTGTGAGGGGTATTAGTAGAGGTTGTGCCTTTGGGGAATTGATACTGACATCTGAACTGATGTCCACTTAAAATGAAGATGATGTTGAGTCATAGTGTGCTAACAGAAGAATATTCCCTTGGGATGCAGCTTAGGGTCTGATGATTGATGGGATATTCTAATACAAGCCCCCTTTGTCAAAACTGATTTTATGTTTGCTTCATTTTCCGTGTTCCTTACAAAAGCTAAAATCTTCACTTTACTGTTTTTCTTAGATTACCTCTAACCATATAAAAGTAACCCAGGTGTGTGAGAAATTCTGGACAGATTTAAAAATGTTTCTGCTTAATAAACAGCCATTTGATAAACTCAATTATGATGGATATAAAATATGCACCCAGCATTTGGAACATTTTTTGTGTTTGTGTAGGGACAGCTTTGTCGCAGGAACCAACTATGATGTGTGACATTGCATGCTGGGATACTATGCTAAATTTTACAAACTAGCATAATGTCCTTTTCTTGTGAAATTTAAAATAAGCTCTCTAAATTCAGTAGTAAACAGCTTTATGATGTCATTTCCTATTGCCTCTCTGTTTGCTTGGGAAACTCACATTTTTAAGCAATTAGGTAAAAATAAATACTCCATTATATATCCATCTGATATAAGCAAACTTTTAGATTGTTTTCTTCTTTCTTCTTTTTGATTTGCACAAACATTTTATGGTCCAAAGTTTGAACATATATAATAAATGCTGTGATTTTTTTTTTTTTTTTTTTTTTTTTTTAATTGGCCGTTGACCCATCTTTGGGTCATTTTTTCACACATTGAAATCTGAAGTAATAGTTGAACATGAACATCTCAAAAACTATTAAAGCTAAAAGCCAGAAATTTTCACCGGCCCTTTGTACCATCAAAAGTAGCATCTGAATACTCGAGAAGTTTGTTTAATTTAAATTAGACTATCTGTTAATATTTCCGTTTGCTCAATTCAACATGAAAGTTGAGCAACAATAACATTTTTTTTCCTTCTGTGTTACAAGAATTTCATGTTAAAAATATTGTGTTTTATTTCTGCATTTTTGTGAAATATAATGATTCAGAAATTGTCACTAGTTATTAGTGTATGATCAAACATGGGATTTTATATGAGTGCTGAAAATTATTTTATATTTTAACCTCGGAGGGAGACAGACAAAGTTAGACCAGCCTTTTTACAATGAAGGAGAGTTCTACAACAAAAAAGCTGGACAATTTGTACAAAAAACTCCACTGTCTCAGTATTACTACATGGAAACGTGTCTGGTTTCCTGTGCACACACAGGTCAGGGGATGCACATGATGGTATTGTCCAAAACAGATTTCTCGCAATAATCTTACTCCTGCTTTCTTACAAACTGAAAAGCATGCAAGGCACTTTTTTTTTTATAGGACTTTGGCAGAAGCGTCAGATACCTGATCTGCTAACACTTTGTAAGCGCACCAGAGGCCACAACAGGCCCACTTGGAGCCACCCACAGTCAGAACTAGTATGACACATGAGCCAAGGGGCTCACAGTTTTTCTGCATGATGTCTGCAGATCAGAGGACACCAACACTGAGTGTGGTCCATCAACAGGTCTTCCTAATCAACCTCAGAGACCCCAGTCTTTTAGCCGCCAACTCTCAACATCTCTCGCTGTGTTTACACACACTGATTAGTTTGGTAAGTGCACAGAATGTCCCAAGGATGGTGATCTCTGAATCAATGTGCCCCTCAGTCCCATCCTTTATCTTTGCATCCCTCTGTCACAAAAGCTAGAGATCCTCTTGGAATCGGTGAGAGAAACTAGGGGATCAGAGTCGGCCTACTCTTGGGCAAACAGAGTGAACTAATGGACCAGCCGCTTTCTCCTCCCCTCAAATTATTAGTGCAGTGAGGGAATGTAGCCAGTCCAGTCATGATGTTAATGCTAAAGCTCACTAATCCCTTACACACACATTGGCTTCGCACTTGCCTTGATACACACATGGCTACTGGGTAATCAGCCCACCACCCATGCAGTGGGAGAGGATGGGAGAGTGCAAGACAGCCAAGGAAGCCAAGCGACTGAAAAATGTAGGTTTGAGAGATGTGGGGGAAATTCCCAAAAAAGGGGGATAACTTGTGGTCCACAACATTTTGGGGGTGGGGGACGTCTACAGGAATGCTAAGGTAACCTGTTATTGACCATTTAACATCTTTCCCCTCCTCTTTAGCAGTACATCACTGCTGAAGCTATCTCTTTTGGGTTCAGGTTAGCAACAGCTGGCTTGAGAAGTATATGTTAATGCCACTGTTTGGGAGGAGTACTTTGGGCTTATGAGGGATTAGCACTTGTTGGCCAGCCCTTACTCCCTGCCGAGCGAGCACGCTAATACAGGTGTTAGTAAACTGGCATTAGACTCCAGCTAATTAGCTTCCATTCAGCAAGTGATTGTCCAGCTAGCTCTGCCATTTGTCGTGGTGTTTGCTCATCGGCAGGGAGGTCTCTGTGCTGTGGTGGGTCTGCCATGATCCAGCATGATCTCCCTTTTTCCCTCCCTTTAAACCACCACAAGACAGCATGGCCCATCCAAAGGAGAAATTCAGGCAGTTTTATAAGACGCTAAGATAGAGAAACAGAGGGGAGGACAGAGTTTGACAGCATGAGTTTGGTAAAGCACGAGTTTGACAATGCTTCTTTTTCTTCACATTTTACCTTCCCTTCGCACTATGCCAGCATATCCTACCAGTAAAAACAGAGCATATGAAAATGTATATGAGTCACTTTGAAGACAACTCTGAAGTGAGTGCACCTGGAAAAACCACCAATCACATAGCTTATGCACACTACAGTAACTGCAGTAGGTTAAAGCTGAAACAGGGAACGTGATGGATGCATAGAATTTGGATCATATTTGTAACTTTTACTATTCTAACTTTTTATTTCCAAGTAAGTTTTGTCTAACCTGGAGATTTCTATCATCTTACTACATGACCAGACCCTTAATTTAAATTACAGTACTGATATGTAAAGCAATATATATGCATATAGTCTAGTCTATGAATATAAATGTATGGGAGCAGCCCATTACACATAGTTTTAAATTGTTGTGAATTGTGATTTCGACCCTGAATTGGACAAGCGCTTTGGGTGCCTTGAAAAGCGCTATATAAATGCAATCCATTATTATTATTATTATTATTATTATTATTAAGCGTAATTTTGGGGATGAATGAATTTTTGGATATACGACAGTGTGCAAATACAAGGCTGAATTTCATTCATGGCACTACTTTTAAAAGCATGACTATGTCAAGATAACATGTTTTATTAGTGATCATGTAGTTTAAGCAAATACAATCCTACAAGGTTCAAAAGAAGTTGAAAATCACATCACCTGCAACTATTTGGCGACTTTATATTTTCTCTTCCAAAGATAAAGTTGTAATTTGTACAAAACATTAAAAATGTGGTAGGCTAGCTCAATAGGCTTATTACCATAAAAGCCTCATGTCTGCGTGTGTGATATACAAAATAATTAACTGATTAAGAATACAGGAGAGGGACAGGAATCGAAAGATAGGTATTACGTGCCCTTCACTGTTGCTTCATGTGGGAAAGAGACTAAAGGTTAGTTGGCTGACATTCCCGAATCCAATCTGCCGGGGATGTCGGCAGTTCAAAGGAGTCATTAGGCTTCATCCGTCCTGCCACAAAAGGGAGATTTAAGACAGCAAATAGATCTGATAGTGAAAACTCAAAGCCAAACACAGATATCCTCTAAGAGGCTTTGGTGTATTATGCTATTATTACATACAAGACCAAATAGATTTAACAGTTTCAAGTTTAATTTTCTCCTGGGAAAAATCCCATCCTATGATCATCTGTCTTTTTCATGTTAACTAATATTGAGGAAAAAAAAGGCAAATAGAAAATGTCAGTGACAGTCAATTACAATTTGCTATTTCAGTGAGTTCTGGAGGTTAGACACTCAAATAAATCCACATCTCAATTAATTATACATTTGGAATGCATTAAATATTGGAAAAGGGTTAGTAAACCCTAGCTAATATACGTGCAACAAGGGAAAAGGAAGGCCCTACCAGTTAGCTATCTGACTTTAACAAAGCCAGACTCGTGAAATGGGCTCAAAGGCCAATACACATCCATTCAGACAAAGGCAGCAGAAAACATTTGGTAAGGAAACAACTTTTAGTAAATGGGAATGGAAATGTTGACCAAAAGGCACAATACAGCATATCAGCAGATTACTGACAAAAAAAAATCTGAAATAAATAATATAACCTGAAAATAAAATTGGAAATAAATATAAAAGTGCATTTGGTATCAGCCTTGCTCTTTAAAGTATTGAAAATTATGTCTTTTAAAAAAATCATAGGACTATCTTTCTGCACCTTTCTGCCTTTTTATGTCTCTTTATGACATCTCAATCCCAGCATATGGCAATAGCACCATTTGTTTATTATTTGAAAAATGTTATTATTAATTATTAGCTAAATGAATGCTTACTAGATATACTATATTGTTTCAACTGTATTGTTGAAACAATACAATATAGGCTAAAAACATTATAAAAATGAATGCAATCGCTGCTCATGGTTCTGTTTATGCTACACGCACGCATGCATACAGTCCACTATTTGTTATTTTTTTCCAGCAAACCCTGACAGACAAGCAGATGCAAAACCTCTCAGGTTAATTAGCCAAAAGCTCAGACCCTTTTGGCAGTTACCTCATAACTTCACTGTTAACATTCAGTTTCAGCACTGGCAGACTTGGAAACATGGCCTCGTGCTTCAAGCAATGTGAGACACTTTGATGTTCAAAGGTCCAGATAAATCATGTTGTTGTCTTGTTTAAACCTAGATTTCATACAGTGAAGTCTGTTTTCAGAGAAGATAATAGATTTTGCGATTTGTCTTATTTAAGTGCAAAAAGATGCAAAGTAAAGATATACAGTTTTAAGACAGCAGTAACCAGCAGGTCAGCCAGATGTGCATGGGCAATCTTAACTCTACCTGCTGGGAGCTGCTAGGTCCCCCAGACTCCTTAGGATCATCTATTGAAAAACACAGATAATCTGTTTGCTCTTCTAATGAGCTCATTGTTCCGTAAAGAAGGAAAAAGCAGGTGTCATTGCTGCTTAGCTGTGGCTCTTTGAGCAGGAAAGCTCCTCTGAGTCCAGCTGATACCTTGATTTGGCTCAAACATATTGCTAATGTCTGAGCCTGCAACAAAGCCAAGCCTGAAGAAGACTGGGCCTTTATCTTTCTATGCCATTATTTTTAAAACTTAAAACTGATCAGATGATTTGATGGCAGGTCCAACCTTTTAAGCCTTTAAAGTTAAACCTTCTCTTTTTTAATTTCGATGCACTCTGTAAAATTTGTAAAACATAGGCCGGCTGTTTTTGTGTGACTTGATTTTTGTTATATTTTATATCTTCTCTACATATTTACAGGGATTTTAGTTCAGAAAACACATGCTTTTCTTGCTTAGATGGAACTGCAAAGGGAAAGCTTTTTTGCATTGCACAGAATAACTTCTGCACAATGAGTTCTCTGTACTACATATATGTTTTTATGTTTTTATATATAGTGCAGTGAAGTGTATATGTCTTTATCATGCCAAAGTGCAAAACATGTGTAGTGACAAAACACTGTCGATTAATAAAATCAATGAATCAACTGGGGAGAAAGAAAATCCATATGATTTTTTTAACTAATGACACTGACCAGTAACAAGGTCACTTTAGGCATCCTAAAGTATTCATGGATATATTATCATTTGGACCACAGAACACAGTGGAGATGATTTCCCATTGAAATGCATGGCAACAAATGAATGTAAGGTCAGCAAAAAGACAAAAGACACATTTTTTCACTACTGTTAACATTATTAGACGCCGCAACATCTGATGGCAACAGTCGGCTTTAATGATGGAGCTTCACTCACATTTCTCCCTCACAGACGCACCATATATATCACTGAACCCTCCATCTTGATTAGACAGTGCCTTTCTAATTGAGCTAATCCCCCACTTCAGTTTGAGCGCTGTCCCCTGAGGTCTGACCCTCCACTCTGGCTGCCTCCTGCTCTCACTGTCTCAGCTCTCAGCTTAAAACTCCCATCCCCTCTGAGGCTCATGTGTAAAGCTGTTTATTGAGAGACAATGGGCAGCAGATTGTGCTGTCAGGCTCCATTAATTACCATCATTAGCATCACACTCCAGAGTCTGTGGAACTCGGGCCTTAAGCCTTAAGCCGTGTTGGTGTACAGATTGTGTGTGTGTGTGTGTGTGTCTGTATGTGACATGTATATGCAGGCATGCATGTATGCGCTTTTTATTTGTCTTAATTGGTTGTATCACTTGTTTTATTTGCTTCAAAGAAATATACATTTCAGAAAATACACACACACACACACAAAATCTTAACTATAATTAGATATGTTCATTTTAGTTTGGTGTTCAGGGGTTCAATCATATGTCAGCAGTTAACACTTTGAAATGAAACTTTTAAAACATTGTATTTTCTACAGAAGATTACTTTTTACGATATTTAAATTGCACTCTGAAGCTGAAGTGTTGGCAGACTTCAGATAAGTTCAGTTTGATGTAAGCATTGCAGATGTTTTATGTGACACCTGCAGGCTCAAACAGTTATATTATATCTCATTTTGAACACAAATAAAATGTATATGAGGTGAAAACTGTAGTTTCCTAACTGCATAAGCCAAAAAAGTCTTTAAATATTTCTGGCCAACCAAATTTTCTACCTTCATCTAAAGTCAAAATAAAAAATTGAGAATTTGGGTATTAATTTAAGTACTGACATCAATGGCTAGGGGCCATTATATAACATATAGCATAATAAATCATGATGCTTACCCACCAACTATTGTAAAAGTTAGTTTTGCACAACAATGTTTTTGTTAACATTGCATAACAAACCTGTTATGCACTGTTGGGTAAATGCTATAACTGTAAAGTAAAACAAACAACTGATGGAAAACCAACTCTTTATGATCCATATGTCCTTTTAGAGACTAATCAATGGTCAAATGCAATTGACCACTGACCACCATTGGTATTTTCACCTCCAACGGCGGAGTTCTAAAAGGAAATTGAACCACGTATCTGCCACGCACCCACCGAGGCATAAGCCTTCTTACTCCAACTTCCTGTCTGATCAATGTGAGAGACAATGACTCAACAGGTGCGACAGACAGGAGCCCAGCAGCAGCTTTCTTCCCTGCCGCTAGCTCCAATTAGCACCCGTGGCTAAGGAACAAAGAGGCGACATTTCATTTCAGCAGAGTGCCAGTTTAAGGCCTCTTCTCTCAACCTCAGCCTCTTTTCTTTCTGTCTCTTACTGCTGACATCTTTAAAGGATCATCCCTGGCTCCATCATATTCTATTAGATTGGGTCGATGCCTTGTGTTCAAAGTGGCAGGAGTGTTAAAAACATGGGGTGTTGATGAATTCATTGCATGTGACTGGACTTGCTTTCTTTGTGTGGAGGTTTTGACTAATGAAACCCCCTGAAGATCTGATAAAAGGCAAAGACATTTTTAAGGTTTGGTCCAACTCTGGAACCACGCTGGATTTCTTCACCATAGACTAAAGTGTTGCTTTTCCCTACAACTTCCACTTTTTGGAGAAGAGACCTGGTGTATTATATTTCAGTTACAATTTTTCCCCCTGATTCACAGCACTTGCTGTGTAAATACCTTTGACCGATGTAAGAATACACGTAGTGGAGAAGAGTTTAGCTTTGATGGGTTGAGCAGGTGACCCATATGCTACAAGGCTAATGCAGAGCCTTATAGGTTCAAATCTACCCCAAGGCCCTTTACTGCATATCTTCCCCCTGCCCCTCTTCTTCTGTCTTAACCTCCTAAGACCTGAACTCTTTCTTGGCATGCATTTTTAATTTCTCTTTACTATTTTGGCTGATTGGGAGCTGATGAATGTAAAAACAAAGAATTACCTGATTTTTTTAACCTGATTTTTGTTTCTGAGAAAAATGAGATCCATATATGTGGACATTTGTTTTAAATTTTGATAGAACAGTGGCAGTATAATGTCCTTGTAAGTTGATATCAGGCCCTTGTAGAGCAAAATTTTGTATTTTGGTATAGACAACCCAAAATGTGATGTCCACATATGTGGACGCCAGGTCCTAGGAGGTGAAGGTTTCTTTTAACCTATTTTTCCTCTAAAGCACTGGCACGACATGAGGTTGAACATTTTGTAAGCATATTTTCTATGTAACTTTCTATGCTTTTCAACAGCATGAGCTACTCTAACTGAGCGATTACAAGTGTGTTCAGCTCCAGTTAAATAGTCATTTACCTATGTATAGCTTACTGGTCTAGGGCTAACATAGGTCTAATTGACCGTTTTTGGTCTTTTATGGTGTTCTGTTAATGGGTGGGATATTTTAGAGAGCAAATGAACATTTTGTGCTCAGAGTTGATGTGTTACAAGCATGAAAATGGGGAAGCTGAAGGATTTGAGTGAGTTTGACATGGCTAGCCGACTGGGTCAGAAACTAAATTAAACCTGGGTCTAGCTCAGAGGGATGGTGGGAGTGTCTAAGTGTTTCAAGAATCCCTCTTTGACTCTGAACTACAACAAAACGATCTCATGTGTTTTACAATTGGGTGTAAAGTCTGGAATAACTTTTCCACTGTGATTGATCAGAGAGAAATCCAAAAAGTGGATGAGTTTAAATATCTGGGTGTCATCTTAGGTTCCCATCTTAATTTTAAAACTTTTAAAACAGGAAAGATATCCAGAACCATTAAGATCAACATAAACTGTTCCCGTTGTATAATGCAACGATGGTCTTGTCCTAGAGTTAGTGAGCAGAATGATTCTAAAAGCCAGCAGTAACAAGAAGAGTAGCTCATAGAGACCGCGAACTACCAAAAGAAAACATCATTTGGTCAATCCTCATTCTCACTCAAAGGTCCTCAGATTATTGGAACAGTTTACCATCTGCAATAAAAAATGTTTAACAGATCCTAGAGTTTTTAATTCCCAGGTGAAACAATAGCTGAAACAAAAACAAATCTCTGGACACTGATGTAAACCAGCCTGCTTTGCTGTGGCTGAATAACACGATACATCGCCATGTATCCCCCGTTATTAGGTATAGTAACTCTGAGTGTGTGTGTGTGTGTGTGTGTGTGTGTGTGTGTGTGTGTGTGTGTGTGTGTGTGTGTGTGTGTGTGTGTGTGTGTGTGTGTGTGTGTGTGTGTGTATGTATTTGTGGACAGATTCGTTTTATTTCTGCTGTATTTTAAAAAAAAAAAGTCCAAACACAGACTGGGTTTTCTAGCCTTTAGCTAGAAGACCTTTGTGGAACTCGGGCCACAAACGGTTGGATTGTTTTATCATATAACATTGTCTTATGTGCTGTCCTTAATTAAATAAACTTAACTAACTAACTAGCTGCAGACCAGTCCTTGTTCAGTACATAAAGCAGCAAAAATGGATACATGAGCATCAGAACTGGACCATGGAGCAAAAGAAGGTGGTGGCCTGGTTTGATGAATCATGTTTTCTCTAATGTTACATGGATGGCCGCGTGCATGTATGTCACTTAACTGGGAAACGCCTGGCACCAGGACGCACAATGGGAAGAAGGCATGTTGGCAGAGGCAGGGTGTTGCTTTGGGCAATGTTCTGCTGGGATACCTTGGGTACTGCCATCCATGTGGATGTACTTTGACACGTTGCACCTACCTAAGTCCTGCAGAGCATCTACACCCTTTCATGGAAATGATATTCCTGCCCTTGGCTGTGGCCTCTTTCAGCAGGATACTTCTCTCTGCTACACAGCAAAAATATGATGCTGATGCGATTAACATCAGCATCAACTAATTAACATTAGTTTACCAAGAGCTTGAAAACGTTGAATGTCACACCCTTAAACTGTACACCTCCAGTTTCTGCAGCATAAACCGCTTTACTGTGCGGGGCAATGCAAAGACACACTTTTGTCGCAAAACCAACAACAACAAACAAACACACACACACACACGTCATGGTATAGGAGATATAAAGATTGTGCACAAACTAACAGCTGGATGCATTACAAATCGCTAGAGCGCATGCGCATGCGCTGTCCGTAAAGCGTTGTCTGCGGTGGAGCTGAGCGAGGCGTGTTTATACCACCCCTTTGGTTTGCTTATATATCATGCTACAGTTTAATACAAACATAAAGTTAGTAGTCTAGTGTGAGTTGGTTTCGTGTATTAACCTGTCAGCGGCACGCTGTCGTTTCAAATTTCTTCCTCGGCCTATCAACGAAGCAGGAAGACATCCGTTTGTGTAACTATGAAGCAACCAGGAAGTGTTGCAGCACTTTAATCGTTGCTATCAGCGATGCCTGTTATTAAACTGCTGTGCACCACCCTGGGGAAGACGTTAGGATTTTTCACTGTCCTGGTTGTTTTCATCGCAGCGACCTTAAATTATTTCGAAGATTCCGAAACGGTTAAATACACGAGGTAATGACACGCACTCGTCTTTGTTAACGTTACCGAATTTATACTCAAAACCGAGCTGTACATACATTTTAAATATACCACTGTCAGATCGGTCAAGCCAAACTCCATTTGGGAGTAGATGAATTTAAAGTGATCTTTCCTCTTGGTAGTCGCAGTCCCCTTAACACCGATTTCTGAATTCCGTAAATTTAGCACAAATAATCATAACTGGTAGTCACTATTAACCAGTATTTAATACTTTGTTTCACCCTCGATTATAGCTGTCCACCGAGGTGCTAAACGGTACTGTTCAGATTTACATGTGCATTAAACGCGTGATATTTACATGACTCTGTTGTTAACAGTATGGCTGAGGACATCAAGACCCTAGAGGAAAACTTCAGGCAGCAGAACAAAAGCTGTTTCATCCTAGGCGCTTCAGGGGAAACTGGCAAGCTGTTGCTTCAAGAGCTGCTGGAGCATAATATCTTCTCTAAGATTACTCTTATTGGAAGGAGGCAGCTCACCTTTGAGGGCAAAACTTATGAAAACCTGGTTAGTGGGCTGATCAGTTGACCAAACCTGCAATAATAAGGCCCGTAAAAAAATTTTTTTTTCTTAAGCACTGTTTTCTGTGGCCCCAGGTCCAAGAGGTGGTCGACTTTGAGAAGCTTGATGATTATGCTGCTGCCTTCCAGGGCCATGATGTTGGATACTGCTGTCTGGGAACAACCAGAGCTAAAGCAGGAGCTGTGAGTGGTCTCAATCCAACACGGGAACTTGACAACCAAATGATAAGATTTTACTGTTTCACTGTGGCTGTCGGCCATAGCCAAACCTTAGTTTGTGAACAGTAACTATGACTCAACAGTAACAATAACTGAGCCGTTTCACCCACATTAATTTGGCTAACATTTCCATTAACACAGCTAATAAATTGACAAGGCTCATGGGCTGTTTTATAGACACTAGCTTATTTTGTAATATCTTTTATGCCACTAAGTTATAAAACATTGCTTTGAGGTAATTTAGAAGCAGCAATGTTATTACATATCATGTCTCTCAGAGCACTTCTAAATCATGGAGGTATTATTTGGCTACAATGACTTATTTAAGAGCTCCTAATGAAAAATACTTACCCATATTATACATATGGAAATGATATACATCAGTGACAATCACCAAAGTTAAAATGTAAAAAATGTTGGTCTTTTTTGGGGGTCCTATTTCATTAACTGCATTCTTCTGTTTCAGGAAGGATTCGTCAGAGTTGATCATGACTATGTTCTAAAATCAGCTGAGCTCGCCAAGGCTGGAGGCTGTACACAGTTCCACCTGGAGTCTTCCAGGGGAGCAGATAAAAAAAGCGGCTTCCTTTACCTCAAAGTCAAAGTATGTTATTGACTTAACATCCTGAAATTTCCTTAGCTAAACTTTCTTGGAGTCCTAAAATTAATGACTGTTCTTCCAGGGACAAGTAGAGGCAGACATCGAGGCCCTTGGTTTTGACAGATTCGCCATTTACAGACCAGGGTGAGTGATCTCACTTAGAACCTCTTTTCAAAAAGAAGCAAGACGCTGTGTAAAAAATGTAAACAGGAGCAGGATGGAGTGCTTTTTAAACCATCAATTTATTTGAAAATAGCACATAGCCCCCCAAAATTACACGAGTCATCACAAAACAAACCCTCTTTCTTAGAAACTAGATTGTACTGGCTGTTACAGAGCCTGTAAATATACACTCACAAGACATTTTATTAGGTACATTTAACTGCTCAACTTAGCATCAGAATGAGGACGAAAGGTAAATTGAGTATGAACATGGCTGTTTGTACAAACTCGTCTGAGTATTTCAGAAACTGAGGTCTTAGTTCACACAAGCTCACCAAAGCTGGATAATGGAAGATGGGAAAAATTAGTCTTTATTTCTACTGTGACATTTTTCATCGCATAAACAAGATGAAATCATGGACCCTTCCTGCCTTGTATTAAAAAATAATAACTAAAGGTCTAAAGGCCAAAGCGAGTACAACCAGGTATCAGCGAGGTATACCTAGTAAATAGGCTGCTGCAAATTACATGAATTGAAGGGATGAGGAACACCTACCTAGAAAATATACAGGGCTGTGGCTGCATAGAGTTGATTAGAACAATAAAAAAGTAAAATCTGGGATGATCATTCTCTAAAAGAAGAGTCGTGTGTGACTTCTGCTAATGTGGCAACAACTTAGGGAAACTCACAATGAACATGGCACAGTGTGACTTTTCTGTAATTAAACTCTTGTAAATTCATTCTTCTGAAGTTGAAGTGGCATTTCATCAGTCAGTGTGATCTAACCAAATACAATCTCTCAGTCTCACCTTTTGTACTTCTCCTCCGCAGGGTTTTGTTGGTGGATAGGCAGGAGAGTCGTCCCACTGAGTGGATGGCGAGGAAGTTCTTTAGCGCCGTTTCTGCTGTGGGATATAGATCCATGTCTGTCCCAATCCAAGAGGTGGCCAAAGCAATGGTGTCAAACACTGTGCTTCAGCCCGAGCAGAAGATGGAGATCCTGGAGAATAAAGACATCGCCACTCTGGGGAAAAGTACAGGGAAATAAGAGAGCAGGAAAATTTACAGGGGTGGGAAAAAACATGTTCAGTTTGCACTCAAACTTTCAGAGAGACACATAAACCTTTACATTTGACAGGAGACACCTGTGATGCTGTGAATAACCTAAGTGGGTGGTTATCTATAATTCATCTGTATTTAAAAAAAATCATCTGTGTTTAAAAAATATTTGGGGTGTCTCTATATTTTCAAGTCCTATAAACTTGTAAGAAATTGAAGCCAAGTAACTTTCCAAAAGTATAAAAAACTCAAAGGTGTGTATGAG
Organism: Rhamphochromis sp. 'chilingali'; assembly: GCF_963969265.1. NCBI lineage: Eukaryota > Metazoa > Chordata > Actinopteri > Cichliformes > Cichlidae > Rhamphochromis > Rhamphochromis sp. 'chilingali'. The sequence continues at coordinate 8,709,198 of NC_137933.1, forward strand.
AAGTTGCTTAAAGATAAATATTAACTTTAGTTTCTTTTTTATTTAAGGAAATGTTATTATATCCTCGAATGCCCATCAAACCAACATCATGGCGTTTTGCAGTTGTCAGAAATCCAAAGGTTTTTGTCTTTAAAAAAGTGAAAAAGAAGTAGTAGTGCCAGGCCTTTCAGTCTTCATCATTTGTGCTCCAACATATTAACCACTGCCTTAAAGTAAACGTTTACTGAACACTAGATTGAGATAATGACATTTAACCTGTTCATTAAATTATAATACAAATGTAACTATGTGTGTTTAATTCAGGGAAATGTTTCCATATCTGCAGGATGAATGTATGGATCAATGTAAAGATATCTTGTGTGCATAGGTTTTACTTTGCACACACCAAGATCCCAATGTGTGATGCATGTATTACAATTTCTGTACTGGAGGTGCTGCATAATTGTCATATTTACAATAAATGTACTCATGACAGTTTATACAACACGTCTCATTTACCTGCTCTCTCAGTTTTTTCTATTTCTAATTTCTTTCTAATATTAGTAGATGACCTGCTCTACTTCCTGAGCCACAGTGACCCCCAGGCAAAAACTGCTTATTAAAAACAAATGATCCGCAAATTGATTTCATGTAATGAATCCACAAAACTCTTTGTGTGCTTTTGTACAACTCCAGGGTTTCTCCACACCTCTATTATTAGTGCAGTGTATTTTCCAAGAAACAGAAAGGTAAAATCTGTGTTTGTTCTTTTTCCTGCATTTTTTTATAGACATTTTCTTTTTGCCGCATAATAAATGTCATATTCTTGATTTTAACAGTACAATGCAATATCACATGTTTATTTTTATATGCAAAGTGATCTTTAACAGATATATTTTGCATACTGAATTTTGTTTCACAAGTGTTAGAATTGAAAGTTGCAGATTTATTTGAAGTTGATAAAGCAGGTGATACCCCCACTTCCCTTTTTAAGAGACACTAACTTCATTTGAACATGCGTGACAGAGCGGTGTCACTGTCACGTCTTAGGTCTATCTCAGTTTTCGGTTTTGCCTCCTCGTTATTTCGTTTTGATGGACTTCAAGCTAAATGCAAATCCAGTGAAACGCTTGTATTTGGGATGAATCGCCCCCTTTTCCTCTTTGTTGCAGCAGCGCCCTCTTGTGACTAAATGCTGTAATACATCTTACAGACAAGGATTTGTTCACTAGAAATATTTGTTGGGATCAGCAGTCGGTGGTCGGTATACATTTTGGTCACAGAAACACAGATGAATACTTTGACATTATTGGCAGCTGAATTAAATTTAGACCGTTTTAGAGTCTTGCTGTTGTGTGCTTTGGCTCACTGTCACATTTGATATGTAATAACTTCAATGTGTACTCAGTATTTTGCTTTTTATATTAATTCCCATAAAGACTTGAATGTTGGGTATTTCTCTTCCTTTCTTTTAATCTAAAAAAACTGCAGTATGGCTACTGCACAAGTGTGCCTTGTAACAAACCACCAAAATGACTAAAAGTAGCCACAAGGTAACATAAAGAAAGGGAATTTACCTCTGAAATTGAGAAACAATCCCTCCTGCACTTTTGTGTGTGTTGCCATCATGACCTTGAAGTAATTAGTCCATAATGACAAACACATGCATCTCTCTATAAACGTTTGGAGTTCAGAATATGTTTATGGGTCTTAAAAGCCTGTTTCATCAGGTTGCTTCCAGCCTAATTTACTCATATGGTGGTGTAAGGTGGTGCTGCTTTTTCTATGCTTCTAGGCCAAACGGGAGTCTAAATACACAGTCTCATATTCTTTTAGAGGCTAAATGTGACTGGACAAAACAACAATCATAATTTAGTTTTCATTTTTAATAGCTCATCTGGACATCACCAGAGAATGGGATTGATTGCCTTTGTCACAGATGTATCTTCAGTTGTTTTTGTGTTTGCGGGTCTCCCTATCTCACTTTAATTTTGTCATCAGCAGGTGAAATGAAGATCAGTCAGACTGATGATGATTGAATCTCGGTATTACAGAACTTTTTACTTTTAAAGTGCAAAAAAACTTTAAACTTTAAAAGTATGTTTTGGGTCACTATTCATAAGGGAGAGTCAACTATTTATTTTTTCTCCATTTGGTTGAATAAGAAGAGACAGTATATCCCCAGCAGTTCAGAATTCCTGGACTCCTGTCTCCTTTAATTTTCTTCTTCTTTTCAGCTCTCCCCTTTAGGAGTCGCCACATCTGCCTTCATCTCACCCCTGCTTAGTATGCAAGAAAAAGCATTTCAAAATATAATGCCCTGTCACCTTTACCAAGCTATCTCTTTCCAATTAACTATTGTCTGCTTACCCACCAGGAACGTTACAGACACGGCTACAAAACCAGGCAATAGCTTGCCATGTTTGGGTGGGCAAATAAAACAAAGACCAGAGCTGAGATAAGCAGAGCAGTAACTTCATATTTTTAGAGATAATTCAGGGGCTATTGTTGTGATTTGGCACTATTTAATAAAACTGAAGTGAATTACACACCCTTACCTCAGAGGTACTCTAAATTGATTGACAATTGATTGAACCAACTTTGATCAGCTGTTCCGGAACAGAAAGCTCAGAGTTGAAAGATTAGACAGCTCTTTCCATCTTCTTTTGTAACTGAAAAAAGGAAAGGAGACGGATCCCCTTTACAGTGATGACCCAAAATATCAGTAAAAGATTTATTGTTGTGGAAATAAAGCCTCCGCTGTTGGGATGTTCATGTTTTTTTCATGTATTGCATTGTGTTTGTTTTTAAAAAATAATTATATAAGTTAGTCAGGCAACAAATCTAAATATGAATCAAGAGAAACAAAAATGTACAGGGAGATACCTTCATTAATGAATCAGACTGAGACAAATCTGATTTATGTCAACATTTCTTCCATTTCGTTCTTCATGAATTGTCATTCCAAGTACACAAAAATGGTTTTATCACAGACACGTTTAAAATGAATTTACTTCTTGAGATCGTCCGTTGTTGTATCAACCTCCAAGTCATCCACAGTTAGGATTACATCAGTACCAACAAGTGTGAGTTATGCTGTGTCATTGTGTTTTAACTTCAGCCTCCTGTGGTAATAACATAATGTACAGAAACCTCCAGCACAGAAAGCAATAAGTATTCTATATGGCTAACATGTGATCATTTATTCTGCAGATAGCAGCTTATTTTTTCAAACAATAATTAAACTGCAGGGATTTTTTTTTTCTGAACTAAAGAGATAAATCAATCGCTGGATTTTGCTTGATATGGGAACCAAATATACGTTTCTCTTGTTAGATGAGCACTCGCTTATGTGTGTTCAGTTAAGGTGCAAACTTTTTTTTAAATATACACAGTTTTCCTTCACCGTGTGTCACCATGAGCAAGAGGAGCGCCTGGGATGTCTTTGCTTCTTGTGGAGTCACAGAAAGGAAGAAAAATTGACAGATGACAGAAATATACAGTGAAAAGAGAAACTAACATTAATGTTAACATAACTGTGAGGAGGGAGGGGGGGGGGGGGGTCCTTTTCCATCGGTAGGAGAGCATCTAAAGAAAAAAAAAAAAGAAAAAAAAAAAAAAGGCAGTGGTAGCCAAGGAGTACAAACCCAAGATTAGCATTTGAAAGTTTACAATAGGACTTCCGGTTTAGGTGAGCATGGAGTATGTCGCATTGAGCGCAGCTCTTGCAGAGTCTAGCTATTATCTAGTATTTCTAAACGTTTACAAGCCAATAAAATACTAAAACTAAACCGAAGGTATTAGTCCCACTTATACAACACATGCCGCAGTCTTGAAACCACCATTACAGAAATCACGTTTCACCAGTTGTGTCTCACTGGGAAAGAGCCTCCTTACTTGGTCCACCTCCTTCATCATATCCAGCAACACTTCCAGGGCAGAGCCCCTTTGCATCCAACTTCACGCTTGTGCACTTCTGCACATGACTGCCACCACCTCCCACCATCTATGCACGAGCAGGTGTGGACAATTTCTTTGATTAAGATGCGGGTAGGAAGTAAAAACCTTTCACAATAAAAGCATGCAAAATCTATAGAAACGTGGATAAAACCAAAACAATAAGCACACAGAATAAAGACATTAAAACTATTCATACCCTGTAACACAACCCCTGGAATCAAATACCATCAAGAAGCATTTGTTCTGTCTCCACCTTGATCTTAAAACAAATGCAATGCCTGAACCATTTCTACATAATTTAGTGAGTCATCGATATGTTTATTTGTAAATTTCTACATTTCTCAGCCCAAATTTGAAAACAACAACAACAAAGCAGAACTGCTGCATCATGGCATTTGACACTGAGGGAAAACTGCTCCATCTGCAGGGTTTGAAGTTCCTTTGATTTTAATATCCAGTCAGGTATTTACTATTGAATTTAATCTACAATCACAAAAGATTAAAAAAAAAAAATCAGTGCATGTCATGATCATTGTCGCCCTCTAGTGGTTGATTAGATTTACTGTCAACAACTTCTGAGGAAAGTCCCATCAGATGTATCCCTGCCATATTTAGAGTTTAGAGTTTCCAGATAAGGTTGATATTTTTGGAAAGTGGGAAAATGTGGGCAACTGGTGAATGAAAAATATTTATGAAATAATTAAAACCAGACTCCTGTATTTGCAAATATATACTGACATTAATTTTTTAAAGTCAAATGCAGGCTACCGCCAACTAACTAACTAACCAACTAACCAACCAACCAACTAACTAACTACTGGATTAAACTTACTTTAACCATACTCAAACCTACATTATAATATTTTGTTCTTATAAACATAAATGAAAAATGCTGACTGTATCTCCATAGTACCATAGCAGTTGGTGTTATTATTATATATAATAATATCAATCCAATCCAATATACAGAATGACAAGTGACCTATAGGTCACTTGTCATTCTTGAGAAACTATTTAAATATCTCAATGTACACAGTGCGATATATCCCCACTTCCTCTGCAAAAAGAAACAGGCAGAATACCAGCTATATAATGTATTTCCCTTCAAAATAAAATCAAAGCGCTCTGTAAGGAGGTCCAAAATTGGTGATTCAAGAAATTCAGATGCACAATGAGATTGTAGAAGATCTGAATGCTTATATGGTAAATTACATGTGACTGAAAGCAGAGAGAAAGTCTCTTATCAACTAAAATACCACTGCAGATGAAGCTTGAGGTGCCGAAGTCAAAGTTCTCAAAAGAGGAAACATTGGAGAAGAGGAAGAATGAAGTTAAAGGAGAAAAGAAGGGCTTCTTTTTCTCATTTAACTTCATTCTTCTTCAGCATGTCAAATCTGGCTCTGCCAGCTGAAGTTACAGAGCTCCGTAAAAAACTCAAAGGGATACCCTTTTTAACCTGATATATTGAAAAGGAGAACATCAGTTGACAAAAGTAACGTAAGGAACTTAAAATGACAAATAAAATAGAAAAGGCTGTGGAGCAGAAGTGTGCAGAAATGAAGGAAGGACAAAATACCCTTAAAAATAATTCAATGATCTGACAAACTCTTAGGGAAACAACTCGAGTTACTAATGAAAGAATCCATTTAGATCTTTGATTTTCTATTTTGGCAACAGAGTAATGTTTTGTGGTGGAAGTGCATCAGCAATGGCTGTGAGTTTCAGTGCAGCAGTGTGTAGTCAATTAGCATCAATCACATATCCCAAACATTCCACAGATGACTGGAAAAACATTTCCCTTCATGGACACTCAAGACATATTCTTTCTTTGTAGGTTCTATCCAAGTTGTGCGGGTGCTGGTCCTCAACTGCTCCAGTGTGCAGAATATTATTGAGATAACTCTACACTGTTAATAACTCACTCAGGATTTGATCCATTGTTCACTGGAACAGTGCTGACAGAGCTCAGCAGAACTGCTACAAGGCAGTGTCTAAAAAAAGCCCTTTATGTGTGATACTAGTCAGCATTTCACACGACTGCTCTTCTACATGGATCTATAAGTAAGCTTGACAGAGAAAAATTTTGAATTCTGAATTTCAGTCCTCCATTCATTCAAGCAAACAAATCATCAATCTGGGGGTACTGCCCTGCTGCCAACACTGTAGTTAGTGTTACTAAAGAGTCTCCACAGATTCAGACTCCACGGTCCTTTTTTAGTGCTGGAACAATGGGTGTGTCCCATGGCAAACCAAAATAGCATCCTTAATAGTGGTGTCCCAGTTGCTTTCAAAGGGGCCTACTCTTCCAGCAAGATGGTCCTCTACCTCACTAAGACTGAAAACTAAACAAAAACAAAAGATTACCTTTAATGCATAAAAAAAAAAAAAATCAGGCAATTCAGTAAGCTAAAATACCGAGCACCTAGTCTTATGCTGCAACCTTGGGATGATTGTAACCCTCTAAACAGCCCAGATGGGGTCCAAAAACATAATAACACTACGTCTGTGAAGGTTCTCAGTCATCCAGGTCATCATAGTCAAATGAGCTTGCAAAGAAAAGCGTCAGGACTTCTTTAAGTTGCTTGAAGACATTTCACCTCTCATCCGAGAAGCTTCTTCAGTTCTAAGGTCAAATGGTGGGAAGTCCCAGATTTAAACCTAGTGGGAGTATCCCCCCACAGAGGGACAAAAGGACCCCCTGATGATCCTCTAATCGCCTGAGCCAAGGTGTGAAACTGGGTGTGGGTCCCAATCAGCCAGGGTTTCAGGTGAGCTCATTGTGAAACCTGGCCCCACCTTTGACATAATAACACTACCCTAATAGTTTGATTTTGTTATCACTCTGCCTATTGTCATGTTTTAATGTTTAGAGAGGTCACACTGTTTATGGTAAAAAAAACACCCATGTGTGTAATAATGCTGCCATAATCACTCCTGCAGTTATATACCTTGAATTTAAATGGATAAAAAAGGAAAAAAAACGGATATTTTGACATTAGAAAGTACCTCAAAAGTTTCAGATAACTATAATCTGACCGCTTTGGTAGCACCCACAGCTAAAACTAACCTAAACCAGTGCATGTACCTGTTTGTAATGTACCTGCAAACACCCAACAAAACATTATACAAACCACGTTATTTACGTGTTACCTTAGTTAAACGTTGGCGACATCTGGTGGTTTGTATGTGGAAGTGCTTCTTTGGAATGGGCCCGTCCCATTTATTACGTCACTAAACGTCACCAGGAAGTCCTCCGGACTCAAAGCGACATCATGGCAGAGTACACAGACCCACGTGAGTGAGAAATAACTGTATTAATCAAACACACATACTCTTCTTTGAGCTAGCTCATTTGTGTTATTGACTTTGGTGAAGAATAGTGTTTCTAGTTTCGTCACACAGCTGCTTTTACATCTGCGTTTACACTCATGAGATTTAACTTTGGCAGACGTCGATGGAGCTGCTGAGGATATGCCTGAGCTCTCAGACGGTGATGATGATGATGACGTTGATGATGAAGAGCAGTGGCAGTGGATGGAGGAGGACAGTCAGCCGGTTACCTGTTTGTTCTGTGACAGGTGAGATCACCCTGCTCTGGACCTGTCTGTCACTGCTTTTCTTAGAATGATTGGCGACACGTTTACACGCATTTTGAGTTTCTCAGATCTGAAGATGCTTTACCTAAAAGAGATCGTGTAACAAAACATACAGATATAACTTTCACACACTAAGTGGCCCTAAACTTTCAATTCATGTGTAATAATTGTACTTTTGTGTCAGTGCAAATAACTCATGGTCAGAATAAAGACAAGTTCCTTTGACATTATGCAAACCTCAGCAAGCTTCACCATCAAAAGAGCTGTTTTTGAGTACTACCTCAGCTGTGCAACATATGATGTCCTTCCATCACCTGAAATCTTAAACCTTTGAGTAGGGGAGGGTGCAGCCTGTCAGCTATGTTCAGCTTCAGTCAGTCTTAAGCACATACTCGTTACTTGTAGTACCAGTGTAACGCGTGGCAGATACACCTGGAGACACAACCAGGTACTCAAGTTCCCAGCACCTGCACTAGCAGACAAAAGAAGAACCACTAACATATTGCTGCATATCTCCAAGGCTACCCTACTACATTGTAGAGGTGGAAATCACAAGATGCCCCATAATACAATAGTATTGTTTTTTTTAAGTATTTAAGATTTATCACCCTTTTCTAATGCAAAATTATGGCCTCTGCTTTGTCCAATAAGATGACGTTATCTCACATACTGCAACTTTTTTTTGTTCAGTGCAAAACGAGATTGTCAAGCACATCAACACTGTCACTAAATCCTGCCATAAATTGTGCCATAAGATACTCAGTCGACAATTGAATAGGGTCAAGTTGGCAACTACATGCAGTCTGTTTCTGACAATACATCAATTAACTGTGATAAATCAACGGAAGTCGTATATCTGTTGTGGTATGCATAGACAGAAATTCACATTTAACAGAAATTTGCATTTAATAATTATGTTTGCGCTCAGCAGCCTTCCTGTTCTGTAGGAATATGACCAGCTGAGTTGTGTTGTGTCCCCTCGAGTTGTGCTCATTGACCAAGACTCATTCAGATGGAAACATATTGGCAATCTGTCTGCATTTGTAAATTACACAGCAATTATTTGACAACACTCGACAATCTCTCTGAGAGTGACTACAGTCAGTCTGAGTCAGACCATAACTATTTGCAGAAAGGTTGCCTCCTAGCAGACGAGATGAGCCCCTTTGTTCTTATTATTCCCAGTATTTAATTTAATTTAATACAGTAATGATATTTGGTGTCTATGTATTGATATAGTATTGACACGACAAATATCGTAATATTATGCTGATTGTTGTAAAAGTAATGTATGTACTGGTTCCAGCGTTTAAGGTAGTTATTGACGCAAATCTCCACCCCGTGTCTTCTGTGTTTTTTGCTTTTTCAGTCAGGTTTGTTTGCTGTTATGTAAAATAACTGGATACCCAAGTTACTACTCTACTATGAAAGAAAAAAAACAATCAAAGATTCAGTTTTTGATTTTTATGGCTTATAACTAAACAAGTCTTCCTGTCTGTCTTATTTTTTTCAGGTTGCTAAGTTCTGTAAATGCCACCCTGCAGCACTGTACAGCTGAGCACCAGGTCAACATTGTAGATCTAATAAGAAATTACAGTAAGTAGATATTGATTTTTTTCCTGCATCACCAAAGGAGCAGATGGCTGTTCTGTTCTCATGAAATGTCTCAACTTTCTGTCCCTCATTAGATTTAGATGACTACGGATACATAAAAATGATCAACTTTATACGGTCAACAGTGAGTGCTGTTTTCAAACTGAATTGAACATCATGCTGTGAAATATCAGGATGTGAATGTTTCTACTGTTTATGTGTGAAGAATGAATATCTAAAAAAAAAATTGAGAGTTTTCAGATTTATGAAAACATACATTTTTTGTGTGTATAGAAATGTAAAGCATCCAGTCTGAATGGGTTGCCAGATGCTCCTTTACCCTGGGAGAGCGAAGACTTCCTGCAGCCAGTCCTTCAGGATGACCCGCTGCTGCAAACAGGTACAGAAGCAGTTTTAAAACACAGATCTTAGTTTTTGATTTTTGAGTAGCTGCATTTTCTATCAACAGATCTCTGTTCTGTTAGCGCGGCTTTTATGCACAGGTCAGAGAACATGTCTGGCTGTTTCTGCTGTTTTGATATTCAGTTGAGTGGAGAATCGGCTGGTCACTGTTCATACCGCAACACCAGCAACGAAAATATAAAATATTTGTGATTATCATGATTGCATGATAGGGCATAAGGCTACTGGAAACTGCTGGAATAACCATTGCACATCAATAACATGCCATTTCCAGAAGGTTTGCTGTGTCTCCCAGCACAGTATCAACATATTCAGTTTCATCTGCTGGTTCTCATCTTTTAGGACTGCTTCTTCTGCATGATTAACAGTATTACACAGAAGACTGTGTAATGTCAGCTCTATTGCAAAGTCCTGACTTGCTTATGTTAATGCTTATTTTAATAGTTGCACTTATGCTCTATTTCTGCCTGTATCATCAATGCAAGAAAAACACATAAATACATAAAATGCACACTCTAAGCCAAAACAACAGCCATGTCCTGCATACTTCTTATTGTATGCCACAGGCTTGATCACTACGTGTTGTCGCTCATGTTTTCACTCAGTTGTCCTTAAAAGGAAAACTTTTTCCCCATTTAACATCCAAACATATCTATCTCTCTGTCTGTGTTTTTGTCAGACCCCGAGGAGCTCTGTGGCAGCGAGAGGTCATGCCTGGCATCTGGGGCCGATCCCCATAATGCACTTGTGCACAGGGCGCAGGCTGCGGAGGAGAGAGCCCGCTCCTCGGAGGAGGCACTGGCCAGAGCCATGGATGACCTGCACAAACTCAAGTCAGTGACTTTTCTGCAGTTTCATCTTCATTGATGTCAGGGTGATTGTGTTAGGTTTTAAATTGTGGCCTTTTATTTATTTATTTTTTAATACATTATTCAGAACTTGCAGTTTAGTCAGTGTAATACGTTGCATTTGCACTGCTCTCTGAGCTCCAGCAGGGGGACACAGTGAACGCAGTATTGCAGAAACATTAACTAGAGTACCTTGTGGAAGAAGTTTGGAGGAAGGGAAAATTCCACTGCAGCATGGAGGTTAAAGTGAGGAGGAAAGGTAGGTAGGGGAGCAATAAGGGAATATTGCAGAAAGGGTGAGCTGTGGGGGAGGAGGGGTTTGGAGGGGAGGGGGGGGGGATTTGGGTGAGAGGTAGAAAGATGAATGCTCCATCTCCTCCATTTACTGCTTCGTCCTGCATGAAGGCTGTGTGTGCGTTCTCCTTTCTGGTCGCTGTTCTTGTCCCTTGTGCTAATAAGAGAAGTTAAATGGCGATCTGTGCGATGTTCTTTCAGGGTGCTGGCTCAGGGGTTGGTGCTGAATGCGGAAACAAGCAGGTCTGGCACCCTGGGCGCTGTGGCGGAGCTCCGTGAGGACGAGGACGAGGCCTACTTCAGCTCCTATGGACATTACAGCATCCACGAAGAGATGCTGAAGGTCTGAGTTGTGTAAACACACACAGACACACACACACACACACAGTGACCAGGCCTGCAGGTCTCTTTGCAGTCTTTGGAATAATTTCCCCTGGGCACAGAAATGAAGCTGGGTTCATTGGCGTGCATCTTGGCTAAAAGATTTTCATATAGCTTATAAATGAAAGCGATCATCTTCATGTATGAATTAATACTGAGGACGACACAAGCGCTCCAAAGTGACAAATCAGCAGTACGTGCTGATCTCTTATGTGAAGCAGCGCTCATGCCTCTGCATAGCGGAGCTTTAAGTGTGCAAATTAATTTTTACACTCCTGAAGTGCTGAAACCTGAAAGCAAGCTCTGTGTGTGTGTGTGTGTGTGTGTGTGTGTGTGTGTGTGTGTGTGTGTGTGTGTGTGTGTGTGTGTGTGTGTGTGTGTGTGTGAGAGAGAGAGTTCTCCCTCTCCTCAAGTCCTGTTCTACTTACCGCAGTGCTTACATATCCTTTTGGCTGTCCTGATTGGTGCTAAGCACGGTTAAGTTTTGCGTCATGTTTTTGCGTCAAGCTTTAAAGTCCATCAAAGCGTCAGGAGGGGCCAGGAGCACGTGATGGGGGGCTTTGCAGTAGAATGTTTCACAGGTTGGCATGAATTGAATTACCTATGACGCAGTCTGTGTGTGTGTGTGTGTGTGTGTGTGTGTGTGTGTGTGTGTGTGTGTGTGTGTGTGAGTGTGTAAGAGAGACAGAGAGTGAGAGATGTCATGTAAAAGAGAATGACATGTTTCATGAGTGTCAGGGTTTAATTTTTAAAACAACTTTTAATTGGCCACAGACAACATTAGCCTGGATTGCTTTTCAAAAAAGCTGAATGATTAAAATCTTCAGTATTTCTTGATCATTTTAGTTTTTCATTTAATTTTGGTTTTGAAAGGGCATTATCTTAAATCTATCTTAAATATCTTAAAGTAATCAGGCATGAAATGCTAACTTTGTTGTGTTGATTGGGATATTTTTAGCCCTTCTCCATTATTACCTACTTGGCTTGGCTCAACTTAACTCGCTTTTTAGAGTTATTCATTAGGTTTGATTGGCCGGTCCGTGATGTCACTCGGCAAGTCACCAGAGCCACTTCTTCACCAAATTAATAAAATATATTTTTGAAACCTGGTAATGAGGGAAATGGCTGCACAAAAGCCAGTTTTGTAGTATTGTTTTCATGATAAACGGGGAGCATGGGAGCTAGTTGTACAACTTAATTAGATCTGATTGGATCTCATCTCTCCAGAACATTTTCATCAAATGTACTGATTCAAGTGTCAGTACATTTCATCATAGTTTTCATCCTTATGCATTAGTTGTTATTTAATTATTGTCTTGTTTTCTTCAGGAGACAAAATCAGAGTTACTATTACCGATATACCCTTCCGATTTTTCCTGTTTCCATTAGCAAAAATGGAAACAGGAAAAATCGGAAGTGTATATCGGTACTTGGGGACCGCTTAACTTCTGCCAAACTCCATGAACTGAAGGTTCTAAAATCTGTTTCTTGTAATCTTTCAAAGTCAAAAGTCCAGATTCATATCTGTTCTAACATGTATTAAGCCGTGTTACTGTATTTCGTTTATAGCTTTTCCCTCAGAGCGAAGGTGCTTGGATTTGTGGGCAGATATGATTGGCAGATTAATCAGCGAGTCCTGACCTGACCTCCAGTGTCCTTCCAGTTGTTATTATCCCAGCGTTTTGCTCATAAATGTTCAGGAAACCAACACAGACTGTTGTAACCTGCTGTTATATACCCCTATATGGAAAAAGCTTTACTTGCCTGGATTTACTTATTTTTTAAGTTTGTAGACAACCTTGAATTCAAAGCTTTGTTACAACATAAACATGACTGTAGATTACAAGCAATCCTTTCTTTAATTCAAGAGCAGCTTGTATATTCTATCCACAGGATAAAGTACGCACGGAGAGTTACCGAGACTTCATGTACAGCAACCCTGAAGTGTTCAGAGATAAGGTGAGTCATCCAAGCAAATGAAATTGCGTGTGTACACATTAATGTGTGTTTACATGTATGAGTTAGCCAGTTTAATGTTCACTCAAGCCTGTAAACAGGAATGTGCATTTTCCAGAAAAAGACATTAATAATGCGCCGCGGTGTCCGATTTAAAACACATCATGACTTTATTAGCATGTCTAAATATGGACTGCACAGTCCTGATAACAGACACATGCAATCCACCACCAACCCCATAGCACAAACCCTTCCAACTAACCGCCCCACCCCCCCCACCCTATCCGTCTCTTTTCCATTGCTTTTAGCTGTGGGAAGCAGTGGCCTGTATCATGACCATCCATTATATGGGTCGCTGCTGGTTAGTGCTGTGATGAGGCGGTAGAGGGGGGGAGGAAGGATGTGTTGATGGGAACGTCCATTATCCCTGTCAGGCTGAAGCAGTCGGCAGAGAGTTGAAGCGTCTCCTTCTTCAGTAACCGGTAACAGAACCAAGCAGGATATTTTTGTTGCAGATCAAGCGAGGAGTTGCGTTCTGTTGTGTTAGCGCTATGTTGGCGACCCTCTGTGAACCCATAAAGACAGCAGGATTGTAACCAGGGAGTTTCCTTAAATAGAGACACAGAGTCACACAGTGTTATACATTTGGGGCATGTAGTCGCTGCGTCCATGTCTCAGTCATTTAACTCAGTTGGTGATGAACAAGAACAAATTAAGTGAAAGCAATGGGAACCTGAAATAGAGGTGATTAAAAAATGCAAAGAGCGAAAAAGCTGAGAGAAAATAAGGGTTTAAACAGCAGTTTGAGCAAGTTCTTTAGAACATGCTTAACATGAATTCATTAAGTAATCCAGATGTTGATGCGGTCTTTGAAGTTGAAACAGCAAGACATCAGCGAAAGAAAAAACCCAACTTTTGTTTCTTTGTTTCTTTTTTTAATAATCGTTTGATTATTAGTAGCCATGTAATGTAATATCAGTTCCTATCTGATTATAGTTTGCCAATAGAAGAGCCTGTGTGACATCACTGTCAAATGTGGTTAAAGTGAGCTCACTTCTGACCACACTGGCCAAAACTGGTGGGTAGGTGTCCTAAAATTCCCTGAAAAGTCTTCAGTTGATCCAAAATGATGCAGTGAGAGTACTGACAGGGACTAGAGAGAGAGAGAGAGCATATTTTGCCCAGGTGAGCATATTACTGCCTTCTCATTATTAGCTCCATGTTAAAAATCCTTCTCCTCACATACAAGGTCTTGAATAATCAGGCCCCATCATATTTTAAAGACCTCATAGTTCCATTTCACCACAATAGAGCATGTTGGTCTCAGAGTGCTGGTTTACTTGTTGTAACGTGGGTATTAAAAAGTAGAATGTGAGGCAGATGCTTCAGCTTTCAGGTCCCTCTTCTGTGAAAGCAGCTGCCAGTTTGAATTCAGGAGACAGACACCTTCTCTACTTTTAAGATTAGGCTTCAAACGTTCCTTTTTGATATAACATTTAGTTCGTTACACTGCTATAGGCCGAGGCTGCTCAGAGTTCTCATGATGCAATGTTTCTTTTCACACTTTAATCATTAGTTATTATTCATCTCTGGCTCTCTTCCACTGCCTGTCTTTTGTCCTGGTCTCCTCCCCTCACCTTCTACTGGTCACAGCAGATGGCCGTCTCCCTGAGCCTGATTCTGCTGGATGTTTCTTCCTGTTAAAAAGTAGTTTCTCCTTCCCTCTGTTGCCAGGTGTTTGCTCATAGGGGGTTGGTTGATTGCTGGGGTTTTCTCTGTATCATTTTAGGGTCTTTACCGTATAATAAAAAGCATCTTGAGATGACTGTTGTTGCTGTTTGGCTCTATATGAACAAAATTGAATTGAAAATTTGATGAGGTTAAATGTTAAAACTGAAAATTTCAATAAGTGAGTGTAAAGTCTTTTGTTAAGTTATTACAGAGCCATAGACTGGACGTGGTTGACTTATCTGTTCCCTGGAAGTGTAGAAAAACATTCTCAGAAATGTGCAAGTGGCATTGCCAGCAAAATATGGCAGCTGTCATTTTAGCAGTTATTTGGGTTGTCAAAGAAAATCCAAATAAGAATCATGTCTTTATTTCCTCCAGTTATATTTGATTTTTTCTTTTGTAATAACTTGCATAGGCTAGAATCTTTTATCCTTAAAGCTGTAACGTGATCGCGTTTCCCTTCGTGATCTCTGTTGTTATTGTGTTGGATGACCTTTTGGGGTCAGCAGCGCATGGACATGACAAGAATTATGAAGAAATCAATCGTAAACACTGTTAAATGCTCCTGTTTAAGTGTTTGTTTTTGAACCCCTTGACTGTGAAGAGCTTTCCATGTTTGTGGGTAATTTCTCATTTTGACTCCATCGCATCCTTTAGGTGGTGCTTGATGTGGGCTGTGGCACTGGCATATTATCAATGTTTGCTGCACAAGCTGGGGCCAAAAAGGTTATAGCGGTGGATCAGTCCGAAATCATCTACCAGGCCATGGACATAGTCAGGTGAGACTCTTCCTGTGCACTCTGTTTCTGTTCAGCTCCACCAAAACACATGAGCTGTCAGCAGAATTTCCTTTGCGGTGCTCACAGCAATGAAAAATTACATTTTTTACAACTTAAGTGCAAATAGTCAGTCAGTACTAATCAGATTTGGTACAAGCCCCTGTGAGTCGTGTGACCCTCACCTCATATCGGCCCCTGTGGAGCCAAGAGAGTACGCAGATCTTCTTCCCTTTGTGTGCAGCAGAAGATGGTGAGAGTGGAGGTTTGTGTGACCTCCAGCTACCTTTTATTTGTTTCAGCTGGTTGACTTCAATAGAGCTGCTGTCAGCTGCCTGGCCATAATGTACATAATTTACACCTGTGATCTGACTCGTTCACTCCTCTCCTCTGCAGTATCTCCAGTCTGAAGTCTAGAGTCACCCCCAACACTGCCCCAACACACAGAGATACACAGATGAACATGCAGATGAACCCCCTGTTGATTCCCTTTTAATAAAGTCCTCGGTCCAATTTCATGTGCCGCGTGTTTCCTGTATTTCTGCAGCTGATACTCCACAGTGGAGTCCATTTACCTCAACAACAGCTTCTGCTCTCCTTCCGTCTACCTGCAGCCACTATCATACCCCTGCCTCCTAAATGGTTTTTTGAGTTGGGGGCCATTATGACAGCTATTATTTCCGTTATGTAAGACAGTGCAGTATAAGCAAAACAACAGGGTTTTCTAAGGGAAGAGGACGTTTTAATTTTACAGCCCACTGAATAGCTGTTGGAGTGTGTGTTGGCATGCAGGCTGCATTGCAGGTTTGCCAGCGGTGAGGATTCAACTAAAGAAAGATGTTGTACATCCTCCAGCACTCCACCCTTTTTTTTTCTTCTTTTTTAAAAAAAAAAAAAGCATACATCCACACATGTGCACACACACGTAAATACAGCAATGCATACAAAAATCCACCCATGGCTTCTTTGGGTTGTGATTTTATTTCTGTGTGCGTGTGTGTGTGTATATGCACGTAGAGCTGGCCCCTGTGTGTGTCCGTCACTTCCTCCTGATGTTAATATCGGGATTGTAATTAAAGTGGCTCCTGTTGGTTGGGCAGGAGCATCCATCTCCTGTTTCCACTCCATCGCCAAAGTTTAAATGAAAAGCTCTACGTGACTTCCTCCCTTCACAGTCACGTCCTTAATAGATACTGTCTAAATACTTTTAAAAAATGGATGGAATTGATGGATTAGCTGATAAGACGTAATTTATTCTGACAATAAAGCATAAAAATGTGAGACGCTGTTTTTTCTGAGTGAGCAAAGTTAATGGCGGCATGAACTGAAGGCATGGATGATTTTTTAGCAAGTATTTGC
This sequence comes from Rhamphochromis sp. 'chilingali', assembly GCF_963969265.1. NCBI lineage: Eukaryota > Metazoa > Chordata > Actinopteri > Cichliformes > Cichlidae > Rhamphochromis > Rhamphochromis sp. 'chilingali'. The sequence goes on from NC_137933.1 coordinate 8,726,094, forward strand.
CTGTGGTTTGCCCAGAAATGCAGCATTAACGAAAGTAAATCGGGGTGTTTTAGCCACGTTTGGTCTGTGCTATTCTTTAAAAAAATTACTAGGTTCACTGTCATGTAAAGCCTCTCTTTTTCCTTTTCCTCACTTCCTCTTTCTCTCCAACACACGCACACACACACGCACACACATACACCTACAAAGCTGCGCAGACACGACTCTCTCCCCAGAGTCCTGACATTGTCCTCTAAATTACCCCAATAATGAGATTACAGTGTTTCCTTCTTGTGAAAGGGTGGTGGTGGGCGGGTGGGGTGTAGGGTGTAGGTGGGGGCCATTGCATTCTGGAAGAAGGTGATAGCAGCAGTAGAAGAGCAGCTGAGAGGGGAGAGACAGTTCAAGATAAGGATCGCTGCTACAGAAATGCACTCTGGGCCGCTGTGAGTAATTGTTCTGTCCTCTGTAACATTAGCTGTCATGATAATGGAATATTCACAGAGATTGATGCCCAAACTGGCTGGTCTGAAAGGAAGGATCATTTAAACAGCAGCACTGATCTCACAGTGCTTACCTGAACCTGACACATCGCCGGTCCACAGGCTGGAAATACACAGAACAGCGAATATGCCCCTGCACAAACCACGACAAGTTTTGATGTTACTCAAAAAAGGGGAAATAGTCGACCATAGTTTTATTAACTTTAGCTGGTGCTGTTTGTTTTGCATCTGTGATTATGTAAGGGGTCACTGGGGTCTAAGCAAGAATGGTAAAAGAGCGATAAATCTTCCAGATTTATAGCTAATATATGGAATGTGCCTCCACCTGGTCCAGAAGCTTGTATAATAGTAACAGTTAAATATTTGTGGTGTCTTCAGCTGTCTGAACCTACAGGGGACTATAATCTATGGCTTAGGGCACTTTTTATGTCTGCATTTTGGTTTATTTGATCCAGACCAGACCAGGGAGAACAGATTGTTCCAGTGGTCAAACTTTACACGTTGCAGTTTTCACCGGACTAGCGTGCTTTAACCTGCCATTAACTGCTCTGCAGAGCTATCACGGTACAGGAAAATGGAGTTGTAGTATGATGTTGCAGATCTTTGTAATGCGGTTTGTGGTCTCTGTTTCAGAATGGTTACAAACCTAATCAAAGTTAACTTGAAGTGACAGTGGGAGTGCTGTGTAATATTAAAATGTGACTCCTCGGGTTTAATACCATAAAATAAAATATTATAGACAGAATTATTCTTATTTTTTATTTAATTTAAAAATACTAGGAATAACCTTTGCCTTGGTTTTTAGATGCCACGTTGAAGAAGTGCTCACTGACAAACACGTAACAGTTGACTTATTTATTTATTTATTGCCAGTTATATTGGTGCAGCAGTAGGAAATATTCTGTCAGCATCAGCAGAAACTTAAAATTTAGATCCAAGGTTTTTCATGCTGTGCAAGGAATTTTTCTTCCCTCAAAATCCCTTTTCCCCTTAATTTCATGAAGATTTAATCTTTAAGACCATTAATTTCGGGGTGTTGGGTGTTGTTAGGGTTTCAGAATTCTGTGGAAAATGTTTAATTTGTTTAATGTAGGTTGATATAAAATTAATATTAGACATATGTCTGTATTTTCTACAGGTCCAACCAGCTGGAGGATAAAATTACACTGATCAAAGGTCGCATAGAAGATATCAAGCTCCCTGTAGAGAAGGTTGACATCATCATCTCAGAATGGATGGTCAGTACATATTTACACATAAATCCACAAGTGACAGTTTGTAACTAGCTGATCTTCATATTCAGTTTCCTGAGGTCTTGACAAAATGCACTAGTTTAATGGAGACTGCCTCTCTGTCTAAGCTCTTGCAGTATGTATTGGCATTTACTTAGCTACACTAGCAAACCAGACAACAATTGCAGGGAGCACTGTACTGGGTCTATTTCACTTTGGGGGTGCTGTCTACCTGGTTTTTGATCTACTCTTAAATCAATAGTTGACAATAATCGTACCTTACATAAATAAGTACATGTAAGCTGTATAACTTGCTGCAGCATGTTGGATCAACTGAAGCCTTTTCAGGCAGTTTTTAGGATAATCGGATAATAATGGATTACAATAGACCAGAAATGTGTGAACTAGTTTTTCAACATCACTCTGAGACAGGGCGATATTGCACAAATGCAAGAAAGCAGTCGTATTTATTTGTTAAATTATAAATATCCTACATACAGTGGGGCAAAAAAGTATTTAGTCAGCCACCGATTGTGCAAGTTCCCCCACCTAAAATGATGACAGAGGTCAGTAATTTGCACCAGAGGTACACTTCAACTGTGAGAGACAGAATGTGAAAAAAAAATCCATGAATCCACATGGTAGGATTTGTAAAGAATTTATTTGTAAATCAGGGTGGAAAATAAGTATTTGGTCAATAACAAAAATACAACTCAATACTTTGCCAACAAAGGTTATGTTACAATAACAGAGGTCAAACGTTTACTATAGGTCTTTACCAGGTTTGCACACACAGTAGCTGGTATTTTGGCCCATTCCTCCATGCAGATCTTCTCGAGAGCAGTGATGTTTTGGGGCTGTCGCCGAGCAACACGGACTTTCAACTCCCGCCACAGATTTTCTATGGGGTTGAGGTCTGGAGACTGGCTAGGCCACTCCAGGACTTTCAAATGCTTCTTACGGAGCCACTCCTTTGTTGCCCGGGCGGTGTGTTTTGGATCATTGTCATGTTGGAAGACCCAGCCGCGTTTCATCTTCAAAGTTCTCACTGATGGAAGGAGGTTTTGGCTCAAAATCTCACGATACATGGCCCCATTCATTCTGTCCTTAACACGGATCAGTCGTCCTGTCCCCTTGGCAGGAAAACAGCCCCATAGCATGATGTTTCCACCCCCATGCTTCACAGTAGGTATGGTGTTCATGGGATGCAACTCAGTATTCTTCTTCCTCCAAACACGACGAGTTGAGTTTATACCAAAAAGTTCTACTTTGGTTTCATCTGACCACATGACATTCTCCCAATCCTCTGCTGTATCATCCATGTGCTCTCTGGCAAACTTCAGACGGGCCTGGACATGCACTGGCTTCAGCAGTGGAACACGTCTGGCACTGCGGGATTTGATTCCCTGCCGTTGTAGTGTGTTACTGATGGTGACCTTTGTTACTTTGGTCCCAGCTCTCTGCAGGTCATTCACCAGGTCCCCCCGTGTGGTTCTGGGATCTTTGCTCACCGTTCTCATGATCATTTTGACCCCACGGGATGAGATCTTGCGTGGAGCCCCAGATCGAGGGAGATTATCAGTGGTCTTGTATGTCTTCCATTTTCTGATGATTGCTCCCACAGTTGATTTTTTCACACCAAGCTGCTTGCCTATTGTAGATTCACTCTTCCCAGTCTGGTGCAGGTCTACAATACTTTTCCTGGTGTCCTTCGAAAGCTCTTTGGTCTTGGCCATGGCGGAGTTTGGAGTCTGACTGTTTGAGGCTATGGACAGGTGTCTTTTATACAGATGATGAGTTCAAACAGGTGCCATTCATACAGGTAACGAGTGGGGGACAGAAAAGCTTCTTACAGAAGACGTTACAGGTCTGTGAGAGCCAGAGATTTTCCTTGTTTGAGGTGACCAAATACTTATTTTCCACCCTGATTTACGAATAAATTCTTTACAAATCCTACCATGTGAATTCATGGATTTTTTTTTCACATTCTGTCTCTCACAGTTGAAGTGTACCTCTGGTGAAAATTACTGACCTCTGTCATCATTTTAGGTGGGGGAACTTGCACAATCGGTGGCTGACTAAATACTTTTTTGCCCCACTGTATATGAGCACTGAAAAGCAAATCCTGCTAAAAAGTGACTCCAAGATTTCTTACAGTGTTACTGGAGGCCAATGTGATGCCATCCAGAGGAATTATCTCCTTAGACACCATGTTTCTAAGATTTGTGGGTCCATCATAGGTCATAAACTCATTTTCCGCCCGAGAAATGGAACTCTTTTAACAGATCTCTTCTAAAAAAATACACTCATAATATGAGGTTAATTTTTGAGTGAGTGTTTACAGGCTAATAAGGATTCAGAATCCAAGGTAGCAGCAGGATGGATTTATGTTTTAAATACGGCTCGGGCAGCCTAAATTCGGCCATGAGCTTCTCTGAATATCTTACCTGGAGCTGGAGGAGCAGTCTTCCTTCGCTGTGATGGCCATTTATCAGACAGATTCTGCTCAGCGATACATGCGGGACAGCCAAAGTTGAATGCACTGCTGAAGTCATACCTAATTCATGAGCATCCCGTATCTGTCCCCCCTCCACTACCTCCTCCATCCACTGTGAAACCCCAGGGTCACAAGCAGGGGTCGCCACGCAGAGCCTTCCTATCCTCTAAAGGGGGAAATTGAAATTCGGTGGCTGACATGCCAGTGGACCGTTGAAGGATAGGGGGCGTAATCTCTGATGACACTGGCTCACAGACTGATAATAAATCTAAGAATTCTCCAGTCACTTCTCATCAGGGCAGCGATGGTAGACATTTCTCAGAGTGGCTTGGACTTGAGAAGCTGCCCTCCGATCTGCCTGTATAAAAAGGAAAAATGACAGTTGTCAAAGGAAGTAGGCTCTGTGGCTAGGGTAAACGGTCTTATATCCAGGTCGTGCCTTAATGTCTGAGAGAGTGTGTGGAGATGTGGTGGATGCATTTTTCATTTGAATTCTTTTATTCACCCACATCTTTAAAAAAAGAAAAAATAATGAAGCTGGCATTACGGTTGGAGGGTTTCACTGTAATACTGTACATGTAATATGCCTCAACAGTTAATCAAGTGAATTATATTGCACCAAGTTACAGGTTTTTATCATAGTTGCTATATTTTCATAGTTATTAATAATTTGAGAGAACACAGTGAATTAATAGTTCAGACCTTTCAAACTGAAGTAACTTGCTGATAGATTCAGATAGATGTGTGTCTTCATATCAGAGATGTTTATTTGATTGATTAATGGAGTGACCGCTCTTGTGCTGTCTGTGTAAATGCACACAATTCTCACTGTGATGAGGCTCGTGAGAGGCTCCTGCTGCTGTGTGACACTGCAGATGTAATAACAGCCAGAAGCAACAAACTGACTTCATCTGATATTTTATCAAATCACAGATTACAGTCATGTATTGTAGTCACATTGTAGACAGATGGCGTGAATTGTTAATCTGACATTGAATTCACCATTGAAAAGCCAGAGAGGGTTGTGTTTTGGGCACTGAGTGAGAAGGAGCTCAAGAACACAAAAAGGTTTCAAAGCTTTTTCAAAGCTTTTAGTGAGGTCATTTTGTGCAGCATGAGACTGAGACAGAACAATCACAACTTTAGTGAATCGAGTGACTCAAGAAGACAAATTAAGATGTTCTCTGTTAATGAGTTCAGACTTGTGTTATGTTTAAAGTCAGTTGTAAATGTTACTACTTTTGATGTGATAAGACTAAAGTCTCAACTTCTGTGGAAATGTGACCAGGCCACTTATTCAGGAATGAAGCCCACATCAGAATCTGTATGTGTTGGGCATTTTTTTGGTAATGCCCTGTTCTAGCAAGGTCTTAATGCTTACCACTGGTGTTGTCTGACCCAACTCAATACACACACATTAGTGCAGAATAGGCTCTCGGGGTATACTACAGAGAGTGCCCTAATTGGGTCAAAGCAAAGGCAGACATGCACAGGAGGGAATTTAGTAACTAAGAATAGATTAGCAACTAACATCTCTGTAGTGCAGAGAATCTGCAAGCTTTTTGTTCTTTCCTGTGGTGTGTTGTTTTTATTCAACAAAAGTTGAATAAAAAGATCAGAATTAAAAACAGAGTAGTAGCGTAGAGCAGCCACACCACAGTAAGTTTCTGTGGCACGCTCTAATTGTAATTTGTAGACTAAATAGGCTTAACTAGGCTAAATGCAAGCTTTGTAGATCAAGAGAACGTATTGTGGTTGATGTGGCAAAGGAACCATGTCATATTTGAATAACCTCAAAACATGTTTTTCCTAACCTGGATTTTGTGATGATGAATTTTACATTAAAAGAAAAGATTTGTCTATTTTTATCTATCTGAAGCATATTTAATGAAAGAGCTTCACTAAGCTAAGGTTAAAGTTCGAGTAATTATGGTTGAAGAGAGACAAAGTTATGTCCAGCTGTTAGAGTTTATCGAGCAGATAGTGGTTGCAGGGCTAATAGACGGAGATGGGTGATGAATGTGGAGTATCTGTAGTGGTGGTGGTGGTGAAGGGGGCAAATGAGTGCCTTGTCTACTGTGGCAGTGTTTGAGAGACTGCCTTCAGCAACACCACTGTCATTTCATAACTCAGAGCATTGATCGGTCGTGTTTGTCAGCACACCAAAAAACAAACAGTGCCGAGCAGATAAGAGACCAGTGAGCTGATGGGGGGGAGGACAGCTGAGTTTCTCTAAGGCTAAGTGAAGATTGTTAGTCAGAGATCAATCAAAGATGATGATTGATAGTGTTTAATGGCACAGACATGCAGACTTGTAAGGAGACAGGAGAGTTGGCTTTAACAAACTTTTCTTGTATAATACTTGAATCTCGCTTAAAAAGTCTTAAAATACGTATTTAAATCTTCATATTAGTAATAAACCACAACAAGGATAATTTTGTTCTATGATCTGCATTTGTCTGCCTGTATATGCGACAGTGTGAAAGTCATGAACTCTCTTCTTCTGGTTATAAACATGTTTCATACAAGAACCTACTGTGATGGCTCTTACAGTCGCTGGTATATATGGTCTGTTAGAAGTGGTATGTAAAGGTCTCCTCTTTATATTAATAAATGAGGAACACATTCAAAATAGACTTTACAGTCTCTGACCGGGAGTGATTACTCGTTATGTGCAGGATACAAACAATAAGTGCATCTGCTTTCGTTAGATTGTGTTTTTCTGTGATTGAGACTTAAAAGATGACCACATTTTGGGAAATCAGTTGATTGCTATTAACTCTATTGAATAAATTCTACCAACTTTTTCCGGTCTAAACAATAATCAGGTCTGAGTCGCTGTGTGGGGGTAAAGTCAAATTAAAGGCAGTTCTTCCTCTTTAGCCTCATTATCAGTGCTGGCAGCCTCACCTGCCCAAGAAAAGGGTGGTAGTCATCAGTCATCCTGTCCTTTAGTCTGTCAGTCAGTCCCAGACACACACTTACACAAAAACGCAACAGAAACACACACAGACACTCACAGAAGGACTGAGATGCAGCAAAATTGTCACACGCACAAACAAGCAGACACACACAACAGTGTAAGTGGCACAGGTGTGTCCGCGCTCTAATGAGGATTTATTGGCCGCGCTTACTTCCACAAGACCTTCAAATACTTCAGGTGGTTTTCAGCCAGCTGTAAAAACTAAAAACTTCTGCTCCTTGTTATATAACAGGCCATTGGTGGTGTGGCATGTCCACATGCTCATAGAAGTTACTGCTTGCTGCTGCAAAAACATACCAACTAGTTTTCTTTACTGTAAATTATGTCCTCAGTAGGGTCACGATAATAGAGTTTCAAACTCGATAACAATACCTGGGAAAGTGTGTGATGCTGTTTTAAGTTGTCTGATGTAATGCAAAAACAAGATTTACAAGATTTCTAAGATTGTTTCAGATACACAAACTGGTTTTGCTTATTTGTAGTTATTCCAACCTGAAATAATCTTAGAGTAATGTTAATGTTTTTTTCATTACATCTGACATTATAGATTATATTATAGTATATTATATAATAATAACAATATATTATATTATAGAATATTATATTAAAAAATACTGCTGACTTGATAAAGATTCTCTTCTCAGCAGCTGATAGCACCTTATAAAACTGAAGTTAAAAGTCTTGTATTATACATTAAAACACTAAACTTTAAAATATTTTGCAAACTTAATAAAACAGTTCTAGTTGGTTGTGTGAAACTCTTACCACCATCTAAAAACCTAATTGATTTCAGTCTCTAATACGGCCTCTAATAACCTTGTACCTGCACTGCAAATACACTATCTTCCATCTCTATCTCTCATTTGCATGTCTTTAAATGGAAATTATACTGCATTCGCCAAGCGTTAACACCCTAAAAATCTATTACAGGGATTTGTGTGTGTGATATGTTGATGATAATTCAGTGTCATCCAATCCTGGATGGTACAGAAGAGGCTCATTGATGTAGAGGTGCTGCCTTGAGTGTTCAGTGAAGCATGGACCTATTCCCCCACACATGCATTCATTCATGCACACCATCTCCTTTATTTTGCCTTGGCCCTCCTGGGACTGGAAGCGATGATGATCTGCAGTAATTGAGGAAAACATGTTGTGAGTGCAGAAGGAGAGAGGAGGTACTGAGGAGCGGAGGAAAGTGTAAATTGCTGATGCAGATTTTGTACCAAAATTCTTCATGCTAGCAATAACAGAAAGCAACTCAATCTCCAAAGGGTTGATAGGCACAAAATGTGTAGCTATTAGATACAAAGTTTTCAATACGTCTTCACCAAGTACATACATGAAGACACAGTAATTATAAAAGTTTTCTTTGTAGAGTTTCTAAAGAATACTTATGCTTAAGAGATAATAACCCAGTGAAATATCTAAATATCTAATCTATTCTTGACAGATGTAAAACTGAAAAAGAAAGGAAAAAAGAAATACATATTTTTTTCCTTTATGTAGATCTATCTATCTATCTATCTATCTATCTATCTATCTATCTATCTATCTATCTATCTATCTATCTATCTATCTATCTATCTATCTATCTATCTATCTATCTATCTATCTGTGTGTGTGTGTGTGTGTGTGTGTGTGTATATATATATGTGTGTGTGTATATATATGTGTGTGTGTGTATATATATGTATGTGTGTGTGTGTGTGTATATATGTATATATGTGTGTGTGTATATATGTATATATGTATATGTATATACAACGAACATCCAAGAATACATTGGGAAGATGGCCCCAACTGACCGAGTGCTCAGTGAATACCTCAGGCAGCAGAAACCCAAGAAAGAGGAGGGAGACGAGGAACCATCATGGAAGGACAGGCCCCTGCACGGTATGTACCACCGGCAGATAGAGGAGGTGGCTGATATCCAGAAATCCTACCAGTGGCTGGACAAAGCTGGACTGAAAGACAGCACAGAGGCACTAATCATGGCAGCACAAAAACAAGCTCTGAGTACAAGATCCATAGAGGCTGGGGTCTATCACACCAGGCAAGACCCCAGGTGCAGGCTGTGTAAAGATGCCCCAGAGACAATCCAGCACATAACAGCAGGGTGCAAGATGCTAGCAGGCAAGGCATACATGGAACGCCATAACCAAGTGGCCGGCATAGTGTACAGGAACATCTGTGCCGAGTATAAACTGGAAGTCCTGAGGTCAAAATGGGAGATGCCCCCAAGGGTGGTGGAGAATGACCGAGCTAAGATCCTGTGGGACTTCCAGATACAGACGGACAAAATGTTGGTGGCTAACCAACCGGACATAGTGGTGGTAGACAAACAGAAGAAGACGGCCGTAGTGATCGATGTAGCGGTTCCGAATGACAGCAATATCAGGAAGAAGGAACACGAGAAGCTGGAGAAATACCAAGGGCTCAGAGAAGAGCTTGAGAGGATGTGGAGGGTGAAGGTAACGGTGGTCCCCGTGGTAATCGGAGCACTAGGTGCGGTGACTCCCAAGCTAGGCGAGTGGCTCCAGCAGATCCCGGGAATAACATCGGAGATCTCTGTCCAGAAGAGCGCAGTCCTGGGAACAGCTAAGATACTGCGCAGGACCCTCAAGCTCCCAGGCCTCTGGTAGAGGACCCGAGCTTGAAGGATAAACCGCCCGCAGGGGCGTGCTGGGTGTTTTATATATATATATACAGTGGGGCAAAAAAGTATTTAGTCAGCCACCGATTGTGCAAGTTCCCCCACCTAAAATGATGACAGAGGTCAGTAATTTGCACCAGAGGTATACTTCAACTGTGAGAGACAGAATGTGAAAAAAAAATCCATGAATCCACATGGTAGGATTTGTAAAGAATTTATTCGTAAATCAGGGTGGAAAATAAGTATTTGGTCAATAGCAAAAATACAACTCAATACTTTGTAACATAACCTTTGTTGGCAATAACAGAGGTCAAACGTTTACTATAGGTCTTTACCAGGTTTGCACACACAGTAGCTGGTATTTTGGCCCATTCCTCCATGCAGATCTTCTCGAGAGCAGTGATGTTTTGGGGCTGTCGCCGAGCAACATGGACTTTCAACTCCCGCCACAGATTTTCTATGGGGTTGAGGTCTGGAGACTGGCTAGGCCACTCCAGGACTTTCAGATGCTTCTTACGGAGCCACTCCTTTGTTGCCCGGGTGGTGTGTTTTGGATCATTGTCATGTTGGAAGACCCAGCCGCGTTTCATCTTCAAAGTTCTCACTGATGGAAGGAGGTTTTGGCTCAAAATCTCACGATACATGGCCCCATTCATTCTGTCCTTAACACGGATCAGTCGTCCTGTCCCCTTGGCAGAAAAACAGCCCCATAGCATGATGTTTCCACCCCCATGCTTCACAGTAGGTATGGTGTTCTTGGGATGCAACTCAGTATTCTTCTTCCTCCAAACACGACGAGTTGAGTTTATACCAAAAAGTTCTACTTTGGTTTCATCTGACCACATGACATTCTCCCAATCCTCTGCTGTATCATCCATGTGCTCTCTGGCAAACTTCAGACGGGCCTGGACATGCACTGGCTTCAGCAGCGGAACACGTCTGGCACTGCGGGATTTGATTCCCTGCCGTTGTAGTGTGTTACTGATGGTGACCTTTGTTACTTTGGTCCCAGCTCTCTGCAGGTCATTCACCAGGTCCCCCCGTGTGGTTCTGGGATCTTTGCTCACCGTTCTCATGATCATTTTGACCCCACGGGATGAGATCTTGCGTGGAGCCCCAGATCGAGGGAGATTATCAGTGGTCTTCTATGTCTTCCATTTTCTGATGATTGCTCCCACAGTTGATTTTTTCACACCAAGCTGCTTGCCTATTGTAGATTCACTCTTCCCAGTCTGGTGCAGGTCTACAATACTATTCCTGGTGTCCTTCGAAAGCTCTTTGGTCTTGGCCATGGCGGAGTTTGGAGTCTGACTGTTTGAGGCTATGGACAGGTGTCTTTTATACAGATGATGAGTTCAAACAGGTGCCATTCATACAGGTAACGAGTGGGGGACAGAAAAGCTTCTTACAGAAGACGTTACAGGTCTGTGAGAGCCAGAGATTTTCCTTGTTTGAAGTGACCAAATACTTATTTTCCACCCTAATTTACGAATAAATTCTTTGCAAATCCTACCATGTGAATTCATGGATTTTTTTTTCACATTCTGTCTCTCACAGTTGAAGTGTACCTCTGGTGCAAATTACTGACCTCTGTCATCATTTTAGGTGGGGGAACTTGCACAATCGGTGGCTGACTAAATACTTTTTGTCAGGTGCGCATTCGCTGTCAAAATAAAATACGCGAACAAGGGTTAGGGTTAAATTTAAAAACTGTACTTTTGAGTTAAAATATATATTTATAATTTTAATAAATGACAAATTAAAAATGCATGAACATTTTTTGTATCGAAAAAATATCGAACCGTGACACAAAAGTATCGAACCGAACCGAACCGTGAATTTTGTGTATCGTTGCACCCCTAATATATATATATATATATATATATATATGTATGTATGTATGTATGTATGTATGTGTGTGTGTGTGTGTGTGTGTGTGTGTGTGTGTGTGTGTGTGTGTGTGTGTGTGTGTGTGTGTGTGTGTGTGTGTGTGTGTGTGTGTGTGTATAGATGCATGTGTATTATCCCACTCAGGGCGATTGTGTTTTATATGCTAATTTGGTTAATGGGTATAAGCTGCTCCAGCCCATTCTCATTAGGTTTTCATTAGTCTCTTTTATGGAAATGCACAGTGACTATAGTGTCAAGTATCCAAACAGCCTGACTGTCTGAAAGGAAGTCAAGGGAGCTGTTTCCTCGCACTTAGCTTGCCTGTCTGTGGTACTGAGCCCTTCAGGCAGGTGGATCAATATGTGGAAATGGTATAAAAAAAGTTAGTAAGTCACTGTAGTGGTGAGATTTAATCTTGTTTTTCTTAACACAAGTCAATACATATAAAGTGCAGTTCAAAAAATGAAGAGGGGAAAAATAAACTCTTTCTTGGTTTACTTTTCATGGAACTATTAAAAAAACAAAACAACTCAGGCTCATCCCTCTATTATTATTCACTGGTATTGATTAACCAACTTGTCAGGGACAGTGTATACAGCTGGTAAAATAAGTACTGAAGTAAATATATTGCTAAAGTTGCCATTGACATGAACTTCTTACCAGATGTCGGTAACAACCCATCCAATCTGCAAATGCAAAGAGATCAAAACATAGATGTCCATAAATTAGGTTATATTTAAGTTGTGTGTAATGATGAAATATGAACCAGGGAAAATGTATTGAACATATGAAGAAAGGGGGTGCAAAAAGACATGGAAAGTCATAACACCAGCATAAATCTATCAGTAATTAGAAAGCAATCCTGCCACTTAGTGCAAATTAATATCAGCTGTTTCAGTCCCATCTGATGGCCTATAAAAAGGTGTCTCATTACCAAGATGTCACATAAGAAACACCTCACGAGGTCTCTCATGACCTTTACAACCTTATTGTTGCAAAACATACTAATGGCACTGGTTACAGAAGAATTTCAAAACTACTGAAGGTTCCAGTGAGCACTTTTGGCACTATCATCCGGAAGTGGAAAGAACATAATTTCACCATGAACCGTCCACGACCAGGTGCTCCCGCAAGATTTTAGACAGAGGAGTAGAAATAACAATCAGAACAGTTGTCCAAGACCCAAGGATCACTTGTGGAGAGCTACAGAAACAAGACTGAAGACTGGATTGCTAAAGAAAAAACACGTTGAAGCACATTTAAAGTTTACTGAAGAACATTTAGACAAACCTGTGAAATACTGGGAGACTATAGTCTGGTCAGATGAGACCAAAATTCGATGCTCTTTGGATGCTGTAATACACACCATGTTAGTTGGAGGTGGGAACATAATGGTGAGGGGCTCTTTTTTCCAGCATACGGCACTGGCAAGCTTCATTTAATTGAGGAAAGAATAATTGGAAAAGTGAACAGAGACATTCTTGATAAAAAAAGAAAAAAGAAATTGCTGCCATCTACCAGGATGATAAAGACGGGTGGACTTTTCAGCTAGACACTGATCCCAAACACACATTCCAGGAAACTCTCAGTTGGTTTGAAAGAAAGAAAAAGCTGCTAGAATGGCCCTACCAATCACCAGACCTGAATCCGACTGAAAATCTATAGAAATAACTAAAGTTCACAGAAGGGCCCCCATAATAATAATGATAATAATAATAATAATAATAATAATAATAATAACTTTATTTATAAAGCGCTTTCAAACAAAGTGCTGTACAGCTATCTGAAACTAAAAACATAAATAAATAAAAGCGATACATAGCAATACAAATAAAAAACACAATACAAGTTAAAAACAAGTCTTAGAATTAAGACATGTAAGATAGGGTGAACAAATGTGTCTTCAACTTAGTTTTAAAAACCTCCACAGAGCATTCCTGCCTAATATCTTGAGGGAGGGTGTTCCACAGAAACGGGGCACGAAAAGAAAAAGCACGCTCTCCAGTTGTCTTTTTTCTGGCTCTAGGAACCTTTAGAAGGCCAGAGTCCTGAGATCATAGAGCACGGGATGAAACATAAAGGTGTAAAAGGTCGGAGAGGTATGAAGGTGCCAATCATTTAAAGCCTTATAGGTGAGCAGCAGGACCTTAAAATCTGCTGGAACCTGACAAGATAGCCAATGAAGAGATCTCATTACAGGGGTGTGGTGGGGCGTGGTCTGCGGTGTCGTGCAGAGGAGGCGGACGCACCTGCACGGCATCCGCAATCACACCCCACCGAATTAAATATTGTACTGGGTCCTGTGGTTGGCGTTGTTGTTGTGGTCGTTATGTTGAGCTGGCAGCGGGAGAGCTGAGCTCTGGGTGCGGATGTACAGCAACCCTGAAAGTGTTAATAAAGTATGCTGCAAAGCATGAACGTGCACCAGGGTCTGCCGTGGTCGTTTACAGTGGTGCCGAAACCCAGGAAGGGAGGCACGGCGGGTCCAGGGATCAGTGTTTTGAGACATTTTTTTTACATCACCTCACACCACAACCCCCCACCAACCCCTGAGTCCCCGTGTTTTAACACGGCGGGCGTGATTGCGGATGCCGTGCAGGTGCATCTGCACGGCACCGCAGACCACGCCCCACCACAAGGGGTAATGTGCCAAATTTCCCAAGCAGCTGCATTTTGCACCATCTGTAGACCTCTAAAACTTTTCTTTAGTAGCCCAGAAAGAAGAGCATTACAATAATCAATACGTGAAGACACAAATGCATGGACAAGAACCTCTGCATTGTCGCTTGACAAAACTTGTCTGATTTTGGCTATGCTCCACAAATGATAAAAGGTGGTCTTTGTTATCTCTTTTACATGAGACTCGAAGGAGAGCACCATGTCAAACCACACGCCCAAGTTTTTTTTACCTTGTCCCTGCAATTTATGACATTGTCATCAATTTTCAAGATGAAACTTTGGGACAAGTGCTGAAATTTTTGTGGTCCAATGACCATCAACTCTGTCTTATCAGTATTTAGTAGCAAGAAGTTATCCGATAACCAGCCCCTAATTGCACATAGACAAGGTTCTAGTTTAGAGACTTCAGCACAATTTCCAATGGTTAGAGGAACATAAAGCTGCAGGTCATCAGTGTAACAATGAAAGGTTACATTAAAAGAACGTAAAAGAAGACCAAGAGGCAGCAGATACATAGCAAACAGCAATAAACGGCAAAAGAGCAAAACGGGACAGGCAAAAAAAAAAAAAACAGCAATAGAAAACAGAACCTTCAGGATTTGAAGACTGGAAGAAATCACACCTGAGCAATGCATGCAACTACTTTCTCCAGGTGTTTTAAAGCTGTCATTACCAACAAAGGCTTTTGTAGCACTTTAAAAAATATATTTACTTAGAAAATTGGAGATGTGTTCAATACTCATTTTATGTGCTGTAAATAAAGATAATAGAACTTTGGCTGTAAAAGAAAACTTGTTTTGAGATCATGTCAATTTCATCTGTTTTTAGTACAGAGATGGTCTCCAGCCTGGTTTGTAAACCGTGAGGTAACTGAAAGAAAATGAGAAGCAGCTGAATAGGAAAGAACATGCATAGATTCCAGTCGTGATACATATTAACATGCGTGTTTAGTATAAAAGTATGAAATGCAAGTTGCCTAAATTTTTTAACCACAGTCACACAGACCTAATGCAGACTTAATGTAGCATTAATTTGTGTGTGTTTGTGTGTGTAAAATAATGGATGTAGCTTCCAGGTACAAAGAAAAACCCCAAAACTAACCAAATGTGAAGTGCCTAAAGCCTGTATTCAATCTGAAGGCCACCAGATGGCATTAGCTGTGGTTACAAAAAGAATTTGGGTACTATAGAAGTCTACGAGAAAACAGCTTTCTGACTTTACCACTGTAAACACCTTTCTGCTACGTTTATGGTCTCAGTCACTCGCTTTTGGTTATTGAATAAAAAATTAAGTCTATTTTGTAAGTCTTGGTCATCGGTCACCTCAAGACGCTTTATATTGTAAGGCAAAGACCCTACAATATTACAGAGAACCCCCCCCCCCCCCCCCCCAAACAATTAGACGGCCTCCTATGAGCAAGCACTTTGTGACAGTGGGAAGGAAAAACTCCCTTTTAATACGAAGAAACTGCCAACAGAACCAGGCTCAGGGAGCAGCAGCCACCTGCTGCAACCAGTTGGAGGTAAGGTGAGGGGAGTCATGTCATTACAAATTATACAGTTTTCAGTTTTCAGTTTTATTTGTCATATGCAAGTTAGCACAGGGTCAACATTGCAATGAAATGTGTTTGACGAGCAGCAGTCACTCAGCAGCATGGTACAGTAGGAGAAAATATAATAAAATATAATAAAATAAAATAATAAAAAAAATAGAAAAATAGTAAGGAGCAAAATATTAGAGAGACATGGTAAAAGAGAAAAGATGACTAAATATATATGTATCTATAAATATAAATATATGTACACTGGTGATTAAATAAGAAAATCTTGAAAAGAAATATGACGGGAGGGCAGATGGGATATTGCACAGGAATGAGCAGCAGAAAATTACAGTATTGCACTTTTAAATATAAATATCAATAACTTAAATATAAATATCAATAACCTACACCTAGAGTGAAGCATTTCCAGAAAGAAGTGAAATGCCATCATTTGTACTTGGTGTGGATACACTGCTCTGTCATCACAAACAGAGTGAATCGTGTTGCTCTTGGAGCTATTAAATCCTGACCAACTGTTACCACTGTAATCTAGGAAAGAGAATGTTTCAGAGTTGGTTGACTCTATACAGTGTTTGTTAGAGCTGTGAAAACAAGAGAAACAGCATTTACTGCAAGATTACTAGCTATTGCATTAGCTTTTTGAGCAAGCTGCAGCCTATTAAAAGTCACTTAACTGAGGCATTATCCTTACTTAGTGGACCAGGGACATGTAGTTACTTCTCTGGGAAGGTAAACGCTAAGTTAGTGTGCAGATTACAGTGAATAATCTTCACTGACTGGCTTTTAACTTGTTATAGGCCCATCATATGCTGCATAATACAATTTTATTGTCTTACTAATAGCCCGGGATAACTTTTAACACATGTTCACCGATGGCTTCTTGTTGCTTAAAGTTTTCTTGTCAGGCAAACCTAAATACTGAAGCCTTATTGTCCTGTGTGAACTGAAATAGACCAGTGTCTCCATGTATTTTTTATTATTTGGTCATTAACATCGCACACAGCAAAATCTCCAGTGTTAAATTAACACTGGAGAGTGTCTATATGGGTCCACACCTCTGAGTGTTAAATACAACACTGTTGACAGTGTTATATGTTTAAAAGTAACCTAGTCAGTTTTGAAGATTAACAAAGACTAACACTGAGCAGTGCTGATTTTCTAACACTGGAAAATAACTCAAAATGTTAGAAATATTCCAGTGTTAGAAAATCAGCACTGCTCAGTGTTAGCCATTGTTAATCTTCAAAACTGACTAGGTTACTTTTAAACATATAACACTGTCAAACGTGTTAATTTAACACTCAACAGTGTTGTATTTAACACTCAGAGGTGTGGACCCATATAGACACTCTCCAGTGTTAATTTAACACTGGAGATTTTGCTGTGCAGATGTATAAGTTAGGGAGGTGTGGTAGTTGATGTTGGAAGGACATGCAAAGCGGCCAGCGGTGTGGCAGTGGTGTTGGTGTGGGGGTCAGTAATTTTGGAGCATTGTTGATGATAAAAACAAGGTGTGACTGCTTTCAGGCATCTCTCTCTTATGTCCTCCTTCCTTCAAGTGAACCAGTGTCCCGTGAAATTGGGCTCTAAATTACAAGACTAGTGTGCTCTGTGCAAGGGGTTTAAAAACGACTCGCTCTGCAGCTAAGGACATTGACTGGACCACAACAGTCAGCAAACAGGCGATCCGCAGGCCTGACTTTGGTTTGAGACTGGTGTAGTGTTGATAAAGGGAAACAATCTCTCTGTTTATCTCCTTGTGGAGGATGTGACGGTTATATCTGTTTCATCACTGTCATCATTATCAGCGTCAGCCCATGACAGAGATGGTGACGATTTTGGAGTTCCAGTTATAAATCAGAGCTGTTTCCCTGTTTGTCCCCCCCCCCCCCCCCCCCCCCCCCCCCTCTCTTCTACCTCCAGCGAGAGATTGTCTTTATTTGAATAATAAGGCTCTTATCTCAGTGAGTTGCTAATGTGCCGGCCACTGCATTTCCTCAGTATCACTCTGTCTTCTTCCCCTCTGTTTTGTCCTTAATCATACATGCCTACTAACCCACACACCGCTCATTCACTTTTTATCTTCTGTCCTGGACCTCACCTCTCCTTGTCCCTCTTTCCCTCCACTGAAGGTAATATAGAGATACTGGATTCTTAAACATAAATCAGTCTGTTTTTTCCAGAAGTTTTTCCATCATATTGAGTTCACACTACAGATTTAATCAGCTGTCTCACTTGTAGAGGACTCTTCACTATAGTGCTAGCAAGCCATTTCTGAAATATTAAACTGCCCATCAGTTAAATCACAGCACAATTGAACTTGGTAAAAGACAAACTCAGGCATGTAAGCCTTAAAATGTTGAGCTTAAAATACAGATCTGAAAGCAGTCATGGGCGTCTTCATTCCTGAGAAAGTCAGTCAATGCTTTGACAGCTTTGAAAAGACTGTCGTGGATCATCAGTTACAGGATGTGCATGTACTGATTTGTCTCTGCCTCAACATCCCAGATGGAGATGTAACCTCCCCATATGTTTGAACCCGCCCAAATCATATGCTGAAAAATAACATACCGAAGTGGCCAGGCTTTTCTGATTGGTTGATCCTTTGGTTGGACTGGCAGTAGGTGGAAAAGGCCATTTGTCAGCAGTATCTGCCACTCAGGTCGAAGCCAATAAGATGTGGACAAAAATCTATTTCAGCATTAATGGAATAATACCACGGTTAATGTGCCACCTACTGGAGCAGAACACAAGGTCAACCCGAGGTCAGATCCATGGATGCTGGGTTGCAGATATCCCTTGATTCACAGTCATGGCCATGTCAGATTAAAAAAAATAACCCTGCCATGAACTCCTTGAGAAACATGTTCTAACCTCTTTTTTTGTTCATTAACCCCTAACTCTAACTTTAAGATGTTGGGATAGTGATGTGTATTTCCTCTCCTCCTAGGGTTACTTCTTGCTGTTTGAATCCATGTTGGACTCTGTCCTGTATGCCAGAGACCTCTACTTGGCTGACGGGGGCTCGGGTACGTCACATCTTCTGTTGCGTTAAGTCATCATTACAAGATCAAGACAGCAGAAAGGATGGTTACATCACAGCCAGTTGTTAGGCTAATGATAGGATTACATTGAGAAATGTTCTTCAGAGAAATGGGAGTGCATGCGAATGTGTTAATCACTCAAAACTGAGTGTGTGTGTGTGTGTGTGTGTGTGTGTGTGTGTGTGTGTGTGTGTGTGTGTGTGTGTGTGTGTGTGTGTGTGTGTGTGTGTGTGTGTGTGTGTGTGTGTAACTTTGTAATTCCTGTTTCAGACTGAGACCAAAGGGATGCAATTGAATTCACAGGCCAGTTTAATTTTACTGTGGACGTATCAGTGTCAGCCAGTTAATGGAAGTCATCAGTGGCTATTATATTAACAGGGATTGTTTGGATTGGTTTCCTTCTATTTTTTACTTATGTCAGATGGTACACATTGATGCAGAGTTTGGCCTCCAAACTTTCGATTTTTGCCTCAGTAGCAACTTGGTTAGGTGTTTTTAGGATATTTGGGTCAAAATGATTGGACCTTATAATGGAAACTACAGCCTGACACACATGGAAAGACCTCTCTCTCAGGTCACCCCACCCCTGCCAAAGTCCCAATTTAATGACATGTGCCAAATGTGAGGGAGCTAAAGAACGGTTCCACCACAGTGCCTTTAGTGGCTCTTGGGGAAATGAGAGCGAGGTCTCACATGCACACACATGTACACACATGTACACACACAGAGGGACAGCCAGAATGCGTATAGAGACAGATCTGTTAGTGAGAGAAATCAGACAAGTGAACGTTTGAAGTACGTGAAGCAAAGCTTAAAGGTCAAGATAACGTATGGTTCATCATGAGCCTTATGGTCATAGCACAAGCTGCTCTCATTGCCTCTACTGAACCGTCGCTCCACCAGAACTGCAGAATGTCAAATGAAAACACTCAAAAACAAGAAAAACATCTGACAGCAACATGGACTTAAAGCAGTGGAGCATTTGAGTGTCTGTCTGTAATGTTATCAACAGGATATAAAATCCAAAGTTAACCCGAGGTACCCTCATTTAGATTACTTGCATGTAACAGCAGCGTGATTAAGTGACTTTTGTTTTCCCATAAATGCACTTCTCATAGTTCATTATCTTCTACACTTACCTACAGACAGCTCAATCAAGTTATTGCATGTTACTTTTGACAAAGTAATTCCAGCAGCATGTTCCTCCCTGCTCCCATTGTGGCTTCACTATTCCCAAAGGAGTTTTTAGGAGTTCATTGCTTAGATATAATAATAATGAATAATAAAACACGCTAGGAGGGACAAATGATGGTAATTATTTTTGTGTTATAAAAGTATTTCATGCTTTTTCATTTTTGGCTCTCTCAGATATGTTTGATTTGATAAACTACAGTCTGATCAGCCTGGACAAGATTGTGAGCTAATGATTTACTCGGCTTTCTGCCTTTATGAAGCCGGCTAATTTGGTATGCAGGGTGCCAGACACTAAAAAGAAGTTAGTTACCTGTGACAGTAATATGAGTGGAGGCTTCCCTCTGTGGTAAACATCCCCAAGGCAGTATTTGTGCAAATAAACACTGCAAATATTCTGTATAAGTACAGCTAGACAGCACCTTAAGCTGTTCAAATTTACCAGTATTTGGCAATAGTAAAGTTGTTGTGTCACCTTAAATTGATCAACTTCTGTTCTCGAGTTTGTTTTAAGATTTTCAGTGTGTGTGCACGTCTTAGCTGAGTTATTAGTCCAGCCCTGCAGCACTGCTGCTGTATGTGTGTTTAAGCTACATTAGAAGAGAGTTACAGCAGCTCTCTCATTCTCCCCACTACATTAACCTCCCCTTCATCCTTAAATGTGTCCCTGCTTGCCTGGCGCAGCACAGCGTCCAGGGAAAAGGGATCTGTTTTGTCCCATGCTCCCTCCCACACCGTCTTTCCCTCATTCACAGCCGACCAATGGGGGAGATGGTGAGAGAAGGAGAGAGAGGTGGGGGGGTAGGCATGGAGGGGGCATGAGAAATGGGCTGCGAGCAGTGAGTCGAGAAGGACGCAGATGTCAAAGCCATGAATCTGGGGACGCCCCCCCCCGGCACGTTTCTTTCTCAGCTATTCAACAATACCCCCTCCTTTGCCCATTCATCTCTCAGTCTTCATTTCTTTTTCAGTCTTTCTCTCAGACCATCAGTCCAGATTCTGCCCAATCAGCACCTCTCCCCTCACCTGGCCCTAACTCGGTTCAGTAATCAGAGTAAAATGAAGTGACAAGTCCAATGTTTACGTGCCTATGTGTTGGTGAAAATGTGTGTGCACAGTCATTAGGTATAGTGACACTCACAGGGTCACAGGCAGGCTTCAGCTAATAATGAGAAGCCATGAGATACCCATCACTGAGCTGTCACTATCCATTCACGCATTTTATAGCCTGGTGGGTCGAAGGTCATGTGAGACTGAACACAAACACGTATGCCAGCAACAATGATTCAAATGTGATAATTTTAAATCTATAAATATCTTCTGTGCAAAAGTTTATGATATGCTTCACAGGAAAAACAAGGCCAGGTTTGTCACATTACACGTATATTACAATTAAACAATCCATTGCTTATAATATTTTATTCTTTACCCTTTTCTTTATTACATAAAGTACTTGATAAATTGATTTTGTTTCATGTTGTTTTTATGTTAAAAAAAAATCTCAAAATATTGTCCTTTTTCCATCATTTCCAAGTGTTGCTTCATTCTAGGGTTTTGCATATTGGGACATAATAACAAAAATATTGTCATTACTAGGGATGGGTACCGGTGCCCGGTTCTGACATAAACGGTAGTAACCAGACCGAAAAGCAGCGCACATTTCGGTGCTTTATTTCGGTGCTTTTTTTTCCTGAGCTGTGATACACTTCTAGCCAATCATTTTACGTTTCCGAGGATAGTAGGCGGGGCCAGGTACGTACGTTCTTTTAGAGCAGAGCTAGAGATTAAAAATGCCCAAGGAGGACCAGTCAAAGTCTGGCTGTACTTCACAGCAAAAGATGCAAACTCAGCAGCAACAAGTGCTTTAAGCTGATACTGTGATACTGTCAAAGGAGGTAACACCTCAAATCCGATGAAACACCTGGAGACGCATAGCGTGTTTTTTTTAAAAGCCCAGAAATGCGCCGTATTTTATAGCTTGCTGCGAGACCTCACACCGTGCACATCTACTGCGGGTGGGTTGCCTGTTAGCAACATCCCCCAAAAACACGAAGAGGAGAGTCCTGGCCCCTAGCCCTGCCAGTGTAGCAGAAATGATGACGGATGATGATGCAGCAGCAGCCGTTCTTCTCTGGGCGAGTAGCTTAATGTTGTTCGTGTGTAATTTACGTTGAGTAGGCTAACCACGTTATTACATTAATGCATGTAAGGTGAACTAGCAAACATCATCATAGCTACATGCGGCTGTCTTCTTGTTTGATGGCAGATACTCCCTTCACCCTGGCCAAAAAGGCTAAAATGACCAAAGAAAAAGTGGAAAACAGTTAAACATGAGAGGTTTAGGACAAAGTTTGTGTTTTTTCCATTGTTTAAGCACTGCTTCCAGCCAAGAGTTATGCCATAAATCCCCTATAGCTGCAGAAGAGGCTAACATTGTTATCTTTTTACAAAAACCAGCTGAACATGAGAGGTTTTTGGACCAATTTTGTGTTCTCCATTCTTTAAGCACCGGTTTGAGCACCGTTTGAGCACTGGCACCGTTTCAAAAGTACCGATTTGGCACCGGTATCGGATAAAACCTAAACGATACCCATCCCTACTCATTACAGGTTCTAAAATGAGATACATCCTGAGATGAACAGCAGCACAGGATATTGCATGATTGTTGCGGTTACCCTGTTTCATCCAAGTTCAGCTGTCCGACAGATGGCTTCAAATTTAATACTAGTACTGGTATACAGTGGAGTTCATGGTCTAGTCACTGATTGCGTAGTTCCTGTGGCTGCAAACAAGCCCAAATCATCACCTCTCCACCACCATGCATGTATGAGGTGTTTGTGTTGATATGCTGTGTTTGGTTTTCCCCAAATGTGGCGATGTGCATTTTGGCCAAACATCGTCACTTTGATCTCGTCTGTTCAAAGGACTTTGTTCTTGAAATCTTGTGGTTTGTTCAGATGCAAACCTAAGCTGTGCTACCATGTAGTTTTCAGAGAGAAGAGAAGTTTCTCTAAGAATTGCTCAGTTTGACCTTGGGGAGAATTTGGTGGGATGTCCACTCATGGCAAGAGAGGAACACATCTTGAATGTTTTTCAGTTGGGAATAATCTTTCTCACTATAAAACGATGGACTTGAAATTGTTTGTAAATGGCCTTATAGCCCCATTTGCTTCTCTAAGATCATTGCACTACATTTTTCCTCCTTGGCATTGTGTTGAATACTTCAGACGCACAAACCGAAAAACACCAAAAGTTTGCTTTCAAAGAGCTGCTCACACTTGCCTATGATCAGTTAATCAAGTGCATTTGATTGCGGCACCTCTCCATGTAGAAATGATTCCTATAGAAATTGTGAAATAAAGAATACGTGATGTAATTCATGTTTTGCAGGCCATCTGAAGTCGTATTTATCTGATTTTAAGACCTGTTAAGAACCAGATTATTTTTTATTATGTCGTGACATATAAAATCTTAGAACTCAAAGAGTTTGTTTTTCCTGTGATTGTTCATCATACAAATTTTTTTTAATCACTTTGTATTTGTTGCAGAGGAGAAATAAGTGACATGAAGATAATGTTAGTGTGACCTTTGTGTCCTTGGACGTGCGTTTGTGTGTCTGTGCGTGTGTGTCCCCTTGGCAAAGTCTAGTGCTGGACACGCCTACTGTAGCAGGGATTACCTCAAAGGTGACTTTGAGTACTTTGGCAGGCATTAATATGTCTGTCTGTGGAACAGCTATCCTGTACCAAAAACTCTTTACGGGTATATAGTTGACATCAAAACAAACCCCAGATGTATGTCCATCATGGCTTGAGTCACAAGGTGGTCTCTAGTTAGGTACTAAACATTGTTTATTTTTTGGTTGTTTGTTATAGATGTCTTTAGCACAGGGGCTGATACTTGCATTACTAGTAGCAGGAGTAGTTTTATATCCTCATGAGTGTTTTGAACTCTAGTTTAGGCCCTAGGCCTCAGTGTTGACTAATGTTGCTTCACAGTAGGAACAGCAATGGCTTCAAGCATCTCAGCTCTAACTTAATCACCAAGCATATTAGTCATCCAAAGAAATTTATTCAGATGTGAAAATACAATGACAAGACATTAACTCATGTTTAATGCTCATTTTGTGATGCAGATAGTTCATTTGATAGACAGTGTTATATAATTATAATACATCTTATAAGAGTTTTTTTCCTATGAGGCGGCAGGATATTGTAAAAAAATTTGGAAAATAATTTTAAAAATGTGCTTATTTTTTATCAGTAATTATTTTGTGTCAGTTAAAGTTTTGGGGTCACACCACAATCTTAAATTGCCTCAAAAGGCTACCATTTCATATGTTTCTGTAACAATCCTCAATCTGCTTTTCCACAAGTAATGAATCAGTCGTAGTCTGGGATCACACCGATTTTAGCTTTTTCTCCCTCATTCTTTATCACACAGCATAGTTATCAGTGTTGCTGCTGAATGAGAGAGAGAGAGCGAGAGCAGGCAAGTGCAGGCAGACTAACACTGTTATTGATGCTGTGGAACTTTCATTAGCACCTAAAGTAATGAAAGGGATAATGGACAGAAGGAAGTTGTTGGTTGTGTTTTTTTGTTGTTGTGTTTTTAGGGCCCGAGCACCGAGAGTGCGAAGGCCCTATTGTATCTGCTCCGTTTCTTATTATTATTATTATTAGGGCCCGAGCACTGACTGTGCGAAGGCCCTATTGTATCTGCTCCGTTTCTTATTAGGGCCCGAGCACTGACAGTGCGAAGGCCCTATTGTAATTGCTCTGTTTATTATTATTATTATTATTAGGGCCCGAGCACTGACAGTGCGAAGGCCCTATTGTAATTGCTCTGTTTATTATTAGGGCCCGAGCACTGACAGTGCGAAGGCCCTATTGTAATTGCTCTGTTTATTATTATTATTATTATTATTTCGGCAAATGAATCGGCCTTTTGAGGGCCTAAACATGCTCGAAAACTCTGGAAATTTTGCGCACGCGTCAGGTCTGGTGAAAATTTACGTATTTTAATGGTTTTACATATGAGCACTGGGAAATGGCTCTAGAGCGCCACCTATGCCTTGTTAAATGCAGCCCTACGACCACATCGTTTCAGCTACATGTATGAAATTTGGCACACATGTGTATCATGCCAAGACGAACAAAAAAGTCTGTGGGCCCATTGACGCAAACCCAACAGGAAGTCCGCCATTTTGGATTGAAGGTGACATTTTGGCTCTGATTTTACCGTTTCCATGCCTTGTACTTTAACGAACTCCTCCTTGGGATTTGGTCGTATAAGCTTCAAATTTGGACAGTGTCAACTACACCCTTGTGCCATGTTAAATTGCGGAGCTTTTGAGTTTTCACAATACTATGAGGCCGTGGCGCCATGGCGAATTTCGATGACTCGCCATGAAAATCTTATTGCCTCTCATTCTGTCATACATGTTCCAATCTGGACCAAAGAGCACACATATGATAAGGCTCCACCCCTGAACATATTTCAACTGCCATATTTGACCTCAAGGACAGCGCCACCTAGTGGGAACAGGAAATGTCATGTTTTACACTTTGGGGTACAGTATAGTGAAGGGTGACATCTGCAGCCTCAAATTTCTCCAGGAAAGCCTTAAGGAGTTGGTCTTGGGTAACAGTGAAAACTGTGAGTTTTCGCGAAAGGGTGTGACCCCAGCAGCATGGCGAACTTTGATGTCACGCCATGAAGAAACAAATTAGTATAACTCAATGAAATCCAGTCTGATCAGTACCAGACTTTACAGGCATGATGTCAGACCCGCCCTGAACAGATTGATGTGCCCATTGTCGGAAATACGGACAGCGCCACCTAGTGGCAACAGGAAATGTCATGGCTTTAATTTTGTTGTACTGATTTTCACAGGTTCATCTTGGCCACCTCAAAAGCGGTGAATATCACCATCAGTCCCTCGTGATGCTTCAGTGCAAAAATTGTGAGTTTAAACTGAACGGCGCACCCTGGTGGCAACGCTGTTCAACATGAAAGATGAAGTGGCTTTTGAGGGTCTTGGCAAGTTTATAGAGGCTTGAAATTTGGCACACACCTCCAAATGGATGAAGGCTTTGTTGGCATGTGATCATTTTCATTGAATAGCGCGAAATTGCTCCACAGCGCCCCCTACAAAATTTCAAAACCACAGCCCCTGCTCTGTGTTTTATGTATGAATCTGAAACCTGGTAGGCTTATAGGAGATATCAAGATGTACAAAAAAGTCTCTTGGAGCAATATCCCAAATCCAACAGGAAGTCAGCCATTTTAAAATTAATGTGTAATTTTGGCAACATTTTCCCCTCTTTTCAGGCTTCATACTTTGACGAACTCCTCCAAGGGATTTCATCATATTGAACCATTCTCCAGTGTGTGGAATCTAAAGACCTTTGTGATGTTAAATTGCGAAGCTTTTTACGTTCAAGGAAACGGGGTGGTCATGGCGGCACGTGGAGTTTCAATCACTCGCCAAAAAGCAGTAATATGCTGTCACTCAAAGACACAAAGTCCAATCTCTCCCAAAGGTCACAGGCGTGATGAGACTCGAGCTCGGAAATGTTTGTTATGCCCTTTGTCTATAATGGTTAGAGAGCCACCTAGTGGGACGACTATACTCATGGTTGAACCAAATGAAATGTTAACTGGTGGTTAAATGCATGAATTCCATCAATGTGACATCAGATCGGACATGCTGGTTTCAGGTGTTGGGCATGGCTCGACACGCCGGGGGTGCGAGGGCCCTCATAACGCTGCTTGCAGCTTTAATTATTATTATTATTATTATTTCGGCAAATGAATTGGCCGTTTGAGGGCCTAAACATGCTCGAAAACTCATGAAATTTTGCACACGCGTCAGGTCTGGTGAAAATTTACGTATTTTAATGTTCTCAGACATGGCCTGGGAAAATTAGCTCAGTAGCGCCACCTAGAAAAATGAAAAACGCGAGCCCCCGGTATGGGTATGACCTACATGTTTGAAAGTCGGTACACCTATATAACGTTCAGAGTCGAACAAAAAAGTCTATTATGGCAATGTCCTAAACCCAACAGGAAGTCCGCCATTTTGGATTGAATGTGACATTTTGGCTCTGATTTTACCGTTTCGATGCCTCGAACTTTAACGAACTCCTCCTTGGCATTTGGTTCTATAAGCTTCAAATTTGGACAGTGTCAACTACACCCTTGTGCCATGTTAAATTGCGGAGCTTTTGAGTTTTCACAATACTATGAGGCCGTGGCGCCATGGCGAATTTCGATGACTCGCCATGAAAATCTTATTGCCTCTCATTTTGTCAAACATTTTCTGACCTTGACCAAAGTGAACACATATGATAAGGCTCCACCCCTGAACATATTTCAACTGCCATATTTGACATCAAGGACAGCGCCACCTAGTGGGAACAGGAAATGTCATGTTTTACACTTTGGGGTACAGTATTGTGATGGGTGACATCTGCAGCCTCAAATTTCTCCAGGAAAGCCTTAAGGAGTTGGTCTTGGGTTACAGTGAAAACTGTGACTTTTCGCCAAAGGGTGTGACACCAGCAGCATGGCGAACTTTGATGTCACGCCATGAAGAAACAAATTAGTATAACTCAATGAAATCCAGTCTGATTAGTACCAGACTTTACAGGCATGATGTCACACCCGCCCTGAACAGATTGATGTGCCCATTGTCAGGAATATGAAGAGCGCCACCTAGTGGGAAGAGGAAATGTCATGTCTTACACTTTGTTGTACTGATTTTCACAGGTTCATCGTGGCCACCTCAAAAGCGGTGAATATCACCATCAGTCCTTGATGATGCTTTAGTGCAAAAATTTTGACTTTAAACTGAACGGCGCACCCTGGTGGCAACGCTGTTCACCGTGAAAAATGAAGTGGCTTTTGAGGGGCTTGGAAAGTTTATAGAGGCTTGAAATTTGGCGCACACCTCCATTGTGCGTAAGGCTTTGTTGTTATGTGATCATTTTCATTGAATAGCGCAAAATGGCTCCACAGCGCCCCCTACAAAATTTCAAAACAACAGCCCCAGCTCTGTGTTTTATCTATGAGTCTGAAACCTGGTAAGCTTATAGGAGATATCAAGATGTACAAAAAAGTCTCTTGGAGCAATATCCCAAATCCAACAGGAAGTCAGCCATTTTAAAATTAATGTGTAATTTTTGTGATATTTTCCACTCTTTCCAGGCACCGTTCTTTGACGAACTCCTCCAAGGGATTTCATCATATTGAAGCATTCTTCAGTGTGTAGAATCTAAAGACCTTTGTGATGTTAAATTGCGAAGCTTTTTCCGTTCAGGGAAACGGGGTTGTCATGGCGGCACGTAGAGTTTCAATCACTCGCAAAAAGCAGTAATCTGCTGTCACTAAAAAACACAATGTCCAATCTCTCCCAAAGGTCGCAGGTGTGATGAGACTCGAGCTTGGAAATGTTTGTTATGCTATTTGTCAATAATGGTTAGAGCGCCACCTAGTGGCATGACTATAATCCTGGTTGAATAAGATGAAATGTTAGCTGGTGATTAAAAGCATGAAATCCATCAATGTGACATCACATCGGACGTGCCGGTTTGAGGTGTTGGCAGTGGCTCGACGTGCCGGGGGTGCGAGGGCCCTCATAACGCTGCTTGCAGCTTTAATTATTATTATTATTATTATTATTATTATTATTATTATTATTCCGGCAAATGAATTGGCCTTTTGAGGGCCTAAACATG
This sequence comes from Rhamphochromis sp. 'chilingali', assembly GCF_963969265.1. Lineage (NCBI taxonomy): Eukaryota > Metazoa > Chordata > Actinopteri > Cichliformes > Cichlidae > Rhamphochromis > Rhamphochromis sp. 'chilingali'. The sequence continues at coordinate 8,755,047 of NC_137933.1, forward strand.
CTCGAAAACTCATGAAATTTTGCACACGCGTCAGGTCTGGTGAAAATTTACGTATTTTAATGTTCTCAGACATGGCCAGGGAAAATTAGCTCAGTAGCGCCACCTAGAAAAATGAAAAATGCGAGCCCCCGGTATGGGTATGACCTACATATTTGAAAGTCAGTACACCTATATAACGTTGCGAGTCGAACAAAAAAGTCTATTATGGCAATGTCCTAAACCCAACAGGAAGTCCGCCATTTTGGATTGAAGGTGACATTTTGGGTCTGATTTTACCGTTTCCATGCCTTGTACTTTAACGAACTCCTCCTTGGGATTTGGTCCTATAAACTTCAAATTTGGACAGTGTCAACTACACCCTTGTGCCATGTTAAATTGCGGAGCTTTTGAGTTTTCACAATAGTATGAGGCCGTGGCGCCATGGCGAATTTTGATGACTCGCCATGAAAATCTTATTGCCTCTCATTCTGTCATACATGTTCCGATCTGGACCAAACAGCACACATATGATAAGGCTCCACCCCTGAACATATTTCAACTGCCATATTTGACATAAGGGCCAGCGCCACCTAGTGGGAACAGGAAATGTCATGTTTTACACTTTGGGGTACAGTATAGTGATGGGTGACATCTGCAGCCTCAAATTTCTCCAGGAAAGCCTTAAGGAGTTGGTCTTGGGTTACAGTGAAAACTGTGACTTTTCGCAAAAGGGTGTGACCCCAGCAGCATGGCGAATTTTGATGTCACGCCATGAAGAAACAAATTAGTATAACTCAATGAAATCCAGTCTGATCAGTACCAGACTTTACAGGCATGATGTCAGACCCGCCCTGAACAGATTGATGTGCCCATTGTCAGGAATATGAAGAGCGCCACCTAGTGGGAACAGGAAATGTCATGTCTTACACTTTGTTGTACTGATTTTCACAGGTTCATAGTGGCCACCTCAAAAGCGGTGAATATCACCATCAGTCCTTGATGATGCTTTAGTGCAAAAATTGTGACTTTAAACTGAACGGCGCACCCTGGTGGCAACGCTGTTCACCATGAAAAATGAAGTGGCTTTTGAGGGGCTTGGAAAGTTTATAGAGGCTTGAAATTTGGCACACACCTCCATTGTGCTTAAGGCTTTGTTGTTATGTGATCATTTTCATTGAATAGCGCAAAATGGCTCCACAGCGCCCCCTACAAAATTTCAAAACGTCAGCCCCAGCTCTGTGTTTTATGTATGAGTCTGAAACCTGGTAAGCTTATAGGAGATATCAAGATGTACAAAAAAGTCTCTTGGAGCAATATCCCAAATCTAACAGGAAGTCAGCCATTTTAAAATTAATGTGTAATTTTTGTGACATTTTCCCCTCTTTCCAGGCACCGTTCTTTGACGAACTCCTCCAAGGGATTTCATCATATTGAACCAATCTCCAGTGTGTGGAATCTAAAGACCTTTGTGATGTTAAATTGCGAAGGTTTTTACATTCAGGAAACGGGGTGGTCATGGCGGCATGTGGAGTTTCAGTCACTCGCCAAAAAGCAGTAATCTGCTGTCACTCAAAATCAAAATGTCCAATATGTCCCAAAGGTCGCAGGCGTGATGAGACTCGAGCTCGGAAATGTTTGTTATGCCATTTGTCAGTAATGGTTAGAGCGCCATCTAGTGGGACTACTATAATCATGATTGAATGAGATGAAATGTTAGCTGGTGGTTGAATGCATGAATTCCATCAATGTGACATCAGATCGGAGGTGCTGGTTGTAGGTGTTGGGTGTAGCTCGACGCGATGGGGTGCGAGGGCCCTCATAACGCTGCTTGCAGCTTTAATTATTATTATTATTCACCCCAAACAAGGGCCTTTTTGAGGGCCTAAACATGCTCAAAAACTCATGAAATTTTGCAGACATGCCAGGTCTGGTGAAAAATTTTGTATTTTAATGGTTTTACTTATGAGCACTGGGAAATGGCTCTAGAGCGCCACCTATGCCTTGTTAAATGCAGCCCTACGACCACATAGTTTGAGCTACATGTATGAAATTTGGCACACATGTGTATCATGACGAGCCGAACAAAAAAGTCAGTGGGCCCATTGATGCAAACCCAACAGGAAGTCCGCAATTTAGAAGTGAAGGTGACATTTTGGCTCTAATTTTGTCGTTTCCATGCCTCGAACTTTAACGAACTCCTCCTTGGAAATTGGTCGTATAAGCTTCATATTTGGTCAGTGCCAACTACACCCTTGTGCCATGTTAAATTGCGGAGCTTTTGAGTTTTCACAATACCATGAGGCCGTGGCGCCACGGCGAATTTCGATGACTCGCCATGAAAATCTTATTGCCTCTCATTCTGTCATACATTGTCCGATCTGGACCAAAGAGCACACATATGATAAGGCTCCAGCCCTGAACATATTTCAACTGCCATATTTGACGTGAGCGACAGCGCCACCTAGTGGGAACAGGAAATGTCATGTTTTACACTTTGGGGTACAGTATTGTGATGGGTGACATCTGCAGCCTCAAATTTCTCCAGGAAAGGCGTAAGGAGTTGGTCTTGGGGTACAGTGAAAACTGTGACTTTTCACGAAAGGGTGTGACCTCAGCAGCATGGCGAACTTTGATATCTCGCCATGAAGAAACAAATTAGTATAACTCCATGAAATCCAGTCTGATTAGTACCAGACTTTACAGGCATGATATCAGACCCGCCCTGAACAAATTGATGTGCCCATTGTCAGGAATATGAAGAGCGCCACCTAGTGGGAACAGGAAATGTCATGTCTTACACTTTGTTGTACTGATTTTCACAGGTTCATTGTGGATACCTCAAAAGCGGTGAATGTCACCGTCAGTCCTTCATGATGCTGCAGTGCGAAAATTGTGACTTTATACTGAACGGTGCACCCTGGTGGCAACGCTGTTCACCATGAAAAATGAAGTGGTTTTTGAGGGGCTTGGAAAGTTTAAAAAGTCTTGAAATTTGGCCCACACCTCCAATGTGACGAAGGCTTTGTTGTTATGTGATCATTTTCATTGAATATCCCAAAATGGCTCCACAGCGCCCCCTACAAAATTTCAAAACCACAGCCCCAGCTCTGTGTTTTATGTATGAGTCTGAAACCTGGTAAGCTTATAGGAGATATCAAGATGTACAAAAAAGTCTCTTGGAGCAATATCCCAAATCCAACAGGAAGTCAGCCATTTTAAAATTAATGTGCAATTTTGGCAACATTTTCCCCTCTTTCCAGGCACCGTTCTTTGACGAACTCCTCCAAGGGATTTCATCAGATTGGACCGATCTGCAGTTTGTGGAATCTAAAGACCTTTGTGATGTTAAATTGCGAAGCTTTTTACGTCCAGGGAAACGGGGTGGTTATGGCGGCACGTGGAGTTTCAATCACTCGCCAAAAAGCAGTAATCTGCTGTCACTCAAAAACACAATGTCCAATCTCTCCCAAACGTCTCAGGTGTGATGAGACTCGAGCTTGGAAGTGTTTGTTATGCCATTTGTACATAATGGTTAGAGCGCCACCTAGTGGAACGACTAACTAATCATGAATGAATGAGTTGAAATGTTAGCTGATGGTTAAATGCATGAATTCCATCAATGTGACATCAGATCGGAGGTGCTGGTTGTAGGTGTTGGGCGTGGCTCGACGCGATGGGGTGCGAGGGCCCTCATAACGCTGCTTGCAGCTTTAATTATTATTAGGGCCCGAGCACTGACAGTGCGAAGGCCCTATTGTAATTGCTCTGTTTATTATTATTATTATTATTATTATTATTATTTCGGCAAATGAATTGGCCGTTTGAGGGCCTAAACATGCTCGAAAACTCATGAAATTTTGCACACGCGTCAGGTCTGGTGAAAATTTACGTATTTTAATGTTCTCAGACATGGCCAGGGAAAATTAGCTCAGTAGCGCCACCTAGAAAAATGAAAAACGCGAGCCCCCGGTATGGGTATGACCTACATGTTTGAAAGTCGGTACACCTATATAACTTTCAGAGTCGAACAAAAAAGTCTATTATGGCAATGTCCTAAACCCAACAGGAAGTCCGCCATTTTGGATTGAAGGTGACATTTTGGCTCTGATTTTACCGTTTCCATGCCTCGAACTTTAACGAACTCCTCCTTGGGATTTGGTCCTATAAGCTTCAAATTTGGACAGTGTCAACTACACCCTTGTGCCATGTTAAATTGCGGAGCTTTTGAGTTTTCACAATACTATGAGGCCGTGGCGCCATGGCGAATTTCGATGACTCGCCATGAAAATCTTATTGCCTCTCATTTTGTCATACATTTTCTGACCTTGACCAAAGAGCACACATATGATAAGGCTCCACCCCTGAACATATTTCAACTGCCATATTTGACATAAGGGACAGCGCCACCTAGTGGGAACAGGAAATGTCATGTTTTACACTTTGGGGTACAGTATAGTGATGGGTGACATCTGCAGCCTCAAATTTCTCCAGAAAAGCCTTAAGCAGTTGGTCTTGGGTTACAGTGAAAACTGTGACTTTTCGCAAAAGGGTGTGACCCCAGCGGCGTGGCGAACTTTAATGTCACGCCATGAAGAAACAAATTAGTATAACTCAATGAAATCCAGTCTGATCAGTACCAGACTTTACAGGCATGATGTCAGACACGCCCTGAACAGATTGATGTGCCCATTGTCGGAAATACAGATAGCGCCACCTAGTGGCAACAGGAAATGTCATGGCTTTAATTTTGTTGTACTGATTTTCACAGATTCATCTTGGCCACCTCAAAAGCGGTGAATATCACCATCAGTCCCTCGTGATGCTTCAGTGCAAAAATTGTGACTTTAAACTGAACGGCGCACCCTGGTGGCAACGCGGTTCACCATGAAAGATGAAGTGGCTTTTGAGGGGCTTGGAAAGTTTATAGAGGCTTGAAATTTGGCACACACCTCCAAATGGATGTAGGCTTTGTTGTCATGTGATCATTTTCATTGAATAGCGCGAAATTGCTCCACAGCGCCCCCTACAAAATTTCAAAACATCAGCCCCAGCTCTGTGTTTCATCTATGAGTCTGAAACCTGGTAAGCTTATGGAAAATATCAAGATGTACAAAAAAGTCTCTTGGAGCAATATCCCAAATCCAACAGGAAGTCAGCCATTTTAAAATTAATGTGTAATTTTGGCGACATTTTCCCCTCTTTTCAGGCTTCATACTTTGACGAACTCCTCCAAGGGATTTCATCATATTGAACCATTCTCCAGTGTGTGGAATCTAAAGACCTTTGTGATGTTAAATTGCGAAGCTTTTTACGTCCAGGGAAACGGGGTGGTTATGGTGGCACTTAGAGTTTGAATCACTCGCCAAAAAGCAGTAATCTGCTGTCACTCAAAAACACAATGTCCAATCTCTCCCAAACGTCTCAGGTGTGATGAGACTCGAGCTTGGAAGTGTTTGTTATGCCATTTGTACATAATGGTTAGAGCGCCACCTAGTGGAACGACTAACTAATCATGAATGAATGAGTTGAATTGTTAGCTGGTGGTTAAATGCATGAATTCCATCAATGTGACATCACATCGGACGTGCTGGTTTTAGGTGTTGGGCGTGGCTCGACACGCCGGGGTGCGAGGGCCCTCATAACGCTGCTTGCAGCTTTAATTAGGGCCCGAGCACTGATAGTGCGAAGGCCCTATTGTAATTGCTCTGTTTATTATTATTATTATTATTATTATTAGGGCCCGAGCACTGATAGTGCGAAGGCCCTATTGTAATTGCTCTGTTTATTATTATTATTATTATTATTATTATTTCGGCAAATGAATTGGCCGTTTGAGGGCCTAAACATGCTCGAAAACTCATGAAATTTTGCACATGCGTCAGGTCTGGTGAAAATTTACGTATTTTAATGTTCTCAGACATGGCCAGGGAAAATTAGCTCAGTAGCGCCACCTAGAAAAATGAAAAAGGCGAGCCCCCGGTATGAGTATGGCCTACATGTTTGAAAGTCGGTACACTTATATAACGTTCAGAGTCGAACAAAAAAGTCTATTATGGCAATGTCCTAAACCCAACAGGAAGTCCGCCATTTGGAAGAGAAGGTGACATTTTGGCTCTAATTTTGCCATTTCCATGCCTCGAACTTTAACGAACTCCTCCTTGGGATTTGGTCCTATAAACTTCAAATTTGGACAGTGTCAACTACACCCTTGTGCCATGTTAAATTGCGGAGCTTTTGAGTTTTCACAATACTATGAGGCCGTGGCGCCATGGCGAATTTCGATGACTCGCCATGAAAATCTTATTGCCTCTCATTTTGTCATACATTTTCTGACCTTGACCAAAGTGAACACATATGATAAGGCTCCACCCCTGAACATATTTCAACTGCCATATTTGACCTCAAGGACAGCGCCACCTAGTGGGAACAGGAAATGTTATGTTTTACACTTTGGGGTACAGTATAGTGATGGGTGACATCTGCAGCCTCAAATTTCTCCAGAAAAGCCTTAAGGAGTTGGTCTTGGGTTACAGTGAAAACTGTGACTTTTCGCAAAAGGGTGTGACCCCAGCAGCATGGCGAACTTTGATGTCACGCCATGAAGAAACAAATTAGTATAACTCAATGAAATCCAGTCTGATCAGTACCAGACTTTACAGGCATGATGTCAGACCCGCCCTGAACAGATTGATGTGCCCATTGTCGGGAATACGGACAGCGCCACCTAGTGGGAACAGGAATTGTCATGGCTTTAATTTTGTTGTACTGATTTTCACAGGTTCATCGTGGCCACCTGAAAAGCGGTGAATATCACCATCAGTCCCTCGTGATGCTTCAGTGCAAAAATTGTGACTTTAAACTGAACGGCGCACCCTGGTGGCAACACGGTTCAACATGAAAGATGAAGTGGCTTTTGAGGGGCTTGCAAAGTTTATAGAGGCTTGGAATTTGGCACACACCTCCAAATGGATGAAGGCTTTGTTGTCATGTGATCATTTTCATTGAATAGGGCAAAATGGCTCTTCAGCGCCCCCTACAAAATTTCAAAACCACAGCCCCAGCTCTGTGTTTTATGTATGAGTCTGAATCCTGGTAAGCTTATAGGAGATATCAAGATGTACAAAAAAGTCTCTTGGAGCAATATCCCAAATCCAACAGGAAGTCAGCCATTTTAAAATTAATGTGTAATTTTGATGACATTTTCTCCCCTTTTCAGGCCTCATACTTTGACGAACTCCTCCAAGGGATTTCATCATATTGAAGCATTCTTCAGTGTGTAGAATCTAAAGACCTTTGTGATGTTAAATTGCGAAGCTTTTTCCGTTCAGGGAAACGGGGTGGTCATGGCGGCACGTAGAGTTTCAATCACTCGCAAAAAGCAGTAATCTGCTGTCACTAAAAAACACAATGTCCAATCTCTCCCAAAGGTCGCAGGTGTGATGAGACTCGAGCTTGGAAATGTTTGTTATGCTATTTGTCAATAATGGTTAGAGCGCCACCTAGTGGCATGACTATAATCCTGGTTGAATAAGATGAATTGTTAGCTGGTGGTTAAATGCATGAATTCCATCAATGTGACATGAGATCGGACGTGCTGGTTTTAGGTGTTGGGCGTGGCTCGACACGCCAGGGTGCGAGGGCCCTCATAACGCTGCTTGCAGCTTTAATTATTAGGGCCCGAGCACTGACAGTGCGAAGGCCCTATTGTAATTGCTCTGTTTATTATTATTATTATTATTATTATTTCGGCAAATGAATTGGCCGTTTGAGGGCCTAAACATGCTCGAAAACTCATGAAATTTTGCACACGCGTCAGGTCTGGTGAAAATTTACGTATTTTAATGTTCTCAGACATGGCCTGGGAAAATTAGCTCAGTAGCGCCACCTAGAAAAATGAAAAACGCGAGCCCCCGGTATGGGTATGACCTACATGTTTGAAAGTCGGTACACCTATATAACGTTCAGAGTCGAACAAAAAAGTCTATTATGGCAATGTCCTAAACCCAACAGGAAGTCCGCCATTTTGGATTGAATGTGACATTTTGGCTCTGATTTTACCGTTTCGATGCCTCGAACTTTAACGAACTCCTCCTTGGCATTTGGTTCTATAAGCTTCAAATTTGGACAGTGTCAACTACACCCTTGTGCCATGTTAAATTGCGGAGCTTTTGAGTTTTCACAATACTATGAGGCCGTGGCGCCATGGCGAATTTCGATGACTCGCCATGAAAATCTTATTGCCTCTCATTTTGTCAAACATTTTCTGACCTTGACCAAAGTGAACACATATGATAAGGCTCCACCCCTGAACATATTTCAACTGCCATATTCTACATCAAGGACAGCGCCACCTAGTGGGAACAGGAAATGTCATGTTTTACACTTTGGGGTACAGTATTGTGATGGGTGACATCTGCAGCCTCAAATTTCTCCAGGAAAGCCTTAAGGAGGTGGTCTTGGGTTACAGTGAAAACTGTGACTTTTCGCCAAAGGGTGTGACACCAGCAGCATGGCGAACTTTGATGTCACGCCATGAAGAAACAAATTAGTATAACTCAATGAAATCCAGTCTGATTAGTACCAGACTTTACAGGCATGATGTCACACCCGCCCTGAACAGATTGATGTGCCCATTGTCAGGAATATGAAGAGCGCCACCTAGTGGGAAGAGGAAATGTCATGTCTTACACTTTGTTGTACTGATTTTCACAGGTTCATCGTGGCCACCTCAAAAGCGGTGAATATCACCATCAGTCCTTGATGATGCTTTAGTGCAAAAATTTTGACTTTAAACTGAACGGCGCACCCTGGTGGCAACGCTGTTCACCGTGAAAAATGAAGTGGCTTTTGAGGGGCTTGGAAAGTTTATAGAGGCTTGAAATTTGGCGCACACCTCCATTGTGCGTAAGGCTTTGTTGTTATGTGATCATTTTCATTGAATAGCGCAAAATGGCTCCACAGCGCCCCCTACAAAATTTCAAAACAACAGCCCCAGCTCTGTGTTTTATCTATGAGTCTGAAACCTGGTAAGCTTATAGGAGATATCAAGATGTACAAAAAAGTCTCTTGGAGCAATATCCCAAATCCAACAGGAAGTCAGCCATTTTAAAATTAATGTGTAATTTTTGTGATATTTTCCACTCTTTCCAGGCACCGTTCTTTGACGAACTCCTCCAAGGGATTTCATCATATTGAAGCATTCTTCAGTGTGTAGAATCTAAAGACCTTTGTGATGTTAAATTGCGAAGCTTTTTCCGTTCAGGGAAACGGGGTTGTCATGGCGGCACGTAGAGTTTCAATCACTCGCAAAAAGCAGTAATCTGCTGTCACTAAAAAACACAATGTCCAATCTCTCCCAAAGGTCGCAGGTGTGATGAGACTCGAGCTTGGAAATGTTTGTTATGCTATTTGTCAATAATGGTTAGAGCGCCACCTAGTGGCATGACTATAATCCTGGTTGAATAAGATGAAATGTTAGCTGGTGATTAAAAGCATGAAATCCATCAATGTGACATCACATCGGACGTGCCGGTTTGAGGTGTTGGCAGTGGCTCGACGTGCCGGGGGTGCGAGGGCCCTCATAACGCTGCTTGCAGCTTTAATTATTATTATTATTATTCCGGCAAATGAATTGGCCGTTTGAGGGCCTAAACATGCTCGAAAACTCATGAAATTTTGCACACGCGTCAGGTCTGGTGAAAATTTACGTATTTTAATGTTCTCAGACATGGCCAGGGAAAATTAGCTCAGTAGCGCCACCTAGAAAAATGAAAAACGCGAGCCCCCGGTATGGGTATGACCTACACGTTTGAAAGTCGGTACACCTATATAACGTTCAGAGTCGAACAAAAAAGTCTATTATGGCAATGTCCTAAACCCAACAGGAAGTCCGCCATTTTGGATTGAAGGTGACATTTTGGGTCTGATTTTACCGTTTCCATGCCTTGTACTTTAACGAACTCCTCCTTGGGATTTGGTCCTATAAACTTCATATTTGGACAGTGTCAACTACACCCTTGTGCCATGTTAAATTGCGGAGCTTTTGAGTTTTCACAATACTATGAGGCCGTGGCGCCATGGCAAATTTCGATGACTCGCCATGAAAATCTTATTGCCTCTCATTCTGTCATACATGTTCCGATCTGGACCAAAGAGCACACATATGATAAGGCTCCACCCCTGAACATATTTCAACTGCCATATTTGACATCAAGGACAGCGCCACCTAGTGGGAACAGGAAATGTCATGTTTTACACTTTGGGGTACAGTATTGTGATGGGTGACATCTGCAGCCTCAAATTTCTCCAGGAAACCCTTAAGGAGTTGGTCTTGGGTTACAGTGAAAACTGTGACTTTTCGCAAAAGGGTGTGACCCCAGCAGCATGGCGAACTTTGATGTCACGCCATGAAGAAACAAATTAGTATAACTCAATGAAATCCAGTCTGATCAGTACCAGACTTTACAGGCATGATGTCAGACCCGCCCTGAACAGATTGATGTGCCCATTGTCGGAAATACGGACAGCGCCACCTAGTGGCAACAGGAAATGTCATGGCTTTAATTTTGTTGTACTGATTTTCACAGGTTCATCTTGGCCACCTCAAAAGCGGTGAATATCACCATCAGTCCCTCGTGATGCTTCAGTGCAAAAATTGTGACTTTAAACTGAACGGCGCACCCTGGTGGCAACGCTGTTCAACATGAAAGATGAAGTGGCTTTTGAGGATCTTTGCAAGTTTATAGAGGCTTGAAATTTGGCACACACCTCCAAATGGATGAACGCTTTGTTGGCATGTGATCATTTTCATTGAATAGCGCGAAGTGGCTCCACAGCGCCCCCTACAAAATTTCAAAACCACAGCCCCAGCTCTGTGTTCTATGTATGATTCTGAAACCTGGTAAGCTTATAGGAGATATCAAGATGTACAAAAAAGTCTCTTGGTGCAATATCCCAAATCCAACAGGAAGTCAGCCATTTTAAAATTAATGTGTAATTTTGGCAACATTTTCCCCTCTTTCCAGGCACCGTTCTTTGACGAACTCCTCCAAGGGATTTCATCATATTGAACCAATCTCCAGTGTGTGGAATCTAAAGACCTTTGTGATGTTAAATTGCGAAGCTTTTTACGTTAAGTGAAACGGGGTGGTTATGGTGGCACTTAGAGTTTGAATCACTCGCCAAAAAGCAGTAATCTGCTGTCACTCAAAAACACAATGTCCAATCTCCCCCAAACGTCTCAGGTGTGATGAGACTCGAGCTCGGAAGTGATTGTTATGCCATTTGTACATAATGGTTAGAGCGCCACCTAGTGGAACGACTAACTAATCATGAATGAATGAGTTGAAATGTTAGCTGGTGGTTAAATGCATGAATTCCATCAATGTGACATCAGATCGGAGGTGCTGGTTTTAGGTGTTGGGCTTGGCTCGACGCGCTGGGGGTGCGAGGGCCCTCGTAACGCTGCTTGCAGCTTTAATTATTATTATTATTATTATTTCGGCAAATGAATTGGCCGTTTGAGGGCCTAAACATACTCGAAAACTCATGAAATTTTGCACACGCGTCAGGTCTGGTGAAAATTTACGTATTTTAATGTTCTCAGACATGGCCAGGGAAAATTAGCTCAGTAGCGCCACCTAGAAAAATGAAAAACGCGAGCCCCCGGTATGGGTATGACCTACATGTTTGAAAGTCGGTACACCTATATAACTTTCAGAGTCGAACAAAAAAGTCTATTATGGCAATGTCCTAAACCCAACAGGAAGTCCGCCATTTTGGATTGAAGGTGACATTTTGGCTCTGATTTTACCGTTTCCATGCCTCGAACTTTAACGAACTCCTCCTTGGGATTTGGTCCTATAAGCTTCAAATTTGGACAGTGTCAACTACACCCTTGTGCCATGTTAAATTGCGGAGCTTTTGAGTTTTCACAATACTATGAGGCCGTGGCGCCATGGCGAATTTCGATGACTCGCCATGAAAATCTTATTGCCTCTCATTTTGTCATACATTTTCTGACCTTGACCAAAGTGAACACATATGATAAGGCTCCACCCCTGAACATATTTCAACTGCCATATTTGACATAAGGGACAGCGCCACCTAGTGGGAACAGGAAATGTCATGTTTTACACTTTGGGGTACAGTATAGTGATGGGTGACATCTGCAGCCTCAAATTTCTCCAGAAAAGCCTTAAGGAGTTGGTCTTGGGTTACAGTGAAAACTGTGAGTTTTCGCGAATGGGTGTGACCCCAGCAGCATGGCGAACTTTGATGTCACGCCATGAAGAAACAAATTAGTATAACTCAATGAAATCCAGTCTGATCAGTACCAGACTTTACAGGCATGATGTCAGACCCGCCCTGAACAGATTGATGTGCCCATTGTCGGAAATACGGACAGCGCCACCTAGTGGCAACAGGAAATGTCATGGCTTTAATTTTGTTGTACTGATTTTCACAGATTCATCTTGGCCACCTCAAAAGCGGTGAATATCACCATCAGTCCCTCGTGATGCTTCAGTGCAAAAATTGTGACTTTAAACTGAACGGCGCACCCTGGTGGCAACGCGGTTCACCATGAAAGATGAAGTGGCTTTTGAGGGGCTTGGAAAGTTTATAGAGGCTTGAAATTTGGCACACACCTCCAAATGGATGTAGGCTTTGTTGTCATGTGATCATTTTCATTGAATAGCGCGAAATTGCTCCACAGCGCCCCCTACAAAATTTCAAAACATCAGCCCCAGCTCTGTGTTTCATCTATGAGTCTGAAACCTGGTAAGCTTATGGAAAATATCAAGATGTACAAAAAAGTCTCTTGGAGCAATATCCCAAATCCAACAGGAAGTCAGCCATTTTAAAATTAATGTGTAATTTTGGCGACATTTTCCCCTCTTTTCAGGCTTCATACTTTGACGAACTCCTCCAAGGGATTTCATCATATTGAACCATTCTCCAGTGTGTGGAATCTAAAGACCTTTGTGATGTTAAATTGCGAAGCTTTTTACGTCCAGGGAAACGGGGTGGTTATGGTGGCACTTAGAGTTTGAATCACTCGCCAAAAAGCAGTAATCTGCTGTCACTCAAAAACACAATGTCCAATCTCTCCCAAACGTCTCAGGTGTGATGAGACTCGAGCTTGGAAGTGTTTGTTATGCCATTTGTACATAATGGTTAGAGCGCCACCTAGTGGAACGACTAACTAATCATGAATGAATGAGTTGAATTGTTAGCTGGTGGTTAAATGCATGAATTCCATCAATGTGACATCACATCGGACGTGCTGGTTTTAGGTGTTGGGCGTGGCTCGACACGCCGGGGTGCGAGGGCCCTCATAACGCTGCTTGCAGCTTTAATTATTATTATTATTATTATTATTCACCCCAAACAAGGGCCTTTTTGAGGGCCTAAACATGCTCAAAAACTCATGAAATTTTGCACACATGCCAGGTCTGGTGAAAAATTTTGTATTTTAATGGTTTTACATATGAGCACTGGGAAATGGCTCTACAGCGCCACCTATGCCTTGTTAAATGCAGCCCTACGACCACATCGTTTCAGCTACATGTATGAAATTTGGCACACATGTGTATCATGCCGAGTCGAACAAAAAAGTCTGTGGGCCCATTGATGCAAACCCAACAGGAAGTCCGCCATTTGGAAGAGAAGGTGACATTTTGGCTCTAATTTTGCCATTTCCATGCCTCGAACTTTTGCGAACTCCTCCTTGGGATTTGGTTGTATAAGCTTCATCTTTGGTCAGTGTCAACTACACACCTGGGCCATGTTAAATTGCGGAGCTTTTGAGTTTTCACAATACTATGAGGCCGTGGCGCCATGGCGAATTTCGATGACTCGCCATGAAAATCTTATTGCCTCTCATTTTGTCATACATTTTCTGACCTTGACCAAAGTGAACACATATGATAAGGCTCCACCCCTGAACATATTTCAACTGCCATATTTGACACCAGGGACAGCGCCACCTAGTGGGAACAGGAAATGTCATGTTTTACACTTTGGGGTACAGTATAGTGATGGGTGACACCTGCAGCCTCAAATTTCTCCAGGAAAGCCTTAAGGAGTTGGTCTTGGGTTACAGTGAAAACTGTGACTTTTCGCAAAAGGGTGTGACCCCAGCAGCATGGCGAACTTTGATGTCACGCCATGAAGAAACAAATTAGTATAACTCAATGAAATCCAGTCTGTTCAGTACCAGACTTTACAGGCATGATGTCAGACCCGCCCTGAACAGATTGATGTGCCCATTGTCGGGAATACGTACAGCGCCACCTAGTGGCAACAGGAAATGTCATGTCTTACACTTTGTTGTACTGATTTTCACAGGTTCATTGTGGACACCTCAAAAGCGGTGAATATCACCGTCAGTCCTTCATGATGCTGCAGTGCGAATATTGTGACTTTATACTGAACGGCGCACCCTGGTGGCAACGCTGTTCACCATGAAAAATGAAGTGGCCTTTGAGGGGCTTGGAAAGTTTAAAAAGTCTTGAAATTTGGCGCACACCTCCAATGTGCATAAGGCTTTGTTGTTATGTGATCATTTTCATTGAATAGCGCAAAATGGCTCCACAGCGCCCCCTACGAAATTTCAAAACATCAGCCCCAGCTCTGTGTTTTATGTATGAGTCTTAAACCTGGTAAGCTTATAGGAGATATCAAGATGTACAAAAAAGTCTCTTGGAGCAATATCCCAAATCCAACAGGAAGTCAGCCATTTTAAAATTAATGTGTAATTTTTGTGACATTTTCCCCTCTTTCCAGGTACCGTTGTTTGACGTACTCCTCCAAGGGATTTCATCATATTGAACCAATCTCCAGTGTGTGGAATCTAAAGACCTTTGTGATGTTAAATTGCGAAGCTTTTTACGTTCAGGGAAACGGGGTTGTCATGGTGGCACGTGGAGTTTCAATCACTCGCCAAAAAGCAGTAATCTGCTGTCACTCAAAATCTAAATGTCCAAATTCTCCCAAAGGTCGCAGGCGTGATGAGACTCGAGCTTGGAAATGTTTGTTATGCCATTTGTCAGTAATGGTTAGAGCGCCACCTAGTGGGACGACTATAATGATGATTGAATGAGATGAAATGTTAGCTGGTGGTTAAATGCATGAATTCCATCAATGTGACATGAGATCGGAGGTGCTGGTTTTAGGTGTTGGGCGTGGCTCGACGCGCCGGGGGTGCGAGGGCCCTCATAACGCTGCTTGCAGCTTTAATTTTGTCTTTGTGTCTGCTTGAAGGGGAAAATTAGTTAACTATTTTTTCCCTCTTCTTTTGTAAAGTAATTTGTGCAGTAGAGAAACTTGACTCATTAAAACTTGGACTGTCAGGAGAGTGTCTCAAATCTCACAAGTTTAAGTCTTTTTGGATGCTCATGCTTCCTATGCAGTTTCTTGGTGGACAGCAGTAATATTTAGATGTTGGTGGACAGAAGTTATCCAGTGCACAATGCTAACTTCTTGACAAGATATTTCTTAGGGAACTCTGTGCACAGAACTGTGAGTGCAGTTTGAGTGCTGCTACTTAATGGAGATAAAGCATTAGTACTTGACTTCTTTTATGCTTTCAAACTGAAAGTTTGAGTGAATTTCATTTTTGTGGGAAACGTTTCTGAAGAGTGGAGGCTAGCCATGATTTTGGAATTGGATGTGTGTCCACACCCTTTGTCTTGAGCCATTTAGTATTAAAGTAAAGTGTGAAGAATGAAAGTAGGACAAAGTGGTAATCAGGCCAGTGTTTTGTGCACATGTGATGGATACAGTCATTAAAGGAGCTTCATGAAATTGATGCAAAACTCCACACCCCCAGGATCTTAAGGCGTTCTCTGATTAAATTTGTTGAATAGTTTGTGAGTTATTAAATTTGCTGACATTAAGGATGTCTCATCACTGAGAACAGACATTTATGGGAGCAGATTTTTTCACTCTCTCCTTTAGTTGTGATTAATGATCTTTTGAGTGGAGTAAATAAAATCCCAGAATATTCTCTCATTGTTGTCTGGGCAGCCTTCCAAGTGTTCAGGATACAGATTCAGTGTCCTTCAAAACTGTGGACAGTGATACATATGTTTGATGCTGTTATTTTACTGGAGTGTGTTTTGTATTGTTCGGAAAATTAGAGCAACAGTTAAATTCAATTTAAATGCATTACCAACTGAGGAGGGGCATATCACTGTTTAAAATGCTTTTGGGGGATTTATCCTGTTTTTTTTTTTTACCACATGGGGATCCAGTACGGACTCTTTATGCCGGCGAGGCGTGATTGCGAATGTCGCTCAGGTGCATCTGTCTCCCCTGCAGCTGGCGCGCAGATCATGCCCCACCACAGACTCCTATGAGCAAGTGCTTAGGTGACAGTGGGAAGGAAAAACTGCCCTTTAACAGAAAGAAATGTCCAGCAGAACCAGGCTCAGGGAGTGGAGCCCATCTGCTGGAACCAGTTGGGGGTGAGGGGAGGAAGACAGGGCAAAGACACACTATGAAAGAGAGCCAGAGATTAATAATAACTAATAACTGAATACAGCGAGGTGTATAAACACATAGTGAGCGAAAAAGGTGACTGAAATAGACTGCAAACAGGGTGTAGCATCAGCAGACAGGGTGCCGCAGTCAACTTTAGTTGGAAGATGCTGACTTGTCTACAAACACTTGTTAACTACTACAGGGAGTGCAGAATTATTGTATATACATATACATATATACATATATACATATATATACATATACATATATATACATACATACACACACACACATATATACAGGGAGTGCAGAATTATTAGGCAAATGAGTATTTTGTCCACATCATCCTCTTCATGCATGTTGTCTTACTCCAAGCTGTATAGGCTCGAAAGCCTACTACCAATTAAGCATATTAGGTGATGTGCATCTCTGTAATGAGAAGGGGTGTGGTCTAATGACATCAACACCCTATATCAGGTGTGCATAATTATTAGGCAACGTCCTTTCCTTTGGCAAATTGGGTCAAAAGAAGGACATGACAGGCTCAGAAAAGTCAAAAATAGTGAGATATCTTGCAGAGGGATGCAGCAGTCTCAAAATTGCAAAGCTTCTGAAGCGTGATCATCAAACAATCAAGCGTTTCATTCAAAATAGTCAACAGGGTCGCAAGAAGCGTGTGGAAAAACCAAGGCGCAAAATAACTGCCCATGAACTGAGAAAAGTCAAGCGTGCAGCTGCCAAGATGCCACTTGCCACCAGGTTGGCCATATTTCAGAGCTGCAACATCACTGGAGTGCCCAAAAGCACAAGGTGTGCAATACTCAGAGACATGGCCAAGGTAAGAAAGGCTGAAAGACGACCACCACTGAACAAGACACACAAGCTGAAACGTCAAGACTGGGCCAAGAAATATCTCAAGACTGATTTTTCTAAGGTTTTATGGACTGATGAAATGAGAGTGAGTCTTGATGGGCCAGAAGGATGGGCCCGTGGCTGGATTGGTAAAGGTCAGAGAGCTCCAGTCCGACTCAGACGCCAGCAAGGTGGAGGTGGAGTACTGGTTTGGGCTGGTATCATCAAAGATGAGCTTGTGGGGCCTTTTCGGGTTGAGGATGGAGTCAAGCTCAACTCCCAGTCCTACTGCCAGTTTCTGGAAGACACCTTCTTCAAGCAGTGGTACAGGAAGAAGTCTGCATCCTTCAAGAAAAACACGATTTTCATGCAGGACAATGCTCCATCACACGCGTCCAAGTACTCCACAGCGTGGCTGGCAAGAAAGGGTATAAAAGAAGAAAAACTAATGACATTGCCACCTTGTTCACCTGATCTGAACCCCATTGAGAACCTGTGGTCCATCATCAAATGTGAGATTTACAAGGAGGGAAAACAGTACACCTCTCTGAACAGTGTCTGGGAGGCCGTGGTTGCTGCTGCACGCAATGTTGATGGTGAACAGATCAAAACACTGACAGAATCCATGGATGGCAGGCTTTTGAGTGTCCTTGCAAAGAAAGGTGGCTATATTGGTCGCTGATTTGTTTTTGTTTTGTTTTTGAATGTCAGAAATGTATATTTGTGAATGTGGAGATGTTATATCAGAATCAGAATCAGAATACTTTATTGATCCCTGGGGGAAATTATTTTTTGTTACAGTGCTCCATTTTAAACCAACATTAAGACAAGACAGACAATACGCTAACTAAGAATAGTACAATATATACATATATATATATACATACATACATACATACATACATAAGTCACTTATAAATAAATATTTGGAAAAGAAACATGTGTAGCTGTAGCAGCAAACAGTGTGTTAAGTGGATGCGTTGTACAGGGAGATGGCCACAGGCAGGAATGATTTCCTGTGTCGTTCAGTGGTGCTTTTCGGTAATCTCAGTCTCTCACTGAACGTGCTCCTGTGGCTGACCAACATGTCATGGAGTGGGTGGGAGGTGTTATCCAACATTGTCTTTATCTTGGACAGCATCCGCCTCTCCGACACCACCTTGAGGGAGTCCAGCTCCATCCCCACAACATTGCTGGCCTTACGGATCAGTTTATTAAGTCTGTTGGCATCTGCGACCCTCAGCCTGCTCCCCCAGCATGCAACAGCATAGAGGATCGCACTGGCCACAACAGACTCATAGAAAATCCTCAGCATTTTCTGGCAGATGTTGAAGGACCTCAGTCGCCTCAAAAAATAGAGACGACTCTGGCCCTTCCTGTAAAGTGCTGTGGTGTTTTTAGCCCAGTCCAGTTTATTGTCAATGTGTACTCCAAGGTATTTATAGTCCTCCACAATGTCAACACTGACCCCCTGGATTGAAACAGGGGTCAAGTGTTTCCTGGTCTTCCTGAAGTCCACGATCAGTTCCTTGGTCTTTGCCACGTTGAGCTGCAGATGATTCTGCTCACACCACGTGACAAAGGAGTCGACCACAGCCCGGTACTCTGTCTCATCATCCCTGCTGATGCATCCAACCACCGCAGAGTCATCAGAAAACTTCTGAAGATGGCAGGTCTCTGTGCAGTGGCTGAAGTCTGTGGTGTAGAGGGTGAAGAGGAAGGGGGAGAGGACAGTCCCCTGTGGTGCCCCTGTGTTGCTAATCACCTTGTCAGACACACACTGTGGGAGACGTACATATTGTGGTCTTCCTGTCAGGTAATCAACAATCCAGGACACCAGAGAAGCATCCACCTGCATTGCTGCTAACTTATCACCCAGGAGGGTCGGCCTGATGGTGTTGAAAGCACTGGAAAAGTCAAAAAACATGACCCTCACAGTGCTCGCCGGCTGGTCCAGATGGGTGTAGACACGATTGAGCAGGTAGATGATGGCGTCCTCTGTTCCGAGACGAGGCTGATAAGCGAACTGAAGGGGATCCAGATGTGGTCTTACTATGGGTCGCAGCTGGTCCAGGATGAGCCTTTCCAGGGTCTTCATGATGTGGGAGGTCAGTGCCACAGGCCTGTAATCCTGGGGGCCACTGGGACGAGGCGTCTTTGGTACAGGGACGAGGCATGATGTCTTCCACATCACCGGGACCCTCTGCAGACTCAGACTCAGCATAAACAGTTTATGAAAGACTCCACACAGCTGGGGGGCACAGGTCTTGAGGACAAGGGGACTCACTCCGTCTGGTCCAGCAGACTTGCCTGAGTGAAGTCTCCTCATTTGCATCTCAACCTGGTATTGAGTGAAGGTGATGGGTGGGGGAGGGGTGTCAGGAATCTCACAGGAGGCAACATGTGAAGAGAGAGGCTGGCACAGTGGTGTGGCTCTGGATTCCAGGCTGACTGCAGGTGAGGTTGTGGGGGTGGGAGCAGACACTGTGGTGTCGAATCTATTGAAAAACAGATTCAACTCATTGGCTCTATTCTCACCTCCCTCAGTTCCCCTGCTGTTGGTTGGCCTGAATCCAGTGATGGTCTTCATGCCCCTCCACACCTCTCTCATGCTGTTCTGCTGGAGTTTCCACTCCAGCTTCCTCCTGTAATTTTCCTTAGCCTCTCTGATCTTGTCCTTTAGTAACACCTGGATCTTCCTCACCTCCTCTTTGTTGCCCCCTCTGAAAGCCCTCTTCTTGTTGTTGAGGAGGGCTTTGATGTCCTTAGTCACCCACGGCTTGTTATTTGGGTAAGAATGAACAGTCTGAGCTGGAACAATGGAGTCGGTGCAGATTATATTGGTTTCACTGGTGAAAATAAATGATTGAAATGGGTATATATTTGTTTTTTGTTAAGTTGCCTAATAATTATGCACAGTAATAGTCACCTGCACACACAGATATCCCCCTAAAATAGCTAAAACTAAAAACAAACTAAAAACTACTTCCAAAAACATTCAGCTTTGATATTAATGAGTTTTTGGGTTCATTGAGAACATGGTTGTTGTTCAATAATAAAATTATTCCTCAAAAATACAACTTGCCTAATAATTCTGCACTCCCTGTATTTATGCATACAAATAACCAAACATCAAGGCAAGCTGTGTAGCCACACAATGCACAATTGCATCAAACTGACATTGAAGTATGTCAACTAAAGTTGCTGCCTGAACAAAAATAAAGTGAAACACTGAAAGTAGTAACTTTTATAAGAAATAAATAAAAACTAGTAGGCCCAAGTCCCATACAATCTCAAAATGGCTCAACAAAACATGGTTCCTGCAACCTCTCAAAGGTTTTTAGCCAAAAACACCAGCCTATTGACATGATCAGGCTTCAGGGATGCACGCAGGCAGTTGACAACATTTCCACCAGTGCTGAAGACCCTTTCTGATGAGGCACTTGTGGCTGGGATGCAAAGATATTTCTTTGCCAGGATGGAGAGTCGTGGGAAGTCGTGCATCATATTCAGTAGGAATTAGGCCTACTCACCTATGGCCAAATGGGTTCTTTTTTGGGTTCATTGAGAACATGGTTGTTGTTCAATAATAAAATTATTCCTCAAAAATACAACTTGCCTAATAATTCTGCACTCCCTGTAGCCGAGCAGGAGTAAAACTTGGAAGTAGTGCAATTGAGACCAGAAATGGAGAACATCCGCCTTCAAAGTAAAAGTTGCATGTATTACTGTAGCCAACAACTTTTTAGAGATTTTACTTTGAAGGTAGACGGTCTCCATTTCTGGTTGTTATCGTACTTTTCATACTTTCACTACTGGTGAAAGAGTCATTTAGGAGTGCTTGCAGACAAGTCTTCATCTTCCACAAAAACTCTGAGCAACCACAGCAATCTGCTTGCAAATAAAGTATTTGCAAAGAGGTTTTCAGTCCAGCACTGTGTTGCTCTTTGTGAATGCCATCATTCCAGCAACGACTCACGAACTAGTTGTGGGAATACTCAAAAAGATCTAAGTGGCAACCATGATAAGAATTTGGGGAATTTCTATTTGTTTGCTCTCTTATACCAAATGTTATCAATTCCGCTGACTCCACCCACAACTATAAGTGCAAGTGGTCAATTCAGCTGCATCTCATAGGGTACACAGCACCATCCCTTACCAAAGCGATGCACCACCCATCACAGGAAGATCCTCACACATTGATGTTGTGTTTTGTATTTTAAAGTATTACATCGTGGTATGTTGTATATTGTGAATGCACTATTACAATATTCATAGTTCAGTATTTATGAGATTGTGCCTTCTGTAAAGCAGTATGTATGATGAGTAAACAAAGATCAATAGCTACATTAAAAAACTAAAAGCGAGAAAGAATATTTTATTTAATCTCTATTTGACGTAGTTGTCTCCTCATTTTTAGTGTTGCTCTATTGCGTGCCTTTATCATCATCCTTAAGCAATATTACATCAGTCAAAGAGACTGAAAGCTGAAATATAGGCAAGATTTAAAGTAAATATTAATAGATCGATGAAAAAGCTCAAAGTGGGCAGGAAGAGAAAGTATGCATGTGCTGAAGGATGAGCAACTGTTGTCAATCTTTACAAGGTCAAGAAAGGATTTGAAGGAATATTCATGTTATGGAAAAGAGATATAAGTTAAGTGTCTTTTGTTTTGGTTTTTGGCTATTTGACTTTAGCCCAAATTTGGCAGTTTCTCTGCTGGATGTGAGTGTTGAGGCTTACTGATCAAACAGTGGTGATGCTGTTTTACTAATTTTGTTCATTTGTTTGTTTCGCTTCCTCACAGTGTACCCAGACCTTTGTAACATCAGCCTGGCAGCTGTGGGTGATGTACAGAAGCATCAAGACCGCATTGCATTCTGGGATGATGTATATGGCTTTAACATGACATGCATGAAGAAGGCTGTGGTGCCAGAGGCTGTGGTGGAAGTGTTGAAAGCAGACACACTCATCTCTGAACCTACAGTCATACAGGTAAACATTCAACCTTCTGTGTAGCTCCTTTGCAAATCCAGTGGCAAGGCTGATATTTAAAAGTAAAAGTAATGTCCTTTACCAAATAAAATGACAATACAACCTGAATGGTTGGCTTGTCTCTGTATTTATTTGGGGTTGTTTTTGGCTGGACACACAGTAGATAATTAAACGTGACTTGTCAACCAAAATAACTACTAGAAACTTTTTGTCTCTTTAAGTTAAACTCTATTTTTTCTCTTTATCTGACTTTGCACAGATATTTTTGATCAAGCTTACAACTTTGACTTTTTTTATTGTTCTGCCTTATTTGTGTTGCAGTGATTAGAGATCAGATATTCAATTTTGTCTTCGTTTGATGACACGAACAAGTAAAAATGTTCTGCAGCAATACACCTGTACACACAAATGGGAGAAATAGAGTCTTCAGGGCTCAGGCAGTTAAAAAATCGACAGAGAACGAGAGCTGCAGTTAGCTGTATAGAGAGATAGGGCCTTATAGCTTGTGTGTGTATGTGCATGTGTGTGTGTGTGGTGATGCTGTAGAGCTGGGTGATTGATCTGTCTAATCCTTGTTTAAGTTCTTCTTAAGGAAACTTCATTACTCTCAGCACACTGAGGACAGAGTAGTTTTAGCTGTGCTGGTGGGAGAGTGGTATACAGAGAATATGCAGATAAAGACACAAGGAGTCTCATATCTAAGAACACCTTTTGTGGATATATCTCAGAAGGATTGCTCTTTCCTCTTTTCTCTAATACCTTTTATATGTGGGATTTTTTTTTGCCAGTTGGCCTGTTTGCTAAGTACCGTGTCCTCCACCCATCTCAGAATGTGATGAATGAGGGTAGAACTTGATGTAATGGAATTTGAAACCTCTAATCGATAGTTTCTCCCCTCCAGTGACAAATAGACAGCCCCTCTGCCCAAATTACAAGGACTCCCATCTATTGCCTCCCTTTGATACGATCCAATAACATTCCATTAAAGCTGGCTGCTACTCCGGAAAATTGAGAGCCCTTTCATGGAATTATATATTCCAGCTAAGCAGATAAGTTTTTTTTTACTCACAGTGAGAAGAGATAGCAATGTTCAATCTGAGCAATGTTTAATTTGCTCCCTTTAAACCTGCCTTATGTTATGCAGTTGTTTCCAATCATAAATAGCTTAAGAAGTCATTTTGCTCCTTGGTATTCCAAATTGTTTCTTAAGAAAAGCACAATGTTTGCTACATACAATAGGGGAAATCATTATTCGATTCCCTGCTAAATTTGTAAGTTTGCTCATTTACAAAGAAATTAACAGTCTCTCTAATTTTTATGATAGTTTAATTTTAATAGAGAGAGAGAAAAAATGCAAACAACATAAACAAACAAACAAATCAAAAAACACATTACATAAAAGTTACTACCCAGCCAGAATTCTGGCTTCCACAGATTGGCTGTGTACCCAAAGGTTACAATTAATCACTTAACTACAGATACTACAGATCTCAACTCGTATGCTTAAAGCACTGTCCACAGTTTCTTCCATGCCAACATCTCCACCACCATTGCCAAGAACACAGAGCTGTCAAAGGGCCAGGGACAAGGTTGTAGAGCTACACTAGGCTGGAATGGGCTACAAGACTATCAGCAAGAAGCTTGATTAGACAAATATTGGTGCAGCCTTTTGGAAATAGAAGAAATATAAACAATTTCAGTCTCCCTGCCTCATGGCGTGAGGATGATCATGAGAAAGGTGATGGATCAGCTCAGAACTACACGGGAGAAGTTTGTTAATGATCTGAAGGCAGTTGAGACCACAGGCACCAACTACACCATCAGAAACACTACACTGTAATGGATTGTAATCTTGCAGCGTCTGCAAGGTCCTTCTGCTCAAGAAGGCACATGTACAGGCCTGTCTCAAGTTTGTCAGTGAATATCTAGATGAGTCATAGAAGGCTTGTGAGACAGTGCTGTGATCACAGGAAACCAAAATCAAGCTCTTTGGCATGAACTTGACCCGCTAAGTTTAGAGGGAGAGAAATGTACGACCCAAAGAACACTATCCCCAAAGTCAAGCATGGAGGTGGAAACATTATGTCATGGGGCTGTTTTTCTGCTAAGGATACAGGATTACTTCACTGCCAATAGATGGGACCATGTCTTGGAAGAGAACCTCCTTTCCACAGCCTAAACAGTGCTGATTGGTCTTCCGGTGTGATAATGACCCAAAACATACTGCCAAGGCAACAAAGGAGTTGTTAAAGAAGAAGCACATCCAGGCCATGGAGTGGCCTAGCCAGTCTCCAGACCTCAGTCCTGTAGAAAATCTGGAGAAGGAACTGAAACTTCAAGTTGCCAAGTGGCAGCCAAGATATTCTGCCTCTCTCATTTCTTTTTGAGAGAGCAAACTTACAAATTCAGCAGAAGACCAAATAATTATTTTCCCCACTATAGCAGTACAACTTGTTGGGTCTGCGCTTCCACAGGCCCGGCTGGTTTAGAAACTTATTCCCTTTAACGAAGCAAGGAAGCAAGATGAACAGCTTTAGCTGGTTTTTACTTGCTAGCAAGGGAGGCTGGTTGGAACCAGGCTCTTGGAGCTAACCGCTCCTCACCTGTCTCCTAGCCAACTTCAAATAAACAGCCTTCCTTGCAGCCTTTTATTCTGAGAACACAAGCATTACTAAACAACAAAACAGAACCCTCACATAGGATGTCCCATAATAAAACACTATAGCCTCCCCCACCAGCAGACTGGCTGGGGAGGTGGTCAGAAACAAAGGAATGTCTTTGATCCTACAGTTTGAACCAAGACTTACAAATTTAAGTACAATAATGGCAACATTTAACAATTTGACTCCAACACAACTGTATTCCTCCACTACCAGTAAGATTCTATCCAAAATCACTCTATATTTAAATCTATATTTTACTTTTTAGTCTGATCTAATTCTAGTATCTGATTGATGAATGTAAAAACAATATCCTCTATGTTTGAGTCCTCGCAATCGCTAAAATGAACAAAGAGAAGTGTTCTTGGCATGTACTCAATTTTCTGCTTTTGGCTCTCAGCTTCCAGTTACTACTGAAAGCTGTAGTAAGTAAATTGTCACAGCCCTAATTAGTCACCATAACTGTTATAAAGTAACATGATTCATTTAACTGATCTGGGTGCTCAGTGGGAGAGTGTATCTAATTAGAGTTGCTATATAAATAATGTCGGATGATTGTCAGAATGCTGTAGAGGAAAGTCATTTTTCCCACCCTTGATAGGATAATAGACAGGTGCAGGATATGATTTAGGAATCATTTCCTCTTTTGTGACAATTGTAGGGGATAGTACCCTTTAAAGCGCCCTTTAACTGGGCTGCAGTCAGCTATTTGTCTCCAGTAGGGAGACATTTTTTGTTTTTTTCGGCCAGCTCGAGTTAGTCAAAATATAATTACTTTCCAACTTTTTTCTAAGCATATATTTGCATGAGATTCCTAACAGAAATGCAATTTATTTAAAAAAATCACCATTTATAGTGAGTGAAATCATAGCTTTGTACCAAAAAAACACAGTGATGGCAGGAAAATATGCCAGTTTTCAATTTGCCAGGCAGTACCTGAACAAAGCACTGATGTTAACATGTTCGCATTGACTTCTAAAACACAACATAGATTAACAAAGGCATCCTGTACAGCACATTTAATTTTCTCAGTAAACAATTCTGTGTACAGGTATGTTATTTCCAACATGTCAGCATTGGTTCTCTCAGACATAGTGACAATAGAGAACTACTGGGGAGATTTTGTAAGATTAGCCACTGTGATTGTGGTTCTGTTATTCCTCTGGTTAGTGTTTACTCTGTTCTGCCCGTGTGTTCCTGTATCTAGTCCGCGTTTCTTAGTTTGTGTCTTTTCTTGTGTAAGTTCCTGTTTTATTGTGAAGGTCTGTGTCTTATGTGAGTGTTTTCAGTTTGCCTCCCTAGTCTCGTCATGTTAATTACTCCCAGCTGTGTTCCCACCTGTATGTAATCCCCCTGTGTTCTCTGAGTGTATTTAAGTTGTGTCTTCTGTCATAGTAGTTGCTGGTTCGTCTGTGTTGTTTCCCCTCGGTCTCCCTGCGTCTCCCCGTATGTATTTCTCCGGACCTCCCTGCATCCTCATTCTGGTTTGTCTTATTAGTTTACCCAGTTTAGGTTTCCGGTTTCATGTTTTGTCGCCACTGCTGTTTGTACTAACACCCCTGTAAAGAAACACTCACCTGCACCAGAGCTGCTGCCTTTTGGGTCCTTTTCTACATTCCACACGGCTTGCCCCGGCAATCCGTGACAGCCACACTATTATAAGAAATCTCTACTTGCCCAAACTTGGTGAAGAGCTTTGATTTGACCAACTCTGCTGTTATGAACAAACAAACTCTGTCACAGACTCTATGTAAAATTCAAAAGCAAAGTATACCAACAAGTTTTTTCTGTTATTCTTTGAATTACTTCACAGTTCACACTGTCATTATTATTATTATTATTAATCTTTTTTTAAATGCAGTTTTGCCTTTTCCCTACAGACAATTGACTGTAACAGAGTGTGTCTGTCTGAGCTGGAGTTTTCATCAGATTTCCACTTGAAGATAACAAACACCACAGACTGCACGGTAAGTCAGATATATACGTACTGGCTTTTGTTCATTTGTAGTCTGTCCACATGCTACACAAAAAGCCCCTGAAACAACATTGTACATCCGCAACCATTTATCAGAAATACTGCGTGAAAGGAACAAGGTGGTACAAACAGAAGAGATATCTGTCAGCACGTGCTGATATATTATGTCTCTGTATTGTCTCTCAGTTGGATGTTGAATAGAGTTTCAGCTTGAATTGGAGACACCAGGCTGTGATTTTTGTATTGCATGCCATACAACATAGTCAGTGTACATGGCCTGCTTTGCTTTCCATGTCATACATAATTATTTCATCACCCACAAATACTTTGTGGGTTAAAAACACGTAAGCACATATTAAAAGAAAGGATTTCAAAGCTAATCCAGCCTTGTTAACTGGTAATATTCAAACCACATTCGTGCATGTCCTTCCAAAAGTTTGCTCAACCTGTTAATTTTATTTATTTTTAGCACTCAAAGCACATGTGGAATGATGAGAACAACTGTAGTCCTGTGTGAGGCATTATCTGACTCCTAGTTGAACCTGTGAGTAGGTCAGCTTGACCAAAAACTTCAGTACAAAATTGAAGTGCATGGCACCAAAGCATGAAGAATGCTTTATGAGTCCATTTGGACTGGCTCTGGCAGCCACCATCAGCCCCTCCAGTCATGCCACCCAATTCCATGAACTTCCTACAGCATCACAGACACATTTCTCTCTGCAACACCAATAATAACCACCCAGCTAAAGAAGAGCCTCACTACTGTGGGCTTGGAGAGAAGTGATTTGTCCATAACAAGGCCTATTGTGTTGAAGCAGCTTTGTACTATGCTGCAGTGTTACCGCACTGGTGTATGGGTTTAATGGATAATCAATAGGTGGTTATTATCTGGCTTGTGCTCCCTGGGTAAGGCTGGTGGATTTAATGGGATTTGTAAACATCCTTTCATTTTTCCTGTCTTCTCTGCTCTGTAATTGAAAACATCCCGTTTCTATTTCTGGATTGTAAGTCCAGTCATGTTAGAGGTAACAGATGATAGGATCATACATTACGGAAGTGGTTTTTCAGTTTATTGTTATTTTTTGGCAATACTTTGTCCTGCTTTCTTCCTGTTGTTTCACATGTCTTATTATTCTCAGTTGCTGTGATGTATGTAGGAGGACAGATACTGTATGTGTGTGTACGTCTGACGTGTACAATTTATCGTTCAGTCATGCTTGTTTCATGTAGGGTTGTTTTGGTTTTTTTGCATTTATAATGCAAGTACTCTAAGTGTCACTCGTGTAAATTGTAAATACCTGCCTTGAGTATCCAGCCTGCTTGTCTCAGGATTTACAGACGGACTGTTGCCCTGTGGGAGTAGCATGTTGTTACCATAAAGACACTGACCTGTAGTCAGTATTGGCCACAGCTCCTCAGTAGTAGTTAAGATTGGGGTGTGTGAAGGGTAAACTGCTCCTGGACCAGTGCTCAGGGATTGGTGAGGGAGAGCTGCTTCTCCTGTCCTGTGATGGAGCGCCTGCTTTTGTTCTCCTGTCGACAGTCCATTCATCAGCTCAGCCTGCCTAACCTTGCATTAAATGAACAGCACAACCCCTGCATCTGCGCCGCTCACGCACAAGACAAATCCTTTCACTCTTGCTGTTTTTTCCCAGTCCCTTTTTCCTTTCCTCCCTCTTGAATTCCACACACTTTGCACCCTGTTTACATGCAAACGTTGAAATCTACCTGCTGCATACAAACTATATGTGCTGAAATTTTCATTAAAACTCTGACTGGTCTGGCATCTGTATCTTTTTTTTTTTTTTTTTTTGGCTTAACCCTCTAAAGCATTGCTGCCATCATGATCCATTTACCTAAACTGTAGAGTGAGTAGCAAAATATCTCACCCCCTCTCCTAAGGGTGGAAAAGATGAATGCTGATGGCATAGCAGGAGAGAATAAGTTTCTGTCTGTAATTAATTTTAACACTGCTGTCTCGGTGCTGCTGACATAGCTACTGTAGCGCTACAGAGAAAAAAAAGTGAGCAATCCATCTCTTACCTGCTTTCCATCAAATTTGAATTGGGTGTATAAGGGAGGGGGGAGGGGGGGGGGGGGTGGCCTTCTGGACTGACAGGACAGGTACTCTTCAACTTCAAGGACAATTTTCAGAAATCCACTCTAACTCTTAACAATGCAGCACTATGCAGCATTTTGAGTTAAGCTATCAGTTGATTGTCAGAAAAAAACTGCCTTGGCAGGTTATTTCCACTTACAAATCATCATCAGCACACTGATTTATGCAAATGTCCTGAAAGTTACAGAGGAAGTGTTCTGAGTTTAAACTTAAAAGTCTGCATGTCTGTCTACAGAAGGGTAATACACGCAGCACTTTAATTGGCTAGATTATATTTGATTGAGGAAAAAAATGTGCTTAGAATGTGTTTTCCCTTCAAATAGCATTGTCTAACATCGATACAGTTCACTATTACTACTGTTATTATTATTATTATTATATGTGATCACAAAGTTGTATAAAGCTTGTTCTGGGCTCCCTCAAGTTAGGTCAAAGGAAACTGATATCCACCAGGTCCTTAACACTGATTAGTAGCCATAGTGATTCTAACAGTGGTAATTCTAGTATGTATTTATGAATAGTGGTTGTAACATTCAGCACTGACAGCATATAATGGCACTATTTCCGGTTCAGTATTTAAAAAGGGCATTTGCTGACCAATGCAATACCAATCTACTAAATTTGGTAAACCTGTTAATTAAACAAAATTGTGACCTGTATAAAATTAGTCAGTAAATACAGGATGTAGATAATTAAAAGAGCCTTTGGCCTGATTAGTGATTTAGAGCAGCCATTCCCAAAGTCAAGAGCGCTGCGGCCCTTCCAAGATATACTTAATTTCAAACTGAATTTCTCTTATTACTTGTTACTGTGTCCCACACTTTGGGACAAACAAATTAACAGTGACCAACGCCCAAAGGTAAAGGCTTTAAAGTGACAAAGCTGGAGTTTGTCTTCATGCCGTGTGACTATGCTATTTTAACATGCCCTCCACTCGTGCATTCATCAAGCACTCAGGAGCAAAGCTCAGCAGTGGAGCAAACAGTCGGTTTTGCACAGCTTGCCTCTCGACCTTCTCTAACTGTTACTGTAGAGCATCACGAATGAGGAACACCACCTGCAGGTGTGCTGACTCGTGCTCCACCTGAGCCTCACGGCTGCAGTTGAATGGCGAGGCTGAGAGGAGAAACGTAGGGGGAAGGGGGGAGGAATTCACAACATCTTGCTCGTGAGGTGGTCGTGCTTGAAGCCTCCACGCCTGGATAAACCCCATCAAAAGCGCATTAGCCCTCTATTCTCCCGCCCCCTCCCTCCCTCCACCTCACCGCCCCTTCCTTTCCGTCCTTTTAACCCACCCTCTCTTTTCATGCATCCCCCTCCCCACCACCGTATAATAGTATCTGGACGGGCCACGCGGCTCGCTGACACATAGCCAGGCGAAAGAGGAGCGATGATGAATTGCTCCCTGTTGGTGTTATCCATGATGATAATTATTAATTTTCCCCCTGTTCTTCCTGGAGAATGGGGGCCGGAGAGCTGCAGTCTTGCAGAGCCTCCTCTGTGGGCCGCCAAGAATCCCACTGTCATCACTTATCACAGACAGAGCCGGGGCCCAAGGCTAAACGCTGATGAAAATGAAAAGCGCTCGTTCTGATTTGTCCTGTTTTTGGTGTGTGGTTGTGTTTGTATGTGGCTCTGTGCTTCCTCTCCTCTGTCTTATGTTTTTGATCCCTTTTTGTCTTCATCCCCTATATGGTAGGAAACATAGGCTTTTATCTGATTTCATAAGATGTCAGGTATGACACAAAATTTTTTTTGTTTAACGCCAAACAGGACAGCTTTTTTCCAGCAAACACCTACTATTTGCTACCTGCTTAGTAGATGGAGCAGTCCATCTACTGGTGAAGAAAATTGTAACATTTAGCATAGAGATCACTGTTTAGCATTGGCGGCGGTCTTATATCGGTCGTTATTAGCTATTTGCTCGTTGCCAGTACTGGTACCATTAACTGTCGATAAATGTAAAGTAAAAAAGCAAAGAAGTGTGAGAAACGCCATTCAATCATGTTATGAGTGTTGATGGTGTATAGTTTGTGCACATGAGCGTACTCTTTAGTGTCCCTGATGACCACACACGTGTTTGGAATCTGAGCAAAGTCAGGAAGTGTGTGTGAGCAAGTTATCGGTGACAGCATTGTCACATTATAAGCTCATAAAACTGACATAAATGCTGAGACCAATACTTTTATCAAAATATCGGCATTAGTATTTGTCTTAAAAACGCTATATGCCGTGCTGTAATTTAGTATCCTTCCCAGTTTTTGGAGAAACTGAGGAATAAAGAGAGAGATTACCATGCTTAAATTCATCAGGTGGACAGAGACAAGGCTCAAAATAAATATGGGAGTACATGGGCAAATATTTGCCCTCTGGCTAGCTATAACAACTCTGTAATCTGTGACATGATGCCTGTTGTCTGTTTAAATACTAAAATAATTTCCATTTCAGGGAATTCACCTTTTTTTTTTCCATGCGAAAATAAACAAACTTCTTTTTACTGTTTTCAATACCCATCTGAAGTTGAACTTTCAAGCTTTTACTAAGTCATTTCGGACACCCGGATAAGTTTGATAAGTTCTTCGCTTCCTCTTTAATTAAAAAAGTGCTAAAACATGTACAAATCAGGTGAGAGTCATCCAGACCTCATTTGATCTTCTTCTGTTTTATTTATGAGGCTGTTACATCCTGTTTTTTCAGTTGCGATTTTAATGGGGCTCTGAGCTGCTAAGCTGTTTGTGTAT
Source organism: Rhamphochromis sp. 'chilingali' (assembly GCF_963969265.1). Classification (NCBI taxonomy): domain Eukaryota; kingdom Metazoa; phylum Chordata; class Actinopteri; order Cichliformes; family Cichlidae; genus Rhamphochromis; species Rhamphochromis sp. 'chilingali'. The sequence continues at coordinate 8,786,853 of NC_137933.1, forward strand.
TTGAAAGTTTCTCTGGCCTAAATTTTAATTGCCCGTCTCGCTGGCTGTGTGAAAGTTGCACAACGCAAGAAGTGACAATCAATCTCGCTTATGAGGCATTGTCATCGACGAGGCGTGATGAGGATGATCTCTGCCTCTCTGGCTGAGAGAGGTGAATCTGCTCTGCCTGACGAGTAATTACAGCTAATTTCCTAATTACCTGAGCAGCGAGCTTTTCTGTAGCGTTCATTAAAAGCCATAATTGCATTGGGTTGACATGCTCTTTTATCCACTTTGGGTTCTTTTCTCACGGTTTAGCTGCGACTTGCGGTGCTGCCCCTGCCTGTCTCAGTCGATAAAGGTTGATTGAAGCCTCGGTGCTTGGAGTTTATTGAACGCAGCTTCTGACAGCAGCATGATTTATCAGGGTTGCGTATGTGTATTTTTGAGTGTGCTGCAAATACTTTTAGTATTGCAAAAAAATCTGAAATTGTTTGGAGAGTTTTACAGAAGCTGTGAACAGATGGTACTGTATTTTATGTCTTGAAAGAAGAAGCAGCATTCCCTCTGGCATTTAAATGGTTTCCCCATCCTCCATTCCCCATCTTCCATTACCTTGCAGTTTTTGTCTCCCTACCTTTTGTCTGTTTTCCTACCTTTACAGCTTCCTTTCCTCTCTTCTGTATACTATTTTCCTCTCTTGCATTGATTCAGCTCTTCTTTGTCTCAGAGAGCCGGCCTCCAAGTTGTCAGCTGCATCAGGATTAAAAGCTATTAGTTCTGCATCATTGCCACTACAAGTGCGCTCCTGAGATTGATAGAGTGGCTTTGTTCCTCCAGTGGGGGCAGATATGAGAGGAAAACAAACCTGGGGGGGGGGTTACACCTCATATTTGACAATGGTCACCTAAAGACTTTCCCTCAGTTTGTTTTTCAGTCAAATGTGTTTATGGCGCTGCAGGACTACAGAGCATGTTTTGGAGCAAAAACCACACTTCCTTGCTGGTTTTTAGTGAATTTACACAACTGTAAGACATGTTAAAAGCTCATTATTGGACCAGAGATTTTTCAGATGTCCGATTTCCCTTTTCCTTGTGGGAATTGTTGATTTAAATTCAAATGTATGGAGTAAAGCGTCATTCATTTTCCTTAACCTTTCCTTTTCTTCTTTTCCTGACTTTTGAGATTTTTTTTTTTTTTTTTACATTATTGGAACACTGCCACCAAAATAGCCACCTTTGATAATTTCATATAACAATCTAAGGTATATATTTTTGTTACTGTCAGCAAATTTCGCCCAGTGTTGCCTCATGCGGTAATTTGTTTCTTTTGTCCAGTGACAAGTCTCAAGCGAGGTGAGAGGGAGCACGCGGGGACATGTTGTTGACTCAGCCTAAATGAGAAAGCAAGTTGTTTTTGAGAAGAAGTGGGGCTGAAGAAAATAGAATGCAGTTCCCATACAACTCATTTTGATATCTACTATATGTAAGCTGGCATTGCCACTGTGGCTCTACAGACCACACACTAGGGCTGTGCAATACTGCACACTGGCCCTGTAAATAGAGGGCCAGTACTGCCGATACCAATACCAGTGGAGAGCAGTGTGTCGTGATTCATGAGATGAATCATGTTCAGTTTTCAAATTCTGAACATATTTTAATGACCACCAAGTTTGGAGGCCTGGAATGTAAATATCCATCTGATCATGTCTCTGTCAATGTCTGTGCTTTAAATGTTCTATAGGCTAGAAACAAAACAGAAAGTCAACACAAAAAGGTTCAAACATTTTTCATTGTGCATGTTTAAGGTTTATTTTATATTATTTTTTTAAATTAATGCAGTTTAGTTGGCTTCCTACTAAACTTAGTGGCAGTATTGATCAAAGTATCGATCCTATCATGCTAGTATTGATCCAATAGCAATACCAGCCTTGATATCAATACTATTGATACTATTGATATTGGCATCAATATGCCCAACTCTCACACGTAAGAATAACATGACAAAGCTGAATTGCGCTTTCTCCTTTAAGGAGCACTTTAAACACAAAGATAAGGGTGCATATCGAAAGTTTTTTTTTTTCTCCCAGTTTGTTTTTACTGTCTTGTTCTTGAACACAGTCCTTATCATGTGGCTCATATTGCTCATTAATATCTCGAGACATGGTCTGCCTCCAGCCTCGTGCGCACTCGCTCTCTCAGCTCTGCATGTCACCGTTGCAGTGTAGTCAAACAAATCCAGGGGTTTATTGTACTGTCACATTCTAACACACCCCTCATATTTCATTGCAGGCAATTGTGGGCTACTTTGACATTTTCTTCGACAAAGGCTGCAGCAACAAGGTAAGCAGCGACCGAGCCATTTAACGGAAACTCAATTATGTTCACGCTTTAGCGTGTTCCTCCTCCCTGAGGCATTCGCTGGCAATCGACGGGCGTCCTAGCCGACTGCTGATACAAGCACTTACCCAGCAGAGCCGGCCAGTTGGAACAGGCGATGCCAAGCTGTGTGAGCAGCACAGACACGCCTTCTGATTGCACTTCCTCTTTTACCTGAAACTCAAGTTGCATTCTATTGATTTGAATTTCAGTAAGATTCTGTTTATTGTACATACTCAGCTATAAATGATTCAGAGACCAATAGCTGTAAGAGTGGGTCAGCTTTAACAGAAACTCACCTCACCTTTTTTTTCTGCTTTCTGTGGCATATTTGACAGGAATCAAAAAAACATGGTTTCCTCTTTTGAAATAGTTTCACATTAATGCTAATTTCTTTCACAAAAATCTGGCCCTATAAATAGATTTGAAGTCCTTAAGCATTCAAATGTTTTGTTTTTTTGCACAATAATACAAAATGACAAAGTGATCCTCCTTTATAGAAACTCAGTACTGACTTTAGGATGCTCTGCTAATGTTTTTTCCCTCTCCACATTACTAGGTGATGTTCTCCACTGGTCCTCAGGTCACAAAGACACACTGGAAACAGACCGTGTTCCTGTTGGAGAAACCTGTGTCTGTCCAAGCCGGTGAGTCAACACTTCCCTGAGAAACACTCTACGACACTGTGCAACGTTTAGTGCTACTGTCTACTCAGTTCAGTTTAATTTTTTTTACTCTTATTTACATATTTTATAGGCAGGTTTGCATTTAATATTCAGGTGTGGTAATTCTCATGATATCATTTCACTCTTCTGGACCCTTTGGGGTGCGTCATAGCGTGTTGCAGTCAGTAATCTGTCTGTGGTGGAGATGTAGTGAGGCTGGTTGACACCCATTATCCGTCAAACACAGTGACAGCGAGGGATCAAAACAAATCGCATTCAGCCATCAGAGGCACCATGTAAAACTTCATCTGATAGCCAGCTGCAGGCCTCTGAATCATGATATGTTACAAGGGAGGCGTTTTGTAACTGGCCAGTCAAATATCTGCGGAATCGCTGTATCAGCACGTTAAAAGACAGTTAACTGATAGAGCTTGATGTGAGTCGTATTTGTATGATTGTTTATGGAAATGACTTTCTTTAAGCCCAATCTCCACCAAACTGAACTGGACGTCTTGTCCTGTGTCTTGTGTTCACTAACAGCATCATACAGTGATTCATCTAATAGCTATATTTTTTTAAATATTACAGATTTCACTTCATTGTGAGGACACTGACGCAGAAGTACATTATTAGAAGACATTTTGTTTTATGGTGTCATGTGTGTCCATTAGAATCACAAGCAGATGCCCACGGCAGGGTACTCAGAGCCATTATGCTATCATGTCAAGGCCCCTTGTGGTGTGGCTCTCACACTTTACAAAATGCCATCAGTTACTAAACCCTCATATAAGCACAAAAGTGTGACACAAGCGTGACACAAGTGTGTCAGTGTGTTTGTTGTTGTGAGGACATTTATTTCACCATTTATTTTATTATATTCACTTAAACATTTCCAAGTTTAACGATCACAAGTAACCGTACAACTCTTAACCTAATTCTAACTATATCCCTAAAACTAAATCTTAAGCCTCAACTAGGTTTAAAAGGTGTTTCAAAAATTGAGGGCTGGCTAAACCTAAAATTTCATCCCTCAGATAAAGCTGGCTCTCCAGTGGCTGGCAGTAAAGGCATTCTTCCTCAGTTTAACACACAGGGGTTTTGCTGTTAGAAAACAAAAAGGAAAAACAAAGTCAGATCACCTTATTAAAAAGTCTTTTCATCTCAGAAATGGTTGAAGAATTTGAAGGTTCCAGCATGTTTTCCTTTTCAGACATGGTGCTGATTCTCAAACTCAACCAGCCAGTTCTTTTCTCTTTATTGTAAAAGAAACGATTATTGCTGCTAGTGTTGCATTCAAAAATGGTATTCCCGTCACAGTATATCAGTTTATATACAGTGGTGTGAAAAAGTATTTGCCCCTTCCTAATTTCCTGTTTTTTTTTGTTTTTGTTTTTTTTTTTGTATGTTTGTCACACTAAATACCAGACAAAGATAACACAAGTAAACACAAAATGCAGTTTCTAAATGAAGGTGTGTTATAATATAAACTAAGTGTGGTATATCACATCTTGGGACAGCTGAGTTTAATTTCTCTAGCCACACCCACACCTGATTACTGCCACACCTGTTCTTAATCAAGAAATCGCTTAAGTAGGACCTGCCTGACAAAGTGAAGTAGACCAAAAGATCCTCAAAAGCCCGACAACATACCAAGGAAATTCAGGAAAAAATGAACAACAAAATAAATGAGATATCTTAGCTTGGAAAAGGTTATAAAGCTGTTTCTAAAGCCGTGGGACTCCAGCCTACCACATTGAGAGCCATTATCCACAAATGGCAAAAACATGGAACTTTACCGGGGTGGCTGGCCAGCCAAAATTCACCCAAGAGCACAGCAACAATTCACCCAAGGGGTCATAAAATATCCCAGAAAACATCCAGAGAACTGCAGGCCTCACTTAAGGTTAAGGTCAGTGTTCATGTCTCTACCATAAGAAAGAGACTGGGCAAAAGTGGCCTGCATGGCAGAGTACCAAGACAAAACCACTGCTGAGCAAAAGGAATGTAATGGCTTGTCTCAGTTTTGCCAAAAAACATGTTCATGATCCCCAAGACTCCCCAATATTCTGTCAACTGACAAGACAAAAGTTTAATTTTTTGGAAGGTGTGTGTCCCATTACATCTGACGTAAAAGTATCACAGCATTCCAGAAAAGGAACATCATACCAACAGAAAATATGGTGGTCATATAATGGTTTGGGGCTGTTTCGCTGCCTCAGGATGTTGAAGACTTGCTGTGGTAAATGGAACTGTGAATTTTGCTGTCACCAAAACATCCTTAAGGAAAATATTTGGCCATCTGTTTGTGACCTCAAGCGGATTTGAGTTCTGCAACAGGAAAATGATCTAAAACACACCAGCAAGTCCACCTCTGACTAGGCCACTCCAAAGTCTTCATTTGTTTTTCTTAAACCATCAAAATCCTGATCTAAATCCGATTGAGATGCTGCGGCACGACCTTAAGAAAGGTGGTTCATGCTCGAAAACCTTCCACCGTGGCTGAATTACAACAATTCTGCAAACATGAGTGGGCCAAAATTCCTCCACAGCCATGTAAAAGGTTCATTGTCAGTTATCGCAAACGCTTGTTTGCAGTTGTTGCTGCGAAGGTTGGCCCAAACAGTTATTAGGTTTATGGGGGAAATCGCCTTTTCACACAGGGCCGTGTAGGTTTGGATTTTTTCCCCTTTAATAATAAACACTTTCATTTGGAAAAAACATTTTGTGTTTACTTGTGTTATCTTTGTCTAGTATTTAAATTTGTTTGACAATATGAAACATTTAGATGTGAAAAACATAAAGGGAAATCAGGAGGGGGGTAAACACTTTTTCACACCACTGTAATACATAATGTCTGGATGATTTCACATTTATTACTGCTGTAAACTCTTTCTCTCTATGTTATCATAATGGGAATCATGGATATGTCTGCTGAAGTGGGAATGGATGAGCTTTGAGACTGGCTGTCCACTCAGTGGCCAGATATCAGACTTAGTCTGCTGTAATAAATGACCTGTGTGGGGACAGAGCCGCTTGATGTCCAGCTACTCCTAGCCGTGCTCAGCCTGCGAGGCCAGCACCCAGGGTGATAAGAATGTCAAAACTTCTGATGCTGCACAGACGCTATCACGGGCTTTGCATTATCCTAGGGAAGATAAATGCATCAGAGAGAGAGCAGAGAAGAATAGTATGCTAAAACAGAACAGAACTAGGAAGCTGCACAGTGATACCAAGAAGCATTATGCACCAGATTTTTTCACATAATAGTGCATGACATGGTCATGTGAAAAAGAATAGTGTGAAAAACACAAAAAGTTCAACCCACGATTTAGTAGTCTGTGGAACCTTTAGCAGTAATAATTTTAAGTTTTACTTTTCTGTTTAATTTTGTCAGTCTAATACATTGTTGAGCAATGCTGACCACACTTTTTTTTTACAGTGTTTTCTCATTTCATTGATGTTTGTTGTCATTAATTTATGTACAGCTCTCTTACAGACCTACTACAGCATTTCAATTATGTTACAGTTAGCATTTTGACTGGGCCACCTTGATTTTGTTTTTTCCTTCTTCAGCCAGAGATTTGTTGCTATGCTAAAGATCATAGTCCTGTTGCAGCAAGGCTGTAGCTCTCAGACAGATGGCCTGACATTAGACTGAAAAATATCTTAATCAGGGGGAGTTCATGGTAGGTGCAATCACTCCATGTTAACCAGATCCTGTGGCTACAAAACAAGCCCAAATCATCACCCCTCCTCTATCGTGCTTAACAGTTTGTATGAAATGTTTGTGGTGATATGCTCTGCTCTTTTTTTAGAGAGAAGAGATTTTGTCCTGTAGTATGCACTGCAAGGCATATAACACCGCAGATCATTTTTACCATCTGAAGCAGTGCCATCCTTTAGAGCATGCACAATGCTAGACTTTACTGTCCCATCCCTCTCCTTATGCCAAAAAATGAAGAGCGACAGCGATAATATGAATGCATCAGCCTATTTTTTGGTAAAAGACATGTTGGTAATAAGAATAGTCAAAAATTAGGTCTAAGGTCCATCTCAGGTGAAATCTCAGGGCACAAAGTGAAATTCATCAGAAATGGTCCACCAGAGAGTGACCTCAGACTAGCAATATGATCATGAACAGGAGATCATTTAAATCAGGTCAAGTTTTTTTTTTGAGGCAGAATTCTGTTTATTTCAAGTTCAAAGATTTAAGGAGCACCAAAACTGTTCTATGGGCTTATGACAAAACAGGGCTTCATTATTATTATTATTATTAGTAGTAGTAGTAGTAGTAGTAGTAGTAGTAGTAGTAGTATTATTATTATTTGTGTGCATTTTTGTAGATTTCTAGATTTCAGGAAACTAAAGAGCCGATTTCCTTTAAATATGCGGTGTACATTAATGCTTATTATCATGTGTGTTATCATGTTTTCGGGACCTCCAATAAACAACTATCCTGTACACAACCGGTGAACACCAAAAATGTAAAAAACCTCATGTGCCAATGGCCAGTCTGTTCACAGACTGGCCATTGGCAGTCTGAGCATATTAATGTCAGAAAATCAAACAGTAACATCTACAAGCTGACAGTTATAGTTTTTGCTAATTTGGGTTAAAAAAATTACAATTTAAAACGAAACAGCAGATTTGAATATAAGTCTGGAAGGCAGCTGGCTGGTGGTGTGTCTAGGTATACTCCTCTTTTGCATGTGCTGCCATCAGCTTCTGGCTCTGGTAATCCTTCATAGGATGTTACCTTTCCTGTAGAAACTTCTGAGCTCTGGTTATTTTTGGAGTGTAATGGATATGACTACCTCTAGAGGCCACTAGACCTCAGTTTGTAGACTTAAACTTGTTCATTCCTCCCACCTCTACACATGTTCTGTCTCACTCTGGTCTTCTTTGATCAGTGCCTATTTTACCTAGTCCTGCATTATCTAGAAGGCATAATGTCATGTTGCACCATTAAACACACAGACACAGATGTGTTTGTAGCCTGAGCTTTTTCAGCCTAGAAGATTCTGCCTCAAATTGGACAGATTAAGTCCATAAAGATCCATCAGTTTGTGCATGCGTCTCAAGCTTGAACCGAGCAGTGCAAGCAGAAAAAGTTAAATGGAAGAATAAAATGAAGGGAGAAGCAGGTTATTGATGTGCTTCCTCTACCCCAGCACCCTAACGGTCTCCAGCCTCCTCCAGGGGCTGTAAACCAGAAATGGAGTTTTTAACAGCATTCACCGGCTGCCTGCTAGGCTCCCATGGTGTACTTTTACAACACCCATATACACACATTCTTCTTTACACACTGAAATGCACAATTGTTTTTGCATAGTTCTGTACTAAACTTCTCCTTAGCTGTAAGAGAAAACTTTCTAAAGTCACCTTGAAGATGATAAAAGTCTCTGTTACACACACACACACACACACACACACACACACACACACACACACACACACACACACACACACACACACACACACACAATGGCCTCTCCTCTCGGGTTATGACTGAGAAGCACTTTTAGCTCTGATTGGCCGAAGTAAGGGCTGAGCATAAACAGCCAGTGGTTGTGTTTCATATTGGCTCAGGCTGTGGTGATTTATCGTGGCGGGACCAAATCTTATTTGATGTGTTTGTACGAGGTGCAGCAGTAATTAACTCTAAGGCCGCACTTCTGTGGGAGGCCCTTGCTCAAGAGAGAGTAGGCACGCAGCAGCCTGGAACAAAACATCGCTGCAAATCCTCCCGACTGGCAGCGTAATAAATTAAACAGAAAATCATTTGTCATGCTCTGGTGTGTTTGTGTAGCTCTAGTATTGAAGAGGAGGGTCTGTTTTTCACAGTTTTACCTGCTTAATGTTCACTGGAGAAAGGTCACATTTTCTTCTTTGCCTTTTTTTTTGTTTCGGTCCAAGAAAGTACCTTGAGCTGAAGCAGTGCCCTGGTTACGTGCTCAGAGCTAGTCAGAGCAGCTAAAACATGGGCGTGCATCATCATCCAGGCTTTCATTGGTCAGTCAGGTAGTCTTTATTCCTGCCCCCATTTTCATGACTCACCTCGTGTGTCCTGAGTGGAACCGTAGCTCTTCCAAATATCCTCACCCCTCCCTCCCTGCCTCACCTCTCCAGGCACAGTTTAAACACCTCTTTACCTCCTCAACCCTCCCCCTCTATCCTGTTTGAACTCTGAGGGTCCTTGAGCTGTCGAGCAGCAGTGGCCGAGCTAAGCTTAAAGTTCTTCAGGGTTGTAATTCAACACATGGATCAGTTGTGAGTGCAGACCGGTGCTCGGGATATACAATCCATCATCTCTGCACCTCTGCCTCTTCGCTGTGCGCTGAACGAGACCTGAGAAGCAGAAAAGGATTAGATGAAAGCAGATTGGAGCATAAGGGAGTATGCCAGAGAATTGTGAGTGAAATGTAGCTATGAGCATCACATCAGTGTCAGGTGAAGTCAGCTGCTGTGGCTTGCCCTTTTGTATAAAAATATACATCAGGATGACAGAAGGATCCCCAGAAGCTTTAAGAGTGAACATGTGCTTGAAATGAACTATTTTTAGCTCTGTTGTGTTGCTAAATTAACTGTGCGCGCGTCCCCCTTTATACTCTCTGCGACTTTCCCTCCTCTCCTTGTATTCCCTTTCTTTACACTTTTAGAAAAAGATTTTTAGAGGGAGATGGTGGTACTAGTTCTACAGGAGACTACAGGAGTGCTAAGTGAAATGTGAATGACAACAGTTTAAATGAATCACATATAACTCTGGTGTAATTTCATGGAGAAACGCTGCACTGGGCTGACATGGGCGCTTTCTGTGGGCCTGGTGGTGCTTAATGATACTGGCACGGTGATGTATGACATCGCAGTGAAAGCCCGACACCGTTCCCCGACTCATTTCCACACATGGTTAACTCTTTCTCCAAGGTTCTGAACGGCCAGTTTACTGAAAGCACGAGGCCCTCTTCCACTGGGAGTTTGCACTGACTGATTACAGCAGAGCTGCTTGCATACACCATGACTGAAAAGACACTCTGTCATGGGTTGTTTGTATGCTGCAATACACAGCTGACATTAGACGGACAGCTTAGAGAGCATAAGTCTTTGGTCACAAGACATTTTTATTTTCCTTTCAGTGCTGTTTTAACAAAAGGTTACCAAAGGTCAAGCAATTATTTCTTTGGCCTTTATCAACCTCTTATCAAGTGAAGTTTGACTGCAGCCTCCCAAAACCACCACACTCCATCACAAGACTACCAGTAAGGCAAAACCCAGTCCTCTAGAAACTTATGGCTTAGGTATATTCAGTTCCTAAAAAACAAGGATAAGGAAAGAGAGTTTGTTTCATAGCTATCATTGACTGATTTCTAATGGTTTTCTTTATCAGCTTTAGATTGTGGAAATTGTCTCATTTTATAAGTCAAATGCACAGAGACCAGACTTCAGCCTTTGTAGAGACACAGGAAAAGACAAACTAGGCATGTGTGTCAGTGACCTTTTCCTTCACGGTTGGGTAGTTTTGCTTCTATATTGTTGACCGATGACCAAGTTTATTAAGTTGGGGGTGGAGTCGGGGGCAGAATGGTGTCTTTCAGTTTATTACTATGGGATGTATCTTGTTTTCAGGTTTGCAACATTTCTGTGTATTGTCTTTTGTAGAAATCTTTTGGTAAAGTTTTATTAGTTATAAAAAAACAAACTGGATGATTGGCATGAAAAAAGAACATTACAAAAGTTATTAACCAGTGTAGTAATTCAATTTTATTTTATTTTTATACCACCAAATCTAAATAACGGTTGCCTCAAGGCGCTTGATATTGTAAGGTAAAGAACCTACAATAATACAAAGAAGACAGAGAAAACCCGAGCAATCATATGTGACCCGCTATGAGTAAGTGCTACAGGCAACGGTGAGAAGGAAAAACTCCCTTTTAACAGGAAGAAATCTCCAGCAGATCCAGGCTCAGGGAGGAGCGGCCATCTGCTGCGACCGGTTGGGAGTGAGGGAAGGAAGATGTGCTATGGAAGAGAGCCAGAGATTAATAATAAATGATTAACTAACTAGTACAACTTTATTTCCTAAAAAGGTTGCGATGCTGTGTAAACCCTTTTTTTTCTGCCATTCACAAATTAGAAACAGATCAAGGACAACAAAAGACTGGACAAGCTGCTGAAAAATACCTGTTGGAACATCTGAAAATTAATTTGGTTATTTGTTGATGATTTTTGGGTCCTTAAAGGAGCAGCTTTAATAAAACAATTGGTGCCTAGCTCAGCTACCATAGGGTGAGATGCGGGGTAAACCCTGGAGAGGCCACCAACCTGGCGCAGGGCTAACACAGAGAGACACTCACACCTATGGGCAATTTTAATATATAAACATATGCTATCAACGCACAGTTAAAAAGAGAGCATTTCCAGTAGGATCAGTGTGCACTATTGCACATGGCATGGGTAACTTTACCATCTGTGAGTGCTGGTGTGTTAATGCTGAATGATATATGCAGGTCTTGGAACAGCATCACTCCCTTCAAGTGACTGCTTTGCTTATTTTAGTAAGACAGCACCAAACAATATTCTCCTCTAAGATTTCTTGTCATGTGTACTTTTGGTTTGGTTACTTGTTTTTAAATACTCTTTCTGAAAGTGATTCAGTAATAAGGTTGTAATAAACTAGAAAGTTTTCACCACTGTTCTCTCCCAACATAGCAGTGGCCCCCACTTTCCACACCCAAATATGGAATATTCTTATGTTCCATTACAATTTGTCACACAGTGGTTTTTGTTTTTGTAAAAGCCCCCACAGAGAAACGCCACGGCTGTTTGCCCTCCTTGTAGTGAAGTGACAGCCCCAGAGCACAGCACCAGCAGCAGATTCTGTGACAGCACCGTTGGCATGGAAACGAGTAAGACATGACAGCAGCGATGGCGGACAGTTTGCTGGAGAAAGCTCCACTGTCAGCATTTTCTCTCGTCGTCCTCCTCTAACCTCCAGCTATGTGGAGCGCGCAGCATGCGGAGAGGAGGCAGGCCGGGGATGGAGAGCGTGAGAGGATGCTTGTTTGCCATTTGGGTAAACATTCATTTACCTCCAGCAGTCAAACGTGAAGTTAATCAGAGTGATTATGCGTCATAATCAGCAGCGCCTTCTCACAGCCTCACCGATCACTCGTGCATCGCACTGTAGACGCGCTGCCTCCTTGCTGCCATCTGGGGATCGCGACACATCTGCATTCATACACGCACGCTCACAGACAATCTTGCTTATTAACATACATTAAACCACATTGCCTTTACACACATCATCATTTCTGTAAGCGACAGTGCGTTCAACTCATACTGCAAAGGCCTGAGCTCAGCAGCACTGTAGTGCTGCAAGGCATCAGGAAGACTTGTTTTTATGAGCAGTTACTCATTTCTGGTTTACTATGGACACACGGATTGATTTCAGTCTAATTGTTTTCTGTCTTTTGATTTATTCATTCATTTATTTATTTTTTATCAGTGCATGATATGTCCAGTTTTATTTCCCTGAAATTTCTATAAGGTGAATAAAAACAAAATCCACACACATCAGTAGTGCACTTGAGCAAATATGACATATGTAGCTGCATGTATACTTTATAGCATTTTGGTGTTTTGGTGTTTCTTTGTTGTTTGCTAACACTATAGAATGTAGAAAATACTGAAACACTGTCCCTCTTTTACAAAAAATGCTCTTTTTTTTCCTCTCAGTTTTGGTTCAGTGCTTTGGGACTTCCTGCCTTTGTTAGTAATCCTACCTGACTAGAATATATTAAGACAAACTGATGGTAAAAATCTTGTCTTTCTTTAAACTCTGAGTTTCATTTGCAGATTTTTACGTGGTTTTTGGCTGTAACTGTTTATATTTGATTTCTTTTAATTCATATTACTTCAAAACTGATGATTTACTGTAATGTGTCTTATTAACAGCCTTTATATTTTGAGCAAAGTTCTACTTCTTGTGGAAAGTTATCCCTCAGGGGTAGATTTCAGCTCACAGATGAGTTAATGATGACGCATCCCTTCAAAGAGAAAGAGGGAGAGACCCTCCAGTTAAATGTAATGTGACTTCAGTATAAAAAGGTGTACTGTACTCATATTTCGCTGTCTTTGATATTTTCTTTAGGGGAAGAGCTTCAGGGAAAGATCACTGTGCGCAAAAACAAGAAGGATCCACGCTCACTGTGGGTTACCTTTGAACTCCGAGACAGGAAGCAGACTTATAGCCTCCAATAAGGACAACCATCACATGGTCCTTGCCACGAGTAGTTCGAAAGAATTAATACCTTAAGTGTTTTAAATGTTGGTATTGTTCTTGGCTTTTGAAATAAAACATACTGTAATATGAGATTTCCTCCTTGTCAGTGTCTTTTTGTGCACATTCAGTGTAACTACACAAAAATGCACATTCAGCGTGACTGTGTTTATTTTTACACATACTGCCAAATGCATGCTGTTGAAATAGTAACTGCAAATGGTTAACAAAGGATCAAGGCTTCTTTGCTCTTTGTGCACTTAATTGTTTTATTTATTTAATTTTACCTTGATAAAATTGACATTTTCCCATTAGAGTAAAAAATGTTCATTTTCCACCTTTAATGTCCATCTTTTTTTTTTTTTTTTTTCCCCTCAGTTATAGCTTCAAGTCTGTCATACTGAAACAGGAGCCATCACACCAGCCACAGGTTCTGTGGACATTTAGCGCAGGTTTATCTGGGTTAGGTTTATGCCTGAATTTACTCTTCTCTCGGTTAGGATGAGTGTCACTGTCCCTGCTGCCAAGAATCAAGCCCGTAGCATCATATTACCACCAGGAACCATGTTTTACAGATAGCTATAGACACTTTTTGAGTTCATCACTGCATCAGACCTGTTGCCACAGATTTCCATTCCAGTTTTGGTGTAATTTGGTATACTTCAGCCTTTTCCCCTCCCTTTCTTAATGATGGCTTCTTGATGGCCATCCTTCCACTGAGACCATTTCTGATGAAGTTTTGGCCGTTTTGGCCTGAACATACCATTTAAAATTTGTTCTTTACTAAGTTGTCTGTTATTTGCGAACACAGCATTGGTTCATGCCTTAAGTTATCTTTGTCAATAAGTCAATAAAACGAATTACAAGTCTGAAGCCCAGAAATCAAGATGTAAAGAAAAAATGAGTGACTCAAAGTTGCTTGAGTTCTACCCAAAAGAGTTTTTAAGATTTATCTTATAATATAATTAGAATCTTTTTTTCCTGGGGTAATCTTGGGTAATCACTGTGCTTGTGGAAACCATCACAGTCATCTTGTAGTTCTACGGTGTTCCATAGACATCATGACTCAGTGTGCACAAGCAGTGTGAATGTTTGCTGCCTTTAAAATACATCCAGACTTTTATGTGTCACAGAGGGTCTCAAATCAAATTCAGTCAATGTTAATCAAGAAGCACAAAGTGGAGCACCAAAGGCAGAGCATATTTTTATAAAGAAAAGATTTCCATTGGGGATCATTAAGTAGAGGATATCAGCTGGCCAAACTCTTGTCTAAACCATTTAAAGTCAGTTCAGCAATCAGAGAGGCTGGATATTTTTCTGAAGCCACTATACATGCAACCTTGATGTCTGAAGATTGTTTAACAGTTAAAGACAGCGTCAGGTGCAACCTTAAGTCTTTCTCTTCAAATCCGCAATTTTACTAATTTCACTAATTCTTCAAATCATCACTCACATGCATCTCTGCCTCATCCAAAGGAGGCTGCTCTTTGTTACAGATTGTGTGCGCTTGCCAGGTATCCCTCCTTATTGTCCTACTTTGAGCTGTGTGATACCTCAGCAGGGGCATCATCCATCTTCCGTGAGTTTACTGGGACAATGCAAAAATGAATTTAAGCTTTAAAAAGGCTGACTGAAGCCTCTTTACATACTCCACCGAGCAGGTCTGCTTACAATTACCCCCCCCCCCCCCCCCCCCCCCCCCCCCCGAGAAAGAGGAGTCATCTGTGAGGGGAGCAGCGGACTCTGGGCCTGGCTCCCTGTCTTAATGATGATTTGACGGTCACATTTCTACCGCTTCCCTGTCGTCTCTGGCATTCTATTCCTACAGTGTGCTGTACAAGGTGACATCAAACAGGGCGAATGCTTTTTTTGTGTACATGTTTTATTTTTTCTTGCAAAGTTGGATTCGTGGGATTTTGGTTGCGTGGAGTCAGCTCTTTAACTACGCTCCATTCAGTAGTGTCATTTTTGGCTGGACTGCGAGGGACCTGCATCTAGAGACTTTTACGGAAATCGTTCAGCATCATTCCCACATTTTCTGCGGTGTTGTTTCATAATAAACAAGCACTGATGTGTCCTTTGATAAAACTGACGAAAAAAAGAATTCACAAAGCTGGCACCGCCGTGATTAAAAGCCTTAAAAGAGCCTAATAACGCGCCTTTGTTCACAATTGATTATGTTTATTGTCTCACAGCCTGTGCCATTCGTTTTCTCCACATTATTCTGTAAAAAATGACGCTCATTCTGAGAGGTAATCAATTTTGTAAATCTATTGCACTTAAACGCTCAATTACAAAGCAACATATTTATGACACATTCATTGCTTTGGGTTGGATCACTGTGTCTGAAATAATAATGAAAACGAACGTCAAACAGAAGGAGAAAACAATCCTGAAGCTCAAAGAATTTTCTTTACTTACAACGAAATAGCTCCTTAAATGAAACGAACCCAATTTATTTATAAACACCTTGGGGTCTTTGTCACTGGACGAACTTGAACTGCAGTGTGTGAAGGCTCTGTCAGGGCCGACTGATGAGGATGCTGATAATGGGAGTCGTGCGCCTCGGCATGACCCCCCCCCCCCCCCCCCCCCCCCCAGCTAACCCCCCTCCGCTGAATCACGGCTTCCCAGGCGTTAGAATTGGTGCGGCTTCTTATCGCTCAGGCGACAGGGGGAGTGATCAATTAATTACAAGAGCTCACATAATTAACGAGCACGAGGAGACACTCGGCGAGAGGCAGTTCACATCCTCCGTTAGGATGCAGTCCGCTCAAAGTAATGAAAAAACACACACACATATATATGTGTGTGTGTGTGTGTGTATATATATATATATATATATATATATATATATATATATATATATATATATATATATATATATATGCTGACACAGTAGAATTTAAACAGTTGCAGGATGTGACGCATCTAATGCGCACTTTCTTCACTTTGGTGCGCGTGTGCAAGTAGTGTAAACCACGCTGTTTCTAAAGAAAATACAACAAACCGGGGTCTTTTTGGCAGTGGGCGTGTATGTGCGCGCGCGTGTGTATGTGTGTCAGTCCGCGCGCACAGCGGTCTCTGGAAGAGGAGCAGAAATCAATTACAATTATTCTCTGTTGACAGTATAATTAAACTCAAGGCTGTGGCTAATACAGCCGCTCCAGACTCTTATCTGGAACGGACGGAGATTTACAAGCGCAAGCAGCCCGGCGTGCATAGCAAGCGAAAGGCCCCGAGTGAGACCCTCGCGTGTCCTGCTGGTACCACACCGATCACAGCGGGCGAGCAGAAACTGCCCCAAACTTCCCCAGCTGTCCAAAATACATAAATAAATTAATAACTTAAAAAGAAAAAGAATCAGGGCATTAAACGGACATTTAATGTACTAGTTTATTACAGCGGTTCAGATGACGTTTTTAAAAGCGCTCCGAGTGCTTAGAGAAGAAAAACGCCATAACGACCAGTTCACAGTATAGCAAGTTAGTTTAAAACATAAATTATTATTTTCGTTTATTTATTTTATTGTTTTTAGAGGCTCTTTGAGATTTATATCGCATGTTAGTGAACGCTACCTGGTTAAACAACGTACTTGACTGGCAGCGACGCACTAATTATTTTTCCGTTCACTGGGATTGACCTGACTTGACTTCACTCTTGTGAGCAAACTTATGTCCACGTTGCCGGAAAGGATCAAGAGGAGCCAGTTTGGCTTGTTTCCGACACAGTTTACCACCCGTCCCGTGGCCTTTGTTTTCATTTAAGCTCATAATTAACGCTCCATTCTTAAATCATCAGTTCACCAGTGGGGTTTTAGTTTGGGGGGTAAAACACAACTCACGGGACACGTGTACAGCGAGATTCGGAGAATACGCAATGCAGTGTTTTAGACTGTACAGTATGCCCCCCTCCGCCTCTTTGGGGTGTCACTGCTTCCAGTGCAGGCTCCAGTGGTTGGCTCCGGCTCCCCTTAAAACACGTGACTTTAACTTAAAAAAAAAAACAGAAATCTTCTTGCGTAAGACTTTAACAAATGAGTAGCTTTGTCAAGACCTCGCCCACTTTTTTTTCTCTGTATTTGATCAGTTTCCTATTGGTGACGCACGAAGGAACGTATAGAGCCCAGAGCTTTGTGCGTAAAACCCGCCAAGTGGAAAAACTATTTATAGTTCAGGCCATTTTTAGCACATGGTGTATTCCACCCATACAACTTCTGAAAATGTGTGTGTGTGTGTCTAATTGTAATTGTTGAATGTGAATTTATGAGAATAACTATAAAGAACTCCCTCATCTTTGATTGTCAGCTTAAGGCACAGTCTTAGTTTCTTTTCTGTAAAATAAAGTATTTGATGTTGCTACGCTAATTGGAACTACTGGCTTATCCTGGCTCAGCACAATGCAAACATTACTTAGGCCTCGGTGCGCTCCAGTCTATTCAAATTCCCCCCAATAATTACCCAAAACTGGAAATCTTTATCCAGACAAGCCACGTGAGATCAAGTGGGACGCTCCCCTGCATGCGTGTAAACATCCCACACTTCCTTAGAGACAAGTGTATTAATCAGGTTTTGGAAGGCTCTGTCCGGCGCTCACGCATTCAACGTGCGTAACCAGACAATTCACGCACGCACACACGCGCCCCCGTCGTCTTGTTCTCCTGTTGTCCCTTTAAAAATCCGAATCCAAGGCCAATGATTTATCAAACTCCTATTATCAAGAAAATGTCACAGGAAGGGCACCTTGCTCTGCACTGACGCAAACCCCACTCTTTCCCACGGAGCTATAGAAAAGCTTTGCAGTTGGTACTTTGCGGAGCTACAACCAGTCCGCTTCTAGTCGTCTCCTCATCGGGTTTTTTTTCCTTTACAGCTGTTTCCAGCCTGCTGGCAGAGCTCTGAAAAAAATGGTAAGTGTTCCAAACTAATTCGTGTAACTATTCTCCTGCAGTTTCATCTATCTATCCTCTGTCATCTGAGTGTATTCTCTTCTGTTTTTATGCTAATCTGGCACTTTTCTTGCAGGGGGGCACTGTTTAACGCTTTCAGGCGCTCGAGCTGTCCGTGGTGCTGAAATGCAGCTGTGGTTTCACACTGAAAAACTTTAACCGCCTTTTCTCTTCTGTGTCACCTAACCTTTTTATTTCTTTATTTCCGTTTTTAGAGAAAAATTTCAATGGGAAAGTTAACATTTGGTTGATCATGTCTATTTTTGTAACCTTTTTTTTTCTCAATTTACTCGCTTTCTACAGACTTAAACGGAAGCCAGGTAGTTAGTCCCCCGCTAAAAACACAACTAAGAAAACAACAAACCGGTCAGTAATTTTTCTTTTCTTTTAAGGATTTATTCCTGTTGGCCCCCCCCCCCCCCCCCCCCAAGTTACATTTCAGGGGATTCATTTGTAATTCCACGCCCGTGGTCTGCTCACCGCTGGTAACGCCGGCGATCTTGCATGCCTGCGGGGAGAGCGAAGCCACCGAGAGACCCGCAGCAGCTTGTCTATTGCCCATAAAAATCAGTGGATGTGTGTGGCTGAATGACATGAGGGGGGAAATGGGGCGTAAAATTAAAGAATCTTGCAGAAAGCGAGAACCGGAGAAGCAAAAGCAACCCCCTCCCTCCAACAAGCACAAGAAGCACTTTCTCCACACACACACACACACACACACACACACACACACACACACACACACACACACACACACACACACACACACACACACACTCGGCAGACATTGAGCTGAAACTATGGAGCGACCAGAGCCACAGCATACAACAGAAAAGGGAAAGAGCGTAATTTTTATTATGATTTTTTGTTTGTTTGTTTGTTTTTAGTCCCAGAGCAGCGATGGCCTGCAAACGCCTGCTGGTTTCATGGTTTCTGCCCTGCTTTTTCCTTTTATCTCGCTGATCTGTCGCTCCCATATTCCAGGATCTGTCTGACCACAGAGACATGGCCAAACAACCGGCCAGCGCTCCCACCGGCTACATCCCTGCGCAGCAGTCCGACGGAGCCGCGGGACTTACAGGAAACAAACCGGACAACACGGCAGCGTGCCCGCCGTCCACTCCTCGCCATCACCCGGCGCCTCAGCCGCCGCCTCCTTGTAACGAGCGCAACACTTTTTGTCCCGCGGAAAATAAACCGGGGGAACCGGACAGCAATAAAGAATACGGGACGTTTAAAAACACCCCGCCGGCCGTCCCCGGATCCGTTGCCGTTAATTCGGCCTTGAGGAAGGATTCCATCGGTTCGGCCCGCGGGGGGTCCGCCCAGTACGGCGACCCGCTCCGGGCCACCGCTGAGCAGAACAACACCGCAGGCAACTGGACGTCTATGAGCCAGACCACCATCATACTGGGAACAGATGGGAACACGTCTGTTCAGCCTGGAACCGTGGCGGGGGTAAGTCAGCTAAATGAACCGTTACCTTAACGGAGGGCGGCCGCTGTGGAGGCAGGTGCGGTGTGGATGTGTTTCCGCTCGTGGCTGATCGGAGAGCTGACTGGATTAACCTGCTGCCTCCAAACAGGGGGACAGTGCCACGCAGACCTTTAGTAATATCTCTGCTGTGAATAACAATCTGTGGAACTCTAAAAAAATGTGGTAGCTACCCCAGGCATTGATTTGTGACGGACGTGTTAAGCTGTTCATTTGTAGCCCCAGAACTTCTGAGCTGAATCAGAGGATTCTTTAAAAGTGGATCTTAAGAGGGAACCGTCATTGTGAGGACAGACCGTGGGTTCGTTGTCGGGATGCTTAAACAGTATTGTCTGATACATAGTTCGTGGTCTTTATTTAGTTATTTTTCTTTCATGCACCGGTTCGGGAAAGCCTGTATTGGGAGTGAGAGTGGTTCATTCAGCGTATGCAAAGATTGTAAGCGCGCGGAACGCCCACAGGTGTAACAGACTATGGTGAACCTCTTCGCAGTGATACCGGGTTGAATCACGCATGTGTTGTAATTTGGGTGGACCCTGAGCTATTTGCTGTCCTTGATTTGCGCAGCGTCTGTTCTGATGCTCTGCAGCAGTCTGCGGTGTCTGATCAAAACTTTAAAAACCGCTTATGTCAGCTAAACATGAGGAAAACAAAGCGCGCACACTGGGCTGTTTTGTTTATTCACGATTAGATCGCCCCTTTAGACATAAACCTATGGCTGTTTCCGGTGTTTTTTATTTTTCTTATTATTTTAGTTACAATTCTAAACTTGATTTGTGCTTGGTGGTGATAACATGGTTAATGAAAAAAAGAGAACTGAATCATACTCTCGCGGTATTCTCGGTGTTCCCTGCCCACACTTGGTATGGCCCAAAAGCCCAGGTGTTATCCGGCTGATAGACAGCGCTGTATTACAGGAGACTGCGGATTGTTTCCAATCCCCAGGAGGGCATCCCCCACCACCCCTACCATTTCACACGCTCACACTTACAGAAGCAGACACACAGACACATTCCCATGCAGCGCAATGTTTGTGAATCGGAATCTATATATTCAACACAGTCTATTTCCTGAATCTGATAAATGAGGTTCTGCTGTGTAAAAAAAAAAAAAAAAGTTCTCCTGAATCGATCCTCAGGAAATGTTTTTAATCTCCGCATGAAATTCCACGAAGATTTCCAGCGGTTTGGTGGAGGTAACGGCCCTTAAGCGTAGCAGAGGATGAGACGAGTTACGTGTGTAAGCTTTGAGAGCCGCTATGGAATTCTGATTGTCGTGTGTAAAACGGAACAAAATTAAAACATAACGAACACAGTGAACAAAATGTAGATGGCCCAAAAAAAAAGTGTTTTGGATCGGATTCGTCAACATTTTGTAAATAAAAATGTTCCAGATTTTCAGTCAGCATGATGAATGTGGAAAAAACGCGCTTTGATCAGTGAGCATGTAATATTATTGTCTGTAAAGGACAATTCCCACCAGAATGATGAGTTACTCTTTTTAATTATGTATTTATAATTTGTTTTTAAACTAGAGAATGCTTTTTGTTGATGGGAGATGAGTTAGCCTGAGTGCTTCTTCTTGTGGTTACACTTAGCTTTAAAAAAAAAAAAAAAGATTATTATTACTTTTTCAAAACATTTTAGAGACTCAGTGTTTTCCCCCCTCAGGTTAACGAAGATGATGACGAAGGGGGAGATGAGAATAAGGCCAGAGGAAACTGGTCTAATAAACTGGATTTTATTCTGTCCATGGTTGGCTATGCAGTGGGACTGGGAAACGTGTGGAGGTTTCCTTATCTTGCCTTCCAAAACGGGGGAGGTAAGACTTTATGTGTGTGTGTGTGTGTGTGTGTGTGTGTGTGTGTGTGTGTGTGTGTGTGTGTGTGTGTGTGTGTGTGTTTTAAATAATAAAATAAAAATTTCAGTCAAGGCCGGAATTAGCCCCATTCATTCCTTTATCCTGTTAGGCCTGTAAGCATGCGAATGCTAAGAGAACTATGTTGAAAATGAATTAAAAAAATAGGTTATAGTGCTGGGATTTCCTCTGGTGGTGCGCAGATATAATGTGCTTACATCGCAAGCAAAATCGACTCTCATTATTTTAACTGGCATTCTTGTCCTTGTTATAACTGCTTTATATAGGAGTTATTATCAAATAATATCCTTAAATGTTGCAGAAGTCATTAAAAGCTGCCGTATGTTTTTCCCCATATGCCGAATGTTTTTTTTTTAGAAGCAGCCAAGTACACACTTCACGTTTGATGATTTTCACTTTATTCCATAGTTAGGTTCAGACTTTGGTGCTTCTGAAACTCCGCTCTGTAGCCTGGTCTTTAATTCCCCGCAGGAGCTTTTTTGATCCCCTACCTGACCATGCTGGGCATCGCTGGGATCCCAATCTTTTTGTTGGAGGTTTCCCTCGGCCAGTTTGCAAGCCAAGGGCCAGTGTCAGTGTGGAAATGCATCCCCGCTCTGCAAGGTAAACTGGCCCATCTCCTCATCTTTAAGAAATATAATTTTAAAAAAAGAAATAAAAAAGAAATAAACATATAAAACCCAAATAAAAAATAAATACATTTTATAATCACGAGTTCTCCACTTTCCTTAAGAGTAATTTATCTATTTCGTCTCATTTATTTATTTTAGGTTGCGGGATTGCCATGTTGATAATATCTGTCTTGATAGCCATATACTATAATATTATAATGTGCTGGACACTGTACTACCTGTTCGCTTCGTTGAAGGGCTCACTGCCATGGGCTAACTGTAGGAATGAGTGGAACACGGTGGAATGTAAGGACAAAGACATGCTGCTGTTAGGTAAGACACACACCTTCACACACACATACACACACACACACACTAGAAAAGCACCCCACTCTCCACAATACGCAATGCGTCATGCCTCCCTCAGCTAAGGTGTCCTGCAGTATAATGAATACTGACCTGTGATCTCTGCGGCGTTTCACTCTGAAAAATACTTAAACTTAAGAGCACCCAGTTTGTTTTCTATATGATCCGGTTGGATTGTTAGAGACCAGTAAAGTAGGGGATGAAGGCCCCAGGGAGATAAAATCCCACCTGAAACACGCTATATTTATATCTTCGATTATTCTTTTGTGTGATTCTGTCAGATTAAAGCATTGCTTCATGTTTTAAAGCTGCAGCATGGGGCAGAAGCAGCCTGTTAGTGGTCTGACACTGAATTAAACTGTGGATAAAATTATGTTTTAGCAAAGAAAACATAAAAGCGGAGAATCGAAGGCGTCTTGGCGTCGATTTGCATCGAATAAAAGTCGAAAGAGG
Source organism: Rhamphochromis sp. 'chilingali' (assembly GCF_963969265.1). NCBI lineage: Eukaryota > Metazoa > Chordata > Actinopteri > Cichliformes > Cichlidae > Rhamphochromis > Rhamphochromis sp. 'chilingali'. The sequence goes on from NC_137933.1 coordinate 8,809,901, forward strand.
CTTCACTTTGTGTAATATTTGCCTTTAGCGATTCTGTGAATTCAGCACAAAAACTGCTTGCTTGACAAATTTACTGTACAGGCTGAGCTGCTGCAGTGCTGCAGTGAGCCCGAGACTGACCCCTGCTGGATGAAACGGGAAGGCCTATTCGGGTCTGCATGTCTGCGTCTTTTGAATAATGAAGCAGACAAGAGGGAGCAAAAACGTGAACTATGTAGCCTGACGTATGTTAATGTGTTTACATATATGATTTTATCGTGTGGGTGAGCGAGGTCTGAACAGGTTTGCAATGCAATGCACAAGCTCTGCAAAAATAATCTGTTATATGCATACTTTAATGTTTCCCTGAGATGTGGATATATTAAAATATGTATATGGAGTAATATTACACTACAATGTAATTTTTAAAGCTATATTTGTGGCCTAGGGTCATAAAGGATTCATGTCATGTCATCGCATGTTGTCCACTGAGTGCCCCCCTCCAAAAAACGAACAAACAACAACAACAACAACAACAACAACAAAAACAACAACGAGTTGCACAAGTGTGCAAAGCGCAATTAAAAAAACGTCCTGAATCATTAAGGCCCAGTTAATATAAGCTTGAAATGACTGAAAATAGAGTCATATAAAAAGCTTAAACCTACTTCTGTCTACCTTGTTTGCATGAAAAAAATATATAAATAGTGAGAACAGGGCTCAGAAACATTTATTTAATCATATTCAGCAGTGCAGGATTTTAACAAATACAAGTGGAAGAAGTTTCCAGTGAGGCTACACTACACTGTACACTGTATCCATCTGGCCGTTTCCTCCCACTTCTTACTCACATCCATCTCTTCACCCCAATTCAGAGTGTGTACCTGAGCGGGCAGTAAGTTGTGTCCCACAGCAGCTCTCTGCCAGCCTCTCCAAGCTGACGTGTATTGATTTCTGATTGGAACAGACTCATGCATCCTGCGGGACAGAAACATCACGTCCATCAAGAACTCCACTTTCTGCACGTTGGCAAACACAGCGGGAAACCTGACAAAGCTGCTAAACATGAGTATGGATGGAAACAAGACATATGTCAGCCCCAGCGAGGAATACTTCAAGTGAGTGAATCCTCTGGCCAAAATAAAATGTTGTTTTCAATTCCTGAAAAAAAGATCTATACACTTTTAGCCAGATTTAAAAAAAAAAATACATTTATGACTGGATGAAAGACAGAATCTGATATTTTTTTAAAACCATTCTCTGCAGTCCTCAAGCCATCAAAAAAGTGATCATTTTGCTTCAGTAAAAAGTTCATGGACACTTAGATAAGGTTTATTCCTAATAATTCTAGTTTTATATCTTCTTGTTTTATATTTTGCATTTCCTTTTAATGTGACAACACACAAGTACATGTCCAGATAGTTGCCTGAAGCCACAAATTAATCTTTTAATTTCATACCCCACAAAATCACCCACATAGGAGATATTCACGTAAAACACTGCAAAAATAATCTCAAAAATGTACAAAAAAGTACAGCACAATAATAATAAAAAAAAGTCCTGCAGCATTTTATGAAAACATGTTTATGTACACTTTAACAACAATATAAAGACAGAAAAAGCAGAAGGAAAGAAATCAAGTCCGGAGTGGGGTAATCGTACTGTTTTCCATATACAAGGAAAAAACTGTACAGAGACTTTGTAGTTCTCTCTTATTGCACTCATTCAGCTTAATATCTTTAAACACAACGAGGCTATCCTCGCAATATATAATTAATGATGATTTATGGAGATTTGTGTCAAAAGTTGGGCAAAAAAAAACAACTTACATAAATCTTACATCTCTGGCAGACCCTCTGACATGTTTGGGACTCTGTAATAAATGACTCGGCAAAATGAAAAAACAAACAAACAAACAAACAAAAACAAAAAGTGTCAGCATGAACTTTTGATCTGCATTGTTTTTTGTTTTTTAGACTTAACCTTTCTGTTTGAATAACACCTGCAGGTACAATGTGCTGCACATTTCCAAAGGGATTGAATATCCAGGAGACATCCGCTGGCCTCTGGCCGGCTGTCTCTTCTTGGCCTGGCTCATTGTCTACGCCTCTTTAGCCAAAGGAATCAAGTCATCGGGAAAGGTAACAAACTAAAAACAAAACTAAAACCTGCCTTCCGATGTCTTTCTGCTTGAAGTTTGAAGCTCAGAAGACATGCTGCTATTAGTTTTCCTTTGATTGCGTTCCCTTTAATGATAATATCGCCACCTAGTGATGAAGTATGTGACACACAACCTTTTATGAGGAAAAACTGTCATTTCCAAAAATGTAAAAATAACGCAGATCTGAGTTTATTTCCAAGAAAAATTTCATATGCAAATACCCAGAGTCTAGAGAAACGCAAAACAAGTGCATTATATTGTGTTTAATAAATTATCTACTTCACAGCGATTCTTTTAAACTCCGTGTTTGAGTTTTTTTCTCTCGTAAGAAATACTTAAATGTTACTTAAAATAACTGAAAGCTATTTTCTTAGTTTAAAGAAAGCAAAAGAAGGAAAAAATAAATACATAAATATATAATTTATAAATATATAAAATGCTGTTCAAGCCCAGGTGAATGTTAGAGCTGCTTTAAAAAGACAGTCTTATGGTCTCAGACCAAAACAACACCCAGAAACTGAATAAAGTTGCGATTGTTGTATTGTGGTGCCCTCTGGTGGACATAGAGATGAGCTGCAGCACACATAAGCCTGTCACTGTGGAGTGGAGCTTCAGGCCTGTGTCAGAGGTTTTTCTGTAATAATTGTAAACTTGGGATTTTTTTAGTGTACAAATTCCTGTTTGCACCACAATCTGGATCAAAAGTGATCCTAATATAATCCTAATATATATGTTAATAATAGTGTTTTTTTTTGATGAGAAACAGCTAACTCTTGAAAAACTAAATGTTTAAAAGTCCACACACAAAGAGAGGGATATAAATGATCTTACAAAGTTTACTGACTTTGACCGTTTTATGAAAAAAACTGTTTTATCTTTGCATGTGTGTGTGTGTGCTGATGTTGCTCATTTCTTTTCTTTTCTCATTAGGTGGTGTATTTCACCGCCACGTTCCCTTACGTGGTGCTCGTCATCCTCCTGATCAGAGGAGTGACCCTTCCTGGTGCCGCTGACGGCATCCTCTACTTTATCACACCAAAATGGGAGAAACTAAATGATGCAAAGGTAACCAGAATTTCCTCACTGAATTCTACAAACACTAAAGTACAGACAGAAAAGAGGCCTTCCAGTTCTTGCCCTTCTCCTGCAGCTGCTCCTCTCTCCCTCAGGTGTGGAAAGACGCTGCCACTCAGATCTTCTTCTCCCTGTCGGCTGCTTGGGGCGGCCTCATCACGCTGTCTTCTTACAATAAGTTCCACAATAACTGCTACAGGTAAACACATAAAAGGTAAACTATGCTTCTGGCAGACAAATTCCACCTGTCACCACAGATGCATGACGCTATGTCTGAATGTGTCTGAATGTCTGGTAGGATGAAATGTCAGTAATAAATGTGACTTTTTGCAGCAAGCTGTTTCTTTCATTTTCTCTCAATTTGTTCTTCCTGTGCTATGTTTTATCGCTAAAGTAATCCACAGCATTTGAAGCCAAAAAATGCAAAAGCCTAAATGTGTGAAACTCTTTTGATTCACAAGAAATATATCTATCTATCTATCTATCTATCTATCTATCTATCTATCTATCTATCTATCTATCTATCTATCTATCTATCTATCTATATATATATATATATATATATATATATATATATATATATATTACTCCATGCAGTCACAATATCTGCACATTAACTGAATATACACATGGTTCATTACTATAAATGAAAGCTTAGTAGTATTATCCACTATTATATATTTGCCAATTGTGTTTTTTAAATGTTGTACACAAGACAGGGCTCTAAGTATGAGAGCATCAGAGACATTATCAGAGGGATGTGACACTCAGATCGATGAAATGTTTGAGAATTCAGTTGCCGTAAAGATGGTGAAAGAAGTTTGACTTCTTATGAAAAGCTTTTCAAATCATTACTCTGTGGCAAAGTTGGCAAACATTAATAAACAAAAAATCCAATTTGACTCGATGGTAATGAGATTTTTATGTTCCAGTGATCATTTTAATTCAAATGAATTTAGGCAATGCTTCAAAATAACCGCCCAAATAAGTGCCAAGAGACGTTGCAAGATGGCTTCCTCATCCCGAGACCTGGTTCTAGAAGGACTTTGGCACCACTGGACAGTTTTCATATTCATATTTCTATGTTTTAAATACTTAAAAACTCTTGAAGTCACAACAAATATATTTGCTCACTTCACGTTTCTCCTTTCTCTTCTTGTTTTCCTTTTCATTGCAGGGACACTATCATAGTGACATGCACAAACAGCGCCACCAGTATATTTGCTGGGTTTGTCATCTTCTCTGTCATTGGTTTTATGGCACATGAGTTAAAGGTGCCAATAGAGAAGGTGGCTGATGAAGGTAAGCTCCCAAACTGGCCGGCAGTAGCATGAGGTCAGCACCGCTTTTATCTGCACTTGAGACAGTGTCTATGTATTCCTATTGAAATACCATACATGTAGTATATATGTTTGTCTGTGTGTGTGTGTGTGTGTGTGTTAGGTCCAGGTATAGCTTTCGTGGTGTATCCAGAGGCTCTGACCAGACTTCCCCTGTCTCCTTTCTGGGCAATCATCTTTTTCCTTATGCTCCTGACCCTTGGCCTGGATACTATGGTAACCTTTACATCCTCTTAATACTAATGAAAAAAAAATCAAGTTCCAAGTTTAAATATGAGCTATGGCATTTGGAAGTTATAGCTGGAAACAGGCAAACAATTTGCCCATAAAATGACTTTTAAGTAACTCTATTTGAACTTACATGTTAAAGAACATGAAACATCACTTTTAGTCTTTGCTCTACTGCTGGAGTAAAATCCTGCACAAGCTCTCCATCTGCTAAAGATGATGTCAGTCTTCTTACCCGAATCTGAGCAAGACATGCAAACAAGAAAAGAGTTTCCTTTTTTTTTTAGCCAGTTGGTGGCAGAAGAGCTCCACACTACCTATGAAACCAATCATCACCCTCTTGTCCACCACAGTGTTTGCGTAGAGGATGAGATGATCTTGTTCTTGTGCTTGAGAGAAACATCTCTCACCTCATCTCTCAGTGTGTTCGTCTTTGATTGTCTTCCTTGCCCTGTTTCCTCACTTCTTAGTGCGTCCCAACTGAGATGGAGGCAAGAAGGAGAAATGAGGAGAAAAGGCTTGAGGGCAACACGTATTTAAGAAAAAGTGACACTCTCACTTCTGAGCAAGATTACAAGAATGTTAAAATATTCGTTTTTTTTTAAATTACAAGCACAAACGAGGAGCACAAAGTTTGATTTTCTTTATTAACGAATATAACTTATAAATACAAAAGGAATATTTAGTAGTCTCTTTCTGCCAAAGCTTGTATAGTCCAGTTGTGTGTCACTTAAAACATAAAATGAAAAAATGAGCTGATAATGGCTAAAAAGCTCTGTGAAGTGCAGAGTTGGGGATAATTGTAAACATTTTCAAGCAATAATTAATATAAAAAATATGAATAAAAAGCGCAGTGAGGGGAGGTTGTTTCGTTCAAGGGTCAAGATTAGGGAAACCAATCTCGACCTTGATGCCAGTGTTCATTTTTAATGTGTAATGTGTTTGTAAACGAGGTGTCGTGAGACGTTGGTCTGTCAGGTAAATGATCTGTTTCTGCTGTGGTAGGTATTCAGGCCCACTTTGTTTTAATTTTGCTGAAGATCTCAAAGTTTGTGACAGTCAGAAACACGAGTCTCTTGACTTTTGTTTGCTCCGAGGTTAACATTTGGGTTTGGTAGCTGATGTATAAACACTGCACACTGCACACATTGACCCAATTAACATAATTACAAATGCACAGCACCCGCTGTGACTGATTTCACCTGAAGTGCCTGAGCTCTCCAGGTACTTGAACAGAGGGGAGTCTGTGTGATTGGAGTGAGTGAAACTAGGTTGACCTTAAAGTCTTGGAGCAACATCAGGAAGTAAAAACAACAATCAAATGTGATATGTGAACACAGTGCTTTACACTGTGGGTGATAAGAATTCATTTTGTTAACCATTCCATCACAGAAATGATGGAAAGATCAATCGTAATATTAATAAAACCACTCCAGCTGCAGTTTGAGCATATGGAGTGTGGAGAATACCAACAATAACTGCACAGATTTAAGATATAATTCATTTTCAGGAAGCTATTCTACACTAAAAATGTTTATGTCCAAAATTCTCAGTGGATAATGTAAAACATTACATTTAATGGAAGCTGACCAAATAATACTGAATTGATTAGTATACTTTCAGTTCATACCAAGCTTATTTTCCTTAATGATTAATTAAGCGTGTAAATAAACCATTGTTTTTATATTTTTCATTTGCATTTTACTCAAAATGCAGTACATCAGTTTTGGGCCCCTTTTCCCTTCAGGACTGCTTTAATTTTTCATGAATTCAACAAGTTGCTGGAAACATTTCTCAGAGATTTTAACATGACAGCTTCATTCAGCGTCAGCATCACTAGGTTTGAACTTCCGCAGGTTGTTTTGAACAGTTGTTGCCACATGATTGGATGGTTAGATTTTTGTGTCAAAAAGCAATAGCTTACAAAGTGGCCTGTGCCTTTACATTTTAAAAAGGAATTACAGTAAACAAAAAACCTATAAGGTTTTCATTTTAAACTATATATCTGTCTATGATATTGATCTATTGTAACATTTACTTACTTTAGATATCATTTACAATTTGTATTTGGAAATTGTTTTAATTCTTCTAATGTCAAAACAATAATTCCACTAGCAGATCCATAAATGTAAAAGTGAAAGACAAGTATACTGAAAAACTTCAAACTGACTATATTATTGCTCCATGTCAGCACTATGTTTTCCTAAAAGAACCCAAAACGGTTTCATTTGGACCCACTAGCCATGATATCGGTTACTGCGCTGAGTTATGCCTCACGCAGCTTCAGCGAACAAACACTTTTCGTCTTCGGGATGTTTTTAAAGTCCAGAGCACCTCCCGCCATGATCCTGGGTAAACAGTTCCTGATAAAACACAAACTCCTTCAAGTGCATTGTGATGCTCCTGAGCTGAGCAGAGGAGCAGAGGGCACAGTGGTGCATTAAGACACAAGTAAACAGTAACAGTAAATGATGATGTTACTTTGCCTTGGCAGCAGCAGCACAGAGGAGAGTGCTGCTGCTGTGGTTTTGTTGTGGAACGCAGCTCAGCAGTAATAGGCTTGGGATGTTGACGGGAAATTAGTTTTGGGAGCTCAGGAGGAAAAGGAAGAAGTGGGGAAGTGACAGATAGCTTGATGGCAGCGCCATTTCTACAATAAACTTATGCATACGCACACACTATACAACCCTCGCTCAATTTTCATGTTTATGTATTCATCCGCTGCTGTCCTCTGGGTTCCGAGTCCCTTTTACCATCATGTTACATTTGCAATTCTCTAGACAGGCTCATCCTATCAAAGTCTATCCATTGTAAACTAAATCCTTCATACTTATTTGTTTTCAGAAGTTCTTCTGCTCAGGGTTAGAATAATGTTCTTTATTTGTTTGCGAAATAAATGAAATTATGTGTTTATTGGATGAACCGAAGACAAATGCTGGATGCTAAAGTTATGACAGCAGCGGCCGCTTGGATTCAGATGAGGTAAACTTGCTGACTTGAGGCTTTTTATTTAGTGGAATTGCTGCTACGCCCTGGCCTGGGTGGACAATTGTTAGTGATTCTGTAGTGGAGCCAAGCAGGATTACTGTAAGCTGTTGCCAAAAGTATTAATATTAAATAGGAATCATAAAGAGTTGGCGATTGTTTTCAGCAAATGCAATGTTTGAACAACGTGTTTATTAAACATCTGCCATGGTTAAACACATTTCCTCCCTAGTTCTCTTTAATATTCCCCCCTTCTCATCTCCATCCCAGTTTGCCACCATCGAGACCATAGTCACCTCTGTGTCAGATGAGTACCCCAAATACCTGAGGAAACACAAGCCGATCTTCACCCTGGTCTGCTGCGTCTCTTTCTTCATCCTGGGATTTCCCATGATCACAGAGGTATGTGCTCTGCTGCACTCTGGGTTCACAGTGGATACTTGAGCATTCTCCTTGCACCCTCTGACTCTGACTTTGAATACAATGCCAATTTTTCTGCATGTCAAGCAAAGTTCTGGCCTTCAGATGTCAGGTGCAATGATTGGAACAGTAGGCTGAGTCTTATTAAAAGGAAGTTGTGACCGTGGACAAATCCAAGTGTCGGGTGACAGGAGGGATGACATTGCAGGATGAAGGCTGAATAGATTTTGTAATATTTTCTGTGTGTGTGTGTGTGTTTGTTACAGAGTGGGATGTACATGCTCCAGTTGGTGGACACGTTTGCGGCCTCCTATTCTTTGGTCATCATTGCTATCTTTGAGCTGGTGGGGATTTCGTACCTCTATGGTAAGTACACGAGCTGCCATGAAAGCTCACTTTAAGGCCACTCTAGGTTCAGCATGTGAAGTCACAGCTGTGATTTTTTCTTTCCACAGACAGTACCTTTAATCTGCATTCTGTTTAATGGTCAATAGGGGGCGACTGCTCTGGTTGCAAATGTAGACAGATAAGATCATAAGGACAGATTAAATTTGATCTAGTGAATACTTCTCTGATGATTTCATGGCCTTTTGGGCAAACTTACGGTTGCCAAGTTGTTATTTTATAAGTCTGTTGTTTTTTCAGTCAAACCAATAGGTGACATACCTATACCCACTTTTTTTTCATTTGTATTTCTTACATAAAAAGCCAGTGCCAGTTTGATTGTGTGTTCAGAGAGGCATATGCATATAATAGAATAATAAATGCAAGAATACCTTTCTCTTCTGAAAATCTAGATATCTGATATTGTGTGTGTAATTTCTTTGCTTTGACTTTGCTTCTGTGACACATTTCCACAGACAGCAGGGCCAAACTGTATAATCAGCCGAGAGACCCTAAAATATTACTGTCAGTGCAGGGTGCAGCAGAGAATGTTGGTGGTTTTTGAGGCATTTCTATTCCTGAACTTAAAATCCTTTGTCATAGTAAAACAGATAAAATCAAAATATCTTCAGGCTGTAGCAGTTTTAACAAGAAAAAAAAAAATCAAACTGAAAAGAACAGCATAGTTAAAATAACGGGTTTCTGCATCTCAATTATGCGTATCTGCAAAAGGGGACAATCGTCCAAAGCTCCTTTGTGCTGGAAACGAATTCTCACTTGTTAATCCTGCGGTGACCACTAGGAGTCTCTGTTGTAATGCACAAGTCTCTGTCACACACACAGGCAGAGAGCTCAGGTGTGTATCAGAAGGCTGTTACCAAGAAGCAAAGCTCGCCTCCAGTTTGTCATCAGTGCAGGTGACATATTGAAATGATTGTGTGACTCTGCCACTTCATGTCACTCACAGTTATCCGTCAATAAAGGCAGAGGAATGAAGCCATCTGCTCACTCACTTTTTCCAGGGACCACAGAAACGCATTCACATGTGCTCATAAGGACAGATTGAATTTACCGATCCTTTTTTTTAAAGGGACGTTATCAAACCCAGGTCACACTCCATGCCTTCTCTCTGGAAACCACCCATTTCTCTTCTTTTATTTCTTCTCTTTTTTCTTCTTCCTTTGCAGGCCTACAGAGGTTTTGTGAGGACATTGAAATGATGATTGGTTTCCAGCCAAACCGATTCTGGAGACTGTGCTGGGCCTTTGTGACTCCAACCATTCTGACGGTATGTTTGTTTTTGCTCATCTCATTCCCTGGTATGCGCATACACGCACACTCACTCACACACACACACACACACACACACGCTCACACACACACACACACGCACACAGACACTCGTACACATGGGCACATATGAACATGTGCAGCCCAAAATGCCTCTATTTTCACTGTCTTCTTTCAAGTTCATTGATTTGCAATCATAAAGGAACAGAGGAGAAATTGCTCCTGTACTCAGAAATCGAAAAATTATTTCCTCCTTCACATTCCCGTCATGTCACAGGTTCTCACGTTGATTGTCATTTCAAAACTGAAGCTGCCAAATTCCAAATGTGTCAGCGTTTGATCTGCACTGAACATGTACATGATCAGTAGAGAGTATACACATATCTCCAAAGAAACCTGTCTCTGTAAAGCTGAGAGTCTTTACGTAGAATTCTGTGTAGTCGAAGTTCACTACAAAGGCACGTAAGAGCTGGACACTGGCCAGCATTAATGTTAGTAGTCGTAATGGAAACTACTGTGCCTCCAAAGCAGAGGTGACGATGACAAATGGAGCAGCAGTCGAGGCGGCTGGCCATCTTGCTGCTCTCTCTCTCTCGAGATCACATTTCCTCCGGGAGCTCATTGATGCACAGCCTCCGGCTAACCTAGTTCTGTCTGCCATCTTTTCTCTGTTTGTATTCCTTTTGGTCTTATTCTAATCCTTTCAAACCAAATTCACTTTTTTATACTTTTTCCACCCCCCCGACCCACTCCTGCCTTTCCTGTTTTTGTACTCTCTGCATATAATACAACTAAAGATCTAATTTTCTCATTGATATAGAACAGCAGACAAAGTTTTAGCCTTGGACCCTGAGGTCAGTGCAGTTAAGCTACTACACAGTCCATACCAGTCAGTGCTGACAATCACTGCACAGTTGAGCAGCATCAGGTAACAGCAGTTGAAATACCGTGCTGTGACATTTCATCTAACAAATGTTTCTCGGATTTCCGGGCGTGTGCAGGGCATCCTGGGGCTGAGTCTCTACCAGTGGAAGGTGATGACATATGAGGACTACACCTACCCCACCTGGTCCATGGTTATGGGCTGGCTCATGGTCATCTGCTCTGTAATCTGGATCCCCATCATGTTCGTCATTAAGATGCACCTGGCCCCCGGCACCATCATCGAGGTAATAATTGTGATAAAACTGTCACGTAATGTTTTGGGTTTGTCTGCTACGCACACACTGTCCCACATGCATCTTTGTCTCTTTCTCTTTCTCTCTCACGCCCACACACACACACACACACACACACACACACACACACACACACACACACACACACACACACACACACACACACACACACACACACACACACACACAGGCGCGCGCACTGTCGAGGAAATCAATAGTCTCATCCTTCGCTCATTAGCAGAGAGAGGAAGGCTGCAGGCTGAGTATTAATTTGAACATTTTTTCTGGGAGTCTTGTGGGTCTCTTTAAAATGCTTTGATTAATGGATGATGATGATGACGAACGGGCCTTTCTGGTCTAACATCTTTGTGCGCTCTGTATCTGACAGCAGCCTCTATCACACACCTCTAACGCTACATTTGATTTGCTTTGCTTTTCTTGATCATAATTAGCGCGTAATCATCACAGTGTCAAATCCTTTTTCACCTCGAAATTCTGCACACAATGCCCCATAGTGACAAAGTCAAAAAGTTTGCTTGAAATTTTTGCAAATTTATTAAAAATCAAACAAAATGAAGCACATACACAAATCTTCACAGCCTTTGCCATGACACTCAAAATTGAGCTCGGGTCCTTCCTGTTTCCACCGCTGATCTTTCAGATGTTTCTACAACTTAACTGAAGTCCAGCTGTGGTAATTCAGTTGATTGGACATGATTTGGAAAGGTACACACCTGTCCACATGTAGTTCTTGGTCCCATCTCATTAACTGAGGCGAAGGCTCATTTTCCAAAATAATAGTGAACCCCAACACGCAGCCAAGATAACAAAAGATTGGCTTCAGGACCACTCTATGAATGTCTTTGAATGAACACCTCTTGAGAGATCAGAAAATGGCTGTGCACCGATGCTCCCCCATTCAACCAGGTTCTGCAAAGAAGAAGAACAAAAAATATGTGTGCAAAGCTTTTAGAATCATACTCAGAAAAATTTGAGGCTGTACTTCCTGCCAAAGGTGCATCAACAAAGTATTGAGCAAAGGCTGTGAATATTTATGGACATGTTAAATGTGCAAGAAGTAGCTTTATCAATGTGTTAAAAGTCAGGGCAAAAGCCAAATAAAATGTAATTTAACAAGAGGCCAGCATTTGTTAAAGAGAGCAGTTCATGTATTATCGCTACCTGTAAGTGCTCTGTGTTTCCTGTTGTCATGCAGCGCCTGAAGCTGGTCTGCTCCCCTCAGCCTGACTGGGGTCCTTTCCTGATGAAGCACCGTGGAGAACGCTACCAGAACATGATCGACCCACTGGGAACCAGCTCCCTGGGCCTCAAGCTGCCCCCCAAGGACTTCCAGCTTGGTTCTTACCAGTAGCAGCCATCCTGACAGCACCACATCCACCACTTCCAAGCCCTGTAGGAGGCACTGGTGGGTGGTGGGAATCGTCTCCATCCCCACGTCTTCTCCCTTCTCTCTCTCTCCTGCTCTGTACTTAAGCCTTCTTTGCTTCTTGTCTTCTTTGCTTTATCGTGGATGTGGAAACAAGCTCCTTCTCTTCTTCCTTTATGTCTGCATCATGTCCTTTCTTCTCTCAGGGAGGAGTAGCTGCCCAAGTGGAGTCTACTCTTCCACTGCTGCTTTGTACACTCTTAATGGGCTACCATTGCCTCCCACACATGACCGCTGATTACTCCAGAACCCTTCCCAGGGATCTTTATTCCAAGAGAAAAATTGTGTCATAAAATGACACAGCTCAGACTGCACTTGCAATATTAGACTCACCCTAGTTGCTCCCTATGGAGTTGTGTGTATTTCTCTGTGTGTGCGCGCGTGAGTTTAAGTGTATGTGCGTGCCATCAAATTCGTGTGTACAGATAATGAATCATCTTGGTGCAAGCAGACACAGGAAAACAAAAAGAAAATTGAGCGACAGAGAAAAAAAACCCCCAAAAACAAAAAATGGCACAACGAGCTCAGTGGGGATCTTTGTTTGGTTCCATCTGTGTACAAAATTCCATCGGCAATACAAATAATATCAACTGCCTGGAAAGAAAAAAAAACACAATTTGCTCTGTTATCACATTTTGTTCCTATCCAGCAGTATATATGTATATTCATATGGGCTTCCACTCAGTCGCTATTGCTTTGTCAAAAATAGATTATAAGATCTGCAATTTGTGCCTCTTACATCCCGGTAGAGTAGCGAATGCATCCTGATTACTACTTTCCGTAGATACACTTTGGCCTCAGATGACTCTACAGTATGGTACAAACTTGGGTTTATTTTTCATTCTGAACCCGAGGGACCATTTGTGATACCCTCTCTCTTTGTCTATTTATTAAGTTGTATTCCTGCTGTATTGTCCTAGAATTTAAAGTAGCACATTCCTAACGTAGGAGTAGTCTAGCCTTCCTCTAGAAGGTGATAACGTGGCCATTTAACCTTCTAAGGTCTGAAAACCTAGTAGTCGGTATTTGTGCATATATTTTAGACGTGTATTTGTGAAAGTGCTAAGCCAGCTGACGAAACCTTCTTTCCAATATACATCGCATCAGTAGAGTAACAGTGTAATATATATATATATCTATCTATATATATATATATATATATATAGCAGTGATAGAGGTAGCAAGACAGGGACTCGCATTTGTGTGTCTGCGTGTGTGTGGGAGGGGCAGTAATGCCTCTCTGAACCCTAGTTGTGGAATATTTTGTACAAAAAAAAGACTTTCTTCAAGTAGTAAGCGTGTGTTGTTGTCCTGTCCTCAAAAAATTAGGAACTGCTGCTATATGTGAGCAGATGAAGATTAGAAAATGGCCTCCTTCTATCCTGGAAGTGTACTTTGTCTCTTGTTGTTTGTGGTAGAGCTCTTGAGACCTCTTTGTCATTTCAGACGTATGCCTCGCTTCTACGTGTGTCCTCATGAAAACAGGGTCTCAGGTATACTCGATCCCTTCAGACTACTCTGGTAGCTGTGGGAACAGTAGCAGCCAGTGCACAGAAAACAGCAGAGCCACCCCAGTGCTTAATTATAATGGGAACGGTGTGGAAGTGTGTTGCAAAAGGTCAGATAATCTCAATGCAGCACTGCTTTGGTTTTGCTTGCTGTTGCTTCGGTGCAATGAATATAAAAGATACACAAGTGATTTAGCCTGTTTTGACCAACCCTGTGCACTGCTAAAGGAGGGTCATTATGAGTCAAATTAATTAAAAAGAAAGTCACATTTCAAAACTGGAACTTTAATTAGCTCTTGAAACAGTTTTGTTGATCATCAATGCACTGATTAGTTTCATTCGAAAAGGCAGAAAATTCTGAGCTCTCACCAACTTCTACTCACACTGTGATCCTGTAGAATTAGCCATAATGCTGTAATTTAGCACATATTTCCCTTTAACTCATCCTGTTAAGATATCCTCAGCACAAATGAGCCACTGTTTCTGGGGGCGTAAAAGTCATCTCCTTATGTAACGCCACAGCAACTTGAAGAACAGTTCAGTAAAGCTCAGCAGGTAGACAGACAGGCTTTGCACCCTCTTGAAATGTCACATGTGTGGCAGCCAACTTTTACTTTGTGGGCTGCCAACCAATTACCTTCAAAGTAACACCATGTATCCACTCGAAAGCAATTAGTACTTTCCACAATTTGACCAGTTGGATATGCATTTTCATGCTGACAAAATTCCTAATTGGCTTTACTATGCTTTTAACACTGCAGGTGATGAATTGTGGAATGGCGTAAGCGTTCTTAATGGAGGCTGCAGGTATAGATTCTATAACAGTAGACAAGAGTTTAAATGTCTCCTTAACTATTTCTCTAAGCCATGTATTTTCAAGAACTTGACATGTACATAGCACAGATTGTGATCAAAGAGGTTTTATGGTTTGAAAACAAAACGCGATCAATGTTAAATAGTGTGCTTGCTAGGCAGTGTTGCTTTGGGTAATATGTAGTGCATTTAGCTCTATTTGTTCCAATGTGATAATAATGTATGTCTGTGTATGCTTGTATGTGTGTGTTTGTCTATATATTAGTTCACATGAACTTCCACTTACCTGTCAATCAGATGTTTGCATGGTCAGTCTTACAGTAGATTGCTGAAACAGGCAGAGGAGATTTACAGGATGTTTGATGCACCTAGTTCTCATTTCTGATGATGTGGGGATCTTGGCGAACAAATTATTAACTCGAGCTGGGTAAAGCAGACTATGAACACTAATCTGCTCCAAAAAAACCATTGAACTCTATGGCTTTCATGCAAATTAGAGCAGGGCTGGCCAAATGAGCAGGTTGGCATTTTAAATCATGTTGGATGTAGTAGACCGTTTGCGTATTGCTATAAGACTTGAATGATTAAAGCCTTTTTTGCCCTGAGAGAGATTTTAATGCTTTCACTCGGGGCCTTGTTCTGTGCCCTGTTATGTTCAATTTCTATAGAGATTCTCTGCCTTTATTTTTCAGAAAAAAACAAACAAAACTAAATTAGGGTTTAGTTGAAACCACATGGAGCCATATAATGTAATGAAGAGCTTGCATGTGCAGTTTGTGTTGCTGTAACTTGATGTCCATGTATAATAATCTTTGTCCTTTTCCTCCCGATAGTATAATACAGTGCATGTTTACTTTAGGTAACTTTATGTTCTACATAAAGAAACAGAAGGTTGCTGTTGTCCTTTTACATAGGTGAAAGAATCAAAACAACAACAACAGCAACCAAAAAGAACTGCTAATTTGCTTAGCCTGCAAGTCAACTTTGGGCAGTATAAGTAACCAAAGAAAGAGCAATTTATATAAGGGTTGTAGTGAAAACAGAAAGCAATCTTTAAAAGAAAAAAGGAATGTGTCATCTGCGTATAGGAGGTCGAGATACTGCCATTCATATAACATGTAGTGTTCTTTGATGTTTGCCAATATGTTACAAAACATCTTCAGGTAACCATTGGCCTTATAGATGTCCTCTTATGGTAGAATATTATATGTATTTCAGAAATAACATCACACAATAGCTGTCTGTCTCATATGGTACCAGTATTCCTATTGTTACGTCTGTTGTGTCTTTTTGGCACTTTATTGTGTGACCTATGAATGCATAGGTTAAATTTCTAATTACTTGAGTAATGTCATATATTTCTGTGTGTTCTATGCGAGGTACTGCTGCCTATGGATATAGATATGTGCCTCCAAAAGCCCATGACATCAATTTAATTTTAAAATTAAGAGTAGATATACACTATAACAATTATGTTTTAAAATGTGTGTGATGTGTGTAAACCCCCCAAAACAAAACAAAACAAAAAAACAAGAAAGAAAATATATATAATATATGTGAAATGCATTTATTTATTTTCAACTTCATCAATCTTTGAGGCTCTACCTCAGATTTTGTATTTATGTATAGAAATGCTATTGGATTATAGTATCTTTGCCAATTATAATATATCGCTATTATATCATGAAATATATACCCTATGAATCAATAAATAAATGTTATTGTTTTCCTTGTTGTCACTGGCTTCTTTTCAGACAGCACACATGCTGAGCTTGCAGAGCTATGAACAATAACAAAACGGAAATTTGGCTGAGACAATAAATCCCCTCTGCAAATCAGTCTGTCAGTCTGCTCTTACATTGAGCCGCTAAAGTACTGAAGGCATCATAGCCATATGAAAATATATCATACTGTTTGCTGTCGACTGAGAAATCACAGAAGAAGTGGAAAGTATAATGATAATAATTTAAAAGCTCCTGCAAGCATGTCACTCTTTGACCTACATTGAATACCCTCAACTGACTGAATGGCCATTCAGTGATTCTTGAGATGAGGGACAAAACATGTCCGGCAGATAAAACCCAATTTTGTGGTTAAAAATATGCATACAAGTGTTAACCCAACTGCCTAAAAGACAAACCAAGGCAATGTTTATACAACAAAAGTATGATTTTGCATTTTTTATAAATATATATTTATTTTAAATGGTAAATATATATTACCAGTACCTTAAAAATCCATTGTCCAGAAGCAGGTGTGATAATATTAAAATACAGAAATTTTTTTTAAAGTAATGTAAAATTAAACATCATGGCTCTCGTCACTAAGTATTTAAGTCAATACCTTATATAATATCAAAATATGCAATTGAAAATTTATTTTTAAATATTTTTTAAGTGATTAAAATCGTGTCCAGAGTTTTTGTCAACACCATCAGATTTTTTTTAAAGTACAAAAAAATCAGGAATTAATGTTGGGTAGCTTACACTCTGAAGACCCCTTTACCACTTCCTGTTTGATAGACATGCCATGAGGTCACTGCTGTGATAATTTATTTGTTTTTATTTCATTTATTGCACACCTTTCTGATAAAACTCTGTGTCACAACCATAGCGCGTCAACACCAAAGTCGATGTAATCCAAGATTTTATTTTATTTTTTTGTAAAAAGAGCTTAATTTAGGTAGAATGTAGAGGCCATAAGCAACTGATGAAAAACAAGATGGCTTTTGTCAGAAAAACATGTGTTATGAGAGAAAGTAGGGTATTTTGTCAACACCATCAGATGTCAACACCATCAGGTGTTGACCCTTTTTCTAATGGTGTTGACAAATTCCACAAAAGTGTGCTATTCACCATTTATGTTAAGTTATTTTTTACTAATATTTCAGATATATTACTTCCTGTGTAATTTACTGATATTTCTGCTTCACAGATGTGTCAAATATTATCAAATTTGCCTTATCTTGAATCTCATTGTTTATGTATACATTATTAATCCTGTAGGAAAATGCTTAGTTCTCTGCATTTAACCCATTCACTCAGTGATGCAGTGGGCAGCTACCAATCTAGGATAGCCGCTGTTCGTTGGATTTGAATGCCCAACCTTCCGATCATGTGGCATCTACTGAGCTAGCTGTGCCCCGAGAGCTGTTCTTTAAGTGATGATGTATGAATCCTGCTTCCAGGCCTAAACTACTCTGTGTTTATTAAGCCTGTTGTGCTGTTAAAATGTTTTAATGCTTTTTATCTTGTTCTATTACATCTGAACAAGCCGCTAAAAACAGTCAGTGATCACTGTCAGCCTAACCATCGGGAACCCTCACGTTAACTTTTATCAAGTGGAAAAAAGTTAGCATTCATCCTCCAGCTTCACTGTGTTTATATTATGCTAACATACAGTGGCTTGCAAAAGTATTCGGCCCCCTTGAACTTTTTCACATTTTGTCACATTACAGCCACAAACATGAATCAATTTTATTGGAATTCCACGTGAAAGACCAATACAAAGTGGTGTACACGTGACAAGTGGAACGAAAATCATACATGATTCCAAACATTTTTTACAAATAAATAACTGAAAAGTGGGGTGTGCGTAATTATTCAGCCCCTTGAGTCAATACTTTGTAGAACCACCTTTTGCTGCAATTACAGCTGCCAGTCTTTTAGGGTATGTCTCTACCAGCTTTGCACATGTAGAGACTGAAGTCCTTGCCCATTCTTCTTTGCAAAACAGCTCCAGCTCAGTCAGATTAGATGGACAGCGTTTGTGAACAGCAGTTTTCAGATCTTGCCACAGATTCTCGATTGGATTTAGACACCAGACAGGTCAGGGATAAAGTTATTGAGAAATTTAAAGCAGGCTTAGGCTACAAAAAGATTTCCCAAGCCTTGAACATCCCACGGAGCACTGTTCAAGCGATCATTCAGAAATGGAAGGAGTATGGCACAACTGTAAACCTACCAAGACAAGGCCGTCCACCTAAACTCACAGGCCGAACAAGGAGAGCGCTGATCAGAAATGCAGCCAAGAGGCCCATGGTGACTCTGGGCGAGCTGCAGAGATCTACAGCTCAGGTGGGGGAATCTGTCCATAGAACAACTATTAGTCGTGCACTGCACAAAGTTGGCCTTTATGGAAGAGTGGCAAGAAGAAAGCCATTGTTAACAGAAAACCATAAGAAGTCCCGTTTGCAGTTTGCCACAAGCCATGTGGGGGACACAGCAAACATGTGGAAGAAGCTGCTCTGGTCAGATGAGACCAAAATGGAACTTTCTGGCCAAAATGCAAAACGCTATGTGTGGCCGAAAACTAGCACTGCACATCACTCTGAACACACCATCCCCACTGTCAAATATGGTGGTGGCAGCATCATGCTCTGGGGGTGCTTCTCTTCAGCAGGGACAGGGAAGCTGGTCAGAGTTGATGGGAAGATGGATGGAGCCAAATACAGGGCAATGTTGGAAGAAAACCTCTTGGAGTCTGCAAAAGACTTGAGACTGGGGCGGAGGTTCGCCTTCCAGCAGGACAACGACCCTAAACATAAAGCCAGGGCAACAATGGAATGGTTGAAAACAAAACATATCCATGTGTTAGAATGGCCCAGTCAAAGTCCAGATCTAAATCCAATCGAGAATCTGTGGCAAGATCTGAAAACTGCTGTTCACAAACGCTGTCCATCTAATCTGACTGAGCTGGAGCTGTTTTGCAAAGAAGAATGGGCAAGAATTTCAGTCTCTAGATGTGCAAAGCTGGTAGAGACATACCCTAAAAGACTGGCAGCTGTAATTGCAGCAAAAGGTGGTTCTACAAAGTATTGACTCAGGGGGCTGAATAATTACACACACCCCACTTTTCAGTTATTTATTTGTAAAAAATGTTTGGAATCATGTATGATTTTCGTTCCACTTGTCACATGTACACCACTTTGTATTGGTCTTTCACGTGGAATTCCAATAAAATTGATTCATGTTTGTGGCTGTAATGTGACAAAATGTGGAAAAGTTCAAGGGGGCCGAATACTTTTGCAAGCCACTGTAGCTGTGTCGCTAGTGATCACATAGCACATTACTATATACCAGCTAGCCCAACTTTAGCAACCCTACAGAAGTCACTGCTGTTTAGTTTTCTGTCTTCATTTATGTTGGAAGTAATAGCAGAGCTGGTATATCATGTTTAGGTGGAAACAAGCAATTTATTATAACTCTATTAAATTTCATATATTCTGTTTTCATGGATGCCTGGATGTTCCACCTGGTAGAGCAGCCACACTGATCTTTTTATTAAAGATGAAAGAATTTAGACAGTTTGTAACTCTCAGTGATGCCGCAGAGTTCCTTTGACTTTGGGATCTGCAGCGGAGCTTGGACCTGGAAACGGCTAATGACATCAGACTTAAAGACTGGATAGCATTTCTATTGCTTAATATATAATTGTGTTGTGAATATTCATCCTTAATCTGTATAAATGCATATGGGTCAGAAAAATTATATTAATTACAAGATGGTACATTTCAGGCTAGAATGGCAAAGGGGAACCTGTCAGTAGAGAAATGAAAGAGAAGGAACAGGGATGATCAAAAAAGAAGGAGAGAGAAGATTAACAGCCAGCCTGAGTTGAAGAAAGAGTTTCTCATAAAGGAAAGGGAAAGATGGAGAAATGGAGTGAAAGAGGGAAAAATAAAGAACACCAGGAAGAGAAAAAAGGCAGAAGAGAAGGTTTTGGAAACAAGCACAGAGAGACAAAAGGAGAGAAAGTACAGGGGGGTCTAAACACACAACCACAGAGTACTTTAGGAATCAAGGAGTATTAGGTAGCTACTTGCTGGTGAACTATTAAGATGTTGAACTTGACATGTGCAAAAACAGAATTGTTATGATGTGTCTTGTGATATTACATAAGTTGTTAAGGTTTAATGGTCATTTTGAAAGAAATAATATCTTGTTTTCTACTAGTGTGTCACCACCGTCAGATTTGTGTCACCACCGTCAGCACCTTGTCAACTCCATAATATGGAGTTTTTGTTTATTTTTCTCTTTTGGAGAACCATATATTTTCCTCCCTCATGATCTTCCAATAAAAATACGTAATTTTCTCAATAAAAATGTGTAATTTGCATGCTGCTTAATATGATTGTTTCTTATACAGATTAAATATAAGCTTCTGAAAATATGTATGACTGTAACTCTAATAATAAAAAGCCAAAACAATCTTACTTTTAAATGCGGTATAATTACTTTGAAAACATATGTGCATAAACAATAGAATAGAGAAGCTGCTAATAGTCAAAATAGCTGAAACAACTTAATTTAAAATATATATTTTTGCATTTCTTTGTGTCTGATGGTGTTGACAAAAACCTTGCACTGCTCCAGCAAAAACGTAAATTATTACACCTGGGAGATTGTACCAGAACATGGTGAGACAGCCAAAACTTTGTGTAACAATTATATGTAAATGTTTTTTTTTTAAAAATCTAAAAATATATTTTAGAAAATTAAAACCTGTTTTGTCCCTAATGTCAGGAATCACTGCATTATCTGATGTAATCACTTAGGTGTGGTTAATAGGCATCCTCTTGTACCCTACTAGTATTTTAATAGGTGATTCATCTTCCATCATGCTCATTCTCGAGTATCCCTGATTATATAACAGGCTGCTGTTAGTTCAGTAAAACTCTGATTGGTTTTGTAAATGTAAATACACAAATTCTCCAGTGGATGTCAACTGTTCTGACATGTTGCTAATGTTGTGCAAGGATCATTTTAACCCTGACACATTATCTTTATTCTGACCCCAAACAATTACTATGGTGCCAAAACTTTATCAAGAAATGGGTCAGTCAAAACAAAATTTAAAACAGAGGACACATCTTGAACTCGGCTAATTTATAGTGGAACCCTATATAGTGTAACACTTTCGGCATCAGTGAGTACACAAGGGTCTGCTGGGGTCAAAAATGACCCACGGAAAGTATAATATATGGACTTTGGCTGCTCTTTTAAAGTGGAAACAAGCCATCCATTATTTCTCTTCAGCAACATGACATGACCACTGTTAAATGAGGCAATAACAACTTACTGAGTCTGTTAGGGAGTAAATGAGGTTGCCTACGGGTGATACTTGGTGTGATAAAAAACTGATAATAGCCGTTCACTGGGTCAGGCTGATAACACTCTACAACTTTGATGATACAAATGCTGCTCACTATAGCAGATAATCTGCATATTTTCACATCCAACACATTTGCAGTTCCTGTTCAGTTTAACACAACACACTGATTATTATAGTGCATTATTATGTATCACACATACAATTAAGAGGACCTTAGCAATGTTGAGCAAGACTAGACTACAAGTTAATGCTCAACTGTCTTTGTTTATACATTTATATAGTTCAGTATTGCCAAAACTATCATTGACGCAAACACTTTATATGTGTGAACAAAATTCATTTAAATTGCATTTCAAATATATTTTCTTCCAAAAAAAAGAAAACCATATTTGATTATGTTTGGCTAAAACTAAAACGAATGCAAACTTAGGTGATAGAAGCAGTTTGAGGTGATTGCTGACCTGCTCATGTTTAGCTGGTAGAATTGTCAGGCTCACCATCAAACTGAACATGCTAACACCTAAGCATGAATTAGGGCTAAATACAAGAAGAGCTGTGAGCACAGCATGTTTTTTTTTGCAGGCTTTTACAAGTATACTATATTGCTAAAATATGCTCCTCTGCCTTTATATGGACTTGAACTTGAGTGAACCCATAGGGTTTCATATAAAATCAGGTTGCCCTTTGCAGTTATGAATTTCAACTCTTCTGGGAGGCCATTCCACATGGTTTAGGAGTGTGTTTATGGGAATTTTTGGCCATTCTTCCAGAAGAGCATTTGTGAGGTCAGACACTGATGTTGGACGAGAAGGTCAACATCAGTTATTAGAACAGTCTCTGCTCTAATTCATAACAAAGATGTTCGGTTGGGTTAAGGTCAGGACTCTGTGCAGGCCAGTTATTTTCTTCCACACCAAACTTGCTCATCCGTGTCTTTATGGACCTTGCTTTATTCACTAGTGGGGAGTCATTATAACAGGAAGGGGCCATCCCCAAACTGTTCCCACAAAGTTGGACCGAGCCCAACTCCTGAGAAACAACCCCACGCTATAATTTTCCTCTACCAAATTTTACACTTGGTGCAGTACAGTCAGACAAGTACTGTTCCTCTTGCAACCTCCAAGTCCAGACTCATCCATTGGATTGCCAGATCCAATCACGCCAGAAGGGTGATTCTCCACTGCTCTAGAGTCCAGTGGTGGTGTGCTTTACACTGAATCCAATACTTTTAATTGCAGTTGGTAATGTAAGGCTTGGACATGGCAGCTGCTTGGTCATGGATATCAATTCTATGGTCTGTAGCAGTTGGCTCTGCAGAAAGTTTAGCATCCACTTAGTCTGCTCTGGCCATGGAAGTGATTGGAACACCTGAATTCAATGATTTGGATGGGTGAGTGAATAATTCTGGAACTATAATGTAAAACAAATGTAGAGGCAAATGACCGGATAGATTTTTTTTTTTTAAGCAAAATCATAGGGAAATACAAAAGTGTTACTAACACATTTATTGTAATAACCAGTTTAAATATATTTTACATGCTTCCTTTGATGCTGTACTGCAGCATGAAAAGTCCAGCATCAAGCACAGAGGAAAAAAAATCAACATCTGCCTCATTACCTTTAATGTTTTTCTCTTTGAAAGTGCTTTGTTTCAAAAACTGCCAGCAGTCACTCAGCAGGAGCAAAGAGGGAATTTAAAAAGTAAAGAAAACGAGAAACTTTTGCACAGTTAGTTCAACTGTTTTACTACAGAATGCTTTGATTTTTCTGCATGTGAATGTTATCTCTCTTGTCTTTTGATATTCTGCACTTTTAATAGATTTTTATGATTTTTCTCCAAAATGTTTAATCACTCTGAGTAATAACTGATAGTATAAACAGAGGATACAGAAGTACAAGTCTGGAATAAGTTTGCATTAAAAACCCCACAAAATTAATAACATAAAGTACACACATTTTTCTAAATTGCACAACCTGGCCAGATTTACTAAACTAAATTCATCAGATGTCACTGGCTGTGGAATTTTGTACTTCACTATCCAATGAGAGATTCACATTAACAACAACAAACAAACAAACAAACAGACTAATTATTGCAAACTGGGGCCTGTTCTTCGTACCTCGCTAAGTAAGTTAGCTGGATTTGATTGTTGACGATTTCGCGTGATCTTGGATCGTTCGGTTCTCCGAAGCTCATCCGGGACTTGCTGTCATAGCAACAGATCCGTAAGCGTAAATCTGCTCGGGAGCAGGTTTACTTTATGTAAACAAGATTAGATCGCGTACACTCAGGTATGTCCGCTTCATGTATACGAAAGCAACAGCGATATTTTACCACTGTTTTTCCACAAATAAATATTATCAATGTAACTAAAGATAATGCAGTACTTGATTCTTTTATTGATTCCATACAGATACATACAGGTCATTTCCTAAAAAAAGGGAAATGTACTATTAATCATTCTATTTCATGTATTTGATTATTTCAGATGTAAGTCATATTTTAGAGTTGTAATTGTAAATTACTTCGTGTAATCAAGATGAGAGACCACGGCTATAAAAGCGAAGGTGGATTTGGGAAGTCTGTCGCAGCCATGTCCTGTCTGTATACGCGAGCAACCCATTGCGGAAGGTGCAAGATTGATAAGGAGAGTTTTCAGAACTCAGCGTATATTGCGGGATAGACAGGATCCTTTAGCTCAGCGCAACAGTGTGCTCATAGAGAGATATCGATTTTCCCGTGAGGGTATTATTTACTTAACCAACTTGTTGACGAGGGGGTGCAGGACCACCACCTGTCTTCTTCTGCTCTGCCCTTTTCTTGGTTGCTGTTATAAACAAACAAACAGATTATTTCAGGGTCTCTTTTCAAGAGACTAAAAGCAATATAAGTGATAAATTGTCATGGTCCTGCGGCCATGACTCAGTGACTTTGTGTTTGTGTTCCTTATTGTTATTATTCTCTTTATTATTCTTGGGCTGTTTTGGGATGGTTTGTGTTTTGGGATTTTAGATACTGGGTTTTGGGTTTGTGCTCCCTCTATTGGTCCCTGGTGTTAGTGTTCCCCTGTCTCGTCAGGTTAATCAGGTCCAGCTGTGTCTCCCACCTGTGTGTGATTTCCCAGTGTCTCTCTGTGTACTTATAGTGTGTGTTTGCCTCTGTTCCTCGTCACGTCGTCTGTATTCATACCTTGTGAAATCCCCTGCGTGCTCTCCCTGCTGTTCTCCCTTCATGTTCAGGTTTGCCACTCCTTTGTGTAGTTTATCCCAGTTTAGTTCGTCCTTAGTTCTGTTTGCCATCTCCACTTTATGTCTGGTATTGTTAATAAATCACCCTTCACATCTGAATAAGTGCTGCATTTGAGTCCTCCTTTCACTCTTCACACGGCCGCTGCCCCGAACCGTGACAGTACGACGCGACCACAAGATGGACCCAGCAGCGCTTAATCCGTCTAAGGAGCTACGGGAGAATCTCATCGATGCCACACAGGAGCTCATCGACCTGTGGCTGGAAAACCCGGGCGGGGAGTCCCAGCGCGCTATAGAGAGGCGGCTACAGCGTCTGGTGACCGGTCTCCCATGGCTTCTAGGCTCGCTTTGTTCGTGGGAGCGGGAGTTTCTCCTTTTGGACCTTGGACTACGCCCCCCGTCTGCATTCACTTTCGAGCAGCCCGATGCGGTGAGTGAGCGGGATGCATTGCCTTCCCCAGATTCCGGGACTTTGTTTTCTGGGGCTAGTTCTCAGTTCTGTGTCCAGCCACAAGCCTCCCAGTCTGTAGCTCAACCGCTAGCCTCCCCAAGGACACAATTACCTGTTCTGCCGCCGCTCCAGTTAGCCACTCAGCCACCACCACCGCTTGCATCACCGCAACCCGTAGTTCAGTTAATGGCTGAGTCACAATATTCACACTGTTTTTCCACCGCTGTTTCTAAGCAGGGAGATGAACTGTTTTACAACGGACCTGTTCCTCAAAAGCTGGCAACATTAGAGACTGTTGCTCACTCCGGGGCTTCCCCAGAGGCTGGGTTACTGCCCTCAGCTTACTCTGGACCCCTGGAGGCCAAGATGCCAGCTGTGAACTGCACCGGGCTGTCACTGCCTGAGCAGGGTCAGTGCTCTGCGCAGCTGCAGCCCTCTGTACGTGCGCCAGAGGCCCACGTGCCTACTGGTTTTGTTTCACGTGCGCCAGAGGCCCACGTGCCTCCTAGTTTTGTTTCATGTGTGCCAGAGGCCCACGTGCCCGCTGGTTCTGCGGCTGTTTTCGCTGGGGGGCCCAAGGAGCCCGTCCAGCCTCCTGCTTCGCCTGCTGGGGGGCCCGAGGAGCCCGTCCAGCCTCCTGCTTCGCCTGCTGGGGGGCCCGAGGAGCCCGTCCGGCCTCATGCCACACCGGCTGCCACGTCGGCTGGGGGGCCCGAGGAGCCTGTCCGGCCTCCTGTGGCTGCTTCACCACCCGTGGCTGCAGCGCCGCCTCCTGCAGTACCACCACCTGCAGCGCTACCACCTGCTACTGCCACGCCTCAGCCTGAGGACGCAGCCTCGCCTGGCCCGGCTTCATCCACGCCTGGCCCGGCTTCATCCACGCCTGGCCCGGTTTCATCCACGCCTGGTCCAGCTTCATCCTCGCCTTCATCCTCGCCTGGCCCGGCTTCATCCACGCCTGGTCCGGCTTCATCCTCGCCTTCATCCTCGCCTGACCCGGCTTCATCCTCGCCTTCATCCTCGCCTGGCCCGGCTTCATCCTCGCCTTCATCCTCGCCTGGCCCGGCTTCATCCTCGCCTGGCCCGGCTTCATCCACGCCTGGCCCGGTTTCATCCACGCCTGGCCCAGCTTCAGCCTCGCCTGGTCCAGCTTCAGCTTCATCCTCGTCTGGTCCAGCCTTCGTGTCTGCATCTTCGTCTGGTCCAGCCTTCGTGTCTGCATCTTCGCCTGCAGCAGCGTCTTCAGCATCCGCACCATCGCCTGCAGCAGCGTCTTCAGCATCCGCATCATCGCCTGCAGCAGCGTCTTCAGCATGTTCGCCCGCTGCGGCCCCGGCTTCCGTGCCTTCAGCCTCGCCTGGCCCAGCCTCGTTTGGGTCTGGAGCTAAACGGCCGTTTTCTAGACCGCTGGCTAGGCTACTGGCCGGGCGCCGTCGCCTGACTGGCCGCCGTTGCCTTCCGCACGGCCGGCCCCCGGACCGCCTTTGCCTGAGCGGCCGCCGTTGCCTTCCGCACGGCCGGCCCCCGGACCGCCTCAGCCTGAGCGGCCGCCGTTGCCTTCCGCACGGCCGGCCCCCGGACCGCCATCGCCTGAGCGGCCGCCGTTGCCTTCCGCACGGCCGGCCCCCGGACCCTCTTCGCCTGAGCGGCCGCCGTTGCCTTCCGCACGGCCGGCCCCCGGACCGCCATCGCCTGAGCGGCCGCCGTTGCCTTCCGCACGGTCGGCCCCCTGAACTTTTTGCGCGCCGTCACGGCCTTCTTCGTGGACGGCCTCCCGAACTCTTTACGCGCCGCCATGGCCTTCTTCGTGGCCGGCCGCCTGAACTGTGCTTCGGACTCGGCTCCCCTGTGAGTTTTGTGAACGTTTGTTTGGGACTCTGGGGCCTTCGTTTTGGTCATGGCCCGGTCCCTCCGTCCTGGGCCCCCTGCCACCCGCCCGGGTCTGGTGGTGTGTTTCTGTGGCTGTCAGGGGCCAGCCCTTGAGGGGGGGTACTGTCATGGTCCTGCGGCCATGACTCAGTGACTTTGTGTTTGTGTTCCTTATTGTTATTATTCTCTTTATTATTCTTGGGCTGTTTTGGGATGGTTTGTGTTTTGGGATTTTAGATACTGGGTTTTGGGTTTGTGCTCCCTCTATTGGTCCCTGGTGTTAGTGTTCCCCTGTCTCGTCAGGTTAATCAGGTCCAGCTGTGTCTCCCACCTGTGTGTGATTTCCCAGTGTCTCTCTGTGTACTTATAGTGTGTGTTTGCCTCTGTTCCTCGTCGCGTCGTCTGTATTCATACCTTGTGAAATCCCCTGCGTGCTCTCCCTGCTGTTCTCCCTTCATGTTCAGGTTTGCCACTCCTTTGTGTAGTTTATCCCAGTTTAGTTCGTCCTTAGTTCTGTTTGCCATCTCCACTTTATGTCTGGTATTGTTAATAAATCACCCTTCACATCTGAATAAGTGCTGCATTTGAGTCCTCCTTCCACTCTTCACACGGCCGCTGCCCCGAACCGTGACATAAATATTACCATTCTGTAGAATATTCTTATATTTCACTTTTACTTGTTCCCATGTTCTGGTGGGTCCTGTCGTGGCTCTAATGTGAATGAGGATATAATGTAATATAATATAATATGATATAATATAATATAATATAATATAGTGTAATATAATAAATTTACCCTACCGCCTACTGGTGTTGGCCAGAGGGGCCGATGGCGCGATATGGCAGCCTGGCTTCTGTCAGTCTGCCCCAGGGCAGCTGTGGCTACAACCGTAGCTTGCCTCCACCAGTGTGTGAATGTGAGAGTGAATGAATAGTGGCATTGTAAAGCGCTTTGGGTGCCTTGAAAAGCGCTATATAAATCCAATCCATTATTATTATTATTATTAAATTACTTACGAGTAGGGATGGGTACCGGTGTCCGGTGCCATGATGGCACCGGTTCTGACATAAACGGTAGTAACCAGACCGAAAAGCAGCGCACATTTCGGTGCTTTATTTCGGTGCTTTTTTTTTCCTGAGCTGTGATACACTTCCAGCCAATCATTTTACATTTCCGAGGATAGTAGGCGGGTCCAGGTACGTACGTTCTTTTAGAGCAGAGCTACAGATTAAAAATGCCTAAGGCGAAGCGGTCAAAAGTCTGGCTGTACTTCACAGCAAAATATGCAAACTCAGCAGCCTGCAACAAGTGCTTTAAGCTGATACTGTGATACTGTCAAAGGAGGTAACACCTCGAATCCGATGAAACACCTGGCGACGCATAGCGTTTTTTTTTAAAAGCCAAGAAATGCGCTGTATTTGATAGCTTGCTGCGAGACCTCACACCGTGCACATCTACCTCGGGTGTGGTGCCTGTTATCAGACCCGGAGTTAGCAACATCCCCAAAAACACGAAGAATAGAGTCCTGGCCCCTAGCCCTGCCAGTGTAGCAGAAATGATGACGGATGATGATGCAGCAGCAGCCGTTCTTCTCTGCGTGAGTAGCTTAATGTTGTTCGTGTGTAATTTACGTTGAGTAGGCTAACCACGTTATTACATTAATGCAGGTAAGGTGAACTAGCAAACATCATCATAGCTACATGCGGCTGTCTTCTTGTTTGATGGCAGATACTCCCTTCACCCTGGCCAAAAAGGCTAAAATGACCAAAGAAAAAGAGGGAAACGGCTAAACATGAGAGGTTTTTGGATAAAGTTTGTGTTTTTTCCATTGTTTAAGCACTGCTTCCAGCCAAGAGTGATCCCATATATGCCCTATAGCTGCAGAAAAGGCTAACATTGTTATCTTTTTACAAAAACCAGCTGAACATGAGAGGTTTTTGGACCAATTTTGTGTTCTCCATTCTTTAAGCACCGGTTTGAGCACCGTTTGAGCACCGGCACCGTTTCAAAAGTACCGATTTGGCACCGGTATCGGATAAAACCTAAACGATACCCATCCCTACTTACGAGTTTAATTTGTCAGCAACTTTCTGCCAGCCCTCTCTCCTTGCTTTTGCAGCCTTTGCAGTGTTCCCTTGCGTTTTAATGAAACTCTGAAACTCCTGAAATCCCTCAATCAAGAGTTCTTGCTCTGCTGCTGAAAAATACCGAGCGCGGTCCTTCGACATTTTCGCCGACCAGTCAAAGGGTTGCCCATCAATGTTTCTACTATCGATGCGTAGCCCCTGTTAAGCCACCCAGTGATCTCACATTACTTCATCCAGCTATACTAATCGTCAACAACACGTGTGTTCGAAGAACCGGAATAGCGAGCTCAAAGTTAGCGCGATGATTTGATCTTGGATGTGTCATTTGATCTTGGATGTGTCATTTGATCTTGGATGTAGTAAGCGAGGTACGAAGAACGGACCCCAGTTAAAAGTAACATAACCATAAACAATAAAACAAGAACATCTAAACAGTAGCACATGTGCCAAGGCATGATGGGAGAAAACTAGCTGGAATTTATATCCAAAAACATCTAAACCTCTAAAGTTTCACACAAAATTATGGCTAATTTGAGGTATTACATTAGCAAATGTTACAAATGTTTGAGCTTTAATTAGCAACTACCTGCAAATGCTGTGTTTCATGTAATTACTGCTTTGACTTAATTAATTTACATGCTTTAGAAACTTATAAATGAAAGTAGCTCAGTCTGGTTACCAGGCAACTGGAAACAGATTAAGTTACCAACATAAAAAGTAAAGTGTCTCATCCAGTACACAGTCTTAAAGAGGAGTACAAAAATATGGCAATACTATATTTAGGCAAAGATTACGTCAGGAACTTGAACATGGAGCTAGCTAAACATGCAACTTTGTCCAAGTTGACTAAGCTTAAGCTTTTATGATTTAGATATGACCCACATATATAGCCTAAAACTTTTCATTTATACTATAATATGTGTGTGCTTACTGTGTATCTATACAATATATAGAGCTATTATTACACCATTTCTTAATGTAAGATTGTTATTCCCTTGTAACTACCTACATGCTTACGAAGCTAGCACTAAACTTGTAAGCCAGAAAACCATGTAAATTGAGCAGAGTTATCCTATCTTTTAGATTGAAATGTAATGCTTCTTGTGTATAATGCTAATCACAGGGAGAGGGTAAAGAAAGAAAGCTGATTAAGGCACTGATTAACAATAGCATTAGCTTGAATAATAAGTGTTTTTTTTTCTGCTGTCCACCTGTTAAGTGTTATATCCAGACTCATTTTGGTTCTGATTTGGTCTCCAAAATCACTAGTTTAGATTTGTAGAAAAAGAGATGCTTTGGGCTAAACTACACTCATTCAGACAATACTTGCTATGTGCAAGAAAATTCTAGTAAAAATCCCTGAAAGATAAGTTTTCCCACGTACACAATGACTCCTGAGTCTTAAACCTGGCTCGCTTCTGTACTAAAAATAATTTTACAAACTTCAGGATGTATTAAAGTACTTGAAAAAAGTATCACAAATACATGACATATCCACAAAATATTTCTGGTAACTATTGCAAGTTGAAGCAGACGATGCATTTAACCAGAATTGTATTGTGAATGTCACAGAGGCATAGCTGGACTGGTCATTGGGTATACCGGGCAAATGCCCGGTAGGCCGATGTGATTTTTTGTTTTTATCGGCCAATGGTTTGTTTTTTTGTTTGTTTGTTGTTTTGTTTTTTCTTGTAACAGCATAAACAATGAAAGGTGGTGGATTGGCCAGATGCTGGCCGATGTGTAAAAATAACTCAGTTGTTTGGTGGTGGCTATGGCAGAGCTTTCGCAGAGGCCAGCAGGTGGATGAGGGAAAGGGGAGGCAGGAGGAGGAGAGACCCGAGGCGGCCGCTGGTCCGAGTGTCAGGTGAACTGAACTTCAGGTAAGAAGTTATGACCTGCAGTCTATCTGGGTCAGATATAAACCAAGTTTAGGTGGAGTTTATTTTCGTTGTGCTGACTTTTTACAGTCAGTTACAATAACTCGTACTGCCTACTAGCTAGCATGATGGAGTTTCTATACAGCTGGGTGGGTGCTATGATGTTACTGATAGTGAACTTTATTTTATTCCTGAGGTTAGTTAATAGAGTTGCCAACCGTCCCGTAAGAAAAGGAATCGTCCCGTATTCAGAGAAAATATTACGCGTTTCATATTTTGTCCAGGACTTCAGCTAGAATGGAAAAAGACACAAAGCTGGAGTTATTCTGTCTTCACGCTGCGCAGCTCTCCCCCTCCCTCTGCTGTTGCTGCTTCAATCATGAAACTGATCAATGATCAGCTGATCGGCTTTTCTCTCACACACCAGCAGATGTCGCGCTAAACAACAGCAGCATGTTTAAGCTTGATCAGCTGTTGTTAGAATTTATTTAATATTAATTTCTAGTATCAGCTGATGTTTGCTTGAGCCACAGCTGTAAAAGCTGCTGGTCATGATATCGGTTCGGATATGTGGTGAGAGGGAAACATGAAGATGAAACCAGGAGATGTCCTTACTGAATCATCAGAGCTGAACATGTGATGGAGAAACAGGTTTACCTTTTAGGTGACATGAATGAGTTGAAGGGAAGTTATGAACTGTGCATGAAGTTTGTTTTCATTCAAAGGCTTTATGGCTTTAATACCTGGTGGGCCGGTTTCTAGTCAAAATGCCCGGGCCCATTTTATGTCCCAGCACAATGGTACTTTCAAATGTCATCCTCCATACACTGTAATTATTTTTGTTTACTGTGCAGAGGTTAACTTGTAAATAGAAAAATGATGCAACCAACTCATTTTACACCAGAAGTAGCTTTTCTTTTCTCTTTGTACTGCTTCTGTTACTCATGGCACCATATGTGTAATCTTCTCAATGATCACATTTTCTAATGTGTAGCCCTGCAGGTATGATAACCCAAGCTAGATTTACTCTGCTAAATGATAAATTGCTTCGCTAATATTTAGATACACCTGATTAAATTAGAGCATAATGGAAAAGAAACTGCAAAATAGATCTGATAAGTCTTAACATAAAAAAAAAGCATTGTTGCTCTTAAAATATAATTAAAATATTATTAATTTGACAGCATGGTTGGAATAGTATCTTTTTAAACTGCTCCCAACTGATATTTCAACTGATATTTAAGTTTATCACACTTTGTGTCAAATTTAATATGGATTCTCCTCATTTTATTCTAATTAATCTACCCACTATACTACAAAACTATGAAAAAAACGCAAGGCGGAGAAATAGCCAGGCCCTTCGGGAAGGTGCTGTGACACTTTTGCTGCTGTTTATTCTCTAGAACCTTGAGGCTGATTATGGGGTGAGGCCACAGATGATAGGAAGATAAGGAAGGGTAGACGGGTTAGCGTGCTTCATTAGGCTGGAGTGAACGGTGCTCTTATGGGACTGGAAAAAAAGACATGCTTTTGTGTATTTTATAGTTTATCCTTAGAATTCATTCAGGCGGTACATCAGAGTACACCCAAATCTGGAAAAACACCAGTCTTCAAATGATTATACTTTTGGCACACACACACACACACACACACACACACACACACACACACACACACACACACACGTGTCATTCATTAGTATTCATTGAAGTATTCATTGAAAATATAATTTCTCAATCTTAATTTCTTCGACTCTTACTCATAGCAGGACTTTTATGGGAGTTGTGGATTTGTTATTGTAGAGCAAAGTGTGCAAATTGAAAAGAAAAAAAAAACCCATTTGATTCTAAAAAAAAACCACACACAAAAAAAACAAAAAACAAAATGTGGCAAAGTTGAAAGGGTCTGAAAACTTTACAAACACACTCTTAACAGCTTCATAAAACACCTTGATGAAGGCCTTGTGCTGAAATGTTCTGGCTGAACAAAGTGCAGACACTTCCATTAAGTAGGACACTTACATGCCTGTTTTTCTTATTACTTGGGGGACAAGTCCTGTTGTAATGAACATACAGTCATTTTATATGTTTCACGGCAGCCTGAAGCAGTGCAGGACTTTAAAGCCACCAATAAACTGATACTCTTTACAGCAGTTATTTTGACACATCAATGGAGAGTAAATACAGGTGTGATTAGTAACATTTGTAGCATTAACATTTAATTATGGCCTGTTCCACTTAAATAGGCCCATTCCCAGGTTCATGCTTATTTGTGGGAGGGGCACCTCAAAACAAATGGAAGCAGTTTTTAATTTTATTACTTACATCTGTGGTTGCCCTGCAATTGCAAAATAGTTTGTGCCAACCTGGTTGCCATTAAAAAGGGCCTATTATCTTGGGCTTTAAGTTATTATATAGTGAAAAAGGGCATATTTACAATGTCTGCATGTAATAAATTTTTTAGTGTATCAAATAATAATGTGACAAGTTGAGAATTTGTGGTAGCGATAACATATAGAGAACTATCAGTCAAAATTAGAGGTATGTTTAGCCCGAATGAACTTTACAGTAGGGCTGCTTGATTATGGCAAAAATAATAACCATGATTATTTTCACTGAAATTGAGATCTTGATTATTTGACGATATTTATTTAACGATAACAATGTATTGAATAATGGCTTTAAAGATTGTCAAAAAAATAATATAAAATAGTGTGGAAATACTGATAACAGTGCAAATGTTTGCAATATAAAAAATAAATGAAAAATGTAAACATCTATGTTTAGTGAACTTCAAAATACTGCATAATACAGGGAGTGCAGAATTATTAGGCAAATGAGTATTTTGTCCACATCATCCTCTTCATGCATGTTGTCTTACTCCAAGCTGTATAGGCTCGAAAGCCTACTACCAATTAAGCATATTAGGCGATGCGCATCTCTGTAATGAGAAGGGGTGTGGTCTAATGACATCAACACCCTATATCAGGTGTGCATAATTATTAGGCAACGTCCTTTCCTTTGGCAAAATGGATCAAAAGAAGGACTTGACAGGCTCAGAAAAGTCAAAAATAGTGAGATATCTTGCAGAGGGATGCAGCAGTCTCAAAATTGCAAAGCTTCTGAAGCGTGATCATCGAACAATCAAGCGTTTCATTCAAAATAGTCAACAGGGTCGCAAGAAGCGTGTGGAAAAACCAAGGCGCAAAATAACTGCCCATGAACTGAGAAAAGTCAAGCGTGCAGCTGCCAAGATGCCACTTGCCACCAGTTTGGCCATATTTCAGAGCTGCAACATCACTGGAGTGCCCAAAAGCACAAGGTGTGCAATACTCAGAGACATGGCCAGGGTAAGAAAGGCTGAAAGACGACCACCACTGAACAAGACACACAAGCTGAAACGTCAAGACTGGGCCAAGAAATATCTCAAGACTGATTTTCCTAAGGTTTTATGGACTGATGAAATGAGAGTGAGTATTGATGGGCCAGATGGATGGGCCCGTGGCTGGATTGGTAAAGGGCAGAGAGCTCCAGTCCGACTCAGACGCCAGCAAGGTGGAGGCGGAGTACTGGTTTGGGCTGGTATCATCAAAGATGAGCTTGTGGGGCCTTTTCAGGTTGAGGATGGAGTCAAGCTCAACTCCCAGTCCTACTGCCAGTTTCTGGAAGACACCTTCTTCAAGCAGTGGTACAGGAAGAAGTCTGCATCCTTCAAGAAAAACATGATTTTCATGCAGGACAATGCTCCATCACACGCGTCCAAGTACTCCACAGCGTGGCTGGCAAGAAAGGGTATAAAAGAAGAAAAACTAATGACATGGCCACCTTGTT
The DNA here is from genome assembly GCF_963969265.1 of Rhamphochromis sp. 'chilingali'. Classification (NCBI taxonomy): domain Eukaryota; kingdom Metazoa; phylum Chordata; class Actinopteri; order Cichliformes; family Cichlidae; genus Rhamphochromis; species Rhamphochromis sp. 'chilingali'. The sequence goes on from NC_137933.1 coordinate 8,845,188, forward strand.
CACCTGATCTGAACCCCATTGAGAACCTGTGGTGCATCATCAAATGTGAGATTTACAAGGAGGGAAAACAGTACACCTCTCTGAACAGTGTCTGGGAGGCTGTGGTTGCTGCTGCACGCAATGTTGATGGTGAACAGATCAAAACACTGACAGAATCCATGGATGGCAGGCTTTTGAGTGTCCTTGCAAAGAAAGGTGGCTATATTGGTCGCTGATTTGTTTTTGTTTTGTTTTTGAATGTCAGAAATGTATATTTGTGAATGTGGAGATGTTATATTGGTTTCACTGGTGAAAATAAATTATTGAAATGGGTATATATTTGTTTTTTGTTAAGTTGCCTAATAATTATGCACAGTAATAGTCACCTGCACACACAGATATCCCCCTAAAATAGCTAAAACTAAAAACAAACTAAAAACTACTTCCAAAAACATTCAGCTTTGATATTAATGAGTTTTTGGGTTCATTGAGAACATGGTTGTTGTTCAATAATAAAATTATTCCTCAAAAATACAACTTGCCTAATAATTCTGCACTCCCTGTATTTATGCATACAAATAACCAAACATCAAGGCAAGCTGTGTAGCCACACAATGCACAATTGCATCAAACTGACATTGAGGTATGTCAACTAAAGTTGCTGCCTGAACAAAAATAAAATGAAACACTGAAAGTAATAACTTTTATAAGAAATAAAAACTAGTAGGCCCAAGTCCCATACAATCTCAAAATGGCTCAACAAAACATGGTTCCTGCAACCTCTCAAAGGTTTTTAGCCAAAAACACCAGCCTATTGATATGATCAGGCTTCAGGGATGCACGCAGGCAGTTAACAACATTTCCACCAGTGCTGAAGGCCCTTTCTGATGAGGCACTTGTGGCTGGGATGCAAAGATATTTCTTTGCCAGGATGGAGAGTCGTGGGAAGTCGTGCATCATATTCAGTAGGAATTAGGCCTACTCACCTATGGCCAAATGTAATCTGTGCCCAAAGCACTGGAGCCTCATCCAGCCATTCAGTTGTGCAGCCAGCATGACATTTGCAGCATTGTCTGTGGTTATACATACGAGTTTACTCTCCTCCAGATCCCACGTATCCAGTGCTTGTTTCAGACCTGCAGCTATGTTTTGCCCTGTGTGGTCTTCTGGGAAAAATGATGTCTGGAGACATTTCGTTCTCATGTTGAAATCCATGTTAATGAAATGTAGCGTGAGGCTCAAATATGGCTCCATGGTGCGGCTTGACCACAAGTCCGTTGTGATGGCAAAATATCGGGCTGTAGCCACTTCCTTTGCGACACCATCATGACACTCATCATATAAAGCGGGAATCGCCACTCGACTAAAATAGTGACGAGATGGCAAGTTATACCGTTTGTTGTCCAAAGTGTTGATTAGTTTCTTAAAGCCGGGGTTGTTCACTGTGTTAATTGAGTCTTTGGCGAGGAAAAACTTTACCGCGTTATCTCTTTGCGTCTTTGGGAGCTGGTGGGATATTTAATCGCGTTGTGCAGGGTAGCGTGAATGGAGGTCTGTGAGGATGAAGAAGGTGTTGTCGAGGGTTTTTCTCTTTCTCTTTGTGAACGGTCTTCAAATGATTGAAAAAATTTGTAGTGTTGCTCTGTGGTGCAGCTACGACACTGTAGCAAAGTTTACACACTATGTCTACTTGATCCACGTCTGACTCCGCGAACCCATAATGTTTCCACACCACTGAAGTCGTTTTACGTCTCTTTTCAACCAATGGCATTCTTTCTTCAGCAGCCATTATCCTCTCCTCTCCAAATAACTTCTGCTTAGCTTTCCGAGCTTCCCTCGGGTCCTCTTAATTGTTGTGACGTGTGTTCAAAACGCAGAGAGGTGCGCTCGATTTGCCACACGGAGCAGCGCGAGAGCAAAGCACGAGGGAGGTGCTAATAATTGGCTCAGTCACTTTTAATGATCGTTGAAAGCCCAGATCGTAAAAGTGATTAAAATTCCATTAATTGAGCCGCCCTACTTTACAGTCAGTTTCAGCTAATTGTTTAGTTGTCTGGTTTATTAATCAATCATTCTGGTTCAATATTCTGGTTCTCACAACAATATTTTCATCAGCTGTTTTGAGCTAAAAGCTGTAATAACCAAAATTAACAGTACTGCCCTTTCTAGCTCCAAAGCAGACTCGCCAAGTTAGCAAGTTGTTGAGGAACGCATTTAACAGTGCAAAATTTGGGTATCTTAAAAGATGATTTGATGCATAAATGAAAATATTAACTATAAATTAAGTTAAAAATATTGCACTGACAGAAACATGCCTCCACATTAAAGCTAATCTTAATCTGTAATTGCTGTGTGTGTAAATAACTATGTTTTGGCATATCATTCTTAAAAAGCAATGTTAGTGTTACAGCATGTTATTGCCTCCCAGTTTCCAAAAACAGTTATAAATATTCCATCTGAGATAGGGCTGGGCCATATCATACCGTTCATGGTAATACCGGTATAATGTTGGGCAATGATAAGAAAATGAAATATTGCGATAGAATATGGGTAAAACGCGCATGCGCAGTTCCTTTGTTTTCATACACACAGATGGAGAATGAGAAGGTCGAAAGCAGATCGTTGAATGAAACAGATGAACCAGAACTGGTTTGTAAGAAATGCTACAACTTCAGTGGTGTGGAACTGGTTTGGCATTTGTCCGTCAGATACACAACAAAGCACTATTTTTGGTAGAGCATGCTAGCGGGCCGTCGTTATTACCGTGTTTTTTGGAAAATACGGCACACTTAAAATCAATCCTTTGATTTTTCTGAAAATCGATAGTGCCCCTTATAATCCCGTGTGCCTTATGTATGAATTCTGGTTGTGTTTACTGACCTCGAAACAATTTTATGTGGTACACGGCGCTCGAAAATCTGTCAAATGTTTATGTATGACTATGACAAGCTATGAAGCCGCACCGCTTGATGGATTGTCGGAGCATTACGGCTATCGTAGACAAGAGCCTCGCGGAGTGATACGTACTGTGCTTAAACATAATATTACCGTATTGTGTGTATAATCTCTTTTTAAGTTTTGTGGATATTATACATGGTTATGCTGAGGATGTGTCGGCCAATTTCCACTGGAAATGGCTTTTGGTTAAACTGTCAGCAAGGAATTTGCATTTGCACTGTAAAATTTTTATATAACTTTAATGCACATAAAAAACAGCTGCTTGTTTAAGTGAAAATACATTGATGTTTGGGTTTGTTTTTGCACTAATAAAGTTGTGGAGTTGTAAAGTATTTTGTCTAGTGTCAATTATATCGTCAGTTATCATTATCGCAAATTTTCAAATGTATATCGTGATAAATATTTTTGGTCATATCGCCCTGCTCTAATATGAGATGTAATATTTATCAAGATTTAAATATAAAATTTGCACTTTCATCAATTTCATTCGAGGAACTGAACTATGTGGAACTGCGAGTGAACCTGCAGTTCCACAAATGTTTGATCTCAGTGCAGACATGAACTCTTAAGTTAAACAGAGGGTGTGCTCAAAAGCTGCCACATGTGTACAATTATTGGACTGCACTCTGCATTCTCTTGGAGAGGTGGCTAATAACCTGGAAAGGTCTTGGGTTTGTCCTTTATAGCGTGTGCTTGTCTTTTCAAAGATTTACCAATTTTAAGACCCTAACCTAACCACAGGAAATTACAAGTACACTGCCATGTGAACAAGCAATAGACATTCCCATTTCCTGCTGCTGAAATTTCATGTCGCTCACTTTTCACTTGATTCTGAGTTTTTTTCCTTACCACTGTAGCATCCTACTGATGACTGCTTGTCGGCTCTTTCTGATGCTTCCGACAATAGCACTCAACTACTGCGAGATTAACGTTCGTGCTTTAACTGAAATGTGAATTCAATGATGAAATTCGTGAAACGATAATTCATTTGTCATTACTCAATATGACAGCTTTGAGAATAGAGAACTGTGCAGACATTGGCCTGTAAAGACTAAAATGCATAACAAAAGCTGTATTAAATTGTGTTTTGATGGATGGAAAATAGCGTTCCGAACAATTGCCGGGAACCAGTACAATATTTCAAAATACTCCAAAGCCCTTTTTCCATCATCTATATTTTGTTAAATCCTGAGCTGCTTAAAGTGACCTAAAGAAAGCAGAGCAGAGCTAAAAATATGTGTTTGCTACCAATCCATACGACCGCAGAGACAAAACATCTGAGGTGTGCCACGGTGTGTAATACAGCTCTTCAACAAACTGCACCTGCTCAGCTGACAAGAGGATATTAAATCTCCAATAGTCTCCTTTAGTAACGAGAACAGAGAGAGCAGATGTGCCCATCTTGGCATGCCGAGTTTGAGCTGTTACAGAGGTCAAAGCTACTCTTCACATTGTTGATGTCTTGTGAACTGTGTGCTGTGCAGAGATACAGAAAGTCTACTGAGACTAGTGCTAGTCCACGACCAAAATACCGTAATACATCACATTCTTCCTTCATAACTAATACGTCAGAATTTTCCAGCAACATTCTGAAAATTGAAGAAGTTATGCTCAATGCAAATGCAGATTAAAAGATTCCTCCACCAAGCAAAACCAAATTATGTTGACCAAATTATTGAAGGTGCTTGTCCAACTTAAAATTGGCTGGCAGAGTTCCAAACATTGCCAAAGGTGGCAAATCATGCCTTATTTATTTATTTTAGATTTGAAAGATTCTCATTTTTAAGATGTTGATGACTAGTATACAACACTGAGTTGGATAAGCACTAGAGGGATGAATGGATGGACGATTGCTATGGCACATTTTTTAATATTTTATAAATTCTGTTAGCTTGTTTAAATCGAGATCAGTATCACCACAAAGGATTAGAAAGCCTCATCTCTGAATTGTCCGTAGCTCTTTGTAATGTAAGTCATGACTTTAAATCTGAAATACTGCACAACTGGGAAAACAGCATGGGCAACAGAACGTGATAATTGGATGAAATTGGCATCAACATGAAGTCTGACCAGATTAGCAGGCTAATTTGACTCAGTTAACATTTCACTTTAATCAGTTTGACATCATGTTTATGTTGGCCTTTTCTTTGTCTAAGATTGAAGTATTATTTGTTGGCCATCGCACATTACATTGGTAACATGTTCAGGTGATTATTCGCAAAGAAAGGCTTTGATTTGCTGCAGCCCTATGTGGCTGTGCCAGGTTTGTTACATGTACTTTACCTGAGCCTGAAAAGTGAAACCATTGAGGAATGGTCAGCAGGGTTAAAGTTACTGCTGACCATTCTTTCTAATGGTCAGCATGGGACATCCTCTAGTTCCAAATAGAAGACCGAATATTAGAAGTCAATAGGAATGGTTCACTTGATGTATGACTCAAAAAATGTTGTAGCGATCAATTTATAGTCTCAATTGCTAGTTTCGAGTCTTACTGGATAAAATGTGGCATTGATTTTGTAAATTGTGAGCTCTGTTAGCATGCAGTGCTCCTTGTTTCTCACTCATTTTCTTGCCACGTGTAGATTTAAAACAGGAATTTATAGCAAAGGCTGTTTCTTTAGTTCTGGCCCTAGACAGTCAGGCCACCATTAATCCTATAAAGCTGTGACTGGTTAAATGTATTTGTTAGTTAGTTATCCTTCAACTGTAGCATACTTTCATAACAAACAGATGGTGAAAATGGCAAACACAGATATTTTTCATTTTCTATCAGCATATTTTCTTGGATTTGGATTTCGCAGTTGTTTGGATTAAATTAGTATTAAATACTGGCTTTGTGATTGACTTCTGTCTCCTGCTTTCTACTCTTCAGTCTTCAAAATATAACTACATTCCACACAGCTGAATATGACAGAAAATACTGCAGTCTGCATTACATTTTTGGCAAACTATTGCCGTTTGTTTGATGCAGTGTCATTTAATTTATGAATAATTTACATGAGTGTTCTGTGGTGTGAAAAATTGTTTGTCCCCTTCCTGATTTCATATTTTTTATATGTTCGTCACACTTACAGTAAATGTTTCAGATCATCAGATAAATTTAAATATTAGACAAAGATAACAGAAGTAAACAGAAAATGCAGTTTCTTTGTCTTTATTTGATAGGTACGGTGAGGGTAGACAAGAAAACATATGGGCACCTGCTTATCCCACTAAGCTAAACTGGAAAATGCAGTTTCCAAATGAAGGTATTTATTATTAAGGGAAAACCAACCACCATTAATAAATGAACTACGGTGTATCACATCTTTAGAACACTGAGTTCAATTTCTCCAGTCACACCCAGGTCTGATTACTGCCACATCTGTTCTTAATCAAGAAATCACTTAAATAGACTCTCACAGCAAAAAGAAAATCCAAAGAACTGCAGGCCTCATTTGCCTCAATTAAGGTCAGTGTTCATGACTCCACCATAAAAAAGAGACAGGAAAAAAAACGGCCAGCATGGCAGAGTTCTAAGACGAAAATCACTGCTGAGCAAAGAGCCATAATGGCTCATCTCAGTTTTGCTAGAAAACATCTTGATGATCCCCAAGACTTTTGGGAAAATTGTCTTTGGACTGATGAGACAAAAGTAAAAATTTTTGGAAGGTGTGTGTCATTGTGGCATTTTAGAAAATGCACATCATACCAACAGCAAAATATGGTTGTGGTCGCATGATCATGTGGGGCTGTTTTGGTGCCTCAGGAGCTGGAAGACTTGCTGTGGTAAATGGAACCGTGAATTTTGCTGTCTACCAAAACATCTTGAAAGAGAACGTCGGGCCATCTGTTCATGACCTCAAGCTGAAGCGCACTTGGGTTCTGCAGCAGGACAATGATCCAAAACATACCAGCAAGTCCACCTCTGATGGTTTAAGAAAAATAAAATGAAGACTTTGGAGTGGCCTAGTCAAAGTCCTGACCTGAACCTGACTGAAATGCTGTGGCACAACCTCAAAAAGGTGGTTCATGCTCAAAAACCCTCTAGTGTAGCTGAATTATAACAATTCTAAAAGACAAGAGGGCCAAAATTCCTCCACGGCGATGTGAAAGACTCATTGCCAGTTACTGCAAATGCTTGATTGAGTTGTTGCCGCTAAGGGTGCAGGGCTCTACGACGCGAGCCGGCTCCTTATCGCGAGCTGTGGGTTTTTTTTTTCCGCTTCACTCATGTGAGCCTTGTGCTTTGCGCTGGATAGAGGGGGGAGGGGCGGTAGTTACACTGGCAGTAGCACCGGAACAGAGCGGGAGGGAGACAGAGAAAGCAGAGTTGCCAACTTAGCGACTTTGTCAAGTTCAAGTTCAAGTTCAAAGTTTATTCGCCACATGCAGTGGCAGGTTGCCCTGCAGTGGAATGAACCCGCCCCCCGACCTTACACATACAACACAGACATGACATCACTGAAATGTACACTACAGCAGGAAAGGTACAAGAGGAAAAAAAGAGACCTCTACTCATGCTGGGCTACAGGAGGACAGCATGAGAACAGGAAACAAAAAAAACTCCTCTGCACAGAAAAGCACATAAATGTCCACAGTACAACATTATAGAGCACATGACCAGCAACAGGGTTGGGTAGGGGATAAGGAGTTCTCCCAGGCAACACAGCAGCCAACCTGCCACTGCGCCGACTCTCCAGCGCGGGCCCAGACCCGCCTCGTGTTCCCAGGAGGCAACAAGCATCGAAGGCGTTGGAAGGGGACGGGGGATGTGTGAGTGCCTATCAGTGTAAGTGTATGTGTGTGCGTGTCCATAGTTCAGCTGAGACAGTGTCCTTCACCCTATCAGGCTAAGTAAACAGTCTGCTAGCCAATCCAGGTGGCCTTGCATGGGATGGGAAGAATAGTCATCACACAGTCGTTATCAGGGAGTTGTTGATCGGCTCCAGCCTTGGGCCTGAGCAGCTGGCGCCGTGGTGTCCATATGCTGAATATTGTTGATTTCTCCTTTATGCGAGCAGCTCCAAATTTCAAGCTACTCTTTAACACTGTCATGATCCTGGGTCGTTGACCCAGCGTTTTGTGTTTCTTTTTGGGTTCATCTTGTGTTTGGTGTTTATTCTGATTCTGTATTAATTCTTTGGGTTGGTTGTCGTGCTTATTATCCCTACCTGTGTCTCCCCTCTGTGCTCCGTTCAGGTCCCTGTGTTTTTGTTGCAAAACAGTCTGGGTGTTTCCGGTTTTACTTTGTAGGTCTGCCTCTCATCATGTCCATTAGTGTCAGCTGTGTCCACCCCTGCATGTCATCTCCTCATTACCTAGTGTGTATTTATAGTGTGTGTTGGCTTCTGTTCATCGTCGGATCGTCTGTGTTTCTCGGTGTAACTATGTCTCTCTGCATTCTCCGCTCCCCGTTTCATGCTTAGGTTTGTTATTTAGTTTTCCCAGTCTAGGTTTTTTCAGTCATTCGTCTTGTCTCACTACCTGTTCAGTCGCTCCACTTCTGCAAATAAAACTTCATTCTCATCACCAGTCAACTGCCTGCATTTTGGGTCCTTTTCCTCCTACACCACACGGCTCACGCCGCCAGCCGTGACAGCACGATCCAACCATACTATGGACCCCGCAGGCTCCGCCCGTGAGGAAGATATTCTCCGCGTACAGTGTCTGATGAGCCGAATAACCCGCGCCACGGACCCACGGACAATTTCTGTTGGACTAAACGCTATTAAGGCGATCGTCGAAGGAAATCCTTACCTTCGTGAGCTTTCCTGCTATGGAGATTTCATGGGAGAATTAGGCCGAGGCCAGGAGGCGTGGCGGGCTCGGGAGCGGTCAGAGCGCGTCGATTCCCGGAAGGCCTTGCTGCAGTCGCAGCCGATGGAGATCTCCTCCGGACAGTCGCGGCAGCAGCAGACGGAGCTCTCTGCAACGCAGCAGCAGACTTTACCGCGGAAAGTTGTATCCGTGCCGGTGCCAAGGAATTCTTCAGCCTCCGCGTCCCGCTCTGATCACTACACACCTGCCTCTTTCCTCGCAGCTATGTGGTCAGACGATGAGGAGCCAGCTTCCTTTTCCCCATCATCACTAGCCTCCTCTGTCGTCTTCTCCGCCTCCTCCTCCCGCAAGAAATGGCGTATGCGCCGCCAGCGCTCCTCTCCTCAGCTGGACTCTGAGATTATGACACAGCCAGCTGTGGTGAGTGGTAAAGACTGTCTTTCTGCTTTCTCCGAACTGCAAAGTGTTACCCCAGAGACTGAATCCAAAGTTTCTATGGGCTCAGGATCAGATATCACTGTCTCAGTTAATGCTGAAGCGGCAAAATTAAAGACTGTGGTTTCGGAGACCATTTTTTCCAGTCCCAGGGATTTAAGGGGCTCTCTTCATGCACCCTCTGAATCCAGGGATGCTTTAAAGGGTACGGTTAATACTGACTCCAGGATTGGAGATGCTAGCCCTGTTTTTCAAGGGACTGCGACCCCCTCCGGGGCCTCCCCAGAAGCTGAGCCACCTTCCTCAGCTGATTCTGGACCCCTGGAGGTTAAGGAGCCAGGGCAGGTCGTTCAGGAGCAGTCGCCTTTCCCACTGTTAGCACAGCCGTTAGCTCAGTCTCCAGCATCAGCTGCTCACTTGCCCTTAGCTCAGTTACCAGCTCAGGTTGCAGGTCAGCAATTAGTTCCACCACCTGTTCAGCCTTCACTTTCACCTACTCCTCCTGTACATGCAAGCCAACCCATAACGGACAGTTCAGCAACTTCTTACTCTAAGCAGAGAGACAAACCCAATAACAATGGAAACATTCCTCAAGAGCTGGCCAGTTCTGAGACTGAGACACACTCCAGGGCCTCCCCAGAGGCTGGGTTTCAGCCCCCAGCTGACTCTGGACCCCTGGAGGTTAAGAAGCCAGCTGAGGACTGCACCGGACTGTCGCTGCCTGAGCTGAGTCACTGCTCAGTGCAGCTGCAGTCTGCTTTATGTTTGCCAGAGGCCCGTGTGCCTGCTGGTTCTGTTGCGTCCCTGCCAGAGGCCCGTGTGCCTGCTGGTTCTGTTGCGTTCCTGCCAGAGGCCCGTGGGCCTGCTGGTTCTGTTCCGTCTCTGCCAGAGGTCTCCGCACCTGCTGGTTCTATTCTGTGTGTGCCAGGGGCTCCGGTGCCCACTGGTTCTGAGACTGTTTTTGCTGGGGGGCCCGAGGGGCCCGTCCAGCGTCCTGCCTCGTCAGCTGGAGGGCCCCAGGAGCCCGTCCAGCCCCAAGACTCGTCAGCTGGGGGGCCCGAGGAGCCCGACCAGCCCCAAGACTCGTCAGCTGGGGGGCCCGAGTTGCCCGTCCAGCCCCAAGACTCGTCAGCTGGGGGGCCCGAGGAGCCCGTCCAGCCCCAAGACTCGTCAGCTGGGGGGCCCGAGGGGCCCGTCCAGCGTCCTGCCTCGTCAGCTGGAGGGCCCGAGGAGCCCGTCCAGCCGCCAGCTGCAGCCTCATCATCCTCGCCACCTGCAGCTTCATCCACGCCGCGGGCAGCAGCAGCTTCTTCCACGCCTGCAGCGCTACAGTCTCCGGCTTCCACGCCGTCGCCTGCTGCAGCCTCATCATCCTCGCCAGCTGCAGCCTCCGAGTCTTCATCCTCGCCCGGTCCAGCTTCGGCTTCAGCGTCGCCCGGTCCGGCCTCCTCATCCGCTTCAGCTTCGTCCTCATCTGGTGCAGCCTCCGTGTCTTCACCTACGCCAGCTGCAGCCTCCCTGTCTTCACCCACACAGTCGCCTGGTCCAGCCTCCCTGTCTTCACCCACACAGTCGCCTGGTCCAGCCTCCCTGTCTTCACCCACACCGTCGCCTGGTCCAGCTTCAGCTTCATCAGCTTCGCCGTCGCCTGGTCCAGCTTCAGCTTCATCAGCTCCGCCTGGTCCGGCCTCCTCATCAGTGTCATCAGCTTTGCCTGGTCCGGTATCTGCTTCAGCATCCTCCTCGCCTGGTCCAGCGTCTGCTTTGGCTTCATCCGCTTCGCCTGGTCCAGCCACTGCTTCATCCTCGTCTGGTCCAGCCACTGCTTCATCCTCGTCTGGTCCAGCCTCCGTATCATCCTCGTCTGGTCCAGCCTCCGTGTCATCCTCGTCTGGTCCAGCCTCCGTGTCATCAGCATCGCCTGGTCCGGCTCCAGCCTCCGTGTCTTCAGCATCGCCTGGTCCGGCTCCAGCCTCCGTGTCTTCAGCTTCGCCTGGTCCGGCCTCTGCTTCAGCCTCCTCATCAGCTGCTGCCTCGCCTGGTCCAGCTTCCGCATCCTCATCATCCTCATCAGCCTCGCCTGGTCCAGCCTCCGCATCCTCATCATCCTCATCAGCATCGCCTGGTCCAACTTCAGCGTCCTCATCAGCTTCGTCTGGTCCAGCCTCCGCTTCCGCCTCGTCTGGTCCAGCCTCCGCTTCGCCTGGGGCTGCAGGGGCCACGCAGCCTTCAGGTCCCCTACTACCACCTCCACATCGTCGGTCATCTGCCAGGCCGCTTGTTGGGCATCTCCGCCACCGTGGACGCCCTCCTGAACGCCGCCACTGCCTTCCGCGTGGCCGGCCCCCGGATCTGCTCTGTCGTCGCCACTGCCTTCCGCGTGGCCGGCCCCCGGATCTGCTCGGTCACCGCCACTGCCTTCCGCGTGGCCGGCCCCCAGAACTGTTTGCCCGTCGCCGCAGTTGCCGTCCACACGGTCGGCCCCCAGAACTGAACTGTTTTGGCCTCCTGCGCCGTCGGCCTCCGGGTCGGCCCCCTGAACTTGACCTTCTGGGTCTTTCTGGGCTCTGTCCCTCCTTCCTGGTCCCCCGCCGCCCGCCCTGGTTGGGTTGTTTTCTGTTTTTGGCCATTTTTTGTGCTTCTGTTGGGCAGTCTGGGGCCCGCCCTTGAGGGGGGGGGGGGGTACTGTCATGATCCTGGGTCATTGACCCAGCGTTTTGTGTTTCTTTTTGGGTTCATCTTGTGTTTGGTGTTTATTCTGATTCTGTATTAATTCTTTGGGTTGGTTGTCGTGTTTATTATCCCTACCTGTGTCTCCCCTCTGTGCTCCGTTCAGGTCCCTGTGTTTTTGTTGCAAAACAGTCTGGGTGTTTCCGGTTTTACTTTGTAGGTCTGCCTCTCATCATGTCCATTAGTGTCAGCTGTGTCCACCCCTGCATGTCATCTCCTCATTACCTAGTGTGTATTTATAGTGTGTGTTGGCTTCTGTTCATCGTCGGATCGTCTGTGTTTCTCGGTGTAACTATGTCTCTCTGCATTCTCCGCTCCCCGTTTCATGCTTAGGTTTGTTATTTAGTTTTCCCAGTCTAGGTTTTTTCAGTCATTCGTCTTGTCTCACTACCTGTTCAGTCGCTCCACTTCTGCAAATAAAACTTCATTCTCATCACCAGTCAACTGCCTGCATTTTGGGTCCTTTTCCTCCTACACCACACGGCTCACGCCGCCAGCCGTGACAAACACTCTGACACTGGTCTCTCGATCTCCCGTTGGAGAGCCGCGAGCCTCCCCATGATGGTATCAAACTTCTGTTCCGTGGTGTGGTCATTCTTTTGATTCTGAGACCCCACAACTGCAGTGAGCCATTCTGCGATGTGATCCAATTTGAGCAGGCCTCTCTCTGAGCGTATGATGGGATACATCAATGTTGTTATTTTGAGTCTTCACGGCAGCCGTAAGCGTCTCCAAGGTGTTAACCATGCTGCGTTCGTTGTGAGAGGTCGCGCCTCGTCCCATCGCTTCAATTCCAGCGGTCAGCCTTGGGGGGGTTTGAACAGCTGGTTCCGCTCTCTTATTTCTCCGATAAGTCAGGGCCAAGCCAGCTCCGATCAGCAAGAATCCTGTTATCATGGTTCCGAATAGGTAGGTATCTTCAGCGTCCTCGATCGACAGTCCCGCCAGGCACATGACCCTCCAGCCACCCGTCCATCGTGTATCCGGCAGGGAAAGTCCCTCCAGAGCACTTGGGCTCTCCCGAGCCCAGACTTCTCGTTGAGAAAAGGGTGTCAATAGCATTCAGAGACCAGTTGATCAAATAATTCTCTTTTAGGTTTTAGAGAACGACAGTGAGAGACTGTTCGAGGGAAAGTAATGCACACGAGACGAGACAAGACAAGGACACAAGAGGCTAAGCAGGTAAGATAAGGGTAAGGAGGAGAGGAGAAAAAGTGCGACCGCCTTCGCTGAGAGCCAAACGAGAAGGCGGTCATGCGCGGTTCATTTGCCGATTCATCCACAAAACAGCATAACAGTAAAAGAACTGACTGCGTTACAGTCAGTGCGGGAGCAGCGGCTTCGCTCATGCGCGATTTATTTGCCGTTTGGACGCACAGGTGTGAACGTCTCCTGCTGCTATATTTAGCGAGTTTTCAGACCCCCTTAGCGACTTTTTTTCTAAAAAGTGACTAGCGACAAATCTGGCGACTTTTTCTGGTATTACTGGAGACTTATTTATGATGACTTTTTGACGTGAAAACGTGTATCGCTCTTACTCTCAACAGGCATCGGTGCTGTCTTGGGCACCTCACCCATGCCAAAGCGCTCCCAGGCGGAGGATAGTCCTCACCCAGCTGCGTTCAGGGCAGGAGACGTTCACACCTGTGCATCCAAACGGCAAATGAATCGCGCATGAGCGAAGCCGCTGCTCCCGCACTGACTGTATCGCAGTCAGTTCTTTTACTGTTATGCTGTTTTGTGGATCACAAGGTTTAAAACTACTTATAAGCACACACTCTCACACACAAAGTAACTCCACCAGAGTGCCAATTTCGGGTCACTTTTGCCGGTCCAGGCCCGGATAAAGGAGCAGGGTTGGAATTGTGACATTAAAAAACAATAATTGCTAAAATAAATTTAATTTGTAGTTCTAAATAAATTCTAACTGCATTTAGGACGTTTTTGACTCACTTTATGTGTCTTCCACGATGTTATTTCTCTCTCCAACAATATAGGTTACAATTACATTAGCATGACCAATTATGCAAATTAGGCGATGATGTCATTTGGCGACTTCTAGCGACTTTTAGGACAGCCAATAGCGATTTTCCTTACTGAGGAGCTGGCAACTCTGAGAGAAAGAGCCAGGGACAACAACTTCACATTAGAAAGGTATAGTAATCATCCACAACTATTTTCAGTTGCGGATGATAAAGGATTCAGAAAGTTTATTCATGCAAGCCCATATGACAGAGAATATGCATGTTGTTTTTGTTTTCATATTGTAATTTATATTTAATTGTGTTGTGGTTTGCAGTGTTTTGTGTTGTTTCATTTTAAATTTGTTTAAAACGAAAAAGCTGAAAATTTTAAATAGTTAAAAGTTGAAATGTGAATAGTTGATTTTTGTATTATATGATTTATTTATTACATTTTTTACGGTGGCCCCTACAGACAAAGCACATACAAACTCCAAAACACGTAAAAACTCAGAAGCACGTAAAAACTCCAAAACACGTACAAAACACAAAACACAGAAGTGCTCCAGGATGCTAGGCGCAGTGTTGAGCTTTTGTTTCCTAGTGGCTACACAAGCCAGGACGTACGAACGACTAGATTTGGTTTGTGGTAGTAACAGGTAAATGAACTTTTTTTTTTAAATTATTTGAATATATATGAGTGCTTGTGTATAAATACACAAACCATACACATATGCTTTCAATTGTGTAATTTAAGTGATCTAGGTAGCTCTGTTTTGGAAGTTCAGTTAAAGCTAGAAATGTGCTTTGGAATTTGTACGTGCTTTTTGGAGTTTGTATGTGCTTTGCCTCTAGGGGCCACCACATATATTTATATATAAACATATATAAATAAAACCACTTTTTTTTACATTAGTAATTCCTTTTGTGCATAATTTTATGTTATTGTTAATAATAAATTAATTAAAGCAACAAAACAACCTGAAGAGCCAGTTCGGAGCCAAAAGAGCCGGAAATCCTATCACTACTCTAGAGTGCGACCAATTTGGTCACAAATGCTACCAAATTTCTCAATGGTGCAACTAGAAAAAATCCTAGGTGCAACCAGCCACTCAAGTAAAAAAAAAAAAAGTCTCTGCAACTCTGAAAGCCTCTGTGTGGCCAACAGCAGAAAACATTATGCCCATATAGTGGCCTAAACCAATCATGAAGGTGCTGCTTAGAGTAGCTGGACGCGCTGCTGAAGTGCTGCAGCACCGACTCCGTGCTGCTGCTGTTCGATCGATTTGTTTGTCATACGTGTCTCTGCACAGACGCGCAGAAAGGGGAAATGATGTAGGGACATTCCACCAATGTGCCAATGTTCCGCCAAAAAACAATCCTAGGTCGCACTATAGTCAGGAGCCTCACGTATCGTGCTTCAACATAATATTATCGCATTGTGTGTATATAAGCACCCCAGAATGGCACCTGTTAAGAGACATGCTTACGGAGGGGATTTCAAACTCTATCAGTGATGCAGTCGAACATGGGAATAGAGCAGCTGCGAGATAATTCAACACTAATGAATCAATGGTACGGAAGTGGAGGAAGCAAGAAGAATGAGTTTAGTAAAGTTTGACTTATCTGGCTGTTTGGTTTCGCTTAATGCGCCTTATAATCCGGAGCGCCTTATGGTCTTTGTGTTGACAAGATTGTTAGTTAATCATTTACAATATCAATATTGTCTATATGGAAAACAATAAAAAAAAAGAAGATGTAAAGCTGCGGTGTTAAGCGATGTTTAGCTAAGAAAAAAACGTTAGGCACACCAGTGCAACCGTGGCAAAAAGTTAGTCTAGAGCCCTGGGGTGGCCCAACCAATTATTAGGTTTATGGGGGCAATCACTTTTTCACAAAGGCCCATGTAGGTTTGGATTTTTTCCCCCTTAATAATAACCACCTTCCTTTAGAAACTCCATTTTGTGTTAACTTTACTTCTATTTACTACCTATTTTTTGATTGTCTTTAACATTTAAGTGTGAAAAACATAAAAAAAAATAGGCAAACACTTTTTCACACAACTGTAGTTTGTTCCTCTCATTGCTAAAAGTAGTTATGTGAACTTTTCTCTTTATTAAAAAATGGGTATGATAGTACATCCCTTTTAATCTAAGCTGTGTTAGTCATAAAGGAATATAGACATTAAATTAGCATTAGTTACTAAAACTTTGACTGGCCAAATGAATTACAGGTTATATCTTGTAAATTGATGCACTCTTTCCAATGGAATGATGATTTAGTAGTACAGCAAGCCTGGGGTGTTTAGTAAAAATATGCTTGGGAAATTAACAATGTTATCCTGGAATGAGTCTTTCAAAAATAAATTGCCTTGGCAAAACAAGAGTGTTGCCTCTCTGGATATGGCATTTTTGCCAGTACTTGAAAAGCCTTGGCAGAAATCTAGTGAGTGCTTGTGTTTGGAAGTAAACAATAGTTAATTAACACACGATGGTCTGAACAGTTGGTAGGAAATGAGTTAACGGTGGGATTCCATCAACTGTCTTTAGCTTCCTGTGGGAAGTGAAAGAATGAAGCACATAATAATTTAAACTCTTATTACTGCTACAGGTCAAAAATGAAAATACACTATAGTGGAAAATCAAATTTGAAATATTCTTTAATGTTTGTCATTAGATATTGACAAAACACTGAAGCTGACAATATTTGGAGAAACATTTTAGCATCCTGTTATTATATATGGCCACACAACAGAAAAGCAGCTTCAGTTTGCATTGATTCTCCAAGTTTGAGCACTGTATTAGAAAAAAAAAACCCCACACACACACTTTCAAGAGACGGTCTCTATGTGGTGGGAGTGGAAACAGCTGTCAAACATGTCTCCCATGTTCAACTGGGTCGAGATCTAATGATTGCAAAGCCAGACATTATTTGTCATAAAACTATTCACTGGGGATATTGTCAGCCTGAAATAGAGCACTCCAATCAGGATGGTATTGTTTCATCAAAGGATAATCACTCAGAAGAACTTTATATTGATTGGCAGTGACCTTTCTGTCTAGGGTTCAAGTGGACCTTAAAAAGTTGCACCATGCTACACTCGAAAATCAAACAATAAATCAGCTTGCTTGGTTTAAGCACCAGCTTATGGAAACAAACACCATGTTGGAAATAATTGATAAATAATCTTCTTTTTTCTTGTTCTGCAACAAATAAAAGGGTTTCAGCTATAAGTCATCATCATCATTGGGTGCAACACACATGGGATTAACATGTTAATCACATCACATTTTTTAGTAACACAGTAATGTAACACATTGCTGTATTTAATTCACTAATCTCATTGCGGGTACACTTAGGTTGTTACTTGCATTACAGAGGTTCTTCAGTTTTCCACAAGATGGGCATATAGAAAGAAAAAAATAATAATCAATAAACAACTTTTTCTGCCTGTTCATCTACACTACAATCAGGTGATTTCAGGTGGTGTGCAGGGAGGGGGAAAAGCAGAACTGGAGATATAAACATTGCTTCTATTTTTACTGCACAAAACAGGAACACAATAGTAAAGCGCTAGTCCATCCAGAACAAAAAAACAGAAAACTACCTCGGGTTAGATGGAAAAACACAGACTTGGAAGAATGGATTTGTACAAAATGAAATGTCTGCCACTGGTTATTGATAGTTATACCCTTGTGTATACCCAAAATAAAAACTTTTAGACTGTAGCCTATGGTTTATATTGTTAACATATAATAATGTGACAGTGCTTTTAAAGCCATGCTAGAGAGTAACACAAAAGTAATATATCTCCAGGGAGCAATTATTTAACGTAATGCATTACTTTAAAAAAAAGTCACAAGTAATGTGTAATACATTGTTTTTTCAGTAATTACTCCAACATCATTATCATAAATGTGAAAATTACATTGATGCAATAAGTTATTTTTTTTAATATGTTACCTGTCAAGACAAACCAGCTTTTTCTTTTACAAGTAAGCATGGACAGGACCGATAGTTTTATTATAGCTATATCCCCTTTTAAACTGCCTGTTTATGAAATTTATATTTGTGTCTAACAGACAAATTTCATTTTCCACATTTATCCCAGCAATTTGTGAAGGAATTATACCTTCATCATAAAATTGCAGTTTTGAAGTTGACCTGTTTACACCATGGTGGGCAGATTGATCCAAATATCGATTGTATCGACACCAAGTGGACATTGGTATTGGATCGATACTAGCCTGGTGAGATCGATTCTTTACTTTAAGTTCCACTCTTGTTTGCAATGCTCAGCGCAGAGCAGGCACACTTTGCTTCCCCCCTCTTGTGTTTAGATGTTGTACCGTCAAGTGACATGACTTAAGCTGGGCATACACGATTTTTTTCAGTCGCATTATTCAGCTTCTGCTCAAACTGCACGATTGATTCGCAGGGGTTAGAAGTTCGCAGATCACGATGCAGGGTCTCACACTATACGGCCCGATGCTCTGATGCGACCTGAGTGCTCACACTGTGCGTCCATAACATGAAGTTTATAACGGAAAATCTGTCGCTCGCTCTCCCTTTCTCTCCCTCTCTGTCTTTCACTCACACCGCCACCATCAACTTTGCTAAATTGCTAATGAAAAGCATTGATCAGGCAGCTGTGATTGAGCAGCAATGTCCATCCAATTATTTTCACAGTTGTTGTGGTCATGATAATTTTGTGAGGCCACATGGAAAAGACTCAAACTTTGCAAGGCTTGCCAAAGTTCTACAAGTTGTGCCTCCATTGCTTGTGTCCAGATCACATGCTGCACTGCCATGCTGCTCTGTCTTTTCACTTTAGTTTCTGTGTTTGCGCGTGCGCAGTGTGAAAGGCTTCGGTGACACCCTCACGACGGCCGACAGGATTTCAAACAGGTTTGATTTTCTTATGGCCAAGGGATTGATGATCGGGAGCTGGTCGTGAGGTGTTAATCGCTTCTCGTTACCCCATGTATACTACACAATGCACGACACACGATGAAGGTGAAACTTGGGCCGATCCCCAAAACGGTCGCACGACTGAAAAATCGTCTCAAAATGAGCCAAAAATCGCACAGTGTGTATGCCCAGTATTAGACGCTTGTTAAGTTGTTTACATATTATTTATATTTTCACCAGTTGTTGTTTTTGTTGTTGAGAATTTTAATTGTAATTTTTGTTTTATAGTTTCTGTTTAATTTGTTTTGGTTTGCGTGTTTTGGTTTTCTAAAAAAAATTGGTAATAAAGGATTTTCTATTTAATTACAAACTTTGTCCTAATTATGTCCTGGGTTTTAACTATTTAATAATAAAAGGAAACTTAAAATTAATTAAGGAAAATTTATTGAAATTTAGCAATTCAATGACGCATCCACCTTATTTATTGAAAAATATCGGTATCAGTATCGGCGATACTGGCCTGTATTTGCTTGGTATCGGCTCGATACCAAAATATGCAGTATTGCACACCACTAATTTCTAGCGGTACTTTGACAATGTGTTTCAAGAACAACTGAAACCATTTTATGTGCTGATGCAAGGATCGTGTTCTCCACTAGAGACGGTTTTAACTGGAGAACAAAAAGAAATGAATATTTCAAAGAATATATATTTTTAAAAGAAAAAAACAAAACAATTGCAAATAATCTGTGTGAGGTAGCTCTGGAGTAGGTCCTCTTGGGGAAGCAGATGTAGATGCTTGAACTTCCAGTAACTGACGCTCACGGTTCTCCTGCTGCACCTGCTGTTGAAGTTGGGGAAACTGATAAACTGATCCCGGATTTGCTTCCATCTATCTTCCTGGAGCTTGTGCTCCTCCTCCAGTTTAGCATCACGTTCAGCCTGTTGTTGCATCAGAGATTGCAAAGGTCTGGTCAGTATAGCTGAGTGCACTTGACATTAAATTTGGTTGGTTCAAGTTCAATTATGTTTATTTGTACCAACTTAACTTTGGAGTTTTTTTGATTTTTGTAAATATTTTTGGTCACAATGATTATGAAATAAATCCCCTGCTACACTGGACAGTAACTGTCTCCTGCCCTTCTTCAGCCACTTGGGGCAAGTTATCTCACAATCTGCAATTGTAAAATTCTGAACATAATCAAGTAGTTTTTATCGTGTTTTTGCAAATTACAGATGTGTTTATATGCAGTGTCCAAAAACTATTCTGTAATAACCCAAGGGGAGAAAAGGCACATAAGCATATAAACAGATGCATAGTGCAGGCCTTGTGTGTATGTCTGTTTTTGTGTCTCTACAGCAGTCAGTGAGTGGATTCACTGACAGATGAGCTGAATAACTGTTAGGAAGGCGTGTAGGAAACTAATTAGCCCAGACACAGTCATTATTTCACTTTCTGCTCTACACCATTAGCTTCATGGTAGAAAATCAGTTGAAGACAAAGTTGTTTTTTGCTTTTGCGTTTTGTTATTAGGCTTCTTCATTGCACTTCATTGCAATCTTTCATGTTGCTGCTATGAAAAAATAAAGCAACTATGAAACTAATGCTTCAGTGGAGAAAGAAACAATTAACAGATTGATTTGCCATTTAGTTTGAGATACTACATTATTTTCCTGTTTATCATAATGGTTAGATGATTTGAGAAAGATAACAATATATGACTATTTGCATGAAATCACATGATTGAAGCTACAGTGAATAGCTGTTGACTTTATGGTTAAAGCAGTGAAACCTTCATTTTTCTGCAATGTGGCCCAAGGCTAGAAGGCAAGCACATCCAATATCCAAATCCCTCTGAACATAGAGTTTTACTTAAATGTGCATGCACTTTTCTTTAGAGTTAGCACGCACAAGTTATGGGCCGGTACTTTGCAGCAACAATGTCCAAGAGAAATCAAATGTCATTTCCCTTGTATAAGAAGTGATTGAGGGTACTCATCACAGAACTATATCAAGAGGAATTATCACTGTTGCTCCAAACCTTGCGTTTTTATAGGAGGTGTGGATAACACTCAGCAAACCTTTGATTTAAACTCATGGCAGCCTTATGGTACAGTGTCTCTACATTCTGCCTTACAGCAAGAAGGTTACAGGTTTGAAACTTGGGATCTTTCCATGTGGAGTTTGCATGTTGGTGTGCCTGCTGTGGTTTTCTTTCACAGCCCAAAAAGTGAGAGAGGAACGGACTAATGATTCTAAATTGGCTCTTGGTGTAGATGTGGCACTGGCAACCCTGTCCAGGATGTACTCCACCTCTGGCCCTATGTTAGCTGGCAAAGGACACCTTTCAGTATAAACTCTTGTACTAAAATGTTGAAACTCTTAACCTTCCTACCCCATTAAATTCAGTTTTTGGTGTGATTATTTCATAGTTATATAATCTTCTTTTTGTGTATAGAAAAGTATACTACTAATTATGCTTGACCTCAAAGGGATGCTCAGGGATCTACTTTTGCAGCCTGTGTTTTAAGCTGCAGCCTGTGTTTTAAGCAGCGACAGCTGTCATCTGAAGGACGGCTACCAATAGCCTGAAGCACAGAGATTCTCTGGTTACGTGAAGAGATGTTATTGATATTATGTATTGAGAGACAGTGCCAGAGCTTAAAAATGATCTTTGTGGCAGGTTTCATGTCATCAAAAGTAAAACGGTTTTAATTCGGATTCTTAATATTCAATTTTCTAAGTATTATGAATATATATCTCTAAATGTCTTCAGATGGAACTGTGGCTAAAGCATTCACATTCAGATGTCTCTCTTAAAATTAGTGTCATAAACTATAATATGTTCATTTAGTTTCAGGTCTTTACACTGGCTGCCTGTCCGTCAGAGGATAGACTTTAAAGTTCTGATGCTGGTCTATAAAGCTCTGAATGGTTTAGGACCAAAATACATCAGTGACCTCTAGGGATGGGTATTGATAAGATTTTAACGATTCCGATTCCATTTTCGATTCTGTTTAACGATTCGATTCCTTATCGATTCTCTTATCGATTCTTTTTTTTTAAAAAGGAGAACACTAAAGTCGATTAGCTTAGAACTGTGTTTTATATCTTCTCTTTGAACAAGATAGAATATCTTGTTCAAAGAGAAGAGTAACATGGCCTTACAAACCCAACAGTGAGATCTTAAGAGATCCACAGCCTACGGCTCTTCAATGGGGTGTCACAGGGTCCCCAGGAAAAAAAATGTATATGTAAAATAATAAAATAAATATTCTCCTGTAGCAATAACAAAGTTTAACATAAATTATTCTGTAGCAACTACACAAGAATATCCAGTAATGTCCCTGCCTACAATTAAACACATTCACTTACCAAAGTGAAATCGGGGGCATCTGCTGTGGCAAATGGGTGGAAGCCTTTGACCACAAACTTAGACACTGCTGGGTGACATTCGTCTATCCTGGCCTGAAAGGAGACGCTACCGGTAGACTGCAGCGAGAACTGCCAGCATCTGAGCCAGCCAGACTCTGTCTCTCTCATCATGGTTATCTAAATGCAACGCACAGTAATAGCAGGTTTTGTAATAAGGTAAATCGCGCTAACATAATATGCAATGCTAATTGATTAGTTACCTGCAGTATTAACGGGAGAGGACGTGGAAACGCTACCGCTGCTGCTGGGTTGAGCTTCGCTAGTCCGGGGCGGATCAAAAACACGACATTCGTTGAAAGCAATCGCGTGTTTTTTGAGCAAATGCTTTTGCATATTCGTAGTGTTTCCTCCCTTTGATGAAATCTCTACTTTGCAAGTATTGCACGTTGCCCTGTTGTCATCCTTTCTCATAAAGTGTAACCAAACTTTTGAGCGTTTGTGCCGCTCAGGCGCCGTGTTTCCTACTGGGTAAAAGACGCTACTCAACGTGATGACGTCATTCGGGGCGACTGGAATCGATAAGGGAATTTATCTCTGAATGACAGTACTTTCTGAGAAAAACTGCAGTTCTGTGTGGTTGCCTGTTGCGTACCAGTGATAATTACTCAGATGTATGCACAATTCTTCTTCCAGTATTTCTCTACCTTGCACATTTATCTTGTGGCCCTTACCAAAATTTTATATATACGTAGTTTTAATTGGATTTTTGACACTGGCTGATTCATAGTTCTACCACAGATATTGAATAAGTCAGTGCATGCTCTTTAACTTCTCCTTAATAAAGAGTCTTGGACTTGTAAAATTGTGAATATGATAGTCCATATTTCAACTGCAACCCCTTCACTGATAAATGGCACATATATTTTTAAACTGTTTCTCATCATTTTCAAAATCCTTTCAGGAAATTACTTTACTTACTCACCTTAGCTCAGGAGAATGAACAGGTCATCTGCTAATCGGAAGGTTGGTGGTTCGATATATATGGCTGCTCCAGTCTGCATGCCAAATATCCTTGGGCAATATACTAACCCCAGGTTGCTCTCCAATGTATCCATCGAATTATGAATCTGTGTGAATGTTAGCCAGAAAGCACTGAAAAAGAAAACGCATGTGAAAAGTGCTTGTGTAAATGAGTGTGAATGCCTGTATGAGGCGAGTTACAGTATATAATGTGCTTTGAGTGCTCAGATAGAGTAGAACTGCTATATAAAAGAACCAGGTGATTTGAAATGACAGATCTTTTGAACATGTAATCTCCACTATTCCTTTGTTTGTCTGAAATGCAGACAATTTATTTCTTTTTAACACAAAGATTGCACGGTATTTTTAATTTGCATAGTAAACAACAGCTGTTTTAATATACTGCAGGAATGCACAGGAATCAGTCAGAATGTGTGTGTATCAGAATTGAGGCAGGTTTGCCCTGGTCTTTAAATTCATTCACAAACTCTTGAAATGAAATAAAAAACAGTTAAATAAAGCTTCCTGATTTGTTTCTGCAGATTGAATAATTTGAGAAGGACGACTTCTAAAAGTAGTTATCAAAACACGAATACAAAATTGTGCTTTGACTGCTTAGCTGTATTTAATGAATAGAATGGGACTTCCAGTGCCACTTGTTTTGTGTTATTTTTCCACTATAGATTTTGGATTATACCTAAATTTAATTTGACTCTATTATAACTGAGATAGAAATATAATCAACATTATTGGCTCTGAGTCTAGTGTGTAAAATTTGCCAATTACATTAACAATTTTAACCTTGTCTGAGAACAAAATATGTCCCTGTCATAGTCTGAATATGTGAATGGAATCAAATATTTGTCCACATCAGCATAGAAAGGCGCATGGGCAAACAGAGGACAACATCTGTCTACTGTATTATGGGCTCTTTGATTTGTGCTCAGTCCAGATGGGCTGTCACGCTTCATGGTTTCACACAGCAAACACTACAGTAACAAATGACTCGGGCTGTGATCCAATGACAGGGAGTTTCAGTAGGACAAACGAAAGGCCAGATGAATGGACATCTGTGCCTACAGCATCAGTACAGCAGTAGATTTTCCCTCCCATCCTGTGAAGCCTGGTTATGACAAACTTTAAATGTCAGAGCATGAATTATGAACACTAAGTGATGACAAAGTACCAGAAATATACCCTATTTTGCAATAACAATAAACAATAACTATTAATAAGCACCGATCCTCATAGCTATTGTTAACATAAAGTTCATTAATTAACAACAAAAGCCCGACAGCATTTGTTGCGATTGTATAAAATTTTAGTTGAAGTCTAAGGTGAGTTTTCTGAAAGCGCTTTCATGCAGCCCGACATGGTCACTGCATCTGTGAATGTTGTCTCTCCCTTGAAAGTGAAGAAAATCTCAAAACATAAGCCAAGCAAAGTGCTTTATGCTTTGCCAGAAAGAGACTGGTTCATAAAAACTAATGATTTCTCTTCTTCATCACTGTCAGATGTCTGGCCCAATCATTCAGACTTGGAGTGTCTGGCCAAAAAAGTAGGTGTGGTGCGAATAAAACTCCAAAGAATTTGAGATGATTGAACTGTTGTTGGTTCATTCAGGTTAGAATGGATTTGATATGTTTTTTCTCCTTGTTCACATATGTCAGTTTTAATAGTTGCTTTTTGTAAGCACTGTGCATTTCCAATACTTATACTTATTTCCAGTACTAATTTTGCAGAACTTGTACTTACTATACTGTACTATACTACGTGCTTTTAAAAGTATTTTACAGAGGCAACAGCGGGAAATCTTACATTTATCTATAGCACTGAGTAGCAGTGGTTGGGATAGCGGGTGGACATACAGTACAACGTGCAGGACACTGACTGCAGAACCATGTTGAGACACTTTTGTTAAAGTTAGGAAAAGGTTATGACTCGGGTTAAATGTTAATTCAAGGTAATGTGAGCTTTTTCTGTTTCAAATTAACACCAAAGGTATTGTCATTTTACATTTATTTTGTTTATAAAGTTTGGGTAATTGAAAGAAAATGAATATGCTTGTCCAGGCAAGGATTTTAGTTGCAGGTTTATTATCAAAGCTCTTGAGGCATGCCTGCCATGTTACTAAAACACTTGTTTTTGGAGTCTTTACAGTTTTACTTTTCATGCATAATGTATATGATCTCAAAAATTTGTTCTATTTTAAGATTAGTATATATCCTAGCTTTCCATTTGAGCATTTTTAGTGATATGGCTCACACACTAGAATGTGGTTTGTGGTTTCTTGGCCTTCACTACAATAATAGCTGTCTCCTGCATTGTGTTCTTCTGCCAGTTGTTATGGAGTGGGTTGTTGCTGTGGCCTCCCAGCACTGTGTTTAGCTGTGTTCAGCCCACCAGTGGCACTGCAAACCCAGCTTGACAATAGCAGGAGGCCAGGGGGGAGCATCTCAGAAAGGAGACGCTCCAACTCCTCCAACTGGGACTAATGTTCATCTTCAGGCAAGAGAGAGCATCTGATATGCTTGTATATTATTCTAGCTACACGAGCTATAATGATGTAAGATGGGGAAGCAATTTCATCAACGTCATATTTTGAACAAGATTAAATTTTACAAAAAAACTGGAGGGGAGCTGAGAATTTGCCACCCGAGGAAGGGGGAGCATGTTATTTAAAATTAATTACAGGCAGTCTTTCTCATATGTTCGTTAAATTAAATATTTAATTACTGACATAATCAGTATTGTCTTGTATATGTATTTGAAAATGCTGTGTGCATGGCAACACTTTTTACTGTGAAATCAGTATGGATAATCCTCTGAATCCCATTCTAGGACTTTATTTCATTTATGAGATCTGCTGATACATTTTCAGGCTTGGATGGAAACATGAGAATCTAATTGGTGTCTTTTCTCTTGCTGAAAATTGATCAGTGCCACTGCACATATGGGCCATAGTCATGTTTCAAACTGCCTGTTTTGGCTTTGCTTGAGCAGAGATCTTCATTTCCTTTTTCCACTTCTTTTTCTTGCTTCTAATGCATGTCTCTTGTTTGATGCATTTTTGCTTCCTGCCTCTGGAATATTCATCACTTTTTATTTTTGTTTCCTTCCTTTTCTTTTCTTTTTTGCCTGACCTGACTGAAAAGCTTCGACATTTAGATCCAAGGCGTTAAAAGTCTAGTGTGACGTTTCCACAGTCTATAGTGATTTGAGGTGCTATGTCTGGTGTTAATAGCATTTGGTTGTCTGTGGTTGTCAACTGTGTTCAAAGTCAATTCTGCTGTCTTCCCTGAGATTTTAGAGCAATTATGCATGTGTCAGGCTGATAAGCTTTGCAAAGATGCAATTTCCTTTTCTACAGCGCCCTTACTAGTAACAAATAGTTTGCTGACGATGATGCTACTCGGTGATTTTAATATACATGTCTGTTGCCCAGGGAAGCCCCTGGCTAAAGAATTCATGGACCTGGTGAACTCTTTTATTCTTGTTCAATCTGTTAAATGTGCCACTCAAGAACGTGGTCACACATTGGATTTGGTGTTATCATATGGGTTATCTGTCTGTAACTTACATGTGGAGGATGCTGTATTCTCTGACCATATGCCCATTTTATTTGACGTTGTTCCTCTTAGTCCTGTTGTTAAACGGGCTGCACCTACGCGATGCTATCGTGCCTTCGGCTCAGATACTGCTGAGCATTTTTCAACACTATTTGAACAACTTGTGTCCAGTCCCTCTGAGTTGTCCTCCGTAGATGGATTACTATCTCATCTGGACTCTGTTTGTAAATCTGCCCTTGATGTTGTTGCACCTCTAAGGCAGTGTAAACCCAAGGCCAGTCCTTGGCTAGCCGATTTTACTTGAGCCATTAAAAGAGAATGTAGGAGATGTGAAAGACGATGGAAAAAGGACAGGCTGTACGTTTCTCTGGAAGCTCTTAAGATGAGCTGGAAAGCTTATCAGAGGGCAGTAAAGACCGCCAAAAACTCCTATTTTTCACAACTTATTGCTGTTAATTCACATAACCCTCGTGTTTTGTATAATACCATTAATTCTGTACTGAATGCAGAGGATCATGTTCTTTTGCAATCTTCTGAGGTTATGTGTAATAAGTTTCTTAATTTCTTTGTGGATAAGGTTGCCAGTTTGAGACCCTCCACTTTATCTTCTGTTGGCCTGGCTGTGCATGTTCCCTGTTTAAATTTGCTTATTGCTTTCCAACCAATTGTTCTACCTGAACTAGAGAAGCTTGTGTTAACTGCTAACCCGTGTGGTTCTCCGAATGATGTCGCTCATCCCGGTTTTCACACACAGGGCTGAACCAGCAGGCACGGAGGCCTCTGGCAAACACAAAGCCGAACCAGCAGGCACGTGGGCCTCTGGAAAACACAGAGCAGAACCAGTAGGCGGGCGGGCCTCTGGCAGGGACAAAATAGAATCAGCAGGCGCGCGGGCCTCTGTCATGATCCTGGGTCATTTTGACCTAGCGTTTGTGTTGTCCCTGCCAGTGTGGGCATTTCTGGCTTGGCACTCCTGTGGATGAAATCATACTGTATCTCTCAAACAGCAGCTTCTGTGTTAAGTTGGGCTCGTCATCGTCCTCTGTGGCCCCTCTGCCATGGGGTGTACCACAGGGATCTATTCTTGGGCCACTGGGTGCGACCTTTCGTAAACACAAAGTTTCATTTCATCTATATGCTGATGATTGCCAGCTTTTCCTTTCAGTCATTCTGATAGCTCCCCAATTGGACTCCTGCTTGATTGTCTTAGTGATGTTAAGTCATGGATGGCTCAAAACTTTTTAAATTTTAATTAATGTAAAACGGAAGCAATTCTGTTTGGCCCGAATCGTTCCTCTGATATCCCTGATGTTGACCTTGCTGCCCTGACCCCTCACCTGAAGAGCTCGATTACCAATCTTGGGTTAAAGATCGACTCTGCTCTTACCTTTGATGGCCACGTGAATGGGGTGGTGAAATCGTCATTCTATCAACTCAGGTGTCTGTCGAAGGTTAAATCTTTTCTTTCAAGGCGTGACTTGGAGACTGTTATCCATGCTTTTATAACCTCACGCTTGGATTGGCCTCTCTGCACTGGCTTCCAATTGAATTTAGGATTCATTTTAAAGTTCTTTATTGGTTTTTAAATCTTTAAATGGTCTGGCACCTGCATATTTGTTTGATTTGCTGAAGCCCTATGTCCCCACTCGTTCGCTCCGGTCAGTTGAGCAGCCGTTGCTCTCAGTCCCCAAATCATGGCTGAAACTGAGAGGAGACAGAGCGTTCTCTATCGTGGCTCCTAAGCTTTGGAGTAATCTTCCTCTTCACATTAGGCAATCGACATCAGTGCTGGTTTTTAAATCCAGATTGAAAACGCATTTTCATTCACTGGCTTTTGACTCAGTGGTTAACTGACTTGTATTTACCTATATTTTATTGTTTTCGCAATGTTTATTATTTTATCGGATTTATTATTCTACACTACACTACACACCATCTACACTGCAGACTTCTCCCACAATTCCACCCAGTGCTTCCTGCAGAAGTTCTCTGATGACTCTGCAATAGTCGGCCTCATCACTGATGGGGACGACAAGGAGTACAGAGGTCTGACCCAAGACTTTGTGGACTGGTGCCAGCTGAACTACCTCCAGATCAACGCCAGTAAAACCAAGGAACTGGTGGTAGACTTCCGCAGGCACAAGCATTCTCCACTGCAACCACTGAACATCCAAGGTATGGACATTGAGGCTGTGGACAGCTACAGGTACCTTGGTGTTCATCTGAACAATAGACTGGACTGGACTCATAACTCAGACGCCCTCTACAGGAAAGGGCAGAGCAGGCTGTACCTGCTGCGGAGACTCAGGTCGTTTGGAGTGGAGGGCCCACTCCTGAAGACCTTCTATGACTCTGTTGTGGCTTCTGCTATCTTTTATGGCGTGGTCTGCTGGGGCGGCAGCATCTCTACTGGGGACAGGAAGAGACTGAACAGGGTGATCCGAAGGGCCAGCTCTGTTCTAGGATGCCCTCTGGACCCAGTGGAGGTGGTGAGTGACAGGAGAACGGCGGCTAAGCTGTCATCCCTGATGGACAACATCTCCCACCCCATGCAGCAGACTGTGACAGCACTGAGCAGCTCCTTCAGTGGGAGACTGCGGCACCCACGGTGTGGGACGGAGAGATTTCGCAGGTCTTTCCTCCCCACTGCTGTCAGACTCCATAATAAAGACTTTAACTGATCAAGCACACACATCCATACATATGCAATAATACTAAGTGCAATAATCCTTTCTGTCATCGTTGTATTTTTACTCAGTTGTATATAGTATTTGTATTTGTATTCTATTTTTATCTTATTGTATATTTATTTTATTCTACTGTATATAGTATTTTATTTTATTCTATTCTGTACAGTTGTGTACTGTATTTATTCTTATTGTATTCTAATTTTTGCCTCATAACTTTTGCACTGTCCACTCCTGCTGTGACAAAACAAATTTCCCACGTGTGGGACTAATAAAGGTTATCTTATCTTATCTTATCTTATTCTTATGGTATCTATTATGTTTCTATTGTTCAGCACTTTGGTCACCCTTGTGTGTTTTTAAAGTGCTATATAAAATAAACTATGATGATGGTGTTGATGATGTAATACTGTGGTTGACTGTGATGAAAACACGGTAAGGACTTATCTGACTGATAGGAAAATTTAAAATGGTGAAGTGCACTTTTGATAATGTTCTCACAACAGCACCATAGAACATAGTGGCTCAACCAACAGTACAGTAACTGGTGATAAATGGTGAGTGGAGCACCTGCCCAAAAGCACTATGAGAGCTATAGATGAACTCTTAGGCCCAGTACAACTTAATGGACTTGCTTCAGTTCGGACTGAGATATCATTTGTGGGTTGGATAACTTACTGGGTCAAAGGACTCTAATGATGGTTTTCTAGTGCCTGTATTTGTTTCAAATTATCTGAATGTGGCAGATGATCTTATCATTGGTTTTAATGTAGTAGGGGAAGTGATCAATGCAAAACATAAAGAGAAGCAGGATATTATTGCTAAAATAACGCTTTTTAGTGTTGACTCTTGTACTGCAAAAACCTTTATCCAGACAATGCACACTCACCATTCTAGTGATGATGAGTGAGAACAGATAATGGCAATTACAGGACCTGATTGTCTGCCTGATCCCTGGCTGAAACATATCCACTTTGAAAAAGAGTTTTATTTTAAAAACTAATTTTCTGCATCTGCTGTCGTGCTTGTTAATTAAATCCAAAAAGCAAATTTTCACTTCTCTCATGATAATCAAACTCATGCTTAATTTCTTCTTCCGTAGTGCCAATATTTACACTTTTGTCTGTTGTTCAAAGGTATACATAAAAAATTATGTGCTTGCAAACAAGACTAAAGATTCAGTGCTGAAGTTCAACCTGGCTTAGTGCAGACCTGAGAAGAGGGAAGAAATGACAAGGATACTCTCAAGGGACTACTACAGCCTGCGAGGCAATGGGTACATGACAGGTGGAGAAAGCTGAAGGTATTGGCAGGGCATTCTCTTGCAGTGTTCTGGCTGGCTGGGCCACAGATATTTTAAACCTTGTTTTTTGCGACCACAGGTAAAGCCGGGGGTTGAATTTCTGACTTCCCGTTTCACTATAAAACAGTTTTTTCCGTGTGAGCCAGCTTTTTATTTATACCATGTACGTGCACCAGGATGTGTGATTTTTTGTGTCTCTCTCCCACTCATCCATAGGTGGTGGCAACATAAGATACCAATACTGCACGAGCCACAGCGAGAAAACTATGACACAATGTTTTGAGGAAGGAATTACACTCAGGATAAGAATACACAGTTTTGGTGAGTAAGTTATGTCCAAAAGAAAACACTGGGGCACCTGAAGCCTGCACTGATGAAATTATAATAAATAATACTATAGTTCCTTCCATTTTTGGCCCACTAGAAATTAGAATGCTGGCTTCTCATGCACAAATTTTAACAAAATGCTATAAAACACGAAATACAATTTTCTTCAAATTGCAATCATGACACTGGGGATCCAAAAGGAGGACTTTCGGGCCAGTTTTTTTGGTCCCAAAACATAGAAATAGAATTGAATGGTGTATGAGTCAGTGAACTGAGTTCTCTCTTGGTATTCGGTTTTTAATACCATACATGCCTGTTTGTCTCCCTTATCCATGTAACCAGTGTTGATTGTAGTCAGAGGCGGAGCCAGACATTTGAAACACCCGGGGCTTAGCCCAAAGAGTAGTATGCATGTGGGATTTTTTTTTTATTTTTTTTTTTGGGGGGGGGGGGGGGGGTGTAGAAATGACTGAAAGATTAATAGGCTCTGTTCAAAAAAGAATGACTTCATATAGGGAAAAATATATATCACATGTGCAGGACACCTTAAACTAGTTTTTTAATTAAGCAGCAAGGCAGAACAAGGTCAGGGCTGTATCAAGACACGAGGACTAAACCCCAATTCAACCAGACCCAGAACTGATCCAGAATTAAAACAGGACTACAACAGTTCAAAATCAGGACTACTGAGGACTTAACCAAGACAGAACCAGAATCAGAACTAGATGATAGCACTAAAAATCATCATAGACCTGCACTACACTTATTTTTTAATTCTACCAAAGTACAATATTTAGATTGAGAAAAGTTTATATAATTATTTAGCCTTGTTGTGCAAACAAGCCTGCAGAACTTAATAAATACAGAATTTGAAAAATAACAAACCTAAAAAGAAACACTAGGTACGAGATACATGAGGACCTATGATACGGTGATACTTTTGGTAAACAACCATTTGACTAACATGTGTGTCTCACCTGCTCTTGTTCATCTGTTCTGTCCTCGTTCTCCTCTCTCTCCCTCTTTGTGCTGACAATCATCAAATATACAGTTGAAACCAGATATTTACTCTTCAGATAAAAACACTTTTTTAATTGTAACATCAAATCAGACTAAATGTTTATTTTTTTAGATTGATAAATATAAAAAACATATTTGTTAACTTTAAGAGTAAAGAGAGAAACTATCTGTATTTCTTAATTGCAAATGGCACCAAATTGTATTCAAACTTGAGCCACATTTATGGAGCTCCACAGTTCTTTTTCTGGTGTTTTGGTTGACATCTCTTGGTTTTCCCATGTCACAGAAACAGGCTCTGTGTTTTGCCTTATATGCATCCACAGCTGTGCCACCAGTTTACTCACATGGACTCTACTAACCTATCAGAAGCTTCTTCAGCTCAGAATGGAATCGTCTGGAGTTTTCTTATTAATTAACAATAAATTTAGTGTACATGTACTCCTAAATTTGATGAAAGTGATAAAAATAGCTCTGTCTCTCTTTATTCTGAAATTTAACTAATTCAAAATATATTTCAATATTTATCTAAAACAAAAATTTACTCTAAATTGATGTTGTACAGTAAAAATGTTTTATGTTTTCTCCCTAAAGTGTATGTAAATATCTGGTTACAAATGTGAATATCCTGCTGTGTACTGAAACCCCTCTTGTTTTGCATAGAAATATACTGAACAACATACAAAGCATAATATATAAAATAACATTTACCTGAGTTTTTTCTTTGAAAGAACCCTCGAATGTCCATTCTTATGTTTCAGTACATAACTGAAACCGATTTAGTCGGGGAGGGTAAGAACTGAAAATATGAAATAAACACACGTAAGCTAAGACTCTAAAAAAAATAGCATTTGTTCGGCTTTTCATTTCGCCATTTGTTGATTCACTTGAAGAGCAAGTAAGGTAATATTGGTCAAGTGATCAGTTTCATATCAATCTTTCGTGATGCACCGTCATATTTACATTATTTGTACGGTACGAATGATTTGCTTTGGTACCTGGTCAAACTTAAGCTCTCCTTAGTATGGCTGGCTCCGTCTCTCCAACAGCGCACTCACGGGCAGCAGCTGCCCCGCCCCCTCGCTCAGTCGCTTAGTGCCTGAGCTTGGATCATACCAATATCAGGGGGGGATTCACGCACAGTCGTAAATTCCCACAGTGTGCACTATGTGCTTCGAATATTGTGTGTACTTTTTGTTTTATACAGTTGTCAGCCAGGCATCTAACTATGAAAAAATTACACTCCAAAATACCCCGGGCTTCTGACAAAACAACCCGGGCTTAAGCCCCGTAAGCCACCCCCCCGCTCCGCCCCTGATTGTAGTGGTCCCTCTGCAATCACTGGCCAATCTTAGAACAAAGAGAATAACATTGATCTTCTCATCTAATTCCCTGTAAATCTTGCTTATTTCGCCAAAATGTCAGAGTATTCCTTTAAGGGTTTACTTTTCTTTTTTTGTCTTGGTCTCATTATCTAGAACATTATTTCTAAAAATCAAATTTTCTGTGTATTGATTGAATAGAAAGCAGGTGGGGGAAATAAATCAGTCCTCTATTATGCAGCTGATTTCGTCTGTTGAGTCATCAATGCAAAAATAACCCTGAGAAGAAAGAGAGAGAGAGAGAGAGAGAGAGAGAGAGAGAGAGAGAGATACCATTACTGTCCATCTACTTTTTTCAGACCAAACAGTGAAAGTGTGAAAGTGTTATTATTGCTGACTTCATCATCCCAGACATTTTTTCATTTTATTTCCTCTGATTGTTTCCAACCCAATTCCTGACTGCCCCACCACCTCAAACCCAAAGTGAGCTCTTGATTTTATCTGGTCCTCAGTCCAGTGAATGCCAGTGTCAGCTGGATTAGGAGCCTAATTGGTATGGAGTAAGGAATCCTTTGCACAGCCAAGAGGTAGACCGAGAGTAGAGATGTAATTCACAAAACCCATAGCTAAACCAGGTGGAGCAGTGAGGGGGAGAAATCCTTCTTTTCTCTTCCCAGGCTTATATCTTCCACACACAGATGCACATCACTAGTTTGCACATGCAAGAAGTGATACAGGAAATGACACCTAGGATATAAAACTCACATTTGACTAGGCGTACCTTCCCACAGGTAAGCCCTCATGTGCATAAAATAGGAATTGCATTTTAAAAATGTCAGCACAAGTGCATATCAAAGCAGAGAGGACAGAACATTTTACGGCTTGAACCATGCATTAGGTTAAAATCCATTTTCCAAGGTAATTGTTTCCATAAGTAAGAGAAAATGTTTCAGTTAACTCATTCACTGCCAGCCATTTTCAAATCAGGTAACTCCCCACTGCCAGGGTTTTTGAGCATTTTTACTCATTTTTGAAGAGCCACAGAAAACTGTGTGTTATGATCATATAAACGCTGAACCTACCAAAATGAAGAACAGACTCTCTTTTTTCATCCAAAAGAAAAAGCTTGTTTCTACCATTTTCCATTCTTTAGTAATCAGCTGTAGAAGAGAGGTGGGTTCCACCAAAAATGCCTGTTTTGACCAAAAAAAGGGAGAAAACGAGCTTTCTGTGAAAAATACATTTCAAGCAGAAAAGTGCCTTTGACACTAACATTTCTTGCTTTGTGACACCTCTAACATATAAAATAGTTTTTCACTTCTATAAAACAGAAATAACACTGAGAAAGGTTATGTTTTATCAAAACAATTTATTTACAAATATATGAAAAAATAAAATGTACATAGTGAAACATTTATTCACAATGAATAATTCACTTTTGTGTGGTAATCATTATAACACTTTCCGGGATGCATTATAACACTTTCCGGGATGCATTATAACACTTTCCGGGATGCAAATCGCACTACTGCCACTTGCAGGTCGATTTTGTCATTACATACCATGAATGCAAGTCTGATATTCACTGACAAGCTGCCCGAGGTTGTATTCTAGCCCCTCCCATTGAAAAACGTAATTGACGTCTATAGACGTCAATGGCAGTCAACGTAAGTTTTTCAATTGACATCTATAGACGTCAATGGCAGTGAATGAGTTAATATATTGTTAAACAAAAACACAGGGAATATTAAGTTCAAAGTTCATCTGGTGTTTTTCATTTTAAGCAGTTTAATCACTTTTTAATTCACCTATTAATTTCATACAAGTTATTGTTAAGTAGTAAAAATAAGGTCAAACCAATATTTGATGTGACCAGGGAGGTCAGGGAGGGGCAGCCATCTGCTGCAATTGGTTGGGGGTGAGGAGAGGGAGACAGGACACATTGTGGAAGAGAGCCAGATTAATAATAACTAATAACTAATTTTTAAATGCAAAGTAGTGTATATACACATAGAGTGAAAAGACATGAGAGAAGAAACACCCAGTGCGTTATGGGAACTCCCTAGCAGCCTAGGCCTATTATGGCATAACTAAGGAAGAATTCAGGGTCACCTTATCCAGCCCTATCTAGCCCTAACTATGGTTTATCAAACAGGAATCTAATCGAGAAGGTAAAGAGGGTGTCTTTGTCCCAAATTTAAACTGGGAGCACACTCCATAGAAGAATGGACTGAAAGCTGAAGCTCTGCCTCTCATTCTCCTTTTAAATGCTCAAGCAACTACAACTAAGTCATCAGTCTGAGAGTAAAGTGCTCTATTGGGGTCATATGGTACTATGAGTTCTTAAAGATAAGGTAGGCCCTGATTATTTAAGACCTTGTGTGTGAGGAGAAGGATTTCAGATTCAATTCTGGAAGGAAGCCAGTGAAGAGAAGCCAGTATGGGATAAATATACTCTCTTTCTCTCACGGCAGCATTTTGGCTCATCAGCTGACTGTTGTAATCAGGGCTCTGGGGAGCCATACCATATTTTGCACCAATCAGCAAACAGGCAAATATACTCTAAGTGACTAGCTTTTGATGATGGTAGATTATTTACTTGCTCCAGATATATATCCTTAATCCATTTATTAACAGACATGAAACAAAAGTTAAAAGGAGACTCCTTTGCATTTGCATTTTTCATTTATGTAGACATATAACTTCAATTTTGCGTTAACTAACATTTACAAAAACACAGGGTATAAGCAAAAGATTAACAAGAACTTTTTAGCCCAATACACAACTTGTTTTGCTACATGAAAACAGCTGTTCCTGTGAATTTTATCTCCCTCTGTGCAAGTCAACACCTGATTCTTTTATATGTGTGACTCTAACTCCTGAAACAATAAACTTGTTCAGCCAGCGGCTGAACAACAACAACAAACTATAAGTCCCATCAGTCTCGTTGCTTGAATGTAAACAAATGTAGAGTGTATGTGAGGAAAATGGCCTTACTAATGCATAACAGTTTGCATGTAAACAGACTGGCAGGTGTAATAGGAGGCAACACTTCAGTGTAAGGCTTTCCTCAACACTGAGGAAGGCCTGGTGCTTAAGAGCGTCTGTGTTTTTCTTACTTGTCATATGAAACAGTTTATGTGCTGAAGTTCTCTTTCACAAGTGTGTAATTACATTTCAGTCACTACAGGCCTCAGTCAGAATGTTAAATATTAAAGTTTATGACAGTATATTTAGAAATAGACTGAACAAGTACTCCTCTGTAAGTTTTCCATCTCAAACAACCTGAATTATATTCATGATTACACTTTTTCAAAAGTAGTGGTTTGGGTTAAAATACAAGACTTATTACCAGCTGTGAATCTGTGCATGACATTTTTTTGTCTGTGTGTATTGTGGCAAAATGTGCTGATCCTAGAAACACTTATCATATCCAGAACTAACAAGAAGGTATATTAATTCCACATGACAGTGTGACAACTGTGGCAGTATCTTTTGATAAACTTAGGTATGTAGTTGAATTCAAATGATGGTAAATTTGGAAATGCATATTATCCGACCCATGGAATAAGCATGTAACTAGAGACCCTTTTGCAATGCAGTTGTACAGGTTCAGTGCCTCTAAAGGTGTTTATGCTATAACTCACGAGTAATTTGTACTTATGAGCTGGACTGCACTGCGTTTTACACAACTTAGATGTTTATTGTCACAGAGACCACTTGACAAGAAGCAGATAAATTCAAGTGAGACTAATCAGGGATAACAAGACAAGGCAGTAAAACTAAGGATGAAGAACAAGAGACAAAAGACTGGCACAAAAACCCCCACAGTAAAGAACTAAATAAAGAGAAAAATACACAATACAATTTAACATAGAAGAAGGGAAGAGGGGACTTGGAAAAATAACTAGTGCTGTCAGTGTTAATGCGTTGATACAGCCTCATCACGATTAACGTGATTAAAAAACGCACTCAACCTGTCTGGAGCACAGAATGGACAAACGTCGGACAAACTGCCCAAAAATGTGTTGACAGAGACATTCCAGGGATTTTGAGTCAGTCTGCGCTCCAGATGAGTTAATTGTTAATCGCGTTAGTCACGATGACAGCGTTAACACGCTTAAGATGCATTAATGCGTTAATGCCGAGTAACCCCTCACACGCACTAATCTGCGTTAACTCTTTAACGGGGATTTGCCAATTTTGATGCGTTAATGCATTAACATTGACAGCACTAAAAATAACACACAACATACAATTCAATTCAATTTTATTTATATAGCGCCAAATCACAACAACAGTCGCCTCAAGGCACTTTATATTGTACAGTATTATACAAATGAAAGAAACTGAAAGTAAGAACTAAAAGCTAAAGCAACCAAGAATGAATATTAAAGGAACTAAATAGAACATGCAATAACACAACACCAGTCAAAAAAACTCTTGGTCAAAGATGGTTTGTGATATGCATGTATGTACTAGTCGGCATTTCAATACAATTGCCAGAGAAAACATTTGTTCCATTCACACACAGAGAGCTTAGAGTACACTTGGAACTTGAGAAAAAAGTAAGATTCACCTGCTATAAAATAATAGTTTTTTTCACTCTATAAAAAGACACTAATTTCCTTCACTGACTTTAACGTTCTGCACTTGGCATGATTATAGTAGCCCATAGAGAGAGCAGACAATATTTCTTTGCTTTAACAACTGAATTTCCCATTTTAATATGGAATTATAGTGGTAAATGTCACATTTAGCACTAAACTGTTCTTCTCGGCTGTTGTGTCCTTGGGCAAGTCACTTCACCCGTTGCCTACTGGTGGTGGTCAGAGGGCCCAGTGGCGCCAGTGTCTGGCAGCCTCGCCTCTGTCAGTGCGCCCCAGGGCAGCTGTGACTACAATGTAGCTTGCCATCACCAGTGTGTGAATGTGTGTGTGAATGGGTGAATGACTGATTGAAGTGTAAAGCACTTTGGGGTCCTTAGGGAATAAGTAAAACGCTATACAAATACAGGCCATTTACAGGCCATTCTTTGAATGTCTATGACAGAATTGATTTAAATTCATAGGCAGATGACAGCCTTGTGTGACATCAGTAAGTACGAATTATGACCAGCTGTATGGATTAAATTTAGCTGAAAGTCTTGTTGTGCTGATTGTTTTACTTATTTTGCCACAAATCAATCAGGAATTGAGGCAGGTAAACTGAATTTGAGAAATTTTCTGTTTGCTGTAAGTTTGTAATTACTGAAAAAGACGAGCCCTACATCACAGATGACTTGCAATCCATGATTGGTGACAAGTTAATTAAAGAGAACACAACAAATGCAAATGCTTTCACAACCAGGCAAAAGAGATTATTGATTAGTTTAAAAAAATCATTGATAGCGTACTTATGCTAACACATTCCACTTCACCAATCCCAAACTGGATGAATACCTATGGAAGACTTAAAGATGATACAATAAAGCGAGCGCCTTTCAGACATGCAGACATTTCTATGAATCATTTCTATTAATAAGCACCCATTTCTATGAAAAATTAGTTTATGTATGCAATAAAAATTAGTGTTTTGGAGAATTTTCCAAACACGAGTAAAATGAGACACCATGCCCTAACCATTTTCTAAGAATTATCAGAGCAGCTTTGTAATGAAAAAATTAGGTTATATGGCAAATAGGTTGTTTTCTGCTTTTCAAATCATGTCTGAAATGTTACATTGTTTTTCTTTCAAGCACCAATGCTGGACCAAAAAAATGACATGGGCCTAAAACACAAAATTCACAATTTGGGTGCTTTAGTTGCCTGCGGAACACTGTCCACAGACCTCTCCAAAAACCTAACATTCATTTCACGTATTTGGATTTTGCTTCATTTACCTTTCTCTACAGTTTCCCAGCTGTAACATGTAAAACATTTTCCTGATGTTTTTTTTTCTTAATAAAATTAGATGGTTACCATGATGGGGACAGAGTATGTGACAGGCCAGATTAACTACACTCGCCGGTAATGACTATAATCCAAGTTCTGAAGATTATTGTATCCTGCTGTTTTAATAAGCCTTTCTTTAGAGTTTGTTATAGCAAATTGCTTATTTCATTTCAGACTAGCTAGCTATCAGAGTCACACTTAATAAGATGCAATTCAATAATTGCCTGATGGGATTAATATGGTTTTCTAAAGTGTGTATGGAAGCATTCCAATAACTTCTTATATGAGGTTTCCTCTAATTATTAAAATAAATCAAAATAGTGTCATGCTAAGATAGCTCATACTATGCATTACATGTAATGATGCACAGCCAGATCTTGCATATTCTATTCAGTTCAGTTTAATTTATATAGCACCAAATTGTAACAACAGTCACATCAATGGACATCAAGACCCTACAGCTGGCGACAGTGGGAAGGAAAAAGTCAAAAACAGGCTCAGAGGGGGGCAGCCATCTGTCATGATAGGCATAAGGGGAGGGAGATAGGAAAAAAGGCAGTGAAAGAGAAGCAGAGTTTAATAATAATAACTAATGATTGAATGCAAAGTGCTTTATAAACAAAGAGAGTAAAAAAAAGAGGTGAGTGAAAAAAAGGAAGGTTTTAGGCCTAATTTCAGAGTAGAGCACTTGTCTGTCTCCCAGATTCTCTCTATATATTAAATAATTTCACTCAGGAACGATACCTCATTTCATTAATGTTGTGCGAATGTCTGATTGAAGCCGTAAGAAAGATGAACTGTGTGACGAAGGTTCTCAATGTAACAGACTGATGAAATGTTACATAAGCCCATTTCTTGTCTAAAGGCACTGTCTGTGGTCATCAAAACACCAAACAGCTCAATAGTTACTTGATGGTAAAAACCCGTCATAGCTCATATAACATAACAAAAAATAGATCATTTAGTACATGCAATAAATTAAATTAAAACATTTTAAAATTAAATTAAATTTAAAAAGTAAAATAAAATGAATGAAAATATAACAAACAATTTCATTGCATTTGAATTAATCATTTATATATTGAATTAATTATTCCTTATTTTAATTAATTAATAAAAAATTTAATTACTTGTTAACTGATATATTTATTTAATTCATTTTGGCACTCATGGCCCTCCATATATCCAAGCACAGTGGAAAGATCATAATTTCTTGAGAAAAAAGTCATCACTCCAGTATTAATTAGCACAATCACTGTCCTATCTTTTGAAAACACTGCAACAGTCTTAAGATAAGATGTCCTATGTGCTTTATTTAAACATTGCCTGAAATCATACTGACAAGTTTTTTGATACTGATAAACTTCTATTACGATTTGTCAGGGTTTCTAGGTCGTTGACCCAGTATTTTCAGTTCATGTTCACCGTTTATCCTCTGTACATTCCACTTCCTGTTTTGTGTTACGTTACTCTGTGTGCATTATGTTCTAGTTCTTATTCCATGCATCGTTAGTTCAATTGTGTTCAGCTGCTCACTCACCTGTCACCTATCAGTCATTGTTCAGCCAGTGTATTTAAGTCCTCAGGTCTCTCCTGGTCAGCGTCGCGTCATTAATGGTCAAAGGAGCTTGCAAAGAAAAGCGTCTGGACTTCTTTAAGTTGCTTGAAGACGTTTCACCTCTCATCCGAGAAGCTTCTTCAGTTCTAAGGTCAAATGGTGGAGAGTCCCAGATATAAACCTAGTGGGAGTAACCCCCCACAGAGGGACAAAAGGACCCCCTGATGATCCTCTAATCGCCTGAGCCAAGGTGTGAAACTGGGTGTGGGTCCCAATCAGGGTGAGAACCTTCACAGTCATTAATGTTGTCACTGCTGTCTATGCCCCATGTTCAGATCAGTCAGCCGTTCATTCAGTTAGTTATTCAGTCAGCCAGCCATCTCCTGTTTTCGTCATTCGTCCCTCACAATAAACACCCTGCATCTTCACCGTGAGTCGTGCGTTTGAGTCCTTTTCTCCACATCCACTCAGCAACCCCTGACAGAATGACGCGACCCGCGTTACGAAGACACGCTTGGGACTCAGTGGACTCGGACCTGTTCGAGCGGCAGGAGGCAGCGCTCTCCCACTGGGCGGAGGAGCTCAGGAGGAAACAGCGGCTCTTCGCCGAAAGAGAGCGCGTCTTTGAGGGGACCCGCCTGGCTCTGGGCGGGCCTCGGAGACGCCGCGGTCCTCCACCCGCTGCCTCACCTGCATTGGAGCATTCGCCGTGGAGAGTGGGCGTCACAGGCCGAGCTTCGGCTGCTCGCCCTCCCGCCGCTCCGCTCCTCGCTCGCCCGCCAGCCGTTTTACTTTCCGGCCCTTCTACTTCTACTGGTGGTGGTCAGAGGGCCCGGTGGCGCCTGTGTCCGGCAGCCTCGCCTCTGTCAGTGCGCCCCAGGGCAGCTGTGGCTACAATGTAGCTTGCTATCGCCAGTGTGTGAATGTGTGTGTGAATGGGTGGATGACTGAATGTAGTGTAAAGCGCTTTGGGGTCCTATGGACTAGAAAAGCGCTATACAAATGAAGGCCATTTACCATTTTACTTCGCCAGGCCGCAGCGACGCTGCCTCCCACCTCGGCTCAGGGGAGGCTTTCTCGCTTGGCGGCTCAGCTGTTTCCGCTAGGGAGAAGCAAGGCTCACGCCGCCGTCGCTCTTCCTGTTTGGAGCAGCAGGATCAGTCGGCGAGCAAAATGGACTTTTTCCTTTCACCTAATCCAGAAACTGTTCACCACCCACCTAAGCCAAAGACTGTTTACTGTGACTACATCCTGGACTACCCCACTAATACTCACCATCCTACCTCCGAAGAAACTGTTTTTCTACCATCACAGGCCACTGCTAGAGACCTTAACCCTACTGAACCTAGTGATTTCTCCCACTCAATCACCATTTCCTCGCCTGTCACTCACCCTCTTGCTGCTAACAGGGCAGCTCAGAGCCTGCCTTCCCCTCCATCTGCTCAGCCTATCCCTGTAGCACCCCCTCGGGTGGCTAGGGTCCAGCTAGCACCCACACCGGTGCCGGCTCCCAGGACGAGAGCAGCGGTGACCCAGTCTACCTCCACACCCGTTCCTGTTTCTCGGGTGGGGGTGACTGGTGTCCAGCCACCTCCCGCGCCTGTCCCAGCGCCCAGGCTGAGGGCGGCCAGGTTCCGGCCTGACCCCCCTAGAGACTCAGCTGAGGCTCTCCAGCCAGTGCCCTCACGCTCTGGAGGCACGGAAGTGCTAACTTGTCCACCTGCTAGTTCGCCACCCCATCTATCTCCTCACTCAGCTTTCCACGCACTAGCACTGTCTCTAGTTAGGCTAGCTGACCTGTCCCCTGCTCAGGCACCAGCCTTACTAGCCCAAGCTGCAGCTTTATCCCCCTCACTAGCTCAGTCTTTAGCTCAGCCATTAGCCGTACCAACCGCAGCTCAGCCATTAGCCTCACCGACCTCTGTTTATCCATTAGCCTCCTCAGTCCAATCAGTTCACACCCCTGCTCCAGTCCAGCCTGTAGTCCAGCCCGCTCCAGTCCAGTCCCCTGTAGTTCAGTCTCCTCCTGCCCTCCAGTCAGTCCAGTCGCCTCCCGTCCGGCCATCTGTAGTTCAGTCTCCTCCTGTCCTCCAGTCTACTCTAGTTCAGTCTCCTGTCCTCCAGGCCCCTGTCCAGTCTGCCCCTGTCCAGTCTGCCCCTGTCCAGTCAGTCCAGTCGCCTCCTGTCTCCCAGTCGCCCGTCCACCATCCTGTTCAGTTCCCGGACCTGCAGCCACAGCACCCAGAGCCAGCTGTGAGCTCTCCTGCTCCTCAGCCAGAGGCTTCCGCACCCGCTGGCCCTGCCTGTCTCCAGCCAGAGGCTTCCGCGCCTACTGGCTCACAATAAACACCCTGCATCTTCACCGTGAATCCTGCGTTTGAGTCCTTTTCTCCACATCCACTCAGCAACCCCTGACACAATTGCCCTAATCTAATCTGGGTAAATGAACTACACAAAATGAAATTAAGGTGTTTTTTTTTCCTATTCATGGCAACGATTAGTCCTGCACACCCAAGAGGCCATCAGAAATAGTTGAAATGACAAAGGTTTTGACCAACAGAAAGATAAACCTTATTTTGAAAGAATTGGATGAAAACGTTTAAGGCTTTATGAGGCGTCATCTGGCCATCACTAGTAGCCCCATTGCTCAGCATGTTTTCATATCTTGCATGCTGTCTGATTATGTTTTGTTCTGTGTCAGCGTCAGCGTCAATGTCAATTTTATTTCTATAGCACATTTAAAAGCAAGAAAGTCAGCCAACGTGCTTCACAAGTAAGTGTCTTGTGTTAAAGTGCTAAATGTTATCAAAGTGGATTAGTGGATACACTAATGCAGTGGTTCCCAAACTTTTTTTGCTGTGCCCCCCTTTGTTTTATACGGAGCCCCCCAGGGGACATGGGAGAAAAAAAAATTACGGAGGAAAAAAAAAAAATTAGGGAGAAAAAAAAAAATTAAGACGGACTTTTGCGAGATCTCGCAAAAGTAT
This sequence comes from Rhamphochromis sp. 'chilingali', assembly GCF_963969265.1. NCBI lineage: Eukaryota > Metazoa > Chordata > Actinopteri > Cichliformes > Cichlidae > Rhamphochromis > Rhamphochromis sp. 'chilingali'. Next base: position 8,889,021 of record NC_137933.1, read on the forward strand.
TGCGAGCGCTCGCAAAAGTATTGCGAGATCTCGCAATAAGTATTGCGAGCGCTCGCAAAAGTATTGCGAGATCTCGCAAAACTCCAACAATGGCGGCAGCTACTTAGTTGTAATATTACTCTTTCTGGGTCACAAAATACACTTTTAAGATATTTTGAGGCGTGAATGTAGTTGTGTAAACGTCAGATACCTGCTCGGTTTACAAGACATCACATATTTGCAAAAGAGCTCCGACGTTTTTGGAGATCTGACACCCACTAGCTCGAAGCTAACGGGCGGTCGAGACCTACTACAGCCGGGAGGAACACCGCTTTCCCGGCACATCGTGCCTCGACCTCCCGGTCGGCTTCGAGCTGGCGGCCTCCGAAGAATGCGGCTAAAACTTTTGCGAGATCTCGCAATACTTTTGCAAGCGCTCGCAATACTTATTGCGAGATCTCGCAATACTTTTGCGAGCGCTCGCAAAAAGTCCGTCTTAATTTTTTTTTTCCTCCCTAATTTTTTTTTTTTCCTCCCTAATTTTTTTTTTTCCTCCCTAATTTTTTTTTTCTCCCATGTCCCCTGGGGGGCTCCGTAGTTTTACAAGAATCATGTTCATGTTTGTGAACTAAAAATTAAGAATGTGGGATACTGTTTGTCAGTGATTTGAAGAGCCCAGCGCATGCTCCCGACGAAGGGAAAACCAATTCTGCAGGGGCGACCTACCTTGGCACTTGTGCAGGTGAAGTCAAAGGGAAGACATGCTTCACCAGATTTTCTAGTCTTTGGCTTAGAATGAAGTTGGTTTGGAAACATATTCAACGATGCTTCATATCCTGCTTTGCGCTTGTGTGGGCGCCCAAAAAATCTGTCCATTATGCTAGCAGTGTCCAAGTTTGTTTTTGTTTTTTTCCTTTTCATACTGCGCCCCCCCTGCAATGGCTCTGCGCCCCCCCCTAGGGGGCGGGCCCCACACTTTGGGAAGCTCTGCACTAAAGGAATAAATTTGTCACACTAAGCTAAATAAATAGTATGGGCAGTTGCAGCTTGAATTTTCATGTACTAAATACATTTAAATGTAAGTAAAAAATATCCCTTGTAAATCAAGTGGTTTTATTCACTGTGTTGTTTTTTTTGTTGCTTAAGTACTTAACAATAGTTAACTAGTTAATGTGAAACTGATCACAGACTGCTGTATCAAAAATATGTAACTCTCCATTAAGAGCCACTTGTACTGGGTGTTAGTGTAGGAAACAGGTCAAAGACCTTGAATTCTATGTTGGCATAATTACAAGTTTCATTGTGGCCACAACAGACCCATTTCAGCCTTAAGCCCCTTGTTCATCTGATTGGGGTTGATTACGAGTTTGCTGTAATCATGAGCGTTATGAAGTCGTGGCTCTTATTTGAACTGATTTCTTTTTCTGAACCCACAGATGTGTGTTGACATGGATTATGTAATGTAAGATAGTAAGTTTAGTTTGTTCTTTTTAAATGGTCAGGCATATATCTGGTCCTGGCTTACACATTAGCACAAACAAACAACAATGAAACAACTTAAACATCACAGTAAAATCACATCTCTTAATGTTAAAAAAAAAGTAATTACAAATTAGTTATGAAACATTTACAAAACTTTGAGTTCACATGTCAGACAATCTGAGACCTGAGCATTACATTAGCATGCTAATATTGCTAAGGTATTCATGATTAGCAAGTTGAATGTTTATAGTGTAGTTTGTCTTGTTAGCAAGCTACTATTTGCTAAGTATTGCTCAACACTTAATAAAGTTCTAACTGATGAAATGATTTGTTTGTTTAAACAAAATTAAGTTCAAACAAATGTAATGGAGTTGAAATTGACCTGCCTTTCCAGTCAATAGATATGTTGACAGATGTAGATAAATGGAAAGTTCACAGTAAGGCAACTAATAGTAGAAAAGAAAGGGTCCAAACAACATGGTCAGGATTTATTAAAAGGACACCGTGAATGTCTGTATCTAATCTCATAGTAACCAAGTCAGGAGGACTCCAAAACCATCACAATACATTTTGGGAACATAAAAGCCAATGGTTAAGGTTGTTCAAATAGATCAAATTGGTGGAACAACAGACCATACAGTCCCTATTCATTCCACAGTGACACCAACATAATTGGTAAGAATTGCTATGCCTCAATTTTGGATTCTTACTCTTTGTGTCTCAATCTGGTTTTAGTGTGGCACCAGATAAGTTTCCTTTCCACAACCTGAAGTTTCTTGTTGGCAGTAACAATCAGATGTCATCTAAATAATTTCATATATACTCAAACAGTTATTGTGGTGTGAATTTGGTGAGAAACTGTAGCAAACATAAAGCAATCTGTGCAGTCTACTGTGCATTACAACCAATCTGGAGCTTGAACAGTGGCTGTGAGTCTCTAGGTCTTAAAATGCCGTACAGATTATCTGCATTGCAGACGCTCTTTAGATTGCCACAGCGCACACCTGGATTTTTGAAAATAGAACAAAGCCATATCATAGCTTGTATTAATTTTCACCCTGTTATATGGACTCTTTTTGATGTGTGTGTGTGTGTGTGTGTGTGTGTGTGTGTGTGTGTGTATGTATGTATGTATGTATATATATCTATATATATCTATATATATATATATATTAGGGGTGCAACGATATTCGTATCGATATTGAACCGTTCGATACAGTGCTTTCGGTTCGGTACGCATATGTATCGAACAATACAACATTTGTAATTTATTTTATCAATTTTCCTTCTGACGATGCTGTCTGTGTTGAGCGCTCAGTGAATCTGTGTTCGACTACTCCGCCTAGGCTGCACTGTCGAGCGCAGATCCACTGAGCGCTCAACACAGACAGCATAGTCAGAAGGAAGAGCGCAGGGCAAGCTAGCGAGACAGAAGTTAAGCTCTACTTGCAACAGGCAAATTGAACCTCATTCAGATCTGGCGTTTGGAATTATTTTGGTTTTCATGTGACGTATGACCCTGAAGGTAAGCGAGTCATGGACTAAAGTAAAACAGTATGTTGGATGTGCCATGCAATGCTCAATTACATTGGTGTGAACTAGTGCGTTAGCGCAGTTAGCTCGTTAACGTGTTGGCCGTCTAGCCCCATGCACGGAGCGATCGGCGGTAGCTCGTTAACGGAGATTTGCCGTGTTGTGGCGTTAAGGTCATTTCAACGAGATTAACCTGAAAGCACTAGTGGGAACACAACGAATATGACTGCACATTTACGCCGACATCATCCTAGTGCAAAGACAAGTGGAAGCAGACAAAAAAAAGCAAGCATGCTACTAACTTTAGCCGAGTCATTTAGACAGCTGTTAGCACATGATTCTCCTTATGCTGCTGAGAATATAGCCCAGAAGAAGCGGATAGTATAGCTTTTATTTTGGAAAGAGCCATTTCTCTGTAATAAACTCTCTTTTCCAAAGATGAGTGATTCCTCAATCAGATACAGGGCTCGCAATATCGCTAGCCCGACGTCCTGGAGCTAGCGATTTTTTTCAGTCGGGCTACCAAAATCTTTCTCTTCCCTGCCCGTCGGGCTATTGTAGGAAAAATATATGTCAATGCTTTTGCATTCTTTCAGAAATGTAGCTGGGTAATTATGTCATTGGCATCGGTGAGCCACTGTCAATATGTGACATATTGAAGTCGCGTTTGAATTTGCGCTTGTTTTTTTGCTTTCACTTTGCAATCGTGCGAACTGTGTATAGAGAGCGACAGCACTGATCTGTGAGTGATGATAATTTGTGCACCAATTCCTCTGACATCGTCTTATTAATCGTTAGCTTACTATGCAAACATGACAAGTGAAATCTCCCGCAGCTTACACATGTGAGAGGTTGATCGCGCAGAGAATCGCTGAGCTTATGTGAGTGAGCGTGTAAAAGCATTTCAGTTCTGCTGAGCAAAATAAGACAGATCAGGGTGAAGAAGTGACAGCCAAAGAAAAGCTTACCACAAAACGGAGAAGTTATGACAAATCAGACTATAAGGCAAAAAGAAAGTGCAGCTTTATGGTTTCATGGACAAAAGAATTTCTGTGGCTGCGATATGATGAGCTAAATAACCAGGGCTGCACATAAGTGGTCCGCAGGTGCGCATTCGCTGTCAAAATAAAAAACGCGCACAAGGGTTAGGGTTAAATTTAAAAACTGTACTTTTGAGTTAAAATATATATTTATAATTTTAATAAATGACAAATTAAAAATGCATGAACATTTTTTTGTATCGAAAAAATATCGAACCGTGACACCAAAGTATCGAACCGAACCGAACCGTGAATTTTGTGTATCGTTGCACCCCTAATATATATATATATATATATATATATATATATATATATATATATATATATATATATATATATATATATATATATATATATATATATAGGGATGGGTATCGTTTAGGTTTTATCCGATACCGGTGCCAAATCGGTACTTTTGAAACGGTGCCGGTGCTCAAACCGGTGCTTAAAGAATGGAGAACACAAAATTGGTCCAAAAACCTCTCATGCTCAGCTGTTTTTTGTAAAAAGATAACAATGTTAGCCTTTTCTGCAGCTATGGGGCATATATGGTATCACTCTTGGCTGGAAGCAGTGCTTAAACAATGGAAAAAACACAAACTTTGTCCTAAACCTCTCATGTTTAACTGTTTTCCACTTTTCCACTGGTCATTTTAGCCTTTTTGTCCAGGGTGAAGGGAGTATCTGCCATCAAACAGGAAGACAGCCGCATGTAGCTATGATGATGTTTGCTAGTTCACCTTACCTGCATTAATGTAATAACGTGGTTAGCCTACTCAACGTAAATTACACACGAACAACATTTAGCTACTCATGCAGAGAAGAACGGCTGCTGCTGCCATCATCATCCATCATCATTTCTGCTACACTGGCAGGGCTAGGGGCCAGGACTCTCCTCTTCGTGTTTTTGGGGGATGTTGCATAACAGGCAACCCACCCGCAGTAGATGCGCTCGGTGTGAGGTCTCGCAGCAAGCTATCAAATACGGCGCATTTCTGGGCTTTTAAAAAAAACGCTATGCGTCGCCAGGTGTTTCATCGGATTTGAGGTGTTACCTCCTTTGACAGTATCACAGTATCAGCTTAAAGCACTTGTTGCAGGCTGCTGAGTTTGCATATTTTGCTGTGAAGTACAGCCAGACTTTTGACCGCTTCGCCTTGGGCATTTTTAATCTGTAGCTCTGCGCTAACCGTACCTGGGCCCGCCTACTATTCTCGGAAACGTAAAATGATTGGCTAGAAGTGTATCACAGCTCAGGAAAAAAAAGCACCGAAATGTGCGCTGCTTTACGGTCTGGTTACTACCGTTTATGTCAGAACCCATCCCATCCCTATATATATATATATATATATATATATATATATAAATAGCAATCACAGCCAAATCAAAACAACCTAATAGCTGAAAGCTGTTTGAGAAAACGTCTGGCTCTATATTTTGTTTTAGTCATCATCTGCATATAAATACAAAATATAGTTTCACACACAGCTAATATTCAGTAACAAAGTGTAGTTTAACTGTGACTAAGTTACACAGGTTATTAAGTTGTTTGCTAAACAACAATGAGTGATGTATGCACTAAAAGCACAGATTCATTGGCATTGTGAGTTATATGTGATATTATCATTATTTATAGGCAGATGGTGAAATAAAAAGATGTTAACAGCACACATAACCAGTCGCAACATCTCCAGTGACAGTATACCAATAAATACCATCATCATTTCATATCATGTATAAAGGTGATTATAACCAGTTACTGTGTTCTTCCCCGTCATTTGTTCGCACTGAGCCATGTTTACAAAATGATAATGGGTGGCAGGCTACTACATAGGATGGTTGATTGTTTATCCATCACTGCAGCACCCAACAAGATGAGGCCAGCTCAACTTTGATTTGTAGCGCATCATCCTGTGACAAGTGTGAACAGGCACATAGTCCTAGAGAATAAAGGGAAATGTGCAACATTGACACAAACAAGTTTATTCTTTATATCCGTAGCCGAGTGGTAAATTAATAATAATATTTTCCATTTCAGTTAACCAAATATCCATTTAAGGTTCAAAAAGGGTTCTTAAAATGTTGTTTCTTTGTTTCCATGTATGGTAAGACAAGAATGTTATTGGGTAATTTAATGTTATTGCTTGTGCTATTTCTTTGGTTATCTGCATGTTGTGTGCACTTGAAGCTGTTAATTTTATAGGTTTGTGTAGTTGCATATTGTGGTCACTGGGGGGGGGGGGGGGGGGGGGCAGTGCTTAAGGGTTAACTGCAGTTTTCCAAAAAAAAATTAACAAGAAATGCATCTTGGGACTTCCTGTTTACTTTTCTTTTTGTTGTGGATGTGGAACGGGAATGTTGTGAAGGAGTTAAATTGTTGGACCTGTATGTGCAGCGTGGAGCAGCCATTTTCTCCATGCAAGGGATCGTCTGTGTGCTCCAGTATTGCAAGTGAGCTGAGATTGCTGTGGAATGTAAGTGTTTATAAACATGTATGTAACACTTCCACATTTTTTTAAAGGAGCCTTGTGTGATTTAGTTCTTTGTATTTTGTTCTGCACAGACAGAGGCCACTGCCGTATTTTTGTGTTTTGTATTTCATTTCATTTCTTTTATTCCTCGTATTGTAGTGGCGCATCTTTGTTTAATAGGTTATTCTGCTACTTTGCCACGTTACCTCTCGTGCTGTAGATGTTCAGTACAAGTCCATATGGCCGCTGTTTGACAAAAGTAAAGGTCAAAGGACATTTTTTTTGGTTTATTCAGTCGTCATTGACAATAAAACTGCACATTAAGAACCCCAGTAATTGTGTCCTGTGTGGCTAACCATTTCCCAGGCTACATATCAATAATATTTATATTCTCCACATTCTTAATCAAAGCATGCTCCATAGTTATCTAACTCTGCATACAAGAAAAAAAATCCAGTTGATTTGGAAATTTAAAGTTCTTTCAGCTTGCTGGATTACTTTCAGTCATTGTTTGGTCCATTTTCCACATTTCTTTTATTAAAAAAGATACGGAGTGCTTTCAAAATATAAAATCTGAAACACATAAAATGTATCGGGTCAAATTAGCATATGTCAGAATTAAAGAATTGACTCTTTCCTCCTTTCATTCCTCTTTGTCCTTTGCCACAAAATAGTCTGAGACTATAGTAACTCTTTTTGATATATTAGCTCTGACACTGGGTCATATTTCATTAATTAAACATGGCTTTGTAATAATTTCATACTGATAGAGACCCATTTTACCACAGATTTTGGGCACACAGATATGCTTTTGCCACATAACTTAATTAGAAAATGATAAATGCCTTAGTAGTGTCCCCATACATTTCCTAAAGGTCAGGGCCACCTCTGGCTTTCCTTATTTTAATTCATCACACATTTGCAGAGGAGTTGTTGGAAGTGTAGAGATGTCACCGACTCTTACCTTTGTGTGCCTTTCGGGTCGACTACATCTCAAACATAATAGGCAGTGCTGTTTGTCTGTGTTTGTGTATGCTTTTTCTTCTTTTCGAAACTTTAGAAACCCAACAGCATTTTGTGAAGCTAAGTATTACTGCTCAGACTATCAATGTGAGAGAATAACCTCAGGTCACAATTCATTCTAGACTACAGCAACTGTATGTGCCCAATACAAGATTCTCCATTTTTTTTCTGTCACATGCTTGCAGACAGTTCCTGCTTTGTGCAAATGAGTTTTACAAACTTACAAGGGCTTTCGGTGTATTATTTTTTTGTGTAATTTCCTGCCGAATGATGGACGATGTCCTGTTGCCCCACTACATGCCTCCTAATTTCCTGTTGATAAAACACACAACAGTAAAATGTAGTAAAAGTTTCAGTCTTGCCATTGTCTATGGCTAGCCGCAACCGTCTCTGGCCCATTTGCAGAGTCATCCTGTTACTACTATCAGTGTGTGGACAGGTATATTTGTTTACCTGTTAACTTGGCTCCAGAAACTTTTGAGGTGATTTTATACAGTAGCCACAGTCATTCATGTGGTAAACACTGCCCCCCAAATACTTCTTACTCATACACACACATACTGTGGTGTTAAAATATAAGATATATTGTTCTGGAAGCTGCATACCCTTTAGTTATGATTGCTTTTTTAATTAATTTTTGATTAGGGTTCAGTAAAGACAAGTCATTTTCTGGCCAGCCAGGCCAGAATACTCTCGCTGCTCTCAAACAAGACTCCAGCTTAGAACATGGCATAAATTAGAGCACCAAACACAACGAGCTGAGACTATATTACCAAGGTACCATCTTTAATCCATTAGAATTCATGGACTTAAAAAAATGTAATCTAATTTCCTAACCTTAAGAAAATGGCTTTTGTGTAAAATCTCAGGGAAATTATAACCTTAGTGGCAGTTAGTCAAAAAACTGTTTTCTGTGACTGTCATTTGCACAAAGCTGATAATAATGCTTTCTTACTGAATAGGGTGACAGTCAAAAAAAATGTTTTCATCTGTCATAATTTGAAAGTAATGACAAACATATTTATTAATTTATTTTTTTGTCTAGAGAAACTGTCATATTTGAAAGAGAGACAAAAGGAAGGGAGGCAAGACAGTAATGAGTAATGAGCATCTTAGTAAGGTCGCAGTGTGACCACTTAAAGCAGATTTACTTAGCTGCCTGGAGTGCTCCTCTGTCACACAACAGTGCCAGCTGTAAAGTAAAGACAAAAAAAGCTATGAATATGCCAGAAAATACTTATTTATGTGCCTCATTAGACCAATCACATGTGTGTGTGTGTGTGTATATATATATATATATATATATATATATATATATATATATATATATATATATATATATATATATGTGTGTGTGTGTGTGTGTGTATAGTATCCACTTGTAACACGGCGGCCCTTAGCGGCTGGAAACACAGTGAGATGGACCAAAGCAAGTGTAGTGGAACAAAGCATTTATTTGCTATACAGCTCTCCTTACAACAATTAACTCGTCGAGCTTCTTCACAGTACAAACTCCCCCTCTAATGTCAACTGGCAGCCTTAAATATGTTCAGCTGTCACAGATTTAACCATTATTCCACTCTCAGGTAAATTCTTAAATCCCAACCTTCCACCACAGTATACAATATATCAATTAGAATAAATAAATACATAAATACATTTTCACATTTACATATTAATAAATATTTCACACTTTAATGTTACACCAAACCCAATATTATAAAAACCCAGAAACCCAAGCACAACAAGATTCACCACACTCTTTACCAATGGCCTCTCCCGGAACCTTTAAATGGTGTCTGGATCCCCGGGGAAACATTTGCCCAAACACCTTGAAGAGGACAGAGGCAAGAAGGGTGAGTAATCATTATCTTACAAACACTTATTTGCACCACTTTTATCCCTAGATTTCACACAAACATTTGCATTAGTTTTCCTTACTGGTAAACCTTAATCAAAATCTCAATCACCATTCTTTTCTCCTGACAGACAACCACCACATTCCTTGATGAGGAGCAGCTGTGCAGGATCTGAAATAAGGCTACCAACTGACTTTAAAATTCCCAATAAATAGTCAATAAATATTTAAACTTCTTGTGTGCAAATCCATGCTTAAAGTGCAATGCTAAATAAAGTACTTGATAAGGTGCTTTTAATAAAGTGAAAGGTGTGCTCTAAAGCGCTATACAGATAATATAATATAAATAAATATAGTAAGGGAGTCCTCTTCCTTACATTTCCAAAGAGAGGGAAGGTAGTCAGAACTGAGGGGATTGAACTACCAGAAGGCAACATTGCAGACATAGAGGACAGTTACAAGTACCTGGGGATCCCACAGGGGAATGGGAACCATGAAGAGGCCGCTAGAAAGGCTGCAATCACCAATTACCTTCAGAGGGTCAGGCAAGTCCTGAGGAGTCAGCTGAATGGTAAGAACAAGATCCGGGCCATCAACACCTACGCCCTGCCCGTGACCCTGCTGGGGTAATAGGCTGGCCAAAGGAGGAGATAGAAGCCACTGACATAAAGACAAAAAAGCTCCTTACCATGCATGGAGGGTTTCACCCCAAGTCCAGCACCCTGAGGCTGTACGCTAAGCGGAAGGAACGGGGCCGGGGACTGGTGAGTGTCAGCACCACAGTCCAGGATGAGACAACGAACATCCAAGAATACATTGGGAAGATGGCCCCAACTGACAGAGTGCTCATCGAATACCTCAGGCAGCAGAAACCCAAGAAAGAGGAGGGAGACGAGGAACCATCATGGAAGGACAGGCCCCTGCACGGTATGTACCACCGGCAGATAGAGGAGGTGGCTGATATCCAGAAATCCTACCAGTGGCTGGACAAAGCTGGACTGAAAGACAGCACAGAGGCACTAATCATGGCAGCACAAGAACAAGCTCTGAGCACAAGATCCATAGAGGCTGGGGTCTATCACACCAGGCAAGACCCCAGGTGCAGGCTGTGTAAAGATGCCCCAGAGACAATCCAGCACATAACAGCAGGGTGCAAGATGCTAGCAGGCAAGGCATACATGGAACGCCATAACCAAGTGGCCGGCATAGTGTACAGGAACATCTGTGCCGAGTATAACCTGGAATTCCCAAGGTCAAAATGGGAGATGCCCCCAAGGGTGGTGGAGAATGACCGAGCTAAGATCCTGTGGGACTTCCAGATACAGACGGACAAAATGGTGGTGGCTAACCAACCGGACATAGTGGTGGTAAACAAACAGAAGAAGACGGCCGTAGTGATCGATGTAGCGGTTCTGAATGACAGCAATATCAGGAAGAAGGAACACGAGAAGCTGGAGAAATACCAAGGGCTCAGAGAAGGGCTCGAGAGGATGTGGAGGGTGAAGGTAACGGTGGTCCCCGTGGTAATCGGAGCACTAGGTGCGGTGACTCCCAAGCTAGGCGAGTGGCTCCAGCAGATCCCGGGAACAACATCGGAGATCTCTGTCCAGAAGAGCGCAGTCCTGGGAACAGCTAAGATACTGCGCAGGACCCTCAAGCTCCCAGGCCTCTGGTGGAGCACCCGAGCTTGAAGGATAAACCGCCCGCAGGGGCGTGCTGGGTGTTGTTTATTTACATACATACATACATACATACATACATACATACATACATACATACACACGCCTGTCAGGTCTATTTGTCCGCACTGGCCTTGAAAAGGTAAATCAATAATGGAAATCAAGAAAATATCTCCTCTACTTTTATTAAAAGAAAAGGTGAGAAATAAGGTCCTCCAGGTCAAACCGTACCCAGTTTACACCCTGCAGCACAGAGACAAGGATTTTCACATAGTTTCTAAATTCAAATTAAAATCTCAAGGACAGGAAACAAGCTCTGAGTATTTTTGATGTTACCCTGTCCTTTTACTGCTTTTTTCTTCTACCTATCTGAGCAACATTCTATCTTTATAAGGCAAATAGGGCAGACTGACCCTGATTTCCCTAATAATATGCAGTGAAGAAGAAAGTAAAATGTATGCCAGATTTTCTCTTTGCGGTAGAGTTCTATATACTGTAGCTCGCTAACCTCCTGAAGAAGCCCCACAGATTAGTCAAAGTAGACTTTAATTCTACAAAACTGACACCACAGGACCTTATCTGCTATCAAAAAGATTGATTGATTGTGCATTAGCGTTGTACAATCAAGGTTAATATCAGATTTGGGAGTCACCTTGCCAATGTCTGTGTGCACTACATTACACATCATCAACTTGGTTTTCAGGTAGCTGTAAAAAGAGCCAAGTGCTCTCAGCACAGACATACAGCAACGACACCAGGTCATGACTAGGGTGTCCTTGTTTGACACTATGTTATGCCAGAAAGAAAAATCACACATGGAAATGGAGAGGCAGGTGCATTTGAAATTCTGTCTGAAAAATAACTGTGGATCACACGCAGACGGGACGCTGATTTGGGCGTGCCAGCAATGCTACACCTCTAGCATCAGGTCATCTTTTAAACAATAAAATTACATCTGTTCATGAATCCTCTGTGTGGCATTTACAAAGAAGTGTGAAATGTGTAGGTAGTCTGAGGTGTAGTTGGTGCTTTGTGTTTCGAACAGAGCAGTGACTCTAACCCATCCATCACTGTAAGGGATTGTTGTGCGCGTTGACATTTTATATGCTGTGAAGGGAGCAAAGTGGGCTGCTGTTGCCTCTGATTCATTTGTTGTTGTTTTTCATTGGGATCCTGCAGAGGAGTGGAGGAGCCAGTGCTTTGTTTGAATGTCAGCAGCTGAGATAGAAAGAGACTGCTGTGCCCACTGAGCTATGTACAGTATGCAACCATGATTATGATGGATTGTCCACTGTGAGTGCACATTTATGAATCTTAAGAGCACCTTTTATTCTAAGTGCATGTTATGAAAGTGGCGCTGTCACAAAGAATACTGAAAGGCTGAAGGATTTCAGCCTTATCCATATGGAGGAGATGGAAGAGAAGCCTGTCTTTAAAATAGTGCCCAAGGGCTCAGGCAATAATCCTTCTAATTTATCTCTTACGTGAAAACTTATTTGGAACTTTCAGACAGTCATGTCCTCATTGAGCACAGACCTTGTACTGCTTGACCTCGAGATAATTGTCTTTAATATATCAGAATTTGTGGCACCGCCAAATGTCATATTAATTCTGTGGGGAGGTGAAATTGTGAATTTTTAATGCATGTTAATTGTGCTGTGGCCTTTGCAACAACTTGTAGAAAAGTCACCAAAAACTCTAGTGTTTCCTTATCCTACTTTATTGAAGCTTTAAATTCAGAAAATTTCTCAAATTGTGATTGACGCAGTTGCAGCAAATTTGTCAGCAAATTTGTCAGCAGCATATCCACGATACCAATCTCCCATTTCATCAGATGCCAAATGTTCAATCTATTGGATGGAGATCTGGTACGTAGAAAATAAATACGAGTCATTATAATATTTGTTCATAAGCAAAAAAGCTAACAGTGTGACTGGACGTGGAGAACTGTGCTTATATACCACACTCCCACTGCTTTTCATTCCAGGGTGTCAAATTCTGACAGATGCCACTGATGTCACAGAAACATGCACAAGGCATCCTTTTGCAAAATTAGATGGGAAGAGAAAACAGTCTTAATAGTGACAATGTCCATCAGGTCATACTGAAAACAGTATGGCTGTTTTCAAAATGGCTGCCATAGTGTCAAACCCTGAATCCATCAAACAATAAAGAAAAGTATCCATGAACAAAATACACTTTTGAATGATGTTAAAGTTGGTTGGATAGCTAATGTTGGATAGCGTCTTCTATTGCATTGTGTATTTACTCTGGTTATCTGTCTAATACCGCCCTCAAATCATCTAAAAGGTACATTTCCACTGACCTAAAATGGCATTTGCCTTTGGATAAATTTGTCAATTAATCATTAAAACATATTTTAGTTATCCCATTTAACTTCCGGTAAAAGTTCACTCAACTGAACAGAGGCCTAATTTGTCCTAATAAACAGAACCACCATAGTCTATAAAGTGGAGGGGTATACCTGGTCAGGTTTCTCTTACCGGAAATCTTTGATTTTCAAGTTCCCTTTTAGTGTGCTTGGCACTATGTTATTAGCCGCTTTCTCCCACCAGATGACACACGTGGGCTAAGGTCTGTTAATAGTTCACTTCAGTCCAATTCAACTAAAGTATAAGACAGGTAGTTTCTGTCATTATTTATTTATTATTTATTTATTTATTGGAGATAATTACATATGGTTTCCACAAAATCCCACATCATACTTGGACTTGCCTCAAGGCAAACCAACAAACCAGCATGCCATGGGACATGATTTGGAAACCAATAATCTATTGTATGCAAGACTTTAGTTACTGGCCTGAGATGTATTCATGCTTACACATAAGAATGTACCATGGCTGTGTTTCTTTTAGATAACTTATAATTACAAAAACTGAAACATTGTTATTAGTTTAATAAAACTGATGTCTGTATGTAAACAGGGAGAACTAATCAATAGTCAGTTTCTTGCAAAGATTCCCTAACAGAGCCAACTAACTACTTAATTAGTAAATTAGTTATTTAATTACCTAATTAGTGAGACAACTTTGTGCTGCTGAAAAAATAAAAATTAGCAAGGGTAACAGTAAAATCACATGTCCAACATCTATGATTAAGGGTCAAATAATTTAACTGCCAGTTTTTGCTAATATATTATGAAACCCTGATCACATTCTTCTGAGTTTCATTAATAACCTGTTACAGGCAGGTCTGTGTGCCCTCAGCATTTTAAGCACTTAAGCAGTGTCTTTGAGCTCAGTGTACAATTAATATTAAAACATCAGTGACATTAATTTCAGGTTGTACGACACTGTTACATATTTCGACAGTGGCTCAGTGACTTCTGTATGACTGAAGGTGAGGTCACCTGCACACATATTGTGTGTAGGGGAGTCTTTCTCCTAATACAAAGAAATTTTAGGGGCATTCCTGCTCAGCAGTCTTGATTATGAAGTCAGACACATGCAGGAAATCCTCTGCGTAACAGTCACAGAATGGTCTGCTGTTTACTGCCATGTGAGCAGTAGTTTTAACAATGTATGGAGTGCTGAATTTTAAGAGTCTACTGGGAGCAAAATGATTGCCCCTCCTCTTTGGTGCCACTTCAGTTGGTTGCAGAAATGTTCAGAAATTTCTGCTACTACAAGTGCAAACTAAGAAAAGAAAATGTATACAAGTGTTTAACAGAAAAAAAATCAGTGTTCGCCAACTACAATGCGTTGGATGCTTTTGAGGAGATGAATCAGTGCCATTTCTGCCTGCCTCTGTCCACTGCCTTTCTTGTTAGTGTGGCCATTTTGCCTTGCCTTGTGGAGCCAAAGTACATAAACACCATTATCAGAGGAGCAGTTGGAGGTGCAGTCAGCAGTGTGCTGCTGTCAAACAAACAAAGGCCCGGTGGAATTACCTGCCATGACTCATACATGACAGGTAGCTGCTACCATACACCTTCAGCTGAAGTCTGGAAGCCCTGAAGTTTTTGCTGTGATCATTTATTTTTCAAGTTATTGCTCACTATCTGACTTTCAGTTAAATTCATTTATTTAAAAATGCTGATTACTGTAATTTGTAATCATTTTATCTTTAGATTCTCCAATGTGCAACAAAGCCCAGTGGGAGGTCTAAGAATATATTAGTGTGCTATTGTAGGATTTTGTTGTTGTTGTTTGTTTGTTTTTTAATTGCATGTAGATTTTTGACCTGACTTGACTACATTGATTTAATAAAACAGATTATTAATAAGTGGTTTGCGCTTAGGGTTTTTATAATATACATTAAACTAATTTTGAGATAATTGCAGCAAATGTTTGTGCTAAACGTACCCGTGCAGTTTGCATCACAATGCAGTCTGTTGTCTGAAAGGCTGGTTACTACTTCCACTCAGCCTTCAGGTTATTTCTTTCTTACATCTTTTACGTTCAGCCTTAAATGGAAAAAAAAAAGTTCAGAGATAGACTTTTACTCACATCACCATCATAACCTGCAGATCATCTGTGGATCTGTGGATGTTGCTTTTAATCAGAATCCCCAACTGCTAGGATGTGTGAGAGTATTACCTTTTCAGCTGGACCTTCTAAATGGCTTGTTTTATCACTCAAGGTTATGCTGAACCTGATTTGTACTGTCATTACACAGGTTCTTCTGACATTTTAAGTACTTTCAAGCTGAATAATGGCCTTTTGCATACTTTATGAAATTGCCCTCAAGTGGAAAGACATTAAAACAATAACTTGAGTGAAGATTATTCTCAGATATTTCATTCAGTGAATAATATTAAACACAATAGCATTCTTTCAAGAGACATGTTTTTAATTAAACTTAAATCAGAAGATCCAGAAACAGTGATGAAAGAATTCATCCAAACCCACTTAAAACTCTGGGGGA
The DNA here is from genome assembly GCF_963969265.1 of Rhamphochromis sp. 'chilingali'. Classification (NCBI taxonomy): domain Eukaryota; kingdom Metazoa; phylum Chordata; class Actinopteri; order Cichliformes; family Cichlidae; genus Rhamphochromis; species Rhamphochromis sp. 'chilingali'. Next base: position 8,904,973 of record NC_137933.1, read on the forward strand.
TGTAGGCTCACCGTCTGGGAGGCAAATGCAGATCAAGAATGATAGTGGCCAAATTTGAACACTTCAAACAAAAGGATCTGTGGTCGGGACTTTGGTGTGAACAATAAGTTTCCGAAAGAAATCCTGTAGCGATGCAATGTCATGCAAAAGTTCATTCTGGCTCCTGAGCTGTCATTGCAGTATATAAGCTGTACGTCAACTGGCAGCTTTATCGTGACGAAAACATCATGCCTTGGCTGTACAGAGTCAGGTGATCTGTATCTACACAAACAATTATTTCATTTTATTTTAAGGTCACTCTAGAATGATTATTTGGTGGCTGCACGTTTTATTTCACTTGTCACTTTTCATGTCCAAAACGTCTGCACACACACTCACTTCTCCACAGTTCCCTCACACATACTTGGCCTGTCACAACTCCAAACAAAGAGGTGTAGCCATATTAACTAACAGAAGAATACACTTCACTTACACATGGCCACATACCGCAAAGAATGACAGCCCTTTGGTGGCCCAGATCAGGTTTCCCAGAGGTAATCCACACATCAGCCAGCACAGGACCACCAGTGTGTCTGCAACTGGCCTTGTGCTGGCAAACCTGATCTGGGCCACCAAAGGGCTGTCATTCTTTGCGGTATGTGGGCCATGTGTAAGTTGTGTGCAGCCATGGGCCAGTTGCAGACACACTGCTGGCCCTGTGCTGCCCCAGAACAGTTTCAGCTCTGGCCCCAGATGTCAGCCTAATGTGTACCTTAATCAAGCCATGTAATAACAACATGTGCCGGGACATGATAGTGCAAAAGTAACATGACGAAACTCTGTTCGAACAGTAAATGGACTGATTCTTATATAGCGCTTTTCTACTCTCTTGGATTACTCAAAGTACTCTATACAACATTCACACACTTTCATACATTTCATTTCATACACATCGACACTCTTGACCACTACCCTTCCAATCAGTAGGTGACCTGCGCTACCTCCTGAGCTACAGCCACCCAGTGGTAAACATGAGTAAATCCTCACTAGGTTTTGGATAAAGTGTACACTCACAAAAATGTCAAACCTGTATTTGAAACGTTGGCTACCATAGCAGTATAGTATTGCAACATGGCATTTGGGTCTTCTAACTAAAATAGGAAAATAGGAACATAAATAGTGCCACCATTGCCAGACCTGGCCCACATCTGGTTGACATACACTCTGCCATGACACCAGTCAGTTAGAAGTGCCAGCTTGATGCTGGATCCGGGCCAGGCCTGTTTTCTATGAGCCTGGGCCACATAAACCAAACCACAATCGGGCCAGATGTGACATGCTATCACATAAACAGTGCCATCTATGCCAGACCTGGCCCATATCTTCATGACATACCACTTACTATGCCAGAAGTCAGCCAGCAGTGCCAGCTTTACACCAGATCCGGGCCAGACCTGTCTGCTATGTGGGTCGCTGCTTGAAACCATTATTGCTTGGTGCAAGCAATACAAATGAATGGTTTTCAAAGCACAGTGCTGTGCGTGTCATGTCCTATGTGAAAAGGCCTTTTTAGTCACTTTACTTAAACATCTTGAAATGTTTATGGAAAAAACAAGTCATCACAAATAAGTTTGAAAACGGTCCAAAAGTCAAAACACAATGGTGGTCTAAAACTACCTTCTTTTTTTTTTTTAATGATTTCTTATCCGATAGATTGCTATTTGTTTCAAAATTGATCAAATCAAGCTCCCTAGACAGCCCATGGCTGGACCTAGAACAAGCATTCTGTGATAAAGTAAAAATCTCTAATCTGCTTTTCATAAGCTTCAGCATTAATAATCATAACTGCTTTAAAAGCATCAACACTTCTCTAACAGCCTGGTGGGAATTTTAAAAACAACTAAATCTCCACTTGTTCCATTTAAACTAACACCCATTTGAAACAATACAGATATATGCCAGATTAAGAAGATACAAAACTTTCCGCCATAGCACGAAAAGGGAATAAAAGGTCTTGTTATTCAAGGTCAATGTTGTGTTTATTCACTGCTTAGTTGGACTAAAGTGCAGGACCCAGACAAGACAGTGAGATGTGGGATATGCTTAGAAGTACTTTATTCAATTAAACACATAACTGAGGCAAGCAGCAATTTCTTAAACATGTGAGCATAAAGAAACAGGCATGTGGAGCAGAGGCAGACAGATCTAGGGAAGGAAAGGACAGATCAGGAGGAGCAGAGAATCCAAGGAGAGAGTTGGGTAATGTTATCCAGAGTGTTATTGTGAGACGCCTTATTTGGAATCCAGGTGAGTAAGAAATGGGGAGGGTGTCAGAGGAGAGACCTTGAATCCATGAGTTACTGAAGAAAGGGTGGGCAGGCTGGGGGAGTGGTGGTGGCGATCCAGTGAGTGAATTTGAACCGGAGCAGCAGCAGAGAAAATGGCATTCATGAGAAGGTGAGTTTCTGGAAGCAATCCAGGGTTGGCTGGGTTACTGGAGGAGGGAGAAAAAAAACAGAATTACACACGTGACATCGTTAACAAGTGCAAAACCTGAACCAGCCTGTTTACCACTCAGCTAATAATCCGGTGAAGTCTGGAGAAACTGCTCATTTTCTGGTTAGTTCCCTCCTTTCAAGGGAGTGGTCTGTGCCCACTTTGCTGCTCGACCTCGTGGGGTTGGTTGGCCTACGTCGTGATGTCCGTTCTGTACCTCCAGGGCTCTCGAGTACCTGCTGGCGGCCCCTTGAGGGGGGGCACCGACACTGGAAAACATATTGCAATGGAACCACGACAGGGCCCCGGGAATTGTAGCTTAATTACCGGACTTTTCTTACATATTTACATTGAGGACAATGGTTACTCTATACAGAGAGTACTATACAGTTATTAAAATAAATAAAAAATAACTACAGATAAGAGGCAAACCAGGTTGTAGTGCGAATCGGTTAACTAACTTATTGCAGTTACAGCGCAGATGTAAACATCTGTGTTTGTTGGGAGCAGTTCCAATTGTACAGTCTGACAGCTGCAGGGAGGAAGGACCTGCGGAAACACTCCTTCATGCATCTGGGATGCAGTAGTCAAACCTAAGTCAACCCTAACCCTAACCCTTTCTGCTGAAAGGAATAAAAAATCTATAGGGATTTTAGCCTCAAGGTAATAACCCTTGCTGAAGAAAAATCTCGCTTAGAAGATAGTCAAAAACCTCAAATTTCTCAACAAACTTTACATTACTTTACTCTACAGGTGATGGAATCAGTGGGGTTAAACATCGGGAACACCCTCTATTATTACCAGTAGATAAGAGATTTTTGAAGTCATATGGAAAGGAATCAGATGAGAGACTAAGCACACAAGAGCATTGCAGCAAAAAACTTTAAACCGTGTCCAAATGGCTATGAAAGGACCGAGGTTGTGTTGGTGAAGGTTGGAAAAAGTGCAACCAGGTGTTCTGCCTTGGCTGGCTGGGACAAGAACCGAAGCTCTGGTAGAACAAGATTGGGGCAGTTTTGAATCGATGGTTTGGATTATACTGGAAATTTGATCTAAATGCTGGTGAGTGAACCGCTGTTGCTCTACAAGCAGGTAGAGCACCTGCTCATATTGGCCTAACAAAACACCCTTCCTTTGCAGGAGGAGGTGACCAATTTGAGAGGTTGGATGAGAAGAAGCAATTAAGATTTCTACAGGCTTGCAGATGTTTGAGGGATCTTTTACAGTAATAGCGACACCAATTTAAACCATTGAGGAGACCTGGTCCATATCTGTTTTTTTGGTGTTACTGACCAGTCAAAAAAGAAATATTAGGAAATTGAGGCCAATAGGAAATTAGAATTCAAATGTAAATACACATAATGCAGTTTGTCCCATTTTAGCCACCAGACTCTTTGACAAACTCGCCATCAAAGAACAGCTTAGCATTTGAGAATGTTATTTTTTATGTGGTCCCTTGAGAAAATTGATTGCCCAAGCCCACCATAGAGGCACCAGGAATCTGGTGGAGAGTGAGGGCACAAATGAGTTCTTCAATAAAGCAAGGTGATGAGCAGAATGTGGAACAGGTCAGACGGCTGAAGCCTGGGAAAACAGGAAACTCTGCCTGCAGGCATGCCTTTGGAAAGAGTCTGACTAACAACTGAGAGAGAAAGGAGAGAGGAAAAGAAGGAAGAACCTCTGGCCTGCCAGGACCATGATAACGTGTGCATTAATGTATCTCCTTAAAACATTAATTGGTGTGTTTGGCACTAGGGCAATTTAGCTGCAAAGCTGGATCATTGTGCCATAAGTGGCTATTTTAAAACTTTCATGAGACATACCTGTCATTCAAGCTAATCCCAAAAAGCACCTTTATGAAAGCACTTTTACTTCTGAATGAAACAATAATCTTCATAATCACTACCAAGGCACGTATTAAAGGAATTGAAAATTAGCTGTTTATAGCTGTTCTGGTGTGATTCCTTAGAGACAGCATTAACCACACAGTCACAAAGTGCTTTGCCTCCTATTTGTCTGTGCATAAGCTGACGAGATAAACCAATCATGCCTCAGAACCCTTGAAATTTCAGAGTGTAATTAAATGTAACTTGCAGCCCTTTATTGCTGCTGATATAACTCTTCTGTCAGACTGGCTAATGAACCAAACTCTCCAAACAGGAAGAAGTGACAGCAGTCAGAACTCCTTCAAGACAACTATGATAATAATCTAACTTCAAATGATCAATTCTGAGGGTCATCCACATTGTCTGGAAGTCACGCTTATCCTTTTCAGGGTCACGGGGGGCACTGGAGCCTATCCCAGCTGTCATAGGGCGAGAGGCAGGGTACACCCTGGACAGGTCGCCAGTCTGTCGCAGGGCCAACACAGAGGGACAGACAACCATTCGCACTCACATTCGCACCTAGTGACAATTTAGATTATCCAATTAACCTATCCCCACAAGCTGCATGTCTTTGGACTGTGGGAGGAAGCCGGAGTACCCGGAGGGAACCCACGCAAACACGGGGAGAACATGCAAACTCCACACAGAAAGACTGATGTTGGAATTGAACTCAGGACCTTCTTGCTGTGCGGCAACAGTGCTAACCACCGTGCCACCGTGCTGCTGTCTGGAAGTCGTGCTATTCAATTAACAGTTATTATACCAAGTATAGCTGGAGACACTTTACATATCGGTGTTATGTCCTCCTATAGCAGCACTTCCTGCTTGTTCTAAACCCCTGGCAAAAATACAATGCCCAGTCCAATTCTTCTAAATGAAACCTTATTAATCCACCATAGCTCAAAACCTCAAATGGCTCTTAGCAGGACACTTCTTGCAGGCAGTTATCCACTTATAAGTAGGAATGACAAAAACAGTCTTTGCTTGATCAGTCTTTACAAAGGAAAAACTTGAATGCAAGTGGCTTCAGTCATGTGGATTTCCATTATTAAGATGTAATAAAAATTTAGAACGTTTATAAAATACAAAAAATTAATAATAATTATCCTATAACTACAAGAAAATTTAATTAGAAGAAAACAAATTTATGTTAGTATTTGCTCATCATCCAACAAAATGAGTTTCAAAAAGGTGCACGTAATACATTAAAACTTTACACCATTAAAATATCCACTGCACTAAAGATCGATGAACAGCCTTGCAGTGGAGCTGGATGGCCTCTTAGCTGAAGGGTGTAGAAATGTTTGTTTAGTGCTGAAGCTAACAAGCCTGAAGGGAAGTATATTTCTGGCAGCATCTGGAGGAGAATCTGTGTATTTGTGTGTGTGCTGTGACTGGATGCTGTTCTTCTTTTTTGCTGTTAGACTGGAGCTCCAAACCAGGCCAGTGTGTGCTCCCAGCGCTGCAGCCTTGAATGGGGAGCACCAGCAGCGTCTCTCTGTGTGGTGCAGACCTGACAAGCCTGCGTTGACAGATAAGCCAGAGCGCTTTGGTCAACAACAGAGCTGTACAATACAAATGCTAATATCCCACTGTAGAGTTGTACCAAGATGTTTACTACTGAGATTTGATTGAATTCTGCCGCAAGATCCGACCTGACCAAATCAGATCCCCACTGCTTATCTGTAGGCTCTTGTTGGTGGCTAAAATAGGAAATGGCAATCCCTGTGGCCTTTTCAGCAATGAACTTTTAAAGTATAAAGACGTCCTTCAAGGTCCATTTGAAGGAAATGGCTGGCCCTATAGGCCATTACTAGCTGTCGTCTCACTGTTTTTAATGCCTCTTTTGTGTCTGCTAATGAGAAATACTATTCTTTAATATCTGTTCCCTTTCATCTCTTTCTGACTTTTCAAACAGGGACACTTAAACGGTCATCTTAACCAGTGAACCACAGGTTTCTAAGGTTATCTTGAGAGGTTTCATTAGAGAAGTTGTGAAGAATTCACCTGGTAGACCTGAACTGCCATCAAACCAACCTCTGCATTTTGCCACCAAAGCCAGACTGATGCCATTTTCCTTTTCTGCTTGGATAAGCACAACATGCTCTGTGCACAGAACTGGAAATTGTAAGGCCTGTTGCGTGGAACCGAGTGTGCTTTAAGACATTGGTTCTCTGAAACCTTAATTAGGATTAGATGAGTTTGGCTTGTAAAAGCAAAAGAATAATAATGTTGCACTTGCTCTCTCTCTCTCTCTCTCTCTCTCTCTCTCTCTCTCTCTCTCTCACACACACACACACACACACACACACACACACACACACACACACACACACACACACACACACACATAATGTATAAATTTGGGGTAATTAAATTACACTTTAATTTTAGGTAATCATATAATATCATAGGTGGGGGTTTTTTCTCAGAAAACCCCACGGTTTGTGGCTAATAAAATGCCAAATAGCTGCATCATTTCAAGCTCTCATTACAGCAATGGTAATGATTCATATTGATTTCCACACAGCAGCACTGTCTCTGTACATTGTCCCAGACAGCACAATGTCAGTACCTCAGGAACCTTCTCGCTTTACTTTCTGCATCTGTAATAAACTCCTGCTCTCATTACTGGCACGAATTGCAAAAAGATCAGAGTTATTATTAGAACAATATACTATGGGCATAAATATGAGTTGTCTGCTTTGGCCTATTTGGATGAAGTTATTTTGTCAGTATTATTTTCTTCCCTCAAAGCTATACTGGAAGAAGTTTTGGTTCTGTTTAGCATGTCTCTATCTTTGATATGAAGCACTCTGTTTTCCTCTGGTGTTAGCTCCCAGACCTTGAGATTTCTTGTCAATCAGCAAATCTGGGCTTGGATAGAGTATTGATGATAACAAGGGTTTCTTTAGAAGTGGAACTAAGTCAGAGAAAAGTCAAGAACAATAGAGAAACTACTCTAATGATTTTTATGTCAACAATGGATCAATGGGCAACAGTGCGAATGGGATGAATGCAAAGAAAATCACCTGACTCAGGAGTTCCCCAATTCAATATGGAGCTTTGAACATCTTTTAACTAAAATTGGTTAATCACCATCAGCATATATATATATATATATATATATATATATATATATATATATATATATATATATATATATATATATATATATATATATATATATATATATATATATATATTCTATTAATTCTATATTATATATATTCTTTAAACAAAACAATTACAGATGATGAATTTAAATTTAAATCAGACAGATTATAGACAACTGTAATTTGACAGCATAAATCTGGTACATATTGTTAACACATTATAACGAGTCTCATTTGGATTTTCTGATGCACATGACTAACAAGCACAAACAAGCCAAAAGATAGATACCAGAGTGGCTGTGAGGGCCTTGGCACTCGATGCTGACAGACAGCAGTTGTTGAGCATCTGTGGTCAGCCATCAACATTGTTGGCAGAAGTTGTCTATGACTGGCAGTCAGTCAGCCAGCCACTTGTCCACAGTGAATCAGTGGCAGTGGCGCGTGGTGGTCTCAGGCTATTCACGTTCTCAATTAACCTGATTAATTGCGAAACGTTCCACCTGGTGCTTTTTTTAAGATTAAAATAACGTTTTTTGTTGCCTGTGATCAAATGTTTAGAACACAGTTACTGCCCCTCCCTTCCTTCCCTCCCCATCTCCAGCTGCCTCCCTCTTCCCGCTCCTCCACAACCACCCACACATGCAGGGCCTTGGAGTGGGGGTATGTCACCAGGGTGCAGAGGAGGCTACCCCCCCCCCCCCCCCCGTCCCCTTCTGGCTGCCTCTGCCTCAATTTTATCCCACAACTTAGACATTCACATTATTCACACTCTCATTACACATACATATAGGATCTTGGGGGTGGGCACAATCACGGAGTCCAAATCACCATCAGGGTGTATACCTCACCCCTGACGTCGTTGCCCACCTCTCAATTTTAAATACACTTAGTCATTGAGGGCTAGCAGGAGGGACTATGCGCTTACCTGCTGCTCCTTGGCAGGTAGCTCCATGCCCTCCTGGGTTTTAATTGCACCTTAGAACACATATGCATCAACACTACAATGAGCGGGTGGAGGGAGGTTTGGAGTCTTCTCCCACCCCCATTCTCTGCGGCCTGCTGGAGCGGGAGGGCTAGTAGGAGGAGTTGGCCGTCCGACTGCGGTCTGGGGTGTGGGGCCTCCCTGCTGCTGCGGAGTCGGGGTGGTCTGCCTCTCCCCACCGCAGGGAAAAGGGTAACACCACCTGGGTCTGGGTGCAATTCCCCCCTCCAGGGGCAAGGGTACCTAGACCCGGTTTGTAGAGTACGCTTGGGGAGTGTGATTGTGTGTACAGCGTCTCTTTATGTCTGTCTCCACGTTGGTTGAGTGTGGAGTGAGTGCATATGAGAGCATGAGGGTGGGAATGGATGTTTGTGTCTGTGTGTGCCTGTATGTCTGTGTCTATATGTCAGGTTGGGTATCAGACGCCACCTCTCTGGGGACACCTCAGGCCCTCCAAGGTTTGGAGGCCTATCTCCACCCACCACCACTTCCCCTGCCGGTGGCGGACTCCCTCAGGTGTCGGTGTGTTGGTGGTTCTTTGTGTCTGGGGGTGGGCGTCCGGGTACACACCGGCTCACTCCTTGGCGGCCGCTTGTCGGGGCCTGGGGCTCGCTCGGGCCCCTTTGGAGGTGGGGTGCCCCCGGCCTCTCGGCCTGGGGCTCGGTCACTCAGGCACAGCTGGGGGCCGGCGGAGCTCACGGGCGCGTCACTGCAACTCCCCCTGGCTTCTGCTCCGCGGCTGCTGGGCGAGCCCTCATCTGGGACTCTCCTCAGCTCTTACTGGAACAGTGGCGCGGCTGCCCCTCTGTTGGTCTTCCATGGTCTCTTGTGTTCTGGGGGCCTCTGGATGTCTGGAGTTTTGATCTCCTCCATACCCGCTTCACACCCCGGAGGACGGGGCTGTGGCCCCCCCACACTCCCTAGCAGATCATTACATGGAGAAACCTTTGGAATGCAAGCATGCTGATCCACACAGGTATGCACACATGGGTATTCACAGACGCGGACTAAAGCTTTCTTGGCTGCTGCCTCAAAGCACACTGTGCGCTGTCTATCTTGCGTGCTGCACAATATCGTTTATTATTTAGTAAATATTGATATCTATGACTAGCTAGTTTATTGTGATGGTGCTTTGTTTTCTCTATTATTATGTTACTCTTTGTTGTTTGCTGTCTCCTCTGTTTGTTTTTTTTGTTTGTTTGTTTTTTTTCTCCATACAGGTGACCCAGGAGTTCTTTTTTTTTTTTTTCTCTCTCTTCCCCCCCCTTCTCACCGTCTCTTCTCCCCTTTGGTTTTCTTTCTTTCTCTCCCCCTCTTTCTCTCATTCATTCCCCCTGTCCTATTTATTAAAAAAAAAAAAAAAAAAAAAAAAAAAAAAGAACACAGTTACTGTCATTGCATTAAAAATGAGCATGTTTCAATTTTTTTTTGTTTTCAGTTAAAAAACAAAACAACACCCCTGTAGTGATGTCACCAGATCTGACACATTTGGTACCTTTCGATGCCAACATTCAAAATTCCGTCTATGTGGCTGTGGTTCATTTCTGATGTCGTTGTTGTTTCAGTACTGTTGGCGGCATATGTAATGAGTAGGGTTGTCAAAAAACCTAATACTCAGTTACTAAAAAAGACTATCAAATTAGATACTTATCTGCAACCGTATAGATGCCTCTCATACCCCTACAGTTGATGCATAACTTCACACAGCATCTGTAGACCTCCATATGGACTCTCCCCTCATTAGCAGCTAAACACATGAGTGGTAATGCAACAAACTTTGCAAAGCAGCTTATAAAGTGACCTGGTCTTTATGAAGAATTTCACAAGGTCATAACTGTAGATGCATACTTTGCTCTGATTTTGTTAATCACTATTGCAGACGTTCTGTATGTTGCTCTTGAGGGTGCTGAGTTTGAAACCCAACTTTTCCCTGTATGTATAATTATCGCCTCTGCTTGTTATGCTTCAAGTCTCAATCACACATCTAGCTGCAGTTGAACAGAGAGCAAAGCTTTAGCCACAGAATGTAAACATAAAGCCTCCTGTGTATGCAAGTGTAATTGTTCATCTCGAACAGAGATTTCCCTGAGCTGGAACAATAGACAGAGAGGATAAACACCAGAAACTGCCCTCTTAACTCTTTGTCCAGAACTTCATTTATGCTCTAACCTGCATGATGCAGGCTGATATTCAGATTATTTTAAACTAGCAGACCATTGTCTTTGAAATTACACTATAATTTTCATTTTGAAATTTATGATCAGTAAAGTGTGGAATTTACAGAAAAACAATGAGTTGTTTCAAAGTAAAATTGTTGTTTGTGTAAGCATACAAAATACACTCTAGCTTATCAAGTATTCACATAAAAAGTATTTTTTGTTTTCTGCCACACCCTTGCTGCTGCCCTGCAGCAACTGCCATGCTCCATGAATTAGGGCAAGCTCCCCCAAATAACAAATCCCAATGTAACCCTTGGCAATGTGGATGTTTTTTTTTTCTATTGATCTGTACAACAAGATTACTACAATACATCAGCAGGAGTTGAAAGGATTTTTGATCAGTCCCTAGTGAGTCAAGGGTTACTTCCTTTCAGGCTAGGCATTCTTATTTGTATTCTTTTCTGTCTAAAATGCTTTGATTGAACAATTAAAAAACAACACTAAAACCTTTCATAAAAACAAACCCGTACAGAGATAAAGGGTCACACAGACCCTAAATTTGTTGCTACAATTATTTGCAAACAGACTGCTATAACTCATGCTGTGTATCCAAGAATATAAAGTAAAACTTGATTTTATTCTCGTTCATGTCTACTTTTCATCTTCTTTTTCTTCTTCTTCAGATTTCTCGGAAAAGTACAAAAAACAAAAAGTAAGTGATTCTATTCAGGCAAAATAAAAGTGAATATGCACCACTGCAACTCATAGCGTTGAATCAGAGCGAATCATTGAGTGTATTCAGTGTAATCAGTATGAATTGTTATCAAATAGTTGAAGTCTCCAATTTAGTTCAATGAAAGGTTAGAGAAGCAGTATAAAGGCTGGGATTTTCTTTTAGAAGTGTTGATTACTTCATCTCTGAAAGTAAAGCCTGTCTGAAGGACACTTCTGTGATTTATTCGCATCACTGTGCTATTGATTAGTGGTGAATATTCTTTTAGACATGTCCTAATAGAGCTATATTGCATATGATAAGCAGATCTAATGGCTTATCATGGCTTATCGTACTCCTGGCTTTAGATGGCGCCAAGTATGGGAGCCTTGTCGCGAGCTCCCCCAAGCAACAGCTTTTTTCTGTGTTTAATTTTACTTTTCCTTCATTTTTTCGCGAGTAGCACATGTCTCCTTGTGTACGACCGACAAACCTTACTGGACATAAAAGACGGTCTTTCTTATAACTTTCCGGAGTTCAAGTTTTGCAACACGGACGCTCCGTTTGCAGACCCCCCATTCATCTCACCTGAGACGCCTTTGTTCTCTGGCCCTGGAGGCCGCAAACGCCGACGCAGAGGGAGAAGATCTGGCGTTCTGGTTCGACTGAGACGGCGCACTAACAGACCACCGTTACCCAGTTCTCAATGTCATTTACCCTTATATTGTATATTGTATAGCTTTCTTGTTATATGTAAAATTGTATTATATTATTTAATTTTTTTTACTTTAAAATATTTTACTTGCATTTTTAATCACTCTTATATTTAAATGTTCATTTTCTATTTTATCTAGGGATTGAGAGTAACGAAGTTTCTATTCTCTGTATGTCCTGTACATGTGGCAGAATTGACAATAAAGTTGACTTTGACTTTTGACTTTGACTTTATTACTGGCTAATGTGCAGTCTCTGGAGAACAAGCTGTGCGAGCTTCAGGCACGGATCTCATTCCAGCGAGAGATGCGGGACTGCTGCGTGATCTGCCTCACAGAAACCTGGCTATCGGACAAGGTACCGGACTCCGCAATACAACTACCGGGGTTCTCCGTGCATCGCGCGGACAGGTCACAGGATCTTACTGGGAAAAGCAGAGGCGGTGGTGTGTGTTTAATGATCAACAACAGCTGGTGTGATTATGCGAACGTGCACCCGGTCAAATCCTTCTGCTCACCGGACCTGGAGTACCTGATGATTAAGTGCCGGCCATTCTGGCTACCGAGGGAATTTACAGCAGTGATTATTACGGCTGTTTACATTCCCCCACAAGCCGACACTGACCGAGCACTCAGGGAACTGTACAGCGCGATCAGCAGCGAGGAAACCGCACACCCAGAGGCAGCGTTTATCACAGCCGGAGACTTTAATAAGGGAAACCTGAAGAAAGTCTCACCCAAACTCCACCAACACATCCATTTTAACACCCGTGGAGATCGGCTACTCGACCACTGCTACACCTCTTTCCGGGATGCGTACAAAGCCCTCCCCCGCGCCCCATTCGGCCAATCAGATCACCGCTCCATCCTGCTCCTGCCCGCCTACAGGCAGAAGCTGAAACAGGAAGCTCCAACCCGGAGGACGGTGCACTGTTGGACGGACCAATCGGAGTCTGCGCTGCGGGACTGTTTTGATCACGCGGACTGGGAAATGTTTCACGTGGCTGCTAGGGACATTGATGAATACACAGACTCAGTCTGCGGATTTATCAGGAAATGCGTGGAAGATGTCGTCCCATCCAGAACAGTTAAATCCTTCCCAAATCAAAAACCCCGGATTAACGGAGATGTTCGCGCGGCACTGGTGGCACGGAGCACCGCCTTTGCCTCCGCGAACACATCGGACTACAAACACGCACATTACCAACTCCGGAAGACTATCAAAGCAGCCAAACGTGAGTACAGGGACAGGGTGGAGCAACAGTTTGACAACCCTCGGAGTATGTGGCAGGGACTAAACACGATCGCAGACTTTAGAGGGAAAACCAGCACACCGCAGACCACGGCCTCTCTGTGTGAGGATCTAAACGTATTCTACGCTAGATTCGACACAGCGAACACCATGAGACCGGACAGTGTGCGCACCGCGGATGACGTCAGTGCGCACACTGTGTCTGAGGAGGATGTGCGGAGGTGCTTCAGGAAGGTGAACTCACGCAAAGCTACTGGTCCGGACGGGATTCCCGGCCGCGTCCTCAAGTCATGCGCGGCTCAGCTGGCTGGAGTGTTCACGCACATCTTCAACCTTTCCCTCTCTCTGTCTGTAGTCCCAGCCTGCTTCAAAATGGCCACCATCGTCCCTGTACCCAAATCCTCCACCATCTCCTCATTGAACGACTGGCGACCTGTAGCCCTGACCCCCATCGTAAGCAAATGCTTCGAGAAACTGGTCAGGGACTTCATCTGCTCTGCACTACCCGACTCACTGGACCCTCTACAGTTCGCATAGCGCCACAACAGGTCCACTGATGATGCCATAGCCCTGACACTACATACTGCCCTGTCACACCTGGAGAAGAGAGACACGTATGTGAGAATGCTGTTTGTAGATTACAGCTCAGCATTCAATACCATCGTTCCCTCGAAGCTGGACAGGAAACTGCAGGATCTAGGACTGAGCAGCTCCCTCTGCAGCTGGATCCTTAGCTTCCTGTCTGACAGACACCAAGTGGTCAGACTGGGCAGCATCACCTCATCCCCCGTCACACTGAACACTGGTGCTCCACAGGGGTGTGTACTGAGCCCTCTCCTGTACTCACTCTACACCTACGACTGCACGGCCACTAACAACTCCAACATCATTGTGAAGTTTGCGGACGACACTACAGTGGTGGGTCTTATCACCAACAGTGATGAGACAGCTTACAGGGAGGAGGTCAGCGCTCTGACCCACTGGTGTCAAGACAACCATCTCACCCTCAACGTCGCAAAGACAAAGGAGTTGATAGTGGACTTCCGGAGGTGCAGAGAAGTACGCACCCCCATCACCATCAACGGCGCTGCTGTGGAGAGAGTGAGCAGCTTCCGGTTCCTTGGTGTACATCTGGCTGAGGATCTTACGTGGTCAGTACACACAAACAAAACAGTGAAGAAGGCGCAGCGGCGCCTCTTCTTTCTCAGGAGACTGAAAAGATTCGGCATGAGCCCCCGCATCCTCAGGACCTTCTATCACTGTGCCATTGAGAGCATCCTCACTGGATGCATCACCACCTGGTATGGCAACAGCACCGCCTACAACTGCAAAGCTCTCCAGCGAGTAGTGCGGTGCTCTGAACGGATAATTGGAGGTGAGCTTCCCTCCCTCCAAGACATCTACAGGAAGCGGTGCCTGAGGAAAGCGGGGAGGATCATCAAGGACTCCAGTCACCCCAGCCATAAACTGTTCAGACTGCTTCCATCAGGAAGGAGGTTCTGCAGCATCCGGTCCCGTACCAGCAGACTGAGAGACAGCTTTTTCCATCAGGCCATCAGACTGCTGAACACTTCATAGACACCTCAGCTTCACTACTGGAACTTTAACATTATGCACTCCATACTGTACAGTAACGCCACTGTTTTGCACATGTCTCAACTCTGTATATTTTTATATATTTTATTTTAGATATTTTATTTATTGTTTACTCTATTTAATTTGTAAAATATGTGTATACACACACACACACACACACACACACACACACACACACACACACACACACACACACACACACACACACACACACACACACACACGTAGAAAAATATTTAGTATACACATCCAGAAATGCATATACTATTATATATTGTACATATATTTATTAGTTTCAGCTGTAGCCATTCTTGTATTTTGCTTGTTTACATTATTGTATTTTGCACAACTCTGTTGCTTGTGAAGCTCGCACACAAGAGTTTCACTCACATGTGCTGTACCAATGTACCTGCACATGTGATGTGACAATAAAAGTGATTTGATTTGATTTGATTTGATTTAATGCATGATTTCTGTCAAGTAATAAACACACGACTTACTTTTTTATTTGCTTCATTTACTTCAAGTAATGTGTGAGTGCAATCTCCAAATAGCCCCTCATTGGACCCTCATAGATGTGGTCAATAGTTTAATGGGTGGTTCACAAAAGTTGCACTGTTTTCTAAATATAGGTACAGTCAGTTCATTTCAATATCAAATGAAAAAATAACTTGCTGTTATTCAGGGTTAAATTAGCAGTAAAGTGCATGTTGCAATTATTAGCCCGATTTACCTCCCTATATTTTGTGCCGTGAGAAAGGAACTCCCATAAATACATATGCAACAGGGTCAGTCAGAAAAACCTCCAACACTCAATCTTGTCACTGCACTCTCTTTGGAAATACCAATCAGTACTTTTTTTATGCCAACTCAGTTTGCACTGGTGCAGCGCATTAATAAATCTGGCCCTAAGTCTTTGCTTCCAGCATGATTCCAGTATTTTAGTGACTGACTATTATTCTATTATTCTAGTTTTTTCCCTTTTAAACAGTGTTACCATCTCTGATGTTATCATACAGCACCTTATAATTGCATTTAGTTTAGTTTCATTAAATTTTGGTCTATCTCATTATTAACTTGTAAGACAACTTTAAAACACTTTGAACTGTGTTAATTTGCATCGAAGTTGTACTACAAAAAGTACGTTCACCAAATTATCCATCTTGTTTGGGTAAAATTCATGAGAATGAACGATACCACTCAAGCCCTCTTTTTTAATCAAAGCTCTTTGACAACATTAATTAGTTCAATTGTATATACACTTCTGAATCCACAGTTCTAAAAGCAGTTAGTTCAGACTCCTAATTAACAAATCTCCAGTATGCTAATTACTGACACTACATTTACTAATTTTGTGGCATCTATTTACCATAAAAATCTAAACCCAACTTTAGCATCTATTAAAGCATGTAATTTGGAGGTTATGTTATGGTTTTGCGAACATAGAGTGCCGGTTCCACTTTGGGTGGGTAGAGTACTAGATCAGTACTGCAATCAGTTAAGCTTTTCTGCTCCTATGGTTAATAAAAATAATAGTAACCATTATTTTATTTCCCTGACTGTGGTGTATGATGAGCTTAAACTACAGCGTTTTTGACTTTAGTACAGTTATGTAATTGCTACTAAAAGGACAAACTTTGACTTTCACCCCACACCTTTGTTTTGTGGTCATAATCAGGGTGCGCCTTTTTTGCTTTTTTAGCAAACAGTCTAAATCCCGCAGGCTG
Source organism: Rhamphochromis sp. 'chilingali' (assembly GCF_963969265.1). Classification (NCBI taxonomy): domain Eukaryota; kingdom Metazoa; phylum Chordata; class Actinopteri; order Cichliformes; family Cichlidae; genus Rhamphochromis; species Rhamphochromis sp. 'chilingali'. The sequence continues at coordinate 8,921,591 of NC_137933.1, forward strand.
CCTACCACAAAATGCTGACAAAACAAGAGAGGACTATGCCATCAATAATAGCAGCGATTTTATCTGTTTCCTTCTTTCCTCTTCATCTTTTCTTTTTATTGTCCTCAGCAGGAGCAATCTGATAAGATAAAGTCCATCTCCTCAAAAGTGTTGACACAAATTATTTCCTTAAGGTCATCTCTAGTCTATGGAGACAAATGTTCTTTGTTGTTATCATTTTTGTGTTCTGCTGATGTCCATGTTTTATGCTTCTGGAAAAAAGATATTGAAAACATGCTTGTGAAAATGTTTGTGCTACTTTCAGTTAGGATGAGGCTGTTTTTTTAATTTAATTTGTAACTGAAAAAATGAACAATGTCTTAACAGTAAACAGTAAAAAAAAAAACAACTTTCATATTTTAACATAACCATGGCATATGTGCAAAGCAAGTTTTGTTTGGTTGATCTTGGTTGAACTGCATGGTGGCATAACCTCAACAACATTCAACATGAACTGGAAGAAGATGACAACAATAATTATATTTTAGCCTTAAAAATATAATTTGAGAAAAGAGCCTGTGCATAGTGGTGGACTAACCATTAAAGAAACATAAAAAATGACTTTGATAACTACTAATATTGATAGTTTAGGGCAGGGGTAGGGAACTCCAGGCCTCGAGGGCCAGTGTCCTGCAGCTTTTAGATCTCACCCTGGGTCAACACACCTGAATCAAATGATTAGTTCATTACCAGGCCTCTGGAGAACTTCAAGACATGTTGAGGAGGTAATTTAGCCATTTAAATCAGCTGTGTTGGATCAAGGACACATCTAAAACCTGCAGGACACCGGCTCTCGAGGCCTGGAGTTCCCTACCCCTGGTTTAGGGCATATACCGTACATTGGATGATGGTTTTATAAATTTGTTAAGCACTGAATTGTTTTAAATAATGAATATGGACTATGGGCAAGAAAGCTCAGTGAGCTAAAAGCTCAGTCTTCTGATTGATCTGAATATTTTCAACAATTTTATCCACTCTGAGGTCTCAGTAATTCTGAGCACAAAAGTTCGACTCACTAGCCGATCAGAGGAAAGTTGGCTTAAAGAAGTGAGGGAGGTCACCCATGATGGGAGAGGGGCTGAAACAGTTTATTTAGAGCTGTTGATTTTGTGGTTGGAATTTTGGTCTTTAAGGTCACGACAAGTCTATTTACCATCTATATGCAAGCATTGACCAAAGTACTGTCAAACTAAAAATAATTTTAAAAAGAAGCAATAAAACAACATAATGGAAAAAACAGACAAATTAAAAAAAAAAAAAAAAAAGGTCTCAAGATTCAGTCAGGTTTAAATGCCAGGTGTGGCAGAGGTGTGGTCTCTGGCTCAGTTGCAGGGGAAGGGTGGTGCAGTGAGCTCAAGGGGGTGGTGCCAGTGAGGTAGGTGAGGCCACAGGTAGTGACGATCTGGTTAATGAGACATCTGAAGAGTGTGTGTGCCAAGACCGGCTGCGAACAGAGAGATCCCACTTGAGAAAGTGCTAATAAAAACTCATAATTGTGACAGTGTGTTGGGTCCGTCTTTACACCAGGAAATAAAAATTACTTTTCAAATGGGTTTTGAAGATCTTGAGTCTTTGTGAGGTCCTACTTCGAAGGGGCACACTGTTCCAGGTATCCCAGTCCCTTGTTCAGTTGTGTATTCTTTCTCAGTTATGGACAGTCTGGACTTTCATTAAACAAACAAAGAAACAAACATGCAGCACAGTGATGCAGTGGTTAGCACTGCTCTCGCACAAGAAGGTCCTGAGTTCAATTCCACCATGTTTGTTCTCCCTGTGTTTGTGTGGGTTCTCTAGAGGTACTCCAGGTAAGACTTGTAATTAGGGGGGTTAGGTTAACTGATCATTCTAAATTCCCCATGAATGTGTGAATGTGAGTGTGACTGGTTGTCTGTCTCTATGTGTTAGCTCTGCAACAGACTGGCACCTCAACCACCTCAACCTAGGCTCCACCCTGCTGTGACCCTGAATTGGATAAGTGGAAGAGAATGGATGGGGGGAAAAATGCCACACTTCACTCTTATATGAATGTAGTATTATCACACACAATTTGAGCACTCTTTACTACATGTCTCACCACTCAATCACATAGAACTTAGGCACATATTATCTAACATGCACACAGAGAGGATCTGGGGTCTCAGGTTTCAGTATCTTGCCCAAGGATGCTTTAAAACTTGGACTGAAAGAGCTAGGGATTGATCCACTGACCTTCCAAATGGTAGACAACCTGTTTTACCACCTGAGCCACAAGCTGCCCAGTTGGAAGCAGTGGGGATTTCTTTTCAAGTTCTTTTGAATAAAATTAGATTACTTGAAGCCAATGTTGAAAAACCTTTCAAGGCCTAACCCTGAACTTATTTTATTCACACTTAGTTGATCATTGTCCCAGTTATGGTTTCCATTCTGAACACTTAATCTTAACCTCCTAAGACCTGAACTCCTTCATGGTATGCATTTTTAATTTCTCTTTGCTATTTGGCTATAAAGTCACAATTGAGTAATGATGTGCAAAACTCTTTATTTGGTGTCTGAACACAGCGGCATTTTTCCTGAGTACAAAAACAAAATGAGAAACAACAGTTTTGCCCCTTTGAGCAATATGGCTCATTTGAAAGCCAGCCATTTGAAAGAAAACAATTTAGTATTGTGATGTCCCCAAATATGGACGCCAGGTCCTAGGAGGTAAAATAACAAAATGAGATGCAAATTTATGGTAAATAGACAGTCCTGTAGGTTGAAACTGTTGAAAAAAGACACAACAAATCAATCCTACCAGGATTAAATTTGGCCAAATTGCGATGTCCTTGACAATTTGTAATGACCTTGTAATACTTTGTAATATTTTGACCATATAAACTGAAACTTCCACTACTTGCAAATGGATCCAAGGGCAGTTGACATGCTCCAGCAGGTGTTTGTGAAAGTATTCAAGAAATGAGAAGTTGAAATAAACAAATTCTATCCCCAAGTTATTGGCAGAACGCAATGACACAAATGTTTGCATAATAAAACTTGAACGTAAGCAAATGTTAACCTTTGTGACTGTGTGTATACAGCTATATACTGTTGCACATCCTGTTATTCTGACTTGAGAAGCTATTACTTCTGGAGAAGTAATGTTGTGGGCATCAGATCCTTTTGCCCAGGAAAGCAAAGCTTTGGAGTACCTGCAGTTAAAATGCAGACAAGGTTCAGATAAATGTTGCTGGCAAAGTAAATGCAGCTTTTACATTTCCTTGTAGAGCATTTTTGCATTTAATTAGTTCAATTCTTTGGCAGAAACTGCTGAGCTTGATGTGTAGACATTCTATTCTCACCATCTTCTGGACAGTTTTCACACATTGTCCAAGGAGGGCGATAATGAGGATGAATTTGAATTCTGCTATAGGTCCTCTCACGCTAGCATTTTGAAATATTCAGCAGCTGAAAATGAATCTAACAGATAATGAGCTGTTAATCACAGCAGCTCTGGCTTTTTAATCTACCCAAGGTAAAACGTCTGTTCACCTGGGATTCCCAAGAGAAGAGAGATGCGTCTGACAGTAGCTTTTCAAACCGTGAATGAGTAATTCTCTGTTCCTCCTCTGGGAAAAAAAAAAAAAAGCCAGTACAAGACTCAGTATAGGCAGAATAATGTATTTTGGGTTTTCTTTACCATAGCTCTCCAAATATGCATGTTAGAAGTAATAGTGATGCAACAGTTTTTGCTTCTGCGGAAAAAAACCTCAATCAATCTGAATCAAATAAAGAAGTCATTTCAGATAACAAGGCAGGGCATGCCAGCCATGAATGACAGTTGATTGCCTGGTGTGATCTGTGGGATGGCAGGGTCTTATCAGGATGCTGCCATTCACAATAAGAAGCAGTGCTCCTTTAATTACAAATAATCCAGGGAAAATGTAACCAATCACATCACACTGTCACACTGGGCAACCAAATGTGTTTGTCAGACCTCACTTGTGATGGGTGTTTCTTTTTAAATCTCCCCACTGCAGGGTTCGTATGGGTGCTTGAAATCCTTGAAAATCCTTGGGTTTTTTTTCTCTACTGTTTTTTTTATCTCCATACAGGTGATCCAGGTGTTTTGTTTGTTTTTCTTTTTTTTTCTTCCCCCCCTTTCTCACCATCTCTTCTCCCCTCTATTTTTCTTTCTTTCTCTCCCTCTCTTTCTTTCATTCTTTCTCCCTGTCCCATCCCCCAGTCATGTCTGTCCCGTCTTTAAAAAACGAAAATAAAATAAATACATAATTATAATAAAGGTCAATCAAATGGACCAATATGGCAAGGCCTTGATGATCCACTTGGTAAAGTAAATCCACTTGGCATCTTTCTTGGCCTTCAGACAACAATTCTGATGGCTAAAGATCCAAACGGGACAGGCAAAAAAAAAAAAGAAATACCTTGAAAATGCTTGAATTTTAATGTTGTCTTTTCAAGGTTTGAAAAGTGCTTGAATTTCAGACGTGGTGCTTAAAAGTTCTTGAAAATGTAACTGTATTTCATTCACAATAAATAACTATCTGATTGAATAGTTTTTTTTTTTATCAGATAGAGAAATAAAATGAGTCGCAAAATGTAAAAGCACCTTGCGCCTCTGTCTGTTTCAACGTGTGACCCCACCCCTCCCTCGGACAGTCGGGGATGAGTGCGCTAACATACCTGTAGGTTGCTGTTTTAATGAGTGTTGATGGAAAACGGCAATGGCAGAGTTTGCGCTCCAGTCGCATGATAGGTGAGTCCTAGTAAATAATTTTCCAGTACCCGTACGTTACACTGCTATTTTTTAAAATTATGATTATTATTTTGCTATCAAATTCGCTGGAGAAATGATTGAAATGCACTGAGAGTGATGCAGTATGGCAGCGCTCTTATGGAATATGCTGTGAACTTAACTCATATCACTGCTAAGTAATGTTAGCTAATTTACTCAAGTGAAAGCTTTAAACACTAGCCTGATACATAACTAGCTAACTTAAGGCTTTCTGATTAACCCTCTGGGGTCGATGGACCCAGAGTCTCCATTTCAACTTGGGTCGAACGTGCGGACTTCAAACTATATAACACTTTTAAAATTGTGTTGATAGGCCACGTAAAACCGATGTTTCTTTTGTTTTGTTTTTTTTCTGAATAAGACAGTGGTGTTTACTCCGGGAAGAAACGGTAAAAACTGTGTTTTCTAAGGAGAGCGCTAGCAAACGCTTTGCTTGTGAGTGAAAAAGGAAAAAGAAAAAAACACTCCTTCCCTATTTGTGGAAAAATGTACCATGTCGACCAATCAAAAAATTATATGGCAACACGTGCCATTTGGTTGTTTGGGAAGAGGGGGACGTTTTAGGAGTGACTGGTGAAAGAGAGGGAGAGAGAGAGAGAGAGAGAGAGAGAGTTTTGATACGTGAGAGATTTGTGACGTTTACCGTGTTTGGAGTCTCAAGTTAGTGTGTTGTCTTGTGTAGTTAGTGTGTAGTTGTTGTTTTGTTTTGTATGTCAGTTCTACTAGTGAATGTTACAGTTGCTGCAAAAAAGCCACCAAAGGCAGATTGCAGTGTAAACGCTGAGTGACACACCTGCTGTCAGACCTGCAGGTTTATCCCTGTGCTGTTCTCATCTGTGTTATAGTGGACACAAACTATTTTTTGGAGTTGCTTAAATAATTTGTGTGCCTTCTTATTTGAGGCAGAGCACCTGATTGTTCTGTAAATAGTTTTAAATGGTTATATAAAAAACGTCTGAGCCTTGGCTGCATTTTTAGGTAAATAGTACCATATAACTTTGTTGTTTGCAAAACTTGTGCATATTTTTAAAAAATGTACAATTTCTATTTGTATTTCAAGTTATGAAAATGATTCCTTAAACATGCTTGTGGTATTTACAGTCAAAAATATCACTTTCTACTCGTATTTTAAATTTTGTCTGAATTTAGATAAAATGTGCTGATACAGTTTGTCAAAATGAGTAAATAACAGATTGGCAAGATAAACAGTTTTTAAAGGTGAAATATAGAGGCCAAATCAAAAGTAGTCAAAAACGTCCAATTACACCCTGGACCCCAGAGGGTTAAAGGCTATAAGCAAAGTTGTCACCAAGTACTGTTTATATTTATGTGTATTGCTGCAGCTTTTTTAAGTATTAACTTGGTGCCTTTGGGTGAAATAATGGTAATATGAGGGACCGAGCCATATGGTCACAAAGAATAGCCACTTGTTTCTGTGCTACCAAAGTTCCCCGGCTTTCATTCAAAATGTGTTTATCGTCAGCACCTGCACATTAAACTACTTAAACAGTCAGTGCTGTTCTCTATGCCTGTCTGACATGATGTTATTAGCACAAACACTTTAAAGGTGATCATTTAGGACTTCAGCAATAATACAGACAGCAATGTAGTTAGCAATAAAACAGTTTTATTGGGAATTAACTTAAAAAACAAACAAACAACAAACAAACATCTGTCTCCTATTTTTTGTTACCCAGGAAAGAAGCATCAATATCTGATGAGAAGACTTATTTATTTCTTTTTGGGTTTTTTTTTTTCAACAGGAGAAGAATATCTCTAACAAGTTGATTTGTTCACATTTTCACATCTTAATTTTTAAGTGAAATGTGCATTTTGAGTTTATAAACTATGTATAAAAGGCAAGTTTCCTTTTGCAGTGTTTTGTGTGGTGCGTTTTTCTATGTCTTAACAAAAGGGGAGCAAAGGTGTCTTTTCACATGGTCCTACTGAGGTGATACGAATTGAAACATGTATTCTTTTTTTTGGCCGGGGGGGGGGGGGGGGGGTGCTGGAAAAGCTTGAGAAGCTTGAAAAGGGACCTTGAAAGTGTTTAAAAAGTGCTTGAATTTGACCCTGAAAAAGGCGTATGAACCCTGCCACTGTCATCCTCTTTATCACAGTCTGAGGATGGAGAGAGGGACCCCACCATACATTTTTAGGTAGAACGATAGGGAAAGAGTGAGTGTACATAAAAGCGGAAAGGCAAATTTATCTTTGAACGAGGTGTAGGCACATTTGCGGGAACGAGAGAGAGGCATCATTGAGTGTTTAATGGTAGGGACATGACATAACTCAGTGCCATGACACTTTATGAGGTTGTGGAATTCATCGGGAAACTAGCGGATGATACCGTGGAGACAAAGACTATTACAACGTTTCCCAACCAGAAGCCGTGGGTGGATAAAACCATCCGCGACGCTCTGAGATCCCGCACCGCTGCCTACAACACGGGACTCACGACGGGGGACATGGACCTGTACAAAGCCGCATCATATAACGTGCGGAGAGCGGTGAAAGAGGCGAAGCAGCGCTACGGGAGGAAACTAGAGTCACAACTCCAACAGAATGACTCTAGGAGCCTGTGGCGGGGACTAAGGACAATAACGGACTATAAAGCACCAACAACCGGTATGACGAACGTGGCCGTGACTCTGGCAGACGAGCTGAACACTTTCTATGCTCGCTTCGAGGCTGCAGCTAAGGACTCCAACGATGCTAGTGCTAGCGGCGCTAACGTCTGCAGACAGGAAGATACTGCCAGCACCGGAAACGTGCTCGTCATCTCCGAGCATGAAGTAAGGAGAGCCTTCAAAAGAGTGAACACCAGGAAAGCAGCAGGACCAGACGGCATCCCAGGTCGTATCCTCAGAGACTGCGCATACCAGCTAGCTCCTGTGTTCACTGAGATATTCAACATCTCTTTATCTCAGTCGGTGATCCCCACATGCTTCAAAGAGTCCATCATTGTTCCTGTCCCGAAGAAACCCCACCCTGCTTCTCTCAATGACTATCGCCCTGTAGCCCTCACCTCAGTAGTGATGAAGTGCTTTGAACGCCTGGTCAGAGACTTCCTCATTTCTTCACTACCAGACACACTGGACCCACTACAGTTCGCTTACCGTCCAAATCGTTCCACAGACGATGCCATCTCTCATCTCCTCCACACAACACTCACTCACTTGGACACTAGAAGGGGGAATTATGTTAAAATGCTCTTCATAGACTACAGCTCTGCATTTAACACCATAATTCCCTCCACACTCACCACCAAGCTGGAGCATCTGGGACTCAGCTCATCTATGTGTCAGTGGATCTCCAACTTCCTAACTGGCAGAACACAGGCAGTAAGGATGGGCGGACATGTCTCAGCCTCCACCACTCTCAGCACTGGAGCCCCCCAGGGGTGTGTTCTGAGCCCCCTGCTGTACTCTTTGTACACATATGACTGTGTGGCCACTACCAGCTCCACCACCATCATCAAGTTTGCTGACGACACCGTCGTGGTGGGCCTGATCTCTGAAAACAACGAGACGGCCTACCTGAAGGAGATTAGGAATCTGGAGAACTGGTGCCAGAGGAACAACCTCCTTCTAAACGTCAGTAAGACAAAGGAGCTGATAGTGGACTTCAGCACTAAGCAGGAGAGGAACTACCAGACCCCCGTCATCAACGAGTGCCCAGTGGAGAGAGTGGACAGCTTCAAATACCTCGGAGTTCACATCACGCAGGACCTGTCATGGTCCTGTCACATCAACACCGTGGTGAAAAAGGCCCGTCAGCGTCTCTACCACCTCAGACGCTTGAGAGACTTCCAACTGCCCTCCAAGGTGCTCAGGAACTTTTACTCGTGCACCATAGAGAGCATCCTGGCGGGAAACATCTTAACCTGGTTCGGAAACAGCACCATGCAGGACAGACGAGCTCTACAGAGGGTTGTGCGGTCAGCTGAGCGCACCATCCGCTCCGAGCTCCCTGACCTGCACTCAATCTACAGCAGGCGGTGCTGGACCAAGGCCAGGAAGATCGTGAAGGACCTCAGCCATCCCAACAACAGACTGTTCTCTCTGTTGAGGTCAGGAAAGCGATTCCGCTCCCTGAAGACCAACACAGAGAGACTGAGGAGGATCTTCTTCCCGCAGGCGATACGGTCTCTCAATCACACCACCACACAGTCCTGACCCACACATACAGTTCTTACACACACTGGACATTCTGGACATTGTTTTCACTTCATTACTTAAATCACGCTGCTGTTATTGTGTATATATTTATTTATATTTCTTCATACATTCTTATATAGTTCTATATTGTGTATTTTGTTGTACAGTTATTTTATTTTCAACTTTAATTTATATATTTTATCTTATTCTTTCCCAGTTAAATTTACCCTTCATTCTAATTTGTGTTGTACAGTTATTTCCTTTTTAACCTTAATTTATATTTTATTCCTTCCTAGTAAAATTTACCCTTTTTAATTTTTCATATTTATTTCCCTTTTTAATTTTTCATATTTATTTCCTATCTTATTCATAGCCTTTTCCTTTTTTGTTTTCTTTAGGTCACGAGCAGTTGTCCAAGCATTTCACTGCATATCGTACTGTGTATGACTGTGTACGTGACAAATAAAATTTGAATTTGAATTTGAATTTTCCACTGTTGATCTGCACACAGCTGTTGTCACAACGTTGCACTTGCTTACGTCACTGTCATGAGATATTCTCGCAAAAAAATCACGGTTTTAGTAACGCAGTAACGCAGCGTTCCTACGGGAAAGTAATGGTAATCTAATTACCGTTTTTGCGATAGTAATCCCTTACTTTACTCGTTACTCGAAAAAAGTAATCGGATTACAGTAACGCGTTATAAGTAACGCGTTATAAGTAATGCGTTACTGCCCATCTCTGTACAATTCTAACAAACTTTAAATTTGCACTGAGACCATTTTTGATGGTCTTCAGTAAACAGTACATGGATCAACTGAAGGGCCAGATGTGTCCCTCGGGTACTGTGTCAGGTCTCTGCTGGACTTTTTTTTTTAACCGTTTTTAAGGGGCGATCGTGGCTCAAGAGTTGGGAGTTCGCCTTGTAATCGGAAGGTTGCCAGTTCGAGCCCCGGCTTGGACAGTCTCGGTCGTTGTGTCCTTGGGCAAGACACTTCACCCGTTGCCTACTGGTGGTGGTCAGAGGGCCCGGTGGCGCCAGTGTCCGGCAGCCTCGCCTCTGTCAGTGCGCCCCAGGGTGGCTGTGGCTACAATGTAGCTTGCCATCACCAGTGTGTGAATGTGTGCGTGAATGGGTGGATGACTGGATGTGTAAAGCGCTTTGGGGTCCTTAGGGACTAGTAAAGCGCTATATAAATACAGGCCATTTACCATTTACCATTTAAGATGTGACTTCAACACAGTTTATCTACTGGAGAATATTTAGGTCTACCATTACTTCTTTCATCCTCCACTTGTTCAGTTTCTTCAAATTTCTTTGAGGGCACACTGCACTCAGTGCTGAGATACACCAAGTCGTCGGCTTTTGGAAACTAACCTCATTGGTGCAAAAATACTATTTTATGCAAGATATTTTGTGTAATTCAAGATTCAGTTAATGATACAGGAACACAATGGTGTGTTTTTGTGGCAGGCTGCAGGTATAAAATGGCTGAAGACACAATTTAAAACTGGTTCTTCTCTGGTTCATGCCTTGATTAGGTGCTTTTTATGTTTTTTTTTGTTTTTTTTTTTCATATTTTTATTGAGAGACAAGTGTACAGTAGTTTACAATGACAATACAATCTGTTCCCCTCACATATTTTTAGTTTTTGTTACATGAACAGATACGATAACACACAGGCACAGGCACACCCACACACACGCTTAAATAAACAAACAAAACAAAACCTAATAAGAAACCCAAAACAAACACAAACAACAAACCCCAAAACACACAAAAAAAAGGGGGGGGGGGGGAGATATGATATTAATCAGCTGGTAGAGCGTTTAATGACTTGCAATAGTCTACGAAGGGGCCCCAGATACGATAAAATTCTCTGTATTTGCCCTTCGCCACAAGGCCTATCTTTTGCAATTTAAGAAATGACATCACGTCTCTAAACCAAAAAGAAACTGAAGGTGGCTTTGAAGACTTCCAAAGGAGTAAGATGCAACGTCTAGCCAAAAGTGATGTAAAGGCTAATATTTTGAAGTGTGTAGGGTCGGTTAGACCAGTGTTGACTGGAAGCCCAAAAACAGCTAGAAAAGGGTCCATGCAGATTTGGGTCCCAAGAGCCTTGGAAAGAATAACTGAATACTGACTCCAGAAGCCATGGAGTCTTGGGCACAGAAAGAACATATGGCCTAGGTCACATGGGGTGGCATGACGCTTTTTATGTTTGAGTGACTCATTGGTCAGTGTTAAATGACTAAACAGACAAACAAAAAAAGGTCATTTATGTACAAAATATTAAGAAATGTGGGGTGACTTCAGACGACACTGTATCTGTGGCCATGGAGCTTTGAGTTGTTTTCCACATAAACAGATCTCAACAATTAACCTTTATAAAAATTATTATGCTATTATCATACTGATATACACATGACTGAGCCCAATTTACAAATGTTATATTAGTTATTTCTAAAGTACAGTTATCATCCCCTTAACATCTATGGGTTTTTACAAAAACAGTATTCACTTATTTGAAAATGTAACATTCAAAGACTACGTGGACAGCTTTCTGAGGTTTTTAATTCATTCGCAAGGACCTTTTGGCTAGAGACTGAGCCCAAACACTGGTGTTATCATTCCAAAAATCAATGAAATAAATTCTTTCAGTGGGCTCAAAGCAAGTATTTTCTACACCTCAACCTTCACATTATTCATCATCTTGACTTTAGATGAGAGTGGACAAGACCAGATTTTGTTAGCATCAGTTTCACTTGACCTGTGGTGTCATTACTTTTCAAACACTCAGTCGGACTGAATTATTGAGGTGAGTTTCTGGAGTTGGAGAAACATAGCATCACTGTTTATCACAGCACAGATGCAGCTGAATCTTCACTTTAGGTAGGAGAAAAATACAGCACAAAGTTTTAAGACTGACTGGTCGTGATGACACCATTGCTCTCACTATAAAATGCATATAGGAGCAACACTGACATACTCAAATTTAAATGAGCAAGGAGGCAAACAAACAAATCAATCAACTGGGGGATGAATTCATTCCAGTGCTGTCATGTAGGTTGTATTTCATGCTGTCAGAGGTTTTCCCCAATCACTGTATGCTCAACATGTGAAACAGAGAGCTGTTTTTATTCAGAAGGATCTGCTCAGTCACTTTGCTCAAAGTTAGTCTTGGCCAAGCCCTTGCCTTGTAGCAAGAAGATAGTGCTGAATGAATTATGCACAGCCTTTCGGAAAGCTCTATCTCAGTCTTTAGATTCTTTAGCAAGAAAAAAAGGGGGTCTGATTTGAATCCTTGACACTCCAAAATTTCTGTTGTTTAAACTGGGAATAGAAATAGTCACATTTCTTAGGGTTTGTTGTTGGTTGTATTTTTATTTCATCCTGAAATAACAGCATCTACAGATGTGTGAATTTGGGTGGTGGTAAATCAGTGCCTTGACAGATGTCAGTGTAGTGATGAATGCCTTCATCGCAGAGCATGACATGAGGGGCTTTGCTCTTCTGCCTGTGGGTGCCATGGCAACGCAGATAGAGCAGTGTGTGACCTGCCCCTTTCCCAAACACTCACCCATTTAATTTTGGTGTTCTGACTGTCACTATGTCTGCCTGCCAGTCTGGGTTGGGTTCATACTCCAAATCTGCTAACGTGCTCCTGCAGCTGAAAGACTTTGATCTGCTAATAGGCGACGACCAGAATCACATGTGCAGCTTATGCAATTCAAAGAAGACTTTGGAATCACTAGCTGTGGTTGTGTGTGGCCATGAATGTGTGTGTTCTGCTTTTCTAATATAAATCCCTGGTTCATCCTAAGATAACCGCTGTCCTCAAGACCAGAAATATAAATGTGGTATCTGCCTGTAGTGTGCCCCTATCAATAAGATGAAATCCTTTGCTGATCTTTACACAGGCTGCAATAAAACTACATACACTGTGATCACCTTTAGTATCATTCAGGTGACCTTATATCTTTACTAGAAAGGGGTAAGAGACAAGGTAAGAATGAGGGTAAAGAAATATTAGAGAGTTGGAAGTAATGACAAAAATAGTTAGAAGGGAGAGGTAGAAAGCAGCAGAGGGCAGACAATAACAGAGACAGATAAGCAGAAAGGGAGGGAAGGTGGATAGAGGGAGGGTGATCTAGTGAAATGAATTTGCCTTGTGAGCTGGAGCTCTATTACCAACCTACCACCAAATCTCTCTCACACACATGGGCCTATTTTTTCTGAATAGGAGTAAAAAGATGGTCAAATCTAGGTTTATTTTTGGAAAGACAACAGTTTTTATTAAAATGACTAGAATTTTACATGTCCACCCAGGCATGCGCCTCACAGCTTATATAGCATGCACTCCTACTAACTGTCATGTACTAGTGCATGTGTGCCCTTTCTAGCTAGGTAAATGTCACAAGCAAATGTAAAATGTTGCCAGTTCATGACAAGCTCCCAGAAATTTTCTGCACACTGCGCATGAAATAGTGAACCCAATATGCTAATGTACCATATTGGGTTTATAGACTGACCGTGGTCTATGATATTTATATTAATTGAAAAAGAAATAGCTGTAAAATCATTATTCTTTAACTACTTATAGTTAAAGATAATATATTTCCCTACTCTTGGTCATTCTCACTTTGTCCTCAGTCTATTCATAGACTCATCACCCCTCTGACAAAAAGTCTATTATTGCTCCTCTGGTTTCCCCTTGTTTTCTCAGAGGCCTGTACTATGAAGCAGAATTATCCAGGAAACTTTAGCGTTAACTCTGGGTTTGCAGTTGCCAGTTAGCTTCTTTTCACCTTACATCAATGTAGTGTCTTATGCTGCAGACCAATGGTCAAGTTTAGAGATGAGCAAGTCTTTGTCCTTTCCTGAACAATCCTGGGCCGGCTGGGCAGTTCTCCGTGCCTGCCCAGCCGGCCCAGCAAGGCTACATGTGTTTGTTTTGTTCCCTCTCTCTCTCTCTCTCCCTTCTCTCTCTCTCTCTCTCTCCCTTCTCTCTGCCTGGGCGGAGCTCACTGCGGGCGTGATCAGCTGTCATTACCTGTCCACTATTTGAGGCTGGGACACAGACCTTCTCGTTGCTGGATGATTGTACTACAGACGTTAGTGATTCTCCCAGCTCCCGTGAATCTGTACTTTAGTGTTTTTGTGATTCGTGAGTGACTTCTTTTTCCTGTGCCACAGTTTTCCTTCCCGGACCTGTGACCTTCCTGCAGTGTGAGCGTGAAGATGAGAGCGAGTGTGAGAGAGCTTCCCCTCACTGTATATATTGTGCACTGGTGTTGTAAATAAACTGTGTTTGGAGATGTCAACCTGCTCTGCTCTTGAGTCCCTACTATCAGTTGTGACATATTCATACATGCATAAGGTGCAACTTTAGTCCTTAATTCCCCTCTCCCCAGATTTACACCATAATTTAATCATTGTATGAGCATTTATGTGTGATCCTAAAACAGGTCACCTATTTGTAATTTATCTCTTAAATCAATATTTTAAGGCTTTTGGCCTTTATTGTTGTCAGTAAAGAGAAGAGTTGAACCTCAGGTTTCAATAGTCGTACAGCAGATGGGCTGGCATATGGGCCACCTGCTCAACCCAGTGGCTATATTGGAACTCTTGTTTGTAATTTCTGACCATATATCCAGTTTTCACGCTTGCTAAGCTTGTGTTTGGTTTCTGTTTTTATTTCATTTCCATGCTCTCATCATTGAGACCACAGTTGAAAATAAAATAATAAAAACTAAAACTGCCTTTCACACATTTAAATATTAATTTGATAAAATAACACTTAACTTACAGTCTGCATTTTTGCCAGCTTTAATTCCAGACAAGCTAAACTTGTTCCAGGCTTGGTCCAGTCTTCCTGACCAAAGTACATTTTCATAGAGCCTTCAATACTATACTACTGTACAGTGCTTTTCCTCATATACACAGTCAGCTCTGCTGCTTTGTTTGCTGTGCAGCTGTGTTGGTCTCAGTCTCGGTTATGTGTTTAATTTTTCTTTTTTGTGTATCTTCCCCATGTGGTTAGTGTTCTCTGTTTTTGTAAAGTCAGCCACTCTGCTGCCAGTATCAATGTTTATGCCTGTCATACGCTACATACAGCACCCCTTTCATGTGGACGTGCTCATAGCTGGATTAGAAAAACCTGGGAAATCCAATCATAGATGTTAGAATAAGTGAAGCCAGATAATAGAAAGCTATCTTTCATTTATCAAAGTGCATGTCCCTGGGTACTACCTGTGTTTATTTCTGGATTTCTCTTGTGTTCTCTAGCTGCATTTTGCATTCAGCTCAGTAATAGCATCTCTCTTTTGTTAAATTATGCATTTAAGTCCAGATTTGAGTTCAAGCCCCAATCACACATGGGAAGGCCCAAAAGCAACATAAACAGGAAAATTTTGTAAGTTAGCTCCCAGTTGTTACTAGGAGCCTTTCTCTTTAGTTTCATATACCTGCAGCATCAAACTGTATCCGTCAGTATCCATGAGCAAAGTCCAGTCAGCTGCATCCCTTTATAGTCGTGGCCGAAACTTTTGGCAGTGGGACAGATTTTGCAGTTCATACGAATGATATAGTGAAAGACAATCATTAGCTTTTCATGAGTTTCAAAGATTTGTATCAGCAAAAAATCAAACCAATGCAAAGAGTCAAAATTTACATTGTTGATTCTTCTATAAAATGTCTCCATGTGTCTGTGGCATGCTGGATATCTGTTCCACTCCTGACGGAGTGCTATCCATTCTTGGAGCTTTAACAGTGCTCCAAGTTAAACAGTTTATGGGCTTCTGCTTGTCCACCCACTTTTAAGGATTGACCTTAGACTCTCAATCAGATTAAGATCTGAGGAGTTTCCTGCCCATGGATGCATCCATCCATTTTTTCCCGCTTATTCAATTCAGGGTTGCGGGAGATTAGCTGGAGCCTATCCTAGCTATCATATGCGGGGTACGCCCTGGACAGGTCACCAATCTGTCACAGGGCCAACAGATACAGGCAGACATCCACTCACATTCACACCTATGGTCTATTTAGAATCAAAAATGTGACTAACTCTGTGCATATTATTGGACTGTGGAAGGGAGTGGGAATACCAACACAGACATCGGGATAATGTGCAAACTTCACATAGAAAGGCCTAGGGCTGCTCAATTAATCGAATTTTAATCACGATTACGATCTGGGCTTTCAACGATCATTAAAAATGACTGAGCCGATTATTAGCCCCTCCCTCATGCTTTACTCTCGCGCTGCTCCATGTGGCAAATCAAGCGCACTGCTCTGCATTTCGAACACGCGTCACAACAATTAAGAGGACCCGAGGGAAGCTCGGAAAGCTAAGCAGAAGTTATTTGGAGAGGAGTGGACTGCCGTTGGTTGAAAAGAGAGGTAAAAAAAAAAAAAAACTTAAGTGGTGTGGAAACATTATGGCTTCGCGGAGTCAGACGTGGATCAAGTAGACACAGTGTGTAAACTTTGCTATGGTGTCGTAGCTGCACCACAGAGCAACACTGCAAAGTTTACATTTTTCATTTATTTCTTATATTGCAAACATTTGCACTGTTATCAGTATTTGCACACTATTTTATATTATTTTTTAAAGTCATTATTCAATACATTGTTATTGTTAAACCTTTAAAGCCGGTCAGAGCAGCATGCTCGTTTTGTGTAACTATTTTTAAATCCCTGTAGAACCTGAACGCTAAGCTAGCACAATAAATTTTTTTCCATATGAAACCGGAGGAGTTGTACTTACATCTTATGCCATCAGCTTGTCCTCGGTCACGGTTTCCTTCCACATATAGCTTTGCAAAAATTGCATAAAAAGCGCTTGCAGGAACAAAAACATAATATTCCAGAAACACGCTTTGCCGATCCGATCAGCTGTTCTTAACACTTCCCACATTGAAAAAGACCAACGTGAACTATCGCAAGTGACGTCATTTTTGCGGAAAATGTAGTTTTTTACTTGTAGGCCTTAGAACTCGAATTGCACTGCTGGAAATAGTTTATTTTGATGCACATGCATATTCTTTGCAAATTTGCATCATAGGATTTGCATCATAGGATTTCTTGCAACTTTTTTGTATTTAAAGTTTTGAGGGATAAACCTCTTAAATTTCTCCAAGTAGAAATATATGTAAAAACAAAAACGATTTTCAATTTTTTTTGTAGTTTATTGCACTTTTTTGCAATTAATGTAGTTACTATGGACTTAATGCATACACATTTTTAAAATATGGGCTATAACAGTTGTATTGATGTATAGCAACTTGAAATGCTCCCACAAATGGCACTACAGCATGTAAAAAAATAATATAAGCTCTGGCGGACGAAATAAATATCGTCAAATAATCGTGATCTCAATTTCAGTGAAAATAATCGTGATTATCATTTTTGCCATAATCGAGCAGCCCTAGAAAGGCCTACCGGTTTCAAAGCAAAGACCTCCTGGTCTTGTGACTTTGGATTCAAAATGTTCCTTTGAGGATCTCTGGACCACTTAACTATCCCTTTTGCCTTGTAATATACTGTTTCATCATGCTGTAAAATGGATATAATCACTCCTGGATCACTGCCAAAAGTTGGCATTTGAGGATATGCTTTATGGTAAATGGCCTGCATTTGTATAGCGCTTTTCTAGTCCCTAAGGACCCCAAAGCGCTTCACACTACATTCAGTCATTCACCCATTCACACACACATTCACACACTGGCAATGGCAAGCTACATTGTAGCCACAGCTGCCCTGGGGCGCACTGACAGAGGCGAGGCTGCCGGACACTGGCGCCACCGGGCCCTCTGACCACCACCAGTAGGCAAACACGGGGTTAGTATCTTTATGTAGTGTGTCAATCCTTAAAAAGGAGATAGCGTAGCAGACTGTGATCAGTGCTGTAAATACTGACTTTTTATTCAAATTTGATTTCTTTTCCAGAGTCTTTGAAACTTGTGTAATTCTTGTGATTACTTTTCACTATATCATAAAAATCTAAGTGTTAAAGTATATGAAACACAAAACGTGTGCTGCTGCCAAAACTTTGGACCATGAGTGAATGCACGTGGCACACCAGTGTTAACTCATTAACCTGACAATCAAACACAATCATTGCTACCAGCAAATCAGATGATTTCCCCTCACTTCTGACAGCTGTGTTGTCATGTAGGATGGCAAGTTTACACTTTAATTTAACTGTCCCTTTCGTTTGCTAAACTGTGCATGGGCTGTGTTCCCAAACTGCATATAGGACATAAGAATCACAACACAGCTATGAAGGTAAAAGAAATATGAGAATATGAATAAGATTATATTATTTTATCAATTACTTTCAAATCTTCTGCACATGTCATATTGCCCATGTCTCATTCTGACAATGCTGTGGGTGTCAGGGTTCCTGGGTCGGTGACCCAGTATTTTCAGTTCTTGTTCACTGTTTATCTACTGCCTGTTCCACTTCCTGTTTTATTGTGTTAGCCTTGGTCTGTGTGCGTTTTGTTCAGTCCTCTTCCCATTAGTTCATTATATTCAGCTGTGTACTCACCGGTCTCTCATTATCATTATCACCAGTCTGTGTATTTAAGCCCTCTGTTTCTACCCATTCACTGTCGTGTCATTGATGTACATGTGATGATGTCGTTCAGTTCAGTCCAGTCCAGTCAGTCGTCCAGCCAGCCAGCCATTCATTCAGTCGTCCAGCCAGCCAGCCATTCATTCAGTCGTCCAGCCAGCCAGCCAGCCGTTTTCTACCTCTGTTCTGTTCATCCACTCCTTATAATAAACCTTCACCAGTCTTCACCTACCTGCGAGTCCTGCGTTTGGGTTCCTTCCTCCTCGCCTCCACACAACGCCTGACAGAATAACACGACCCGTGCCACGAAGACACGTTAGGAACCCAGCGGACTCGGACCTCTATGAGCGGCAGGAGGCAGCGCTCTCCTTGTGGGCGGAAAAACTCAAGGAGAGACAGCGGCTCTTCGCGGAGCGAGAGCACGTCTTCGAGGGCACTCGCTTGGCTCTGGGCGGGCCTCGGAGACGCCGCGTTCCCCCACCTGCTGCCTCACCTGCACCGGAGCATCTGCCGCGGAGAGTGGACGTTTCACGCCGCGCTTCGGCCGCTCCCTCTCTCGCTACTCCGCTCCACGCTCACACATCACCTGCCTCATTCACCGGACCTTCAACCTCGCCACGGCACAGCGGCTCCGTCTTCCACCTCGGCTCAACAGAGGCTCCCGTGCCAGAGGCTCGGACGTGTACCCCGCCCGCTTCCTCCTCCCGGAGAAATCTGCGCACACGCCGCCATAAGACGGACTACTTTCAGCCACTCCCGATGGTGAGCTCCAGTGACTGTTTTTCGCACTCACCATCTGATTATTCACTCAAAACGCACAATAATCCCATCTCTGATTCGTGGGATGTTTCCCTCCTGGAGGATTCTGTGGACTGGGAAGATTTGTTCTGCTCTGCTCTCCCAAAGACTGTAAATAGTGGTGGCAGGAAAACCAGAACAATCCCCAATAAACCTGCTAACATCACACACCCAGTCATTATCTCCACTCCCGTCAGTCAGTCTACCCCCACACCAGTGCCAGCTCCCAGGAGGAGGGCAGCTGCGACCCAGTCTACCGCCACACCCGCTTCGGTTTCTCGAGTGGGGGTGACTGGTGTCCAGCCACCTCCCGTGCCTATCCCAGCGCCTAGGCTGAGGACGGCCAGGATCCAGCCTGACCCCCCTAGAGACTCAGCTGAGGCTCTCCAGCCAGTGCCCTCACGCTCTGGAGGCACGGAAGAGCTAATCAGTCCACCACTTCATCCACCTCCTGACCCAGCCTTTCACGCACTAGCTTTATCCCTGGTTAGGCTGGCTGAAGTGTCCCCTGCTCAGGCACCGGCCTTACTAGCTCAGGCTGTAGCTTTATCTCCCTCATTAGCTCAGTCTGTAGCCCAGCCATTAGCCACACCAACCTCAGCTCCGTCGTCAGCCTCACCTGCTGTTCAGCTTCCACTCCTGTCAGTTCCCTCACCTGCTGTTCAGCTTCCACTCCAGTCGGTTCCCTCGCCTGCTGTTCAGCTTCCACTCCAGTCGGTTCCCTCGCCTGCTGTTCAGCTTCCACTCCAGTCGGTTCCCTCGCCTGCTGTTCAGCTTCCAGCCCCGTCAGTTCACTCACCTGCTCTCCAGTCTCCTCCTGTCCAGTCACCAGTAGTCCAGTCGCCTCCTGTCCAGTCACCCGTAGCTCAGTCTCCTCCTGTCCAGTCACCAGTAGCCCAGTCTCCTCCTGTCCAGTCACCAGTAGCCCAGTCTCCTCCTGTCCAGTCACCAGTAGTCCAGTCGCCCGTCCACCAACCTGTTCAGTACCCAGAGCCTGCTGTGAGCTACCCAGCTCCTCAGTCAGGGGTTTCCGCACCCGCTGGCCCTGTCCTGTGTGTGCCAGGGGCTCCAGTGCCCACTGGTTCTGAGACCGTTTTCGCCGGAGGGCCCGAGGAGCCCGTCTGGCAACCTTCCTCGTCAGCTGGAGGGCCCGAGGAGCCCGTCCAGCCACCACCTGCGGCTGCCTCGCTGTCACCCAGCTCTGCTTTGCCTGGTCCGGCCTCAGACTCGGCCTCTGCTTCGCCTGGTCCGGCCTCAGACTCGGCCTCTGCTTCGCCTGGTCCGGCCTCAGACTCGGCCTCTGCTTCGCCTGGTCCTACAGCTGCTCCTCAGTCTCCGCCGGCTCCCGTGCCGCCTCCCGTGCCGCCTCCCGTGCCGCCTCCTGCAGCTGCTCCTCGGCCGCCTTCTCCTCGTCGCCGGCGTGGTCGACCACCAGACCGCCTTCGCCTGAGTGGCCGCCGTTGCCTTCCGCACGGCCGGCCCCCCGACCGCCTTCGCCTGAGTGGCCGCCGTTGCCTTCCGCACGGCCGGCCTCCCGAACTGTGTCCACGTCGCCGCCGTTGCCGTCCGCACGGTCGGCCTCCCGAACTGTCTCGTCTCGGCCGCGGGCCACGTGGCCGCCCGCCTGGACTGTCTCTGTTTGGACTCCGTCCCTCCGTCCTGGGCCCCCTCCGCCCGCCCTGTTCTGTTTTTTTTTTCTTTTTTTTTTTTTTTTTTTTCTTTTGGCCGTCGGGTGCCGGCCTTTGTCGGGGGGGGTACTGTCAGGGTTCCTGGGTCGGTGACCCAGTATTTTCAGTTCTTGTTCACTGTTTATCTACTGCCTGTTCCACTTCCTGTTTTATTGTGTTAGCCTTGGTCTGTGTGCGTTATGTTCAGTCCTCTTCCCATTAGTTCATTATGTTCAGCTGTGTACTCACCGGTCTCTCATTATCATTATCACCAGTCTGTGTATTTAAGCCCTCTGTTTCTACCCATTCACTGTCGTGTCATTGATGTACATGTGATGATGTCGTTCAGTTCAGTTCAGTCAGTCGTCCAGCCAGCCAGCCAGCCATTCATTCATTCATTCATTCAGTCGTCCAGACAGCCAGCCGTTTTCTACCTCTGTTCTGTTCATCCACTCCTTATAATAAACCTTCACCAGTCTTCACCTACCTGCGAGTCCTGCGTTTGGGTTCCTTCCTCCTCGCCTCCACACAACGCCTGACAGAGGGTATGTCAAATATAAGAAAATAAAAATCACTTATGTTTATATGAGAGAATAATGTCACCTAGATGGTGCACTTGGCTCCGTAGCTTTCCAGCATGTGAGTACTAGTCCTGATTGCTCGGACGATTAGAAAGCCTCACTGTTCCAATTTAGGTGATCATCTGTGCTATTCATTAGGTCTGCCAAGGGGTTATGTTTTGGTGGCATTTGCGTGCATCTCATTCTGTCTGTAAGCATGATAGCTCAAAAGGTTTTCAATGAATTCTGATAACATTTTGTGGCGGTGTAGACTGGAGTCATGTTAGCAATTGTGGAGCAGGGAAATTATTTTACTGCTATTGTTAAATAATTGTCATCATTACCATTGCATTAATAATATAATCTGGAGTTTATATTGCATTCAGGGGTTGAACAGTGTGTCTTTCAGAAAGGCTAAAAGTCACAGGCTGACAGGAAACAGGCTTGCAGAGAGTTTGCAGAAGCAGGAAGTTATTTTGAGCAGCAGGCTAAGACGAGGCTTTAACAATGTAACAGATAGCTTTAAGATGGCCTTAAGATGTTTATGATGATGTTAATTTTGTATTTCAGGTGCAGTTATGACTATTTTATACACAATGCATATCTGTGCTTATTAAAGAGTTGGAGCTCGGTCAATTAATTGGGGGTTGGAAGCTTTGTTCGGCGCGATGTCCGGACAATCTATTGTGCAAGTGACTTGGAGCCATAGAAGGAATTGCAATACATGCTTACAAAACACTTATATATCAGGTCATTTCATATTAAGGTTTAAGTAGAGGTTCTTGGTTAAAACATTTATTTAGTAGAAGACATACATATAGTCTCAGTGAGCCTCTGGTCTGGTAAAAGGTCAGAAGTGCAACAGGTGAATTGAGAAAGAGCATTTGAGGACGAGACACAGACAGTTAGTAGGTGAAGAGGTGACACAAAGAGCATGTGGGGTCAACACACACACACACATGAGTTAGATTTATTTAGAGGAGAGATTAGTCATGTCTCGGCAAGAAAGAGGAACAATTCACTTTAAGACAAGAACGGAAAGTACCAGCCATGAAAATAGAAGATGATCTTCTGGGTTAAAAGTCATTGTGGTGTTGATCTGATCTATGTATAAAATGTATCTGTGACGCATGAAGGGGCGTCAGTAAACAAGCCCTGACGGTATAAAATCTGTGTATGCTTTGAGGAAGTCGGAGATCACTTGCTGTCGGCGTACAGAGTGTTCTTCCCACACGTGTGTAGTCATTAAAATCATTGTTTGACCAAGACCTTCTGGACCATGGGTGGTTTGTACTCTCCTTCCTCAATTTTGAACCTTAACACAATCCACTCAAATTTGGCTTGCATCCACAAAAGCTTTTCAAGATCAACTTAATGATTTATTGCTCAAAAATGCACATAAAGCCTTACGTAACTTAGAAACCATGATTCTTACAACCAGGAAAACCAGTAATGAATAGACTTCACAATCCATAGGATTGGGAAAATTTTAGGAGTCAGTTGAGTTAATATATAGAGTGAAAGATGATAAAGTCCTTCTTGGTGTTTGAGTTTGGCTCACATTGTAATACTACATTGTTATAACTCATTTTCTTTCTTCTTTTTTCACCTTTTTGATACTGTGTAATTCAATTTTATTTATATAGCGCCAAATCACAACAAAAGTCGCCTCAAGGCGCTTTATATTGTACAGTAGATCGTACAATAATAGATACAGAGAAAAACCCAACAATCATATGACCCCCCTATGAGAAAGCACTTTGGCGACAGTGGGAAGGAAAAACTCCCTTTTAACAGGAAGAAACCTCCGGCAGAACCAGGCTCAGGGAGGGGCGGGGCCATCTGTGAGAGAAGGAAAACAGGATAAAGACATGCCGTGGAAGAGAGACAGAGGTTAATAACAGATCTGATTCGATGCAGAGAGGTCTATCAACACATAGTGAGTGAGAAAGGTGACTGGAAAGGAAAAACTCAATGCATCATGGGAATCCCTGGCAGCCTACGTCTATTGCAGCATAACTAAGGGAGGATTCAGGGTCACCTGGTCCAGCCCTAACTATATGCTTTAGCAAAAAGGAAAGTTTTAAGCCTAATCTTAAAAGTAGAGATAGTGTCTGTCTCCCGAATCCAAACTGGAAGCTGGTTCCACAGAAGAGGGGCCTGAAAACTGAAGGCTCTCCCTCCCATTCTACTTTTAAATACTCTAGGAACAACAAGTAGGCCTGCAGAGCGAGAGCGAAGTGCTCTAATAGGGTGATATGGTACTACAAGGTCATTAAGATAAGATGGGGCCTGATTATTTAAGACCTTGTATGTGAAGAGCAGGATTTTGAATTCAATTCTGGATTTAACAGGAAGTCAATGAAGGGAAGCCAAAGCAGGAGAAATATGCTCTCTCTTTCTAGTCCCTGTCAGGACTCTTGCTGCAGCATTTTGGATTAGCTGAAGGCTTTTCAGTGAGTTTTTTGGACATCCTGATAATAATGAATTACAGTCGTCCAGCCTGGAAGTAATGAATGCATGAACTAGTTTTTCAGCATCACTCTGAGACAGGATATTTCTAATTTTAGAGATATTGCGCAAATGGAAGAAAGCAGTCTTACATATTTGTTTAATATGTGCATTGAAGGACATATCCTGGTCAAAAATGACTCCAAGGTTCCTCACAGCATTACTGGAGGCCAAGGTAATGCCATCCAGAGTAAGAATCTGCATAGATACCATATGTCTAAGATTTTCAGGGCCGAGTACAATAACCTCAGTTTTATCTGAATTAAGAAGCAGAAAGTTAGCAGCCATCCAGGTCTATGTCTTTAAGACATTCCTGCAGTTTAACTAATTGGTGTGTGTTATCTGGCTTCATAGATAGATAGAGCTGGGTGTCACCTGCATAGCAGTGAAAATGTATGCTATGTCTTCTAATGATACTGCCTAAGGGAAGCATGTATAATGTAAACAGAATTGGTCCTAGCACTGAACCCTGTGGAACTCCACAATTGACCTTAGTGTGTGAAGAGGACTCTCCATTTACATGTATATATTGGAGTCTATCAGATAGATATGATACAAACCACTGCAGTGCAGTACCTGTAATACGTACAGCATGTTCTAATCGCTCTAATAGGATATTATGGTCGACAGTATCGAATGCTGCACTATGGTCTAGCAGGACAAGCACAGAGATGAGTCCACTGTCAGAGGCCATAAGAAGATCATTTGTAACCTTCACTAAATGGTAAATGGCCTGTATTTATATAGCGCTTCACTGGTCCCTAAGGACCCCAAAGTGCTTGGCAAGCTACATTGTAGCCACAGCCACCCTGGGGCACACTGACAGAGGCGAGGCTGCCGGACACTGGCGCCACCGGGCCCTCTGGCCACCACCAGTAGGCAACGGGTGAAGTGTCTTGCCCAAGGACACAACGACCGAGACTGTCCAAGCTGGGGCTTGAACTGGCAACCTTCCAATTACAAGGCGAACTCCCAACTCTTGAGCCACGATCGCCCACTAAAGCTGTTTCTGTGCTGTGATGAGCTCTGAAACCTGACTGAAACTCTTCAAATAAGCCCTTCCTCTGCAGATGATCTGTTAGCTGTTTGACAACTACTCTTTCAAGGATTTTTGATATGAAAGGAAGGTTGGAGATTGGCCTATAATTAGCTAAGACTGCTGGGTCTAGAGATGGCTTTTTGAGTAAAGGTTTAACTACAGCCAGCTTGAAGGCCTGTGGTACATAGCCGATTATTAGAGATAGGTTGATCATATTTAGGATTGAAGAATTAATTAATGGCAGAACTTCTTTGAGCAGTTTTGTAGAAATGGGGTCTAAAAGACACGTTGATGGTTTGGAGGAAGTAATTATTGAAGTTAACTCAGAAAGATCAATTGGAGAAAAAGAGTCTAACTTAACATCAATGGTACTGAAAGTAGCTGTAGATAATATTGCATCTGTGGGATGATTATTGGTAATTTTTTCTCTAATGATAAAAATTTTAATTGTGAAGAAGTTCATGAAGTCATTACTAGTTAACGTTAAAGGGATGGTTGGCTCAAAAGAGCTCTGACTTTTTGTCAGCCTGGCTACAGTGCTGAAGAGAAACCTGGGGTTGTTCTTATTTTCTTCAATCAGTGATGAATAGTAAGATGTTCTGGCTTTGCGGAGGGCTTTCTTATAAAGCAACAAACTATTTCTCCAGGCTAAATGATGATCCTCTAAATTTGTGACACGCCATTTCCTCTCCAGATTACGAGTCATCTGCTTTAGGCTACGTGTTTGAGAATTATACCACGGAGTCAGGTACTTCTGATTAGAGACTGGAGCTACAGTATCCAGAGTCGTACGTAGTGAGGAGGTAAAATTATTAACAAGATAATCGACCTCTGTTGGAGTAGCCTTCTATGTTGGTACAGGTCATTGAAGATGATAACAGTGGGTGGATTATATTCTTAAACTTAGTTACAGCGCTTTCAGAAAGACATCTACTTTGATAAAGTCTACTCTCCACTGCTGTGTAATCAATTATTGTAAATGTAAATGTTATCAGGAAATGATCAGACAGGAGAGGGTTTTCAGGAAACACTGTTAAATGTTCAGTTTCTATGCCATATGTTAAAACAAGATCTAGAGTGTGATTAAAGTGGTGGGTGGGTTCTTTTACATTTTGAGAGAAGCCAATTGAGTCTAATAACAGATTACCGGTAAATGCCATGTTGAGGCTGTCATTCTTAGCATCTACAGGGAGTGCAGAATTATTAGGCAAGTTGTATTTTTGAGGAATAATTTTATTATTGAACAACAACCATGTTCTCAATGAACCCAAAAAACTCATTAATATCAAAGCTGAATGTTTTTGGAAGTAGTTTTTAGTTTGTTTTTAGTTTTAGCTATTTTAGGGGGATATCTGTGTGTGCAGGTGACTATTACTGTGCATAATTATTAGGCAACTTAACAAAAAACAAATATATACCATTTCAATAATTTATTTTCACCAGTGACACCAATATAACATCTCCACATTCACAAATATACATTTCTGACATTCAAAAACAAAACAAAAACCAATCAGCAACCAATATAGCCACCTTTCTTTGCAAGGACACTCAAAAGCCTGCCATCCATGGATTCTGTCAGTGTTTTGATCTGTTCACCATCAACATTGCGTGCAGCAGCAACCACAGCCTCCCAGACACTGTTCAGAGAGGTGTACTGTTTTCCCTCCTTGTAAATCTCACATTTGATGATGGACCACAGGTTCTCAATGAGGTTCAGATCAGGTGAACAAGGTGGCCATGTCATTAGTTTTTCTTCTTTTATACCCTTTCTTGCCAGCCACACTGTGGAGTACTTGGACGCGTGTGATGGAGCATTGTCCTGCATGAAAATCATGTTTTTCTTGAAGGATGCAGACTTCTTCCTGTACCACTGCTTGAAGAAGGTGTCTTCCAGAAACTGGCAGTAGGACTGGGAGTTGAGCTTGACTCCATCCTCAACCCGAAAAGGCCCCACAAGCTCATCTTTGATGATACCAGCCCAAACCAGTACTCCACCTCCACCTTGCTGGCGTCTGAGTCGGACTGGAGCTCTCTGCCCTTTACCAATCCAGCCACGGGCCCATCCATCTGGCCCATCAAGACTCACTCTCATTTCATCAGTCTTAGAAAAATCAGTCTTGAGATATTTCTTGGCCCAGTATTGATGTTTCAGCTTGTGTGTCTTGTTCAGTGGTGGTCGTCTTTCAGCCTTTCTTACCTTGGCCATGTCTCTGAGTATTGCACACCTTGTGCTTTTGGGCACTCCAGTGATGTTGCAGCTCTGAAATATGGCCAAACTGGTGGCAAGTGGCATCTTGGCAGCTGCACGCTTGACTTTTCTCAGTTCATGGGCAGTTATTTTGCGCCTTGGTTTTTCCACACGCTTCTTGCGACCCTGTTGACTATTTTGAATGAAACGCTTGATTGTTTGATGATCACGCTTCAGAAGCTTTGCAATTTTGAGACTGCTGCATCCCTCTGCAAGATATCTCACTATTTTTGACTTTTCTGAGCCTGTCAAGTCCTTCTTTTGACCCATTTTGCCAAAGGAAAGGACGTTGCCTAATAATTATGCACACCTGATATAGGGTGTTGATGTCATTAGACCACACCCCTTCTCATTACAGAGATGCACATCACCTAATATGCTTAATTGGTAGTAGGCTTTCGAGCCTATACAGCTTGGAGTAAGACGACATGCATGAAGAGGATGATGTGGACAAAATACTCATTTGCCTAATAATTCTGCACTCCCTGTACATGGATGTTAAAACCACCCACAATAATTATTTTATCTGAGCATAGCACTAAATCAGATAAAAAGTCTGAGAAATCAGAGAGAAACTCTGTGTAAGGCCCAGGTGGACGATAGATGATAGATGAGTTTTACAGCTGGGGTGGACAATGTTAAGCATCAGGCTTTCAAATGAAGTAAAAGTCTGTCTTGGTCTTTCATTAATTAATAGGCTGGTGTGAAAAATTGCTACCACACCGCCCCCTCGGCCTGTGCTTCGAGGTTTCTGGTAGTTAGAATGACTCGGGGGTGTTGATTCATTTAAACTAACATAATCATCCTGCTGCAACCAGGTATTTGTAAGGCAGAGTAAATCGATTTGTTGATCAATTATTAAGTCATGTACTAACAGAGACTTGGAGGAGAGAGACCTAATATTTAATAATCCACATTTCACTGTTTTGTTCTTTGGTTCAGATGTGGATACTGTATTGTTCTTTCTTTTTGATTTTTTATGTTTAAATTGTTTATTGGTGGTTTTTAGTTTGTTTTTTGTCTTTTTGGGAGCTGACACAGTCTCTATGGAGATGGGTTTTTGGGGAGTTAGCAGGAGGAGAGAAGCTGCAGAGAGGTGTGTAAGACTGTAACTCTGCTTCTTGGTCCCAACTCTGGATAGTCATATTTTGGGGCGACCGTGGCTCAAGGGGTTGAGAATCGCATCTGTAACCGGAAGGTCGCCGGTTCGATCCTTGGGCTCTCTGTCCTGGTCGTTGTGTCCTTGGGCAAGACACTTTACCCTACTTGCCTATTGGTGTTGGCCAGAGGGGCCGATGGCGCGATATGGCATCCTCGCTTCTGTCAGTCTGCCCCAGGGCAGCTGTGGCTACAACTGTAGTTGCCTCCACCAGTGTGTGAATGCGAGAGTGAATGAATAGTGGCATTGTAAAGCGCTTTGGGTGCCTTGAAAAGCGCTATATCAATCCATTATTATTTAATAAATTTTCCCATATTTCTAGAAATGAGAGCTGCTCCATCCAAAGTGGGATGGATGCCGTCTCTCCTAACAAGACCAGGTTTCCTCCAGAAGGTTTGCCAATTATCTATGAAGCCCACAACGTTTCTGGGATAGCAAAGCTTCAAAACAGGAGTTCTCTGGATTTTTCCACAATTTTTTTAATTTTTTTTTTATTGTTGGTTAATGCTGCAGTAAGTGTTACTCCTTTGATACAAAGCTGCAGCAGACCTCTATTCTGTAATTAAATGACAACTTTCGGTGACTTAAAGGGTATAATGCTACTTTTCCATCATGACAGAACCATTTACATTGAGAACATGTGTCACTGCTAATGCTATAATTGTTTGGAAACATTTTCCTATCTTGCTGTCTGCTTATTTTGTGCATCCCTTTTACTAAGCCTTGAACAAACAACTTTAGTGCAGTTGGAAACACTCACTGACACGCTGGATGTGCACATGTCTGTTTCTTCCACTATTGGTTTTCATCAAAAAACGCTTAGATAAATTATGATCTCTAAACTGTGGTACTAAAGTCTCACTGGAACGGTCTATTAGTGAGGACAATCAGTGTAAAAGTGTGCTTTAGTGGTATATTTCTTGACAAGAAGCAGTTTTAGCTTGAAATCAAGTTAAATGTGCATCTTTCCATTTCTATTCTAAAGTGGTGCTGATTTCTCTGGCTCTAAAGGCAGGGCTTTTTCTTTTCTTTCTTTCTTTTTTTTATTTTAATATAATGAGCATAGAGCAGTTAATTCTTCTCTGCTCTATGGCTCCTGGCAGGAGACAGTCTTGGAGGACAATTTGTTTACAAGGCAGGAGGTAATTGCAATGCTCGACCCCTCAGCTCAGCCAAGGAAATATCAATGCTGGGCTTGGGAATCACTGAGGGGAAGCAGACAATTAGCCATCACTGAAAACCCCTCTGGTGTGCCCACCATGGTTTCTGTCTTTGGAGCTATGCAGCATATCCAGAAATGGAATGGACGTAAGGAAGAATTGGCCTGTTTTTTGTTGATCTGAAGAAGAACTGTTTAATTAGGTCATAGCTGGCAGTAAAATTGGGTTGTGGACTGTCCAGCCTTTGGACAAAAGATCCATTTTTCCTCTTCTAAATTTTCCCAGTGGTTCTCACCAAACCATCAAGCAACATTAACTGCTTCTGGGAACAGATGAGGACAATCTTGCCCCATCCTCCCTTTTACAATTACACCTCAGACTACAGTCACAACATCACCTTAGTGGCCTCTAAAGGCTGTAGGTCTGCACTTCCTTCTATAGATTTAATCTTCTTTCTGTTACACTAATTTATTATGTTGTGTAAAACCAATTCCCTGCGTGACTACTTTGTATTCACTTTATATTCCTTTGTGCAGGAAAACACAGACTTCTCAGCTCTTTGATCAATGTGCCCCTTTATGAATCACAGATTGGTATCAGCTTGTGTTCTGTCTGAATACAGAACTCACTGAACACAAAGTTATATGTAGCAGGGTTTTGTTTTTAATTTTTATATTTGCCAAGAAAGCTAGTCAAACATTTTATGAATATACTTCAAAAGTTAATTGTTTTCAAGCAAAACCAAACATGAAGGAATCAATCAAAGTCAGAATGCAAAGAACAAAGTTATATTCTGTAGGTGAAGATGATTAAAATGCATTTATTATCTCGTTTAGTAACATTCTTCAATGGGAGCTCCATTGGATCTTGGAGATTGTGGAACAGAATATTTTTTGGGAACTAGCAAAAAGAGGAAAAGATGCCTTCAACTAATCTCCACATTTTCACTCTCAATAACGCATGGTGGTGACGCACACAAAACTGCATGGGCCAGCAATGAAATGGAGAAAAGGGAGCTGAAATGAGCCACATTTCCGGCTTGAGTGAACGCTGGCGCGTCTGGCTGCCGCTACTCACCGGTTCATTTTTGGATTTATTTGGATTAATTGGATTATTTGGATTCAGATTTGAATGAACAGGGACATCCACACTCAGGACCAGATCGATCTCTGCCTGGGATTGAATTGCAACGCTTGTCCTCAACTTCTGTTATTTCAGCTGAATGTGTTCTCACGTCTTCTTCTCAGTGAGCGGCACTAGCTTAACTGTTTGAGCTATTTTAGCCTACCTGTTCGTTGCTCCGCCCGGCTCAGCTCCTTTTCCTCCACACAATCGAAGATGCGGACCAAGATGTTCCTGAGCTGGTCGGCACTATTTTGGATTCTCCTGACGCTCGTCTACCATCCTACGGCTGGACTGCTCTGCTATACAGCCGCTGAGCTCCTGCGCCTTCGCGGGCAGCTATCGCTCCCGTCGCCGGCGGAGCTTCACTACCACCCGGGCATCACTTTCCAGCCTCGCCAGAGATACATCCATCGCGGGTCCCGCAGGATTTTCCATAACTCCAATGGAACTAAATCGTTCTGGTCTGCTACTCGCCGCCCTCGCAGGAACCCTGATCGGGCTGTCAACCATCGATCTCTAGCCCACCTGCCCAGGGCGCCCACCGCGATTAGCAAAAAAGAAGATACTCCACTCAACTTCGGTCTTCTAAACATTCGTTCATTGACAAGTAAGGGACCTCTCATCCAAGACCTCCTATCTGACCGTAAGTTTGACTTTTTCTGCTTAACTGAAACCTGGCAACAACCTGATGACTTTTCTCAGCTAAACGAATCTGCTCCTCTGGGGTTTGTTTACTTTTCTAAACCCCGCTGCTCAGGTCGTGGGGGTGGTCTCGCGATCCTTTTTCGCCAGCACTTGAAAGTCCTGCCGGTTAATGTTGATACCTTTAGTTCTCTAGAGGTCCTTGCATGTGAGCTGACTGGACCCATTCCCACTATCATAGCTACTGTATACCGCCCCCCCAAACCTAACCCTGTCTTTCTCAGTGACTTTGCTAATCTACTAACCCATCTTTCATCTCTCTCCCCAAATGTGATCTTGGTGGGAGATTTCAACATTCACATGGACAATAATGACCTTCTGCTCACCAGAGACTTTTCCTCCTGTCTCGAAGGCTCTGAATTTAAACAATTTATCGATTTCCCCACTCACTCTAAAGGACACACCCTGGACTTGGTCTGCTGTTCTGGTCTTACTCCCTCGAATCTTTCTGCTACTAAAATCCCCATAACTGACCACTTCCTCCTTTCATTTAACCTTACTCTCTGCTGCTCTTCTACCAAGCCAACCCGTCTCATCTCGTTCCGCAACATCAAGAACATTGATATGGACATTCTCACTACCAGTTTGGACAATCTTCAGATTCCGGACTTCTATTCTACTCCTGATGATTTGTTGTTATATTATAATAATTGTCTACGCACTGTCCTTGATTCTCTGGCTCCTGTAAAAACCCACTCTGTTTCCTTCACTCGCTCTGCTCCCTGGTTTACCTCTGACCTCCGAGCTCTGAAGGCCAAAGCTCGGCAGCTAGAGCGTAAATATAAGAAATCTGGTTTAACTGTTGATTCAGAAATCTATAAATACCATGTACTTCAGTATAAAGACTCCATTAACAAGGCCAAACAAAGCTTCTACTCTGGTATTATCAGTTCTTATGAGGGTAATGCTAGGACTCTGTTTTCAGTTTTCAACAAACTAATTCAACCCCCCAACGCTTTACCACCGCACTTCTATTCCTCTGAAACATGCAACTCCTTGATGCTGTTCTGGACTACGAAAATCGATAACATCCACCAGCAACTCAGATCAAATGTTGTGTCTACGCCCTCTCCAGAACCTTTTCTCCTTTTTGAGCCGTTTTCCACTTTTCATCTTCCTGATTTATCTGATATTTCCGAGTTAATATGTAAATCAAAACCTGCCACATGTCATCTTGACCCCATGCCCACGGGGCTTGTGAAATTCTGCCTCTCTTCTTTACTCCCACTCATCTGTGCTATCATTCACTCTTCTCTCACCACCGGTATCGTTCCCTCCTTATTGAAGACTGCTCTAGTCACTCCTATACTGAAAAAACCTTCTTTAGATCCTAACAACTTTAACAACCTCCGTCCGATTTCCAATCTACCCTTCATTTCTAAGATACTCGAAAAAGTGGTTGCAGCTCAACTTCATTTACACCTGGTTAATAATAACATCTATGAGAGATTTCAATCTGGTTTTCGCTCATGTCACAGTACCAAAACTGCTCTACTTAAAGTCACTAACGATCTCTTAATCGGAGCTGACTCTGGTCTTCTCACCATTCTCGTCCTTTTAGATCTGAGCTCAGCCTTTGACACCATTCTCACTCTGTCCTTCTAAGCAGACTTTCCTCTCTCGGCATCTCTGACACACCCCTCGCCTGGTTTCAATCATATCTCCTCGACCGTTCCCAGTTTATTCAACTAAGATCATTCCGCTCTCGTCTATTCCCCGTCACCTCTGGTGTACCCCAAGGCTCAGTTTTAGGCCCTCTTCTCTTTATAATATACATCCTCCCTCTAGGTACCATCTTCCGCAAATTTGATCTTCAGTTTCACTGTTTTGCTGATGACACCCAGTTATATCTCTCTTGCAAACCTGATTCCTCCCTCCCACCTTCTTCCCTTACAGAATGTCTATCCGAGTTAAAATCCTGGTTTACCTCTAATTTTCTAAAGCTCAATGAGGATAAAACTGAGA
This sequence comes from Rhamphochromis sp. 'chilingali', assembly GCF_963969265.1. Lineage (NCBI taxonomy): Eukaryota > Metazoa > Chordata > Actinopteri > Cichliformes > Cichlidae > Rhamphochromis > Rhamphochromis sp. 'chilingali'. The sequence goes on from NC_137933.1 coordinate 8,955,079, forward strand.
TCCTCCTTATTGGCACCAAATCCAACCTTTTGAAGGCAAACCATTTCTCACTCACCATCGATAACTCCACAGTTCTCCCTTCTCCTCAGGTTAAGAGCCTTGGTGTCATCCTAGACAGTTCACTTTCTTATAAATCACACATCAATAACCTCACCCGTTCTGCCTACTTCCATCTACGTAACATTAACAGATTGCTTCCTTCTCTTTCCACCCAGTCTACGTCCATTCTTGTACATAGTCTTGTTACCTCCCGTATTGACTACTGCAATTCTCTTCTGCATGGTCTCCCCTAAAAATCCCTCCATAAGCTTCAACTGGTTCAGAACTCTGCTGCTCGCATTATCACCAGAACCCCCTCCTACCAGCACATCACCCCTGTTCTTCAGGAACTTCACTGGCTCCCTGTGAAATTCCGGATAATTTTCAAACTTCTTCTGCTCACCTTCAAGGCCCTTCATAACCTCGCTCCTTCTTACCTTTCTGACCTGTTAACCACCACTTGTTCTGCCCGTTCACTTCGTTCTTCTTCTTCTGTCCAGCTTACTGTACCTTCCTTCCGCCTCACCACCATGGGAAGCAGAGCTTTCAGCTGCTCTGCTCCCAGGTTGTGGAATTCTCTGCCCCCTGAAATAAGAAATATTGGTTCTCTCCCCCAGTTTAAATCCCAACTCAAAACTGATCTGTTCAAATCTGCATATTCACTGTGAATCCACTGTTTGTTCATTTTATCTTGTGCTTTATTTTATTGTTCTTATTCTGCCATTGTTTTACTAAGTGTTTTATCCTATTGTAAAGTGTCCTTGGGTGACTTGAAAGGCGCTCATAAATAAAATTTATTATTATTATTATTATTATTATTATTATTATTATTATTATTATTATTATTATTATTATTTCTGCTAAATCTACTTGAACATCTTTAGACACGACAGGATATTGATAGCTAAGAAAGACAGCACCTAATGCATTGGGCATTTGAATGCAAAACAATCCAAAATCAATGATGGTATACTAACAACATTGCTACTTTAATGGTAGTATCATAATTTATGGTTAGTTTAAAATGTAGGCGTGATTACTCGTACTTTAATGTTGGTACATTCTGTGAAACGTATTGGTTTGGATGAACTACTCCTTGGTGGACTACCATGAAGAAAAGCTAACATAAGGCAAGGCTGGGCAATGAGTCCAATTTTAATTTCAGTTACGAATTTGCCTTCCAACAATTATGAAAACAAAATTACTCTTCTACAGTCATTTTTTTCCTCATGCTTCTTTCTTTTACTGCAGTGTGCTTTTGTCCCTCCCTACACACCCCATTGCAATGCCAGGTTAGTTTAACTGCAGACAGAATGGCTAAAAGAGCGAATTGAAAAAGGATCTATCTAAAGGAAGTAAAACCCAAAAGGTTTCTTTAGGTGGACTTGTGGAACAATCACTATTGGCTGCCTTGGTCTCTAGATCATTCAGTGTCCTTCACCAAGGGAATACACTAGCTGCAGCTGCATCACATTCCGGCACAGACGTGGCCAGTGATTTTAACTCCATCAAACATTCCTCCCAGCAGTGGCCATATTACTTAAACAAACAAACAAACAAACAAACAAACAAACAAACAAACAAACAAACAAACAAACAAACAAACAAACAAACAAACAAACACAAACACACACACACACACACACACACAGAACAACCCAAAAAAACCCAATTTCAATCAATTCATCATCTTGCACAGAGCAGATGCAGAGGACAGGAATGGTGCAGAGTCTTCTAAACTATTCCTAGGATCACTCTGCTTCAACTCTGTGTCCCACATCCTGAAGCTATTTTACAAGTCTCCCACACATAAGTCCTCTGATGCCAGGGCCTCTCTTCACCTACAGTATGTCTAAACTTGCAGATATCCCTCAGTGATCACAGGCCCCAGTGTTATCGTCAAAAATGCTCCATTATCAGAGCTTCTAAGTGATAGAAGCTCTAAATCCACCCTCACATCATATTTATTGACTTAATTTCTTTTTGTTTAATTGTTACATTTCAATATATTTCAATGGGATAGCCTGGCAACCTGACCAGGGTGTACCCAGCACCCTAAAGTAGTAATACTATTTCAGGGCTGTCTGGCTGCATGGATAGCTACTTAAGGAAATCCACTTCAAAAGTCTTGTTTTATATTCAATAACTGATGTGTAATGAAATAAAGTCAAAAAACAGAGATAACATATTTGACCACAAACTGCTTATGATTTTGTGAAAATTAAGCAGCCTCTCTGTGCTGACGGACGTGGGTTACTGACCTGGGAGCCTGGCTGTCCGGGCTTGGGTCCTGGTTGGTGTGTCGCTGGGGTTGTGGGCGGGTGGGTGGATGGGGGCTCAGCCCTGGCGCAGGGTGCTGCCGGTGAATCGAGCCACCTGGGGGGCTCCTCAACTGGTGGGGGAGGCTGTTACATCTTGCAGGAGGTCTCCTCTCTCCAGGAAGTGACTCTGCAGGTGGGGAGAGATATAGGAGAGGTGGAGGAAGAACTCAATCACCCAGACATGCAGGGCCTTGGGGTGCAGGTGTGTCCCCAGGGTGCAGGGGAGGCATCCCCCCCTCTGTCCCCTTCTGGCTGCCTGTGCCTCAATTTTATCCCACAACTTAGACATTCACATTACTCACACTCTCATAACACATACATATGGGACCTTGGGGGTGGGCATGCTGCACATCATCCAGAAGACCATCAGTGTGTACAACCTCACCCCTGGCGTCGTTGCCCACCTCTCAATTTTAAATACATGTAGACATTGAGGGCTATCAGGAGGGGCTATGCGCTTACCTGCTGCTCTCTGGCAGGTAGCTCCATGCCTCCCTGGGTTTTAAATGCACCTTAGAACACACATGCATCAACACTACATATGAGCGGGCGGAGGGAGGTTTGGAGTCTTCACACACCCCCGTTCTCTGTTGCCTGTTGGGGCTGGGAGGAGGAGTTGGCCATCCGACTGCGGTCTGGAGTGTGGGGCCTCCCTGCTGCTGCGGAGTCGGGGCGGTCTGCCTCCCCCCACCGCAGGGAAAAGGGTAACACCACCTGGGTCTGGGTGCAGTTCCCCCTTCAGGGGCAAGGGTACCTAGACCTGGGGTATAGAGTACGCTTGGGGAGTGTGATTGTGTGTGCAGTGTCTCTTTATGTCTGTTTCCACGTTGGGTGAGTATTGAGTAATTGCATATGAGACCATGAGGGTGGGAATGGATGTTTGTATCTGTGTGTGCCTGTTGGTTTGTGTCTCTGTGTCAGGTTGGGTATCAGACGCCACCTCTCTAGGGACATCTCAGGTCCTCCAGGGTATGGAGGCCTATCTCCACCACCACTCCCCTGCCAGTGGCAGACGCCCTCAGACATCGGTACATTGGTGGTTCTTTGTGTCCAGGGATGGGCGTCCAGGTACCCTCTGGCTCACTCCTCGTGGCTTCTTGTCGGGGCATGGAGCCTGGGGCTCACTCGGGCTCCTTCGGGGGTGGGGTGCCCTCGGCCTCTGGGTCTGGGGCTCGGTCACTCTGGCACAGCTGGCTACCGGCGGAGCTCACGGGCACGTCACTGGCTTCTGCTCCGCGGCTGCTGAGCGACCCTTCATCTGGTGCTCTCCTCAGCTCTTTTCAGGATAGTGGCACGGTTGCCCCTCCATTGGTCTTCCTTGGTCTCTTTTGCTCTTGGGGCCTCTGGATGTCTGGAGCCTTGATCTCCTCCATGCCCGCTTCATGCCCAGGAGGACGGGGCTATGGCTCCCCACATCCTCTAGCAGATCATTACATGAAGGAACCTTTTAAATACAAGCGTGCTCATGCTCACAGGTGTACACACGGGTGCTCACACACACACAAAGTTTGGCTGCTACCTCAAAGCACACTGTGCGCTGTCGATCTTACGTGCTGCACAATAATATTTACATTTACATTCTGCTCTTGCTCTTGACGAAGGCGGTCACACTTTTCTTCTCTCCTTCTCCTCCTCTCCCTTAGCTTCCCTGCTTAGCCTCTTATGTCCTTGTCTAGTCTCGTGTTTTTTTTATTACTTTTCCCTGGAACATTCTCTCACAGTCTGTTCTCTAAAACCTAAAACAGGAATTATGGATTGGATCAACTGGTCCCTAAATGCAATTGACACCCCTTTTTCAATGAGAAGTTTGGGCTTGGGTGAGCCTGAGTGCTGAAGATATCTACCTATTCGGAACCATGGTAACAGGGTTCTGGCTGATCGGAGCTGGCTTGGCTCTGACTTATCGAAGAATTAAGAAAGCGGAACCGGCTGTTCAAACCCCCACAAGGCTGCCCGCTGGGATTGAAACAATGGGAAGAGGCGTGAGTTTCTCAAAATGGGCTCATTGAGTCAGCACGGATAAGATCTTGGAGAGGCTACGGCTGCTGTGAATACTCAGAATAAGATCTCTGACTGCAGACTGGATACATTTCGGAAGGGCTAGCTCGGAATAACATCTCTGGGTGCAAATTGGATGACATCTCGGGGAGGCACACTGCCGTGAGTTCTCAGAAATCGGCTCCTTGAGCACAAGAAATGACAACATCACAGAGCGCAAGTATGGCGAAGCTGGCGGCTCTCCAACGGGAGATTGAGAGACCAGTGTTGGACTGTAGAACTTCTTTGAAATTCATATGAGCTGTTCGCACTAAAGTAAAAACCACCATCACTTCATGCAGATACCTCCTTTGGCGCCAGCTGCGGTCTCAAGGCTGGAGCTGAACAACAACACCCTGATAACGACTGTGTTTAGTCTGTTCCTTCCCATTCCATGCAAGGCAACCTGGGTTGGCTGGAAGACTGTTTACTTAGCCTAGCAGGGCGAAGGACACTGTCTCAGCTGAACTCTGGACACGCACACACATACATATACACTGATATGCACACACTCATCCCCTCTCCCTTTCCAAACGACTTCGATGATTATTCCCGTCCGATGCTGCACCCTTTACCCACCCCTGTTGCTTGTCATGTGTTTCTTTGGTGTATTAAGAGTTTTTTCATGTGCTATGTGCAGAGGTGTTTTTTTTTTCTGTTCTCAAACTGATCTCCTTGTTGGAGCTCAGTCTGGGGGGAGTTATTTTTTTCTCCTTATCTTTCCTCATGTGGTGCATTTTCCATTGTTATACCTCTCTGACCTGTCTTCCCCATGTGATGTTTTGTGTAATGTATGTATGGTCAGAAGGGTAAGATGGCGCTGGCACGGCTGACAGCCTTAACCTAATTTCCCTCGGGATGAATAAAGTATTATCAATCAATCAATCAATCAATCAATCAATCAATATTTAATATTTAGTATTTACTGTTATATTCACATAGATCATCGCGATGATGTTGTTTATTATATTGCTCTCTTTTTCTTTGCTTGTTTTCTCTTTTTTCTTTCTCAACAGGTGATCCAGGTGATTGATATATGTATTTTTTGTCTGTTTGTTTTGTTGGTTTTTGGTTTTTGCCCCTTATCACCGTCCCTCTTCCCTGCTCTTTTCCTTTCCCTCTTTCTTTCTCTCTTTTCTTTTCCCCAGTCAAGTCTGTCCCGTGTTCAGCAAATGAAAATAAAATAAACAATAAAAGCAAAGGTGAATCAAATAGACCAATACGGCAAGGCTGGGATGGTCCATTTGGTAAAGTAAATCCGTTGGACATCTTTCTTTGCCTTTAGACAACAATTCTGATGGCAAAAGAACCAAACGGGACAGGCAAAAATAATAAAAATAAATTAAGCAGCCTTCAACAAAAACTGATTAGACACAAGCTTTTTATTTACATCAACCTTCATAACACAAGAATGTAAGAAAATGATCCATATTTTTAATTAGCTGGAGGTTGGCAAGTTTATTTCCACAATAAAACCAACTATTTGGCCTACTTAAAAAATGCCATATCCGAGTAAAAGATGACTTTGGCCTAGCCTGTCTCAGCTACAATTGCCCAAGAGCAGTTCGCACCCTACCAAGCCACAAACACAACTTACAAATGTACTGGGAACATGTCAGAGAGGCCAAAATGTTGCCTTAAAAAATAGATCCCAGTATTATGGAGCATCATTAGGATCCTTGTGATTAAGTTAGAAAAAGCCACAGAGAACCCCATAGGACCCAAATGAGCTACTGCCAGTACCACAGGACACCCGCCCTGACACTTTCAGCTGCTCCCTTATGTCCCACGGGGTCCCCATAGTGGATAGATCCACACGTTTGATTTGGCACAGATTTTACACCAGATGCCCTTCCTGACACAGTCCTCCCATTTGTCCAGGCTTGGGACCAGCACTAGAGTAAACTAGCTCATTACCTCCTGAAGCTGGATTTGTGTTCCTCCCAGCTTCAAACGCAGGATCTTTTACATGCAGCACATATGTGCTAACCATTACACTATGGAGCCATGGAGACACTCGCATGGGTAATGTGTCCATTACCAAAACTTTGACCCATGTGTCCACTGGTCAGAGCTTTGGTGTAGTTATCTGACTGCTGGTGACAAGAACACAGCTTGCCAAAAGCATTTAAACTCTAATCTGTATGTATGCCTGTGTTACTATTTATTATAAATTGGTGATTTTCCCTAACTACTGTGTCACATATCAAGTTTTGCTATTACTGTAAAATAACAAATTGGAACCCATATGAGCATTATCATAAAGCACTTGGTGACAGTGGGAAGGAAAAACTTCCTTTTAACAGGAAGAAACCTCCAGTAAAACCAGGCTCAGGGAGGGGCGGCCATCTGCCGCAAGCGATTGAGAAGATTTCAGACTTGGAATTAGAAAGATATTCAAACTGAGTGGGCAGGTTGCAGAGGTGGGAAGTAACGAAGTATTGTCCTTAAGTAGGATTTTCAGGTATTTGTACTTTACTTGAGTAGTTTTTTTCTGACAACTTTTCACTTTCATTCCCTACATTTTTAAACAAATATCTGTATTTTCTACATCTTACATTTCAAAACAGACTTGTTACTTTTGGTTTAAAGCATTTGAGGGGAGTTATTATTTCACGTCACTGCGGGCCTTCAAACATCAAACCAATCTGAGTACAGTAAGACATGAAAGCAGTCCTGTTTGTGTACTAATCACCAGGTAAAAAGAGATGAAAGAGGCAAAACCATGTACCAAAGTCAGGGGTTAAAGTGGGCTGGTGTTTTTATTTTTCAATATTTAACAACTGCAGTTGTCCATAAGTTGTAGTTGCAGTACTTCAGCATCGAGCTAGTGATACAAAAGAGTGGCAGCTAATTTAAAATACGTTTCTATCAGCTCAACAAATATCAGCAAACACACAAACTCTTTGTGTGCAGTTTGTCACACAGTGTGTTGCTAGCTAAAGGTCCAGCTGCTGTATTTCAAAGGGAGAGGAAAGAAAAAGCTAACTTCACTCAGAGATGGAGAAAGATAAGATAGACAGGAGGAAGAAGAGAGGTTAGATTTAACGGTAAGGACTGCTCAGTGGAATTTGATAAACTATAAACGTAAAGCTCACATGTTAGTCCCCATGTTTTTAAATCAGCTATTGGGTCTGTGCATGTAACATTATGTTGCAAAACATACTGAGGTAGACTAACTGTGTTATTTAAAGGTTGCATGAGAATAATCAGTGGTTTAGTGCAGGATAAACTGGTTGGTTTGCTGTACTGTGATGGATTTAACTTTTCTCCCACCTGCTGAATCCCATTTTGGCCTCTTCCCTTCTAGTTTTCCTCTACAGTGGAGGGAGCAGAAAACATTTTCAGCAATTTCTTATATTCCTTCTTTTTCTCTGCTCATGTTCTATTTATCTGAGTAGAGTTTAAAAGTTTAGACTGAAATACGTATTCCTATGTTATTTTATTTTTATATTAATATAACACAAGGTTCAGGTAGCTTTGCACAAAAATATCTGGTAGAAACAGCCTCCGGAGAGTTCATTATTATTTTCTTACTTTGAGTACATTTTAGAGCTGGTACTTTTTTACTTTTATGTGAGTAAAGAAGTTGAATCAGTACTACAGCTTTTACTGGAGTAACGCTAGTTACTGTACTTCTGCTTAAGTACAGACTGTCTGTACTTTTGCCACCTCTGGCAGATTGCCATGAACTGTTAATTTTTTCCATTTTATCTAGTCCTTCCTGATTAGCACTTGTGTTTAACAATAAAAATCTCCTCTCCGTAATTTTAAAACATAGCACTAAACCTTTATGAATTAGCCACATTAAACCTATTGTAGATATTTTTGATTAAATCCTCGTAGAGAAAACAGCTCAAACCCAATTATCTCATGAACTGAATTATAACTTCACATTAGCTCCTTTAAAACCTTGAATGTCTTGTTCGTCATGCAGTAATATTAGAATCTATAGTATTTTTCTTTCCAAAACAACACTTACATAATGAACCCGTCAGCTCCCCAAACCCCCTCCAGTTTTGTTGAACTACTTTTCCTTAATTTGAATCACAAGATTAATTTTGTCTTTGCATGCATGAATAAAAGCAGCATCTCATCTCATCTCATCCTCTCCCTAATCCTTTTCTTTTCTCTATATTATAGCATGAAACACACAGGCACACCCTAAATGAACTCAATGAATGATTGAATGTTCATTGATTGAATGAAATCAATGAACCTTGGAGCTACCAAAAACCTGCTTCGTGAACTCTGGATGGATTATTTTGCAGGGAGAAGGAATATATGGATCTGATGTGAATCTATTATCCCCGACCTAAGTGCAGTGACATTCGGTCAATAGCAGTCAGCGCCAGTTTTTCCATATGGCACAGGTAGATTTCTGCAGAGCTGATCACAATTGATGAGCGAGCCTGTATCTGCATCCGAGTTTAATATAATGAGCCTGACACTGGGAGGTCTGCAGCAGTGAGAGAGCAGAACAAACTCTGCAAGCATTTTTCGATTGTTTCGTCTATAAGTGCCACAGGAGGAAGAAGTTTATCGAAAGAATTGCCAAACTTCATTGCATTAATTGCCCTGTCATTGAGAATGCATTCAATGTGAGCAGCAGAGTAGAATCGCCTTCTTCTGGAGCCGCTTTAAAAGCATGGTGTTAATTGTTTCATCCACCATTCAGTGCCCTTTTCTCCATGCAGGGACCGCAGAAAAAAATATTCAGCATTTAAATAAGGATTTGAACTTTTAATTTATCTTATAAAACCTCTAACCTTTTGCTCATTGAGCTTGACTGAGTTAATTATTGCAACAAATACACCCTTGAAAAAAATCACTGCAGAGTCAGATGATTATTCAAATGTTCACAGTCATCTCCTATGATTTGATAGTGTCTTTTGCATATTGACTATGCATGTCCTTTTCTTTCATAATTGATCTGCTTGTAAACAGCTTATTAGTGCAAAGATTGCTTTAGGACTCAATAAACTCATCTCATTAGGAGGGAAATGCATTAGTGCAGATTAATATGAAGCCTGAATACTGATGAGAGTGGAGGGTGACGATTTCTTCGTCCTCTTCTCCTGGAAAACCTGCACAATCATTCTTTCTATTTGGAACAAAGGGACAATGCACTGTCAGCCTGCATGGAGCACCAGAAACCATGTTAGCATCCACCTCAGCTGTTCAGTCCATCTGTGTGCTTTCTCCCTTGTATCTGAGCCACACACACTCAATCTGCGGTACGCCAGTGGGAAGGGCTGGTGCGAGAATGCCATCTGTAGTCACACCATCAGATCCACCCTGGCGGCTGTCCACACCATGCCCTGCTTATTTATCACTTCCTGGCACATGGCAAAGATGGTAATTGATTTTATTTAGGCCTCTTTTACCCTTCATCACTTCACCACCCCCTGTGTTTTCTTCCAAACTCCTCTGCCTCTGCTCACCATCCTTGTGCCATTCTAGAGGCTTTTGGCGCATGCAACATTTTTTTTCTGCAAGTGTCAAGGAGATACGTTATTCTAAATGAAAGGCTGTAGAGAAAATACACTGAGAGCAGCATTAATTCTGTTGCATGTGCTGTAGTGTGTAAGGCATCAGTGCGCACTTTGTCATTGTGCATTCAGGCTCGAGGCTCTGTATATCTGAAGGGAGGGTGGTGGGGAGAGGCAAGTGACAGTGCTGAGTGCTGCTGCTGCTGCAGTGGGACTGCCATTGGTGATTCGAGCTGAAGAAAGCAAGGTGGTCAATAACCCTCAATGAGTGCCACGGGATCTTCATGTTAGGGGCCTCGTGCAGCCTGAGGAGACTCATTAGGAGCCAGGTACACTGAGGGGTAGTGTGGTTCCCCTGCCAATTAACTTCAAATACCTTACTCCACTTTATTGGGACTTTGTAAAAGCCCAGTAAAAGAGTCTGTGCTTGTCTGAGTTACCAACAACCATTATTATGTGGTAGGTAAAGCTAAACACGGCAACATACAGAATTTTGCTGAAAACAACGTTTTACAGGCAAGCAGTCTGCCCCGTGTCTTCCACTCTGTTGCTCTGCACACTGAAAGAAAAAAGGCTTTTAAGTAGACATTGATAGTATCAATACCAATGCTGGTACTGGTATCAGATCTATAATAGAACAGTAGAACTGATATTTTGATTCTATTCTCTAAGTTCTCTAAGCCCATTGTGTTAAATAAATGTTGCTTTTGGAAATGAAAAAATATACCTAAAAATGCGCTACAAAAATGCCTGAAACGTGTTGTGCTGACTATCACATCTATTTTATTAATAGCCTATAGCAGTGTTTCCCAACCTTTTGGAGCCATGGCACATATTTCACATTAGAAAAATCACACGGCACACCATCAAACAAAAATGTCACAAAAAGTATATTGATAATTTTTCTCTGTGGACCAGGTATAGCGGAATTGGCTCGGTTTGTCCCCAATATACCTTTTTTGCTTTATTCTGTTTTACTGGCAGTTGGCAATCCAGTGTCTGCTCACACCCCCACAACCTCACCTGTAGTCAGCCTGGAATCCAGAGCCACACCACTGTGCCTGCCTCTCTCTTCACATGTTGCCTCCTGTGAGATTCCTGACCCCTCCCCCACCCATCACCTTCACTCAATACCAGGTTGAGATGCAAATGAGGAGACTTCACTCAGGCAAGTCTGCTGGACCAGAGTGAGTCCCCTCGTCCTCAAGACCTGTGCCCCCCAGCTGTGTGGAGTCTTTCATAAACTGTTTATGCTGAGTCTGAGTCTGCAGAGGGTACCAGTGATGTTGAAGACATCATGCCTCGTCCCTGTACCAAAGACGCCACGTCCCAGTGGCCCCCAGGATTACAGGCCCGTGGCACTGACCTCCCACATCATGAAGACCCTGGAAAGGCTCATCCTGGACCAGCTGCGACCCATAGTAAGACCACAACTGGATCCCCTTCAGTTCGCTTATCAGCCTCGTCTCGGAACTGAGGACGCCATCATCTACCTGCTCAATCGTGTCTACACCCATCTGGACCAGCCGGCGAGCACTGTGAGGGTCATGTTTTTTGACTTTTCTAGTGCTTTCAATACCATCAGGCCGACCCTCCTGTGTGATAAGTTAACAGCGATGCAGGTGGATGCTTCTCTGGTGTCCTAGATTGTTGATTACCTGACAGGAAGACCACAATATGTACGTCTCCCACAGTGTGTGTCTGACAAGGTAATCAGCAACACAGGGGCACCACAGGGGACTGTCCTCTCCCCCTTCCTCTTCACCCTCTACACCACAGACTTCAGCCACTGCACAGAGACCTGCCATCTTCAGAAGTTTTCTGATGACTCTGCGGTGGTTGGATGCATCAGCAGGGATGATGAAACAGAGTACCGGGCTGTGGTCGACTCCTTTGTCACGTGGTGTGAGCAGAATCATCTGCAGCTCAACGTGGCAAAGACCAAGGAACTGATCGTGGACTTCAGGAATACCAGGAAACACTTGACCCCTGTTCCAATCCAGGGGGTCAGTGTTGACATTGTGTAGGACTATAAATACCTTGGAGTACACATTGACAATAAACTGGACTGGGCTAAAAACACCACAGCACTTTACAGGAAGGGCCAGAGTCGTCTCTATTTTTTGAGGCGACTGAGGTCCTTCAACATCTGCCAGAAAATGCTCAGGATTTTCTACGAGTTTGTTGTGGCCAGTGCGATCCTCTATGCTGTTGCATGCTGGGGGAGCAGGCTGAGGGTAGCAGATGCCAACAGACTCACTCAATAAAGGAATCTGTAAGGCCAGTAATGTTGTGGGGATGGAGCTGGACTCCCTCAAGGTGGTGTCGGAGAGGCGGATGCTGTCCAAGATAAAGACAATGTTGGATTACACCTCCCACCCACTCCATGACATGCTGGTCAGTCACAGGAGCACGTTCAGTGAGAGACTGAGATTACCGAAAAGCACCACTGAACGACACAGGAAATCTTTCCTGCCTGTGGCCATCTCCCTGTACAACGCATCCACTTAACACACTGGTTACTGCTACAACTACACACGTTTCTTTTCCAGCTATTTATTAATGAGTGACTTATGTATATATATATATATATATATATATATATATATATATATGTATATATATATATATATATATATATATATATATATATATATATATGTATATATATATATATATATATATATATATATATATATATATATATATATATATATATATATATATATATATATATATACATATATATATATATATATATTGACTAATTAGTGTGGGAAGTAAATATCACACTTATTTAGTGGTCATTAAAATATGTTCAGTAATAGCTGATAATTTATCTTATAAACCATGACACACTGCTCCTCCCCTACAGAAGCTGCCTTTGTAGGTTATCGATATTGGTAATACTGGCTCAGTATTGACTTGGTATCAGACCAGTACTAAAATTTGAAGTAGTGCACACCACTTTTATTGAATTAAACTTGAAATTAATAAATATATGATAATAATAGCTGCCACAGTATTCATGCATGTACAAGCATGGCTATGGACTACATACCTTTGTATATGCCAGAAAGAGTTTCTAGTGAATGCACTTAGCTTGAAGAATAAATACACACCAGATCAATAGGAGATATGATTATGTTACACAATTTTATTAAAGTTCACAAGAGAGCAATTTTAGGCATTGCAAAGATAATGCACTATGTGTCATTAAGGTGAGGTTGCCAAATTCAAAAAGGCAGCATGATCCTGGACATCAATTCTTGTAACTGTAGTTTTTCGCACACTGTGTCTGAGGAGGATGTGCGGAAGTGCTTCAGGAAGGTGAACGCACGCAAAGCTACTGGTCCGGACGGGATTCCCGGCCGCGTCCTCAGGTCATGCGCGGCTCAGCTGGCTGGAGTGTTCACGCACATCTTCAACCTTTCCCTCTCTCTGTCTGTAGTCCCAGCCTGCTTCAAAATGGCCACCATCGTCCCTGTACCCAAATCCTCCACCATCTCCTCATTGAACGACTGGCGACCTGTAGCCCTGACCCCCATCGTAAGCAAATGCTTCGAGAAACTGGTCAGGGACTTCATCTGCTGTGCACTACCTGACTTACTGGACCCTCTACAGTTTGCATACCGCCACAACAGGTCCACTGATGATGCCATAGCCCTGACACTACATACTGCCCTGTCACACCTGGAGAAGAGAGACACGTATGTGAGAATGCTGTTTGTAGATTACAGCTCAGCATTCAATACCATCGTTCCCTCGAAGCTGGACAGGAAACTGCAGGATCTAGGACTGAGCAGCTCCCTCTGCAGCTGGATCCTTAGCTTCCTGTCTGACAGACACCAAGTGGTCAGACTGGGCAGCATCACCTCATCCCCCGTCACACTGAACACTGGTGCTCCACAGGGGTGTGTACTGAGCCCTCTCCTGTACTCACTCTACACCTACGACTGCACGGCCACTAACAACTCCAACATCATTGTGAAGTTTGCGGACGACACTACAGTGGTGGGTCTTATCACCAACAGTGATGAGACAGCTTACAGGGAGGAGGTCAGCGCCCTGACCCACTGGTGTCAAGACAACCATCTCACCCTCAACGTCGCAAAGACAAAGGAGTTGATAGTGGACTTCCGGAGGTGCAGAGAAGTACACACCCCCATCACCATCAACGGCGCTGCTGTGGAGAGAGTGAGCAGCTTCCGGTTCCTTGGTGTACATCTGGCTGAGGATCTTACGTGGTCAGTACACACAAACAAAACAGTGAAGAAGGCGCAGCGGCGCCTCTTCTTTCTCAGGAGACTGAAAAGATTCGGCATGAGCCCCCGCATCCTCAGGACCTTCTATCACTGTGCCGTTGAGAGCATCCTCACTGGATGCATCACCACCTGGTATGGCAACAGCACCGCCTACAACTGCAAAGCTCTCCAGCGAGTAGTGCGGTGCTCTGAACGGATAATTGGAGGTGAGCTTCCCTCCCTCCAAGACATCTACAGGAAGCGGTGCCTGAGGAAAGCGGGGAGGATCATCAAGGACTCCAGTCACCCCAGCCATAAACTGTTCAGACTGCTTCCATCAGGAAGGAGGTTCTGCAGCATCCGGTCCCGTACCAGCAGACTGAGAGACAGCTTTTTCCATCAGGCCATCAGACTGCTGAACACTTCATAGACACCTCAGCTTCACTACTGGAACTTTAACATTATGCACTCCATACTGTACAGTAACGCCACTGTTTTGCACATGTCTCACTCTGTATATTTTATTTTAGATATTTTATTTATTGTTTACTCTATTTAATTTGTAAAATATGTGTACACACACACACACACACACACACACACACACACACACACACACACACACACACACACACACACACACACACACACGTAGGAAAATATTTAGTATACACATCCAGAAATGCATACACTATTATATATTGTACATATATTTATTAGTTTCAGGTTGGCCATTCTTGTATTTTGCTCGTTTGTGTTGTTGTGTTTGCACATCTCTGTTGCTTGTGGGGCTCGCACACAAGAATTTCACTCGCATGTGCTGTGCCAGTGTGCCTGCACATGTGATGTGACAATAAAAGTGATTTGATTTGATTTGATTTGATTTTCTAACACAGAAAGTTTTAGCAGTGAAGCCATTTTAATTATAATATACTGGGTAATGTCTTTCAGCACACTACAATTATGACTTGTAACACAAATACAAAAAAAAAAAAGACATTATTGATCATCAGATGCAGGGCACACTGTGCACTTCTGCAAAGCTTGTACAATAGTTTTGCATTCATGAGCAATTTAGATCGAGTTTTTTTTTTTTGGTGTATGTGCTATCTCGAGCTGTCATTGCCTTTCTCCATGCAATGCCGGTAGAAAATGAGCAAGGCATTAAGATGGGCGGCAGTTGGGAGGCAGGTCCAGGGAAAGATCAATGCAATTTGCAAAGTGCCTTCCACACAATTTCAGCGCTGGATTATTTCCAGCAGGAAGACTGGAAGATACATAGCGAAGGATAAAAGTCATGACTCAACTTAACGTGGCAAAACTCCATGGCCTCACCGCCAGTGACATGAGCTAACAGAAAGCAAATTAAGCCGTGCATCCTGCATCTCCTGCCTACCTGCCTGCTCTATACAATTCCTAATAATACTTGTTCAAGGCAAACAGGGTGGCCATCAATATATTCTGCTACAGCACTTTTGATACTATCGCTTTTGCCGTCTTTTCTACTTCCAGCTTTAAATTATTGCTCCACTCTGCTCTGCACTCAACAGTAAATCTTTTTTATATCTTACTTTGTCTCCTCAGCTGTAGGGCACGAGGAATTATCCACAACCATTTTTGGAGCATCATCCTCATCCAATTCTATTTTTTGACTCTTAATTGAGAAATGCCTTCAGGTTCACTGGTAATTAAAGGTTAATTTACATTTAGGCACTTCCTTATGTTACATTAATGATCATTATTTTCTTGGAAAATGTTATTTCGCTGGTGGTGAGTCTAAACCTCAGCCTCACACTTGGCATGAGGCTAAATCCTTTTGGATAGCTCTGTGATGTTGTTATCTCGTAGCGCAAGCATCCATTGATTTTGCTTGTCTGACTTTAAATTAATGTAGTTGTCACTCTTAGGTCTATTTCCCTCATCCCTATTTTGCTTGTACAATGGGAGAGAAAAACATTTCACACGAAAGACAAAACAGACTCACTGTCAGATTAGGTTTATGCTTTTTTTATATACATAAATGAAATGTTTCTGCTGGAGGGATTGCAGTCTGCCCGCTAACAACCATGACAGAAAATATGTTTCTGTACACGTAAATTATAACACCAAAAATGTTGTGAAGCTAATTCATTTGCTATATATATATATATATATATATATATACATATATATACATATATACATATAAATGACAGAATTGCTTCTAATTAATGTATTTGGAATGTCACAAACATGTCGATATTAATCAGTATTATATTCATTGTGTTGTAGAGCAGTTTTCTATAGTGGCTGTAGGATTATTGGCACTGACAGCATTTGGTTACAGTTTCAAAGTTCCTCTGCAACCAAACCTCAACACAGGTAGGATGTGGTCCCTGACATGATAGCAATAGGAGTTCACTAGTTTGAATATCTCGTAGACCTAAAACAATTCATAAATGTGGATCCATTCGTGGAAATGCTTTAAGAATGTTTTTGGATTAGTTTAAAGAAAGTGGCATCCCCCATAGCTGGAAAATTAAGCCAATGCAAATGCCAAAAATGGTATTTCCATTCATAACAACTCTAGATGGTGAATTTTTCTACCTTGACATTGGAGGTAGCGTGTCCAGTTTGGTGCAATTGTGTGGCTCTTTTGATAGGCACAGGCAACCAGAGAGAGCTGATTCACAAGGCCTCACTTCTGCTGACTCAACTGGACCTCTGAACTTTCTCATTAACATTATGATGTGATGTGAAATTAGCACTATTCAGGACATTCTATAAAGAGCATCTTCAGTTTCTATAAATACAACATGGCCGCAGTCAAAATGCTAATTTTGACACTTCAAAGTGTGTATTCCAATCCCAATAGATGATGCCGCAATGCTTATGTCCATTATAATCACACGATCTCTAGTTTTAAGTGGCTTGTTTTTCTCATTTTAAACAGTGCTACAAATTCGGTTTTTGTCCATCTTTTAGTGCCAAAAATGGACAAAAACAGCCAAGTCCCAAATCTGATAGACATACTGAACTATGAGATATTTTCAGGTCAAGGACAGAAGCCATTTGGGCCTCCCTTTTCAAAGTCTGTAGCTGGATCTTTGCCTTATAGTTCTCCAGGGACAGAAGCTACAGAAGGACTCTAAAATAAGTCTGATGTACTCGGCAAATCAATGACTCTTCCTCAGCTGGCCTACTTTAGCTCACTCATACAATGAACAACGATCAGTGAAAGGCATATAAACACATCCACAAGCCTACCTCCAGCACCTGGTTAAAAAAAATTAATTTATTTTCCATTTCTCACCATCACTGTGTCACTGTCACTTCTGAAAGCATTCAGGAATACACTTTACAGTTTGTGAGTAATTTTCTGTTTATTGCTTCCATTATGACAAAACTGTCACATTCAAGTTCAGATGCTAATTTATTTTTTAATTATTTATTTTGTAAAAACTTCTCACGGTTTTTGCACATGTTATATGATCTACAATCAGATCTACAGTGAACACACAGAAGAATATCAGAATATAACTCATTTAAATAACTGAAATGTACATTCTTAAATCAGAATACTTGATTAATCCCCAAAGACATTATGTGTTTACAGTTGCTCCAATACAAGGAATCTGTGTTAGTTGAAGTGAAGCATCAGCATTTTAAATTTATATGAATGGAGGAGTGTGTCCAACCTTGTGATTGTACTATTTGATAGTACTATTTTATGGTTAAGCTTTACACTTAAAGACATACTTGCAGGCAAGTGCAAAATGCCTGTAGCTGTATCAGAGTGAGACTGAAGAGAGCTGCTTTCCTACTCCCTGAACTCACCAGCCTTAAATCACATGCTTGTGTGATGATCTCCTCCTAGATTTGAGGTGGACTTCTGAAGAAGAACGACTCTTGGTTTTGGCCTGTGGCCACTGAAGAGGCTCTGACAGCTGCTGCTATATAGCTTTCTTAGGAGTTTAAGTACTGCAGTCAAAAAACCTACCTTCATTTTTTTTACCTGCAGCATTTCATCTCCCAGTGAGAATTAACAGAGACCCAGTGGGCTTCTGCAACAGAAACACAGTTTACCATCATTCAACAAGATAGCAGATGTTCATATCTGTTCATATGCCACCATTTTTCTATGCATTTATATCAATCTTTCATTAATTTAAATTTAAAAAGTTTCCTTTCAGTTTATATCGTGAAGTTTAAAAAGCAAAGTAGGATATAAACCAATTCCCTAAAAGTAAAAATCAAAGATATGCTGCAGTACACTGGAAAACTGAAAAACAAATAAAACTGTTTTGCAAAACTGAAATAAAAACAGACTTGAGAATAATTAGCAACGCACTGCCTCGGGCTGAGCAGTAGCGCTCAGGTTCATTGAAAGTTAAAAAGGTTGCACATAACCAGGAGTCAGAGCATTTAAAGCTTTTAAAACATGCAGCAAAGCTGTAAAGTCAATTCTAAACCTCACAGGAAGTTAGTTAACAACAGCAAGGATTGGTAACGGTGGTAAAAACCTGTAAGCAGCATTTTCGAATCAGCTCAGTTTGACAAAGCAAGACTGCACTGCTTTTATCACCTGGCAACCAAGGGACTTAAAAAAAACATATCGATGGATATGGCACAAAGGGTAGTTATAATCGCCTTTGCTTTTAAGTTGTATAGCTAAAGAATCTTTTTTTGGACATCCAACTTTTATTCTAATGTAACAGGACACAGTGCAAAGTACAGGTGTTCATCTCTGCAGCAACTGAAATCAGATGAGTGTGTACTTGGGTAATATGCACATAGTAAGATGCCAACAGCTTTAAAGCCATATAATTGATCCCAATGTTTTCAGCTGGCTGATTAAAATGACTTTATCCATAATACAGTTTATGTAGTAATAATTATATTTTGAATTGAAGCGCTGGTGTGTATTTTAGAAGTACTATCTAGAGACTGTTAATTTAATGCATAGACACTAGAATAGTGTATATAAATGAGAAACCATCAAGTGTCTGTAGCAACATTTTTTTTTTTGTTGGGATATTTTTACTTAACAGAAAACTTTTTGGATGCTGAGTGAACAGAGGTCACACTGAAACTTTCAGTTTGAGGGTAGAAAGATTGATTTTATCCTCTCACGCAGAAAAAACAATAAATAACCACTACCACCTCCACCAAAAAATCATGTAGATGGTGCTCTGAGCCCTATTCTTAGCCCGACCCTCTGCAACAGTAATAGCTGCAAGTGATAGTACTTGGTAAGATTAAGATTCTGAGTGAGAAACAGCAAAATGGGTTGTTTGTCAGAGATGGAGTGCTGAGTTTTTTCACCTTGTGAAGAAAGACTACCAGAACTGTTCACGGGAAAACTCTGTAGCACACGAACAGCATCCTACAGCTCACTGCCAACATTTAACAGAAAGAGAGGCCACTGACTGTCCTAAAAGTTTAATTCAAAGTCAGTAGACTGACACTGTTCTCACTGCTGTTTAGGAACCTCAGGATCCAGAAAATGTTTTAACACAGTTATATGGTTTCAAATAATTATATTTCATGTTCTACATTTCAGCTGAAAATTAACTGCACACCAAGACATAAAGATTTCTTACATCTGCGTTAGCGATGGTACATGAGACATCAGACATATGTTCTAATTTGAATCTCTTTAATCTTTTGCGAGAGTTTTCCCCGCCAGGTACTGGTCCTGAAACGAAGCTGCCCTGTGTGTGTGTGTGTGTGTGTGTGTGTGTGTGTGTGTGTGTGTGTGTGTGTGTGTGTGTGTGTGTAAAGAGGTGAATATAAGCTGTGGTTAAAGTGCTTTGAGTGGTCGATAAGACTGCAAGAGTGCCATCTAAAAGCAATTCTTTCTGTTGAAAAAAAACCCCCAAACAAACATTGTTGCTTAAAGTTTGATTTGTGGTCAGGGATGGAGCAAACACAAAGGAAAGTTAATCGTGTACTAACAGTCATTTTGATTCTGGTTCAAACACACAAAAAACACAACAGTGATCATTTTTTAAAGGACTTAAAGATGAATTCTGTTTACACGGATGTGATGACATCATCACTCTCATCCCATCCCCCTATTTGCCAAGAAAATGGAGGGCGAGCTTGTTGCAGATAGAAAGTAACCTCCCAACAGTAACAAAGGATGATAAGTAAACTATGTACAACCTAGGTCACCAGTTGAAAGTCATTGCCATACTTCTCACTTCCAAAACTGGATTAGATCACTCTTTACAGCGGGGATGTCCCTGGCTCCAGTTGTCAGTAGTGGGAGGAAACAGTCTAACCAGTTGAAAAGTAATAAAACCCTCAGAAAATAGTCAACAACTAAACACAATTGAACACAAAAGATCCAATACTGTGTGTTTTAAGGGGCCATTTGACACAGTTGGTGTGCTTGGAATTGATGTCCTGTTGCATGACCTAGTTTTGACCAAGCTTTCTCCTCCAATGCTTCCCAAAAAGCCATGTTATTTCACTCTTTTTCTAATTGTATTATCATGAAATCTGACATCAGACATGTCAACACAGTTTTAAATGTCGACATGTGCCACTTTGCTATATGCATAATAGTGTATGTGGCAAATGTCAGCAGTGCTTGCACCAGCAGCATGAGCACCACTTACTGTATTGCTAGTTATACTGTAGTGCTCTTAGACATCATAGTCCCCACTGTAAGTCTGTGTCATGCAGTAATTAAGAATAACAATAATCATCTAAAAAAAACAACAGCAACAAGTTATTCTGGTGCTCACTGTAAAAAGCATCACTTTTAAAATTATTAATTTATATGTGCCTATGCTTTATTGCTTCAGCAGTGGAAAAATGCTACAAATGTGAAAAGGGAAGCCTGGAACGATGCTAATTCACGTTAATGTATTCAGCTACAGCCCTGTTTATTTTTTGTGCTTTTGGCAACTAGGCAGCATATTTTCGTTGTAGAGTTATTAAGGTAACGTGTGCCACTGTTTCTGTCTGGTTGCTTGTAGAATCACACTTTATAGACTTGTGTTCTCCTGTTAAATTAACACTGTTTAATAACAGTACAGCTGGGTAGGACTAATAATGACGCACTGCTACAACACTGACATAATAATTTCATAGTTTTAGCTATAGTTACTAGCTGATGATAGCTAATGTGGAAATTGGGTAATTGTTAATCGTTAAATGTCTAATATTAACCAAGTCTAGTGTAATCTTCTGTATTAGCACAAAGCCTTTCCAGGAATGGACATCCCAGGTCACTGGAATTGCAATTGGTAAGAAGAGTGGGCCTAAATTTATCTTCAAACTGATAAAGTCACACAGAAAACAATTATGTCAAATTATTGTTGCTGCAGGTGTTTCTACAAGCTATTGAATCGTGGAGTGTACTGACATGCACGACAGACCCGCATAATGATTTTTAAACCTTTCTTTTTCACAACTTTATGTAAAAACACTAATGGAGATCCATTCAGTTGTTGAGATACTTCAGTCTATACCAGATACCAGATCTTAATACAAAGCCCAGAATTCTAACACATCCATTATTAACAAAAATAAAAAATAAAACAAGGCTGCCTTATTTCCCCCCAATTCCATACTTTCAAGGCTAGAGAAAATGTGGTGTAAAGATCTTGGGCTTTGTAACTGAGCAGAATCTTATTCCTACTGATGTGTAACTCTGACTACGTTGGCTGAAGGGCAAAGAAAGAGGCGCATGACTGGCAGCTATGAGAATGTCATTAGGATTAGCTGTAAAATGTAGGCCATCCTCCATTTTGCTGGTATGGCCCACAGATAGGCAGAGAACACCTTATGTGTGCACTAAAGCAAATATACTGCACAGAGAAGAGGACATTTCAGGTGATTCAGTACTTTAAGAGGTTTTGGTCGAGTTTATTTCTTACACAGGTTTTTATAGATTTTAATCACCATACATCTTTGCAGGGGAGACAGCTAAGAAAATTGCATGGTTGTGTTGCCTTAAGCCTCAGGAGGCAATACATTTTCTACAATTATATTTTAAGTGAGCAATGAAACAAAGCATTAGCATGATAGTAAATGTCCCCCCCCCAAAAAAAAAAAACAAAAAAAACAAAAACTTGACTATAGACTTAACTCAGACAGAGAAAATGTTGAACTGCTGATGTGGTAACATGAAACATGGAAACACTGCTACAGGTTTCAGGACTGGGGATCATGAATATTTGTAGAAAAATATTATGGTGTCCATATAGTTGTCCAAAATTTCTAATGCTGAAGCAAAAAGTGTCAGGTGATGGAAGCACATGGCTAAGAAAAAATATATATAAATTACTTAATTTGCAATGCAATCTTGGTCTTATCAGCCCTCTGGGTGCAAATGAGATCACATCAATGGAACTCAAAGAGCTCTGGTTGCTAATGCGATATTTTTACAGTATGAACCTGGTGGCTGTTAAGTTCTCATTAGATAATGCTCACTTTGCAGTGCAGATTTTGCTTTGGGTCATTTAACTGATTATTAGCAGACCATCAGCAGACTGTGACTGCTCTGAGAAAAAAACCCCATTTGAGTCAAAGAGCAAAACATAGTCCCGAGTGCCTCGGTTGTGCTGTTGAGGCTGAGAAAATATACTGATCTCAGCTGGCCCTTTCAAAGCCTCAGACGTGTGAATGAAAAAAGTAGCTCGTGACAGAGTCAATGACCCACAATGTGTCGAGCTTCAAGTAATGCGGACTCCAGAAAAGAACATTATTTTATAAGTGGAAACAGTTTATACAGTGTGTTTGTTGTTCACTAACTAAGAGCTGGACGTATCATCTTCTGATTTAAAAAGTGTTGATTGGAGAGAACAACTCTTGTGTCAGAGCTACAGTGTGTGAAATGGTGTAAGACTTATTCATATCTGAGGCTTTGTGGAAACAAATGAATACTAAACATAATGAATTTTTAATCCTTCTTGTCTCGTGGGTAATGTGAGCAAGTTAGATGCCTGTATTTTCAGGTTCTGGTGTAGAATGAATTAGCATTACTTGGCTTGAAGCGATACAGTGGATTTCATTAAATCAGAGACACTATATGAGACAGATATGGCACTCAGTGAATCCTAAATTGAAGAGTCCTCAATTGCTTTGGCACATTTCTATACACTGAAAAAAAGGCCATGTAGGATTTACTTGATTCAATAGTGGACATTGGTTGCACACAAATGTTTTGCTTTGGCAGAAACTTAAACAATTGTGTTCAATCAACACAACTTTTTCATATTCAATAAACATGTGCATTTTGTGTTCATAAAACACGATTGAAACATGTTTAGATGAAGTAAGTTGAACTCTTGGAATATTTTAATCCTTCACAATTTTGTCATTGTATTTCAGCACTATTAAATAACATTTACCCCAATACTGCTTGCTCATTTAAATGCTACATGTTGTCTTCATATTACATAATGTTCAACAAAGTCTAGAGTCTGGTTAATATAAAAATTTAATGGATCTACAACAACTAACATCCTATCTTTATCCTGGTTGCAGGGGGGCAGGGAAATAACCCTGAATTGTTAGGCAGGGTACACCCTAGACAACTCACAAGCCTGTCACAAACAACCATTTGCACTTACATTGACAGGTAATTTAGAATCATCAATTAAGCTAACTCTAACAACTGCACGACTTTTAACTGTGGGAAGAAACCAGAATACCCAGAGAGAAACCAGATTGTGGATTTGAACCCAGGATCTTCTTACTGTGAAGCAACAGCACTAACCACCATGCCACCAATCCAGACTTAACAAAAGTAGGAAAGCTATGATTTTAATGCTTGATGCAGAATTTTTTTGTACGTTTTTGTCCTTGACAGGTTAATCCACAGTAAATAGCAATAGCATGCACATGGTGTGTTGTAGTTGTCTGCCTCTTATAACGCCAGTGATTTTCCTACAGTTTGACATCTCGTGCGATCTTGTGAATTTCATGAGTTCAGTAACTAACCACTCTTACTAGATTGTATCATGTCATTCAAATTCAAATTCAATTCAAATTCAAATTTTATTTGTCACATACACAGTCATACACAGTACGATATGTAGTGAAATGCTTGGACAACTGCTCGTGACCTAAAGAAAACAAAAAAGGAAAAGGCTATGAATAAGATAGGAAATAAATATGAAAAATTAAAAAGGGTAACGGTAAAGGTAAAGGGTAAAGGTCTCAACAAGGACAAATTAAGTTGTTGAATTTCGTACAGATCCTTCATGATTTAATTATGTTCATAGAAGCATGAAATTATCGTGTTTAAATTACAAGTTAATTTAAACATGTAATTTTGTTTTTAATGTAACAAACACCCAATTTACTTTTTTCAGTATACCAAAAAAAGTAGTGGCGGCTACTCAATTTGACTGAGATGGATGCCTTCCTGAAACCACGATCCAAAGCATACGAGACTGAAAGTTATTGACTTACTTCACTCGAACATGATATGAACAATTTAATCTAGCCTCTCTGCATATCATGTAGTTTCTACACTATATAGTTACCCTTAACTTTAAAGCATGAGGCACTTATGTTAAATACACGCAAGATGCTTACGTAAATCCAGGAGTTGGCCAATCCCTTTTTTTCAGTGTACAAACATACAAGTTCTCCTTGGTGAAGACACATTTCCCAAGATGGTCATTGTCACCAAAATGTTTTATGGTAAACTTTTGTCTTTGTAGTTTCTTCTATTGTCTGAAAATGTGCATGTTTAGATTTTCAGTGTGTAGCAGTTAAAGTAACAGAAAAAAACACTGCACAGAGCAAAAGTACCACAGAAAATTGTTCAGGGAAATCAAAACACAAACCTACTACACTCAAAAAAGTGATTTAAATCATATACGATCTGCATGAAATTCACCAATAAGGCTGCTACAGCCTTATATACCCACCCGCTCTTTCAGGTCAGCTGATCAGCTGTTCCTGAATGTACCCATGACTGAGCATAAACTTAGAGGAGATCGTGCTTTTGATGCAGCATCTCCAAAACTGTGGAACGAGCTGCCTCTTCTCTGCCTGTTTTAAATCACTGCTGAAAACTCATCTCTTCACCCTGGCCTTTGACTCCTTGTAAGATGTTGGTTTTTAGTTTTAGTTTTTTGTTGATTCTATGCTGTTTTATCTTGTTTTTAAATTTAGGTCTGTTTTAATTCTTATGTATTATGTGTTTTATTTTTTTTATTGTTTTGTTTTATTCTATTGTTCCTAACTCGTTTACTGTACAGCATGTTGGTCTTGTCCTGGGTATTTTAAAGATCTTTATAAATAAAGATGGATTGGGTGGATTGGAAGATAAACACTTTAGTTTGCAGTACTGTGGTGAGTTCACAGTAAAGCAGTGTGTTGGACTGGTGCACAGTGATTGTGGCGTTCATGGTCAGTGTTAGGTTACCTCAAGTATAGTGGATTAATTTGCATTTAAGCTGATGTTGCTTAGATTAAGTCACCAAATTTCACCTTTATATCGGCTGTATATGGGCTAGTCAAAGACAATTCTCAGTATACTGTTAGTGTAGGAAATGGAAAGACAACCAAGATATCTGTGAAACATCTGTGAAACATCTTGAATTCAGCTCTGGTTTATGTGGTAACTTGTTAATGAGTGTCTGGTAGAATTTAATTTATTCTTTGTTCAGATGTGGCTATACACTCTACTGAGAATAAGCATATTGTAATAATGTGAGTGGATCTTCAAAATAGACATCAAAATAGTTCATGGAGAAAATAAGTAAAGATCTTACTAGCAATAATGCTGTTTGAATAATTGTAACCATCATAAGCAACCAAATCATCTCAACATGTATTGATCAACAAATTGATTTACTCTGCCTTACAGAAACCTGGTTGGAGCAGGATGATTATGTTAGTTTAAATGAATCAACACCCCCGAGTCATTCTAACTACCAGAAATCTCGAAGCACAAGCCGAGGGGGCGGTGTGGCAGCAATTTTTCACACCAGCCTATTAATTAATGAGAGACCAAGATAGACTTTTAATTCATTTGAAAGCCTGATGCTTAACATTGTCCACCCCAGCTGTGAAACTCAGAAACCAGTCTTACTTGTTATCATCTATTGTCCACCTGGGCCTTACACAGAGTTTCTGTCTGATTTCTCAGACTTTATATCTAATTTAGTTCTGAGCTCAGATAAAATAATTATTGTGGGTGATTTTAACATCCATGTAGATGCTAAAAATGACAGCCTCAACATGGCATTTGATCTGTTATTAGACTCAATTGGTTTCTCTCAAAATGTAAAAGAACCCACCCACCACTTTAATCACACTCTAGATCTTGTTTTAACATATGGCATAGAAACTGAACATTTAACAGTGTTTCCTGAAAACCCTCTCCTGTCTGATCATTTCCTGATAACATTTACATTTACAATAATTGATTACACAGCAGTGGAGAGTAGACTTTATCAAAGTAGATGTCTTTCTGAAATCGCTGTAACTAAGTTTAGGAATATAATCCACCCACTGTTATCATCTTCAATGCCCTGTACCAACATAGAGCAGAGCAGCTATCTGAACGCTACTCCAACAGAGGTCGATTAACTTGTTAATAATTTCACCTCCTCACTACGTACGACTCTGGATGCTGTAGCTCCTGTGAAAACTAAGGTCTCTAATCAGAAGTACCTGACTCCGTGGTATAATTCTCAAACACGTAGCCTAAAGCAGATGACTCGTAATCTGGAGAGGAAATGGCATGTCACAAATTTAGAGGATCATCATTTAGCCTGGAGAAATAGTTTGTTGCTTTATAACAAAGCCCTCCGCAAAGCCAGAACATCTTACTATTCATCACTGATTGAAGAAAATAAGAACAACCCCAGGTTTCTCTTCAGCACTGTAGCCAGGCTGACAAAAAGTCAGAGCTCTACTGAGCCAACCATCCCTTTAACGTTAACTAGTAATGACTTCATGAACTTCTTTACAAATAAAATTTTTATCATTATAGAAAAAATTACCAATAATCTTCCCACAGATGCAATATTATCTACAGCTACTCTTAGTACCATTGATGTTAAGTTAGACTCTTTTTCTCCAATTGATCTTTCTGAGTTAACTTCAATAATTACTTCCTCCAAACCATCAACGTGTCTTTTAGACCCCATTCCTACAAAACTGTTCAAAGAAGTCCTGCCATTAATTAATGCTTCAATCTTAAATATGATCAACCTATCTCTAATAATTGGCTATGTACCACAGGCCTTCAAGCTGGCTGTAGTTAAACCTTTACTCAAAAAGCCATCTCTAGACCCAGCAGTCTTAGCTAATTATAGGACAATCTCCAACCTTCCTTTCATATCAAAAATCCTTGAAAGAGTCAAACAGCTAACAGATCATCTGCAGAGGAATGGCTTATTTGAAGAGTTTCAGTCAGGTTTCAGAGCTCATCACAGCACAGAAACAGCTTTAGTGAAGGTTACAAATGATCTTCTTATGGCCTCTGACAGTGGACTCATCTCTGTGCTTGTCCTGCTAGACCGTAGTGCAGCATTCGATACTGTTGACCATAATATCCTATTAGAGCGATTAGAACATGCTGTACGTATTACAGGTACTGTGCTGCAGTGGTTTGTATCATATCTATCTGATAGACTCCAATTTGTGCATGTAAATGGAGAGTCCTCTTCACACACTGAGGTTAATTATGGAGTTCCACAGGGTTCAGTGCTAGGACCAATTCTGTTTACATTATACATGCTTCCCTTAGGCAGCATCATTAGAAGACATAGCATACATTTTCACTGCTATGCAGATGACACCCAGCTCTATCTGTCCATGAAGCCAGATAACACACACCAATTAGTTAAACTGCAGGAATGTCTTAAAGACATAAAGACCTGGATGGCTGCTAACTTTCTGCTTCTTAATTCAGATAAAACTGAGGTTATTGTACTTGGCCCTGAAAAGCTTAGACATATGGTATCTAACCAGATTCTTACTCTGGATGGCATTACCTTGCCCTCCAGTAACGCTGTGAGGAACCTTGGAGTCATTTTTGACCAGGATATGTCCTTCAACGCACATATTAAACAAATATGTAAGACTGCGTTCTTCCATTTGCGCAACATCTCTAAAATTAGAAATATCCTGTCTCAGAGTGATGCTGAAAAACTAGTTCATGCATTTATTACTTCCAGGCTGGACTACTGTAATTCATTATTATCAGGAAGTCCAAAAAACTTGCTGAAAAGCCTTCAGTTAATCCGAAATGCTACAGCAAGAGTACTGACAGGGACTAGAAAGAGAGAGCATATTTCTCCTGTTTTGGCTTCCCTTCATTGGCTTCTTGTTAAATCCAGAATTGAATTCAAAATCCTGCTCCTCACATACAAGGTCTTAAATAATCAGGCCCCATCTTATCTTAATGACCTTGTAGTACCATATCACCCTATTAGATCACTTCGCTCTCGCTCTGCAGGCCTACTTGTTGTTCCTAGAGTATTTAAAAGTAGAATGGGAGGGAGAGCCGTCAGTTTTCAGGCCCCTCTTCTTTGGAACGAGCTTCCAGTTTGGATTCGGGAGACAGACACTATCTCTACTTTTAAGATTAGGCTTAAAACTTTCCTTTTTGCTAAAGCATATAGTTAGGGCTGGACCAGGTGACCCTGAATCCTCCCTTAGTTATGCTGCAATAGACGTAGGCTGCCAGGGGATTCCCATGATGCATTGAGTTTTTCCTTTCCAGTCACCTTTCTCACTCACTATGTATTAATAGACCTCTCTGCATTGAATCATATCTGTTATTAACCTCTGTCTCTCTTCCACAGCATGTCTTTTATCCTGTCTTCCTTCTCTCACCCCAACCGGTCGCAGCAGATGGCCGCCCCTCCCTGAGCCTGGTTCTGTCAGAGGTTTCTTCTTGTTAAAAGGGAGTTTTTCCTTCCCACTGTCGCCAAAGTGCTTGCTCATAGGGGGTCATATGATTGTTGGGTTTTTCTCTGTATCTATGAAGCGCCTTGAGGCGACCTTTGTCGTGATTTGGCGCTATATAAATAAAATTGAATTGAATTGAACATGTATTTGCTCAAAAATTTATTTATTACTATAAACACATATTTATCAAGGCAAGGAAACAGTAGTTAAATGGAGGTATCTCCATCATGTATGGGATTTCAGTGGAACATCACAAGTCATCAGCCTAATGTGTTTAGGCATCAAATGTTCCTCTACATCAGTGGTTCCCAAATTAAAATCTGGATGCATGACCTTATGAGTGTCATTTGAATGAAACCAGGCATCAGTAGGTGGAGGACCTGGGACCTCACATGCAGGTACGCTGATAGGTCTAAACATGAAGGAGGGAACTTCATTGTCCAGCGCACAAAGGACTTCATTTGGTGCTTCTCCTTTGTCTGTGGACGACGCAGACTTTGAGCCAAAGGGATCTTGTGTTGCAGAGGATCATTCAGGTCATTTGTCGTTTTGCTCTCTGGTTCCAAAAAAACCTCGCAAACAAAGGGCACACAATAGTATTCCATTGGTGGTGGCAGTAAGATCCCCACATCTTGGAAGAAGTACTTGCTGCACACAAAACGAGAAAAATCAGCAGCTGATTATTTTTGCAACATATGATGCAAACAGATGTTTTAATGTCCTTATTTTTTTTTTAAATTGAATAGCAACATACCTGTCAGTGCTGACATGTTAGTTGGTTTCTGAGTCAAACATCTTAAGATGTTGATTTTCCTAAAAACGTTACATATTATTATTGTTGTTGTATTTTTCTTTAAGAATTTATATGATTTAATGTTTAGAAACAGACACAGTGAAGGGTAATTTACCACAGCACGAGCCATTTTAGGCATCTGTCAAGGCAAAGATCCACGCAGAATTTGGTTTCTCTGTGTAACATTACAGGACAGTTGTCATACATTTTCAAAACAATTTCAACAATGCATATCCAGTCAAACTGTATCATTAAAGCATTGTTTAGGTGGATAAATATGAAAGAAATGAAGATAAAAACAGTAACAGCTGGCAATCAATGTTATGGCCATGGGTCGGTGACCCAGTGTTTTTGGTTTTTGTACTTTTACTTTTGATTTCATAATGGTTTGTGACTGTTTGTGTTTTCTGTCCTAGTGTTTCTAGCTCCCCAGTTTCGTGGTACATCCTGAGTTCTGATTTTTAGGTTTTGTTATTTGACCTCCCAGTGTTAATTCTGTGGTTCTTCTGTTCTGTGTCATCCCTACTTGTGTACCCCCTCTTGTGTAGTCAGGTCTCTGTGTAAAGCCCACGTCTCCGAGTCTGTATCTTCGCGTGTTTTGAGTTTCCTGCTTTATTGTGAAAGTTTGTGTCTTATGCCAGTGTGTTCAGGTTGCGTTTTCCCTGTCCCGTCTTGTCAATCGCAATCAGCTGTGCCTCCCTCCTGTGTGTAGTTTCCTCGTTCCCTTCTTTGTATTTATAGTGCGTGTTCACTCATGTTAGTTGCTAGTCCGTCTATGTTTCTTCCCTGCGTTCTCTCTCAGAGTCTTCCCTTCAGGTTCGTTTGATTAGTCATTCCCAGTTTAGGTCACCTTTAGGTTTTGCTTTGCTTGCCGTGTTTCTGTTTGTACCACCTGTGTAAATAAAAGCTCACTCACTTCCAATCCTGCATTCTTTGAATTTGTTATTGTTTTAATAACAATAACTACCAGGATCGTGCCATAGCAACACAGTGATCCCTAATCAAATCTCAGATACAAGGGATAGCCTATATACACATCCAACAGGACAGTAAAGCAATGGGCATCAATGCCACAAGTCAGGCCTCATAAAATACCTGAGTTATATAACAGCACCCTGACAGTGTCTCATACAAATGATATTCATTTCAATTTAATTTTAATTAGCTAGATCTGTCCAAAAAATAATTATTAAATTAAATAATCTTTAATTTAAAAACATAATAAAAACATCATTTTTAAGTAGTGGATTTAAATTGCTAAAACACGTGTAATTTTTTTTCTTTACATTATTATTTAATTTTCGCATTTTTGATTATGTTTTCTCCTTAAGTAGTGTTTTCATATGTCACTTTGCTGTCACTCATGCTTGGTTATATAAATGTGTATTTCATCTGTATATGGTAAAGTGCTTTGTTACGTCCTACAGAGCAGGAGCTCGTCTGGGGACCTGTCTTCTCCTCTTTCTTTGCTCATTTGTTCTTTCGTTTTGTCTTTCCTATAAGCTACAGTCCAATTAGCTACTCGTCTTGAATCAGTGGAAGCTTGAGAAGTGACAAAAAGCCCATCCTTCACCTACTTTTGTCATGGTCATGGGTCGCTGATCCTGCAGCGTTTTGAGTTTATTGTTATCATTTTCTAGTTTATTCTGATTTTGTATTCTGTCATTGGGTCCAGCTGTGTTTCATTTCCTTGGGTTCTTCTTTTCCAAAGAACACACGATTGCTACCACAGCCGTGACAACTTTCCCGTTGAGAAATGTCATTACAACAGCTACAACATGTATCTGGACCATGAACCTGAAACAACTGCAGCAAGATGATACCATGCATTTTTAAATACATTTTCAGAAAAAAAAATGGTGCTCTTTGTTTTTTGAATGTGCATCTGTTTGACCTTCAAAGCAGTTGTATTAATAATCAGAAAATCACCTGATTCAGCCATTCATTATGGTTAACAAATGGTTTTAACAGGTTAGGGTACCACTATGTCCACTACTATTTTTCTATGATGTAACTTGCACTTGCATTTTATGTGTGCTTCACACCTTATGTGAAATTTGTTATCAATCCAATAAATTGGAGGAAAAAAAGGATCTGTATGACACATTTTTAAGTTTTAGACTTAGCAATAGTGTATCCATGCTAACCAGACTCTAGAGTCTGCTAAGCATTCCAAAAAAATACTCTTTAAATGAACTTAAAATAATCATGGGAAGAACTTCCACATTATTAATTGGCTTTCTATTAGCATTAAACACTTGTGTTGGACTAACGTAATTTGTATGAATTGGTTCAACTCAATTAACTTAGGTTGGAACCAAATTTAGTAAATTAGTTGGAGAAAACAACAAAAACCTTTAAGGTGGATCAACACTATTACAGTTTTTCTAAAATGTTAAAACACAAAAGCCAATCCTGTAACCCAAATGACCAGTAGTCTAAACACATTTACTAAATGTAGCCACCATATTCCAGTACCATAAACACATGTCACATGAAGACACAATTCACAAAACACAACCCTCTGTACTCATAAATCTAAACACATTTTTCCTTGCTAAAACACATGTTGCAAAACAACTCTGCTCATATTCTCAATGAAAGCCCATGTGATGCAAAATGCTTGCCACAGTCACGAATCTTTGAACACAGGGAACACACCTGGCGTCAGTCACTACACACAACGACTCAAAATTGAAGACACCTGTTGCTAATGATGTGACCCCACCTATAAAAGCATAGTTTGGTGAAGATGCCAAACAATCACAATGGATGAAGGCATTCGAGCGTGCGGAAGGAGAAGAGCTGCAGGCCAAAGAGGAAGAGGGGTTGAGATCAGAGGAGGAAGAGGTGAAGGCCTAAGAAGAAGAGGAGTTCGGAGTAGAGGAGGAAGAGAAGGAGGCCAACAAGAGAGAGGAGAAGGTCCAGGTGGGAGAAGAAGACAACCTCGCACCATCATAACAGATGATATGCGAGCAACAGTAATTGATCATGTCATTGTCCATGGCATGGCTGAAGTGGGACGAAGAGTACATCCAAACCTGAGTAGGTTCACCGTGGCCACCATTATCAAGGCATTTAGACAACACAACAGGTATAGTACGCTATTGCTTTCTTTGTCACACTACAGTTTTACAGGCCTGTGAAAGTGGTCTGTTACTTTACATGTAGTTTTACATATAAATCAGTCAATTGACAACACATGTTTCTTTCTTTAGAGCTGAAAGAATGCCACATAGAGGTGGGAGGGTTGCCATATTCACAGCGGCACAAGAAACCCTCATTGCAGATATGGTCCGTGAGAACAACTGCATTAGACTCCGAGAGATCAGAGACAAAGTCATTGCAGATAATGTAAACTTTGAGAACATTGATGCTGTCAGCGTGTCCACAATAGACCGAGTTCTCCGGCGCCAACAGGTGAGGATGAAACAGGTCTACAGGGTTCCCTTTGAGCGCAACTCTGCGCGACACAGAACAATGTTACGAGTATGTGCAAGTACGTATACATCCATGTCCACAGTTAGTGGACATACTGTGTTGCTTAGTGGCCTACATTACTTCTGGACAATACTGTGCTACCTGATTGACCGTTCTGAACACCTGTACGCTTTTCCATGTTCACAGAGGATAATGCAGTTGGACGCGATGGCCAGACCCCATGAGTACCTCTTCCTGGATGAGGCTGGCTTCAACCTCCAGAAACAAAGGCGAAGAGGCCGTAACATCATTGGCCAAAGAGCCATCACTGAGGTTCCTGGCCAACGGGGGGGTAATATTACTCTTTGTGCAGCTATGGGTATGGAGGGGCTTGTCCACCGGCATGCTGTCCTTGGGTCTTACAACACCCAACGTCTCCTCACCTTCCTAGAGGAGCTAAAAGACATCCTCCTGGACCATCAACAACACCATCCTAGGCTAGCACATCACATGTATGTGATCATTTGGGACAACGTCCGCTTCCACAAAACACACCAAATCAGAGAGTGGTTCACCACCAACAGTGACCACTTTTTAAACGTCTGTCTGCCACCCTACTCCCCTTTCCTGAACCCTATAGAGGAGTTCTTCTCATCATGGAGATGGAAGGTGTATGACAGATAGCCATACACAAGAGAGAACCTCGTACGGGCAATGGAGCTGGCCTGTGCTGACATCCCAGTGGAGGCCTTCCAGGGATGGATTCGCCATTCCAGGGCGTTTTTCCCGCGGTGCCTAGCAAGGGACAATATAGCCTGTGATGTGGATGAGGTGATGTGGCCCAATGCAGCTCGGCGACATGATGCCGCACAGTGACTGTGTGTAATACTGTAAAAAGACCGTGTAGACAATAAAAAAGACTTCACACCCTGATCATGTTTCCGAGAGTACTGTTGTGTGCGATAGATTCTGTTTTTGCATTGAGTTGTGTTACAGTAGTGTACGTACATGCAGGATGTTTTTATAGATTTATAGTCTTCATGTGAAACTCACAAATCTAAATGCCTAATCCTCTGCAGGGTTCTATGACGATCCGTTACTGTACAGTTTATAAAAATATGCATTGGCAGTTATGAACCAAAGAACCTTCTCACAAATTGAGCATTGTGTTTTCAATTGTTTTGCTGTAGTGTGTAATGCTGTGTATAGTGTTTACAGTTTTGACAGCTTCGAGCTGCTCTCTTGGTGTGGGAGTTTGAGTTTTGCAGTGGGAAGGTGTGGTTGTGTTTATGTAGCTTTAGAGAAGGGTGTTGTGTTTGGACATTGGGGGACCTGGTGGTAACGTTTGTGACATGTGTTTTAGCATTTGAGAAAAACTGTAAATTATATTGGCTTCAAATGCAGTAAATAACTTGATTCATTAATCAAGTTAGTCCAACTTGAGTACATTAACTTGGAATAACAGAATTGCATAATGCTAAAATAAAGCAATTTAATCACACGGAAATTATTTCCATGATTTTTTTTTTTATGTTCATTTAAATAGTTGTTTTTTGAGTCTGTGCAATATTACAGCAACACAATACTGCTGGGAACAACTGGTCATTTAGTTGCTGCTTTGCCTTTTGGTCACAGATTTTAATCAGTCTATCACCTCAGGTTGCCCCTTGACAGGAGAAGAACCCAAGTGTATAATGTTTTGTTGCCTTCATCATGCTACACTTCTCTTCTACTCCTGCTGTCCCAGTAAAATATTTACCTGACCAGTTTTTCCAAGTTCATAAACTCTTATAACTCTGTTGCAGTCAAGCCTACCACATGAATTTTGCAGTATTCATGTAAGTTATTTAAACATGGGGGCTCAGCAGTTATGATGGATGTGCTGTTCTGCAGCTAATGACTAATGCTAAATTCATAGTACAGTGTTTGTGTCTGTTCGCATATGTATTTGACTCTGCAGAGACTACAGAAAAGCACACTGAAAGATGATTGGTCGGACAGGGCAGGGAGCGACAGCAGCTTTCACTACAAATGGGAGAAACATGGAAAAATATCAAAGATCAAAAGTTCAGCATGAGGAGCTCAGATGGTGGCTGTGGACACTTTTTAAAAATTTGTTTAACATTCGGCTTCACTTTAGCTTGCTGCGTGTTATTATTTCAGTCTACAATCATCAATAGCACAAGCAAGAGTAGCCCATAGATCAGTTGTTTGTGACACTCCCCCTGGTGACAGTAAATGGCTACAACATATAAATGATTGTGTCCATACTTGTCAGTAGGCTGTGTGTACACTGGATCAGGATAATCACTGCACTAACATAATGTTGAAAAATAAAATATCAATAAATCCATTCTCCCTGCAGCACGGACTGCACTGCCCATGAGGCTACATTCTTTAGGGCTATGTCTGTAGTAGTGATGGGATTTCCGGGCCTTTTTAGAGAACCGGCTCTTTCGGCTCGACTCACTAAAACTGAACTTCCAAAACAGAGCTACCTAGATCACTTAAATTACACAATTGAAAGCATATGTGTATGGTTTGTGTATTCACACACAAGCACTCATATATATTCAAATAATTTAAAAAAAATGTTCATTTACCTGTTACTACCACACACCAAATCCAGTCGTTGGTAATTGCTGGCTTGTGTAGCAGCTAACTAACAAAAACTAAACACTGCGCCTAGCATTCTGGAGCACTTCTGTTGTGCTTTGTACGTGTTTGGAGTTTTTACGTGCTTCTGAGTTTTTACGTGTTTTGGAGTTTGTATGAGCTTCGGGGTTTGTACGTTTTGAAGTTTGTACGTGCTTTGTCTCTAGGGGCCACCGTAAATATACTTTTATTTATTCACTCCACATGAAATGTAATAAATAAATCATATAATACAAAAAACAACTATTCACAGTTCAACTTTTAACTATTTAAATTTTCAGCTTTTTCCTTTTAAACATATTTAAAGTGTAACAACACAAAACACTGCAAACCACAACACAATTAAATATAAATTTAAATATGAAAACAAAAAGAACATGCATATTATGCATGCATGCATATGCATATGATTACTATTCCTTTCTAATGTGACATTGTTGTCACTGGCTTTCTTTCTCTCTCTCCCCCTCCCGCTCTGTTTCTGTGCTACTGCGAGTGTAACTACCGCCCCTCCCCCCTCTTCCCAGCAAAGCACAAGGCTGGCATGCGGAGTGAAGCAGAAAAAAAGGGTGAGAGAGAGGGTGAGAGAAAGAAAAAAAACCCCACAGCTCACGATAAGGAGCCGGTTCGCGTTGTTCATGTCAAAGATTCGGCTCTAAGAGCCAATTCGTTCGTGACCGACACATCACTAGCCTGTAGCATTCTGCCTATTAGCTTAGCACAACAACAACAAAAAGGCGCTCTCTCACCCAGGAAACACACAGTCGCAGAGAGAGCCCATGGCAACCGTAAGCTGCCGCCTGGAACAACAGCACATAGATGTCAAACAAAACCCAAACAGTCCTGACCCGCGACAATATGAAACAGGAAAATACCGCCATGTAATCCATTTATTTCAACAAAGTAACTGTATTCTGAATACCACCTTTTTTTTTTTTTTTTTTCCCGCCTGTCCCATTTGGTTCTTTAGCCATCAGAATTGTTGTCTGAAGACCAACAAGGATACCCAATGGATTTACTTTGCCAAATGGATCATCGTGGCATTGCCGTATTGGTCCATTTGGTCGATCTTTGTTTTTATTATTTATTATATTTTCAGATGTTACAGACGGGACAGACATGAGTGAGAGATAGGAAAGGGAGAAAGAAAGAGGAAGGAAAGGAAAAACAGAAGGGGAGAGGGACAGTGAGAAAGGGGGGGAGAAAAAAAAATCTCCTGGATCACCTGTTGAGAGAAGAATAGAAAACAAGCAAAAAAAGACAAAAAAAAAAGAAACAAAGCAACATACTAAACACAACACCATCGCATTAATCTAGCTAAGTGTAAACAGCAGTAAATACTAAATATTCAATGTTGTTGTGCAGCACGCAGGACAGATGTGCTTCGAAGTAGCAGCCAAGAAAGGTGTAATTTGGGTCTACGAGCAGTGAACACCCGTGTGCATACCTGTGTGGATCAGCGCGCTTGTATTCCAAAGGTTTTTCCATGTAACGATCTGCTAGGGAGTGTGGGGGGGCCACAGCCCCGTCCTCCAGGGTGTGAGGCAGGTATGGAGGAGATCAAAACTCCAGACATCCAGAGGCCCCCAGAACACAAGAAACCATGGAAGACCAACAGAGGGGCAGCCGCGCCACTGTTCCAGTAAGAGCTGAGGAGAGTCCCAGATGAGGGTTCACTCAGCAGCTGCGGAGCAGAAGCCAGGGGGAGTTGCAGTGACGCGCCCGTGAGCTCCGCCGGCCGCCAGCTGTGCCTGAGTGACTGAGCCCCAGGCCGAGAGGCCGGGGGCACCCCACCCCCGAAGGGGCCCGAGCGAGCCCCAGGCTCCAGGCCCCGATAAGCGGCCGCCAAGGAGTGAGCCGGTGTGTACTTGGGCGCCCACCCCCAGACACAAAGAACCACCAACGCACCGACACCTGAGGGAGTCCGCCACCGGCAGGGGAAGTGGTGTGAATACCACCTTTTTAAACGGTAACTGTAACGGAATACAGTTACTCATATTTTGTATTTTAAATACGTAACGGCAGTACATGTATTCTGTTACTCCCCAACACTGTTACTGACAATCACTGACAGTGATTCTGTCTGTTTAATAGTTTAACCATTAAACAGACAGAATGGGCGGACATATAATTTGGTACATTTAAACTATAAGTTAAGGTAGAATTAGCTGAGTCTGACCCTAACAGTGCAAGCAACAAGAATTCTCAGGCATGGAAACCTTTTATTTATTTAAAGTTAGGAAAGTTTTCTGTGTCTTTTTGTCATGTTTTTTTTTCAGAATAACGCCTCTCTGTGCAAAATTCATGAAACTCAGTGGATAAAATGGAAAGTAACCATTAAATTTGGGTGCAGCCCTAGATCACTGGATCAGTTTTGTTAAAAGTGCCAGATGTGAATGCAAGTGAGAATGGTCGTCTGTCTCTCTGTCCAGGATGCACCTTGCTTCCCACACTATGAGAAGCTTCAGCTCCCAACGGTCCCTAAAACTGTTTTTATATATAAATGTTTGACGATAGCAGGGGAAACCAGAGCTCCCATAGAAAACCAACACAGGCAATGAGGAGAGGATGTAAACATCACACTCAGTTACTGTGACCAGTAATGCCAGCCACTGATTGATTTAACATAATAAAATAGGTTAAATGAATATTATAAAGCATTGTACATCTTGTTTTTAACCCTTTTTTATGCCAAAGTGTCATGATTATTTTAATCTGTTTTCCTGATGAGGAAATGGAAGTGTATCTAGGTTATAATTAGCTAAAGGTAAGAGGTCTTGCTGCTCTGTTCTTCTTGATGTTACACAGTAATACATTATTATCATCACCAAAAGCATTTTATTTTTTCAGGCATTTTTTTCAGAACTGACTCAGCAATTACTTAAGTAAAGCAACATCATTTTTGCAGTTATCTCTCCCTAATTAACCTAGGTCACTATAGTCGGGCAGCTCTATGCATTAATAAGCAAAGTATAAACTCTAAGATAAAAGAAGATTACCAATCTGAGTTTAATTTAAAATTCATCAGTAGCAATATATATATGTATATTCATATATGTATATGTATATTCATATGTATATATGTGTATACATACATATATATATATATGTGTGTGTGTGTGTGTGTGTGTGTGTGTGTGTGTGTGTGTGTGTGTGTGTGTGTGTGTGTGTGTGTATGAAAAAGCATCTGAAAGCAGTCATTCTTGTTGCTCAACTTAATATGATTTCGATTTTTTTTTATAGGTAATCTATACATATTTTAGGAATGAAAGAGTCGCATCAGGAGGTGGTCGCCATCCTCAAAAAAACAAAAGGCAAAAACACTCAGAGAGCACAACTGCTCCCGAAGGGCAAGGAGTATACTAAAACATTGATGTGTTATGCTGATGTCTGCATTGTTAATACTGAAATGATCTAGCATAGTAATCTTTTTGTGTCATTGTGAATTCTTATAATGTTGTATTGAGAAAAGGTTTTAAAGAACTCAAGCAACAAAAGTGCAAATGTCTCCCATTGAGTAACATTTGCTTTAAAGTATGGAGATAAGCCACTGGAAACCAATTTTTTTAAATAATTTTTTATAATTCAGTCGACCCTGACCTTTGAGAAGAATTAGATGAAATCTTTGGCTTCTATAAGCTGGAAAAACGTGACATATATTCATGCAATGTGTGATTTTTGCAAAACATTATGACATCTTAGTGACATTGTACGGTAAAAACAGAGTAATGAAAATTGTGTTGTCATTTCATATAATATATTACTCTTGAAAACGTTTTTTTAAGGTCAGCTTTGACCTTGGATGCTAATAAGGAAAGTCAAGGACAAATGCTTAGCCAACTTAGGTACTCATGTCCTCCACTGCCTAGAATGATTTTCACATTTGTGTGACCTTGACCAAGAACCAATTTTTTTCAAAATGAAGTCAGCTCGAGCTGTTATTGGTATCTACAGACACAAAGTTTGAAAATGATATCTTGAAAACTGCGAACACTAGACTGCTAACAGACAAACAGGCAGACAGGCGGAACGATTACCAAATTGTGTGGGGTTGATCTCCCTTCACTGATTGTTTTTTATGTTATTGTACAAACAGATATTAAAAAGCTAGTGATGCGGTGAAAAGGACATTGCATGAAGTCAACGTATATACTGATGTCCAAGAAGTAAGCCAAAGCTTGCAAGCTTAAACTTGAAGATACAAAAAACCTCAGTAGTTTCACAAGTTCTAAGTAGTAAAATGCTAAAAACAAAACAAACAAAAAAAAAAACCTTAATGGATATTTGCAGATCAGACATGAAAAGCAAACATATGTGTTATGACAGGTGAACTTTGGTAGCTTACACTTACATACAAAAAAGTTTCTACCCAAAATGCTGACTTTAACAAATCTTATTACCTTTAACTTTTTCTTAGAATTTGTTACATGTAAGATGTTTTGTTTGTTTTGTTTATTGATACACATTCAGTTCATGCCATGCACATTTTCCTTAAAGATTAAGTATTTGAATAAAACAACTTTTGATTTTTACTCAAAATCATTGCATAATGTTTGTTTTGGGTGAAGAATCATTCTTTTGAGTGTAGTTTCTCACAAACTTCCTATTTTCAACCAGACTATAGTTTGCTAGAATAAAT
This sequence comes from Rhamphochromis sp. 'chilingali', assembly GCF_963969265.1. NCBI lineage: Eukaryota > Metazoa > Chordata > Actinopteri > Cichliformes > Cichlidae > Rhamphochromis > Rhamphochromis sp. 'chilingali'. The sequence goes on from NC_137933.1 coordinate 8,995,596, forward strand.
TACAAGACAATAAACAGTTTGATTTGATTATATACACAATGTCTGGATGGATGATGCAAAGCAGCTGAGTGTATGTGTAATGAAGTACCTCTCATAAAGCTGGAAGAGGGGTAGCAAAGTGTTAAGAAAGATCTTTGTTGGTATACTACATGGATAAGTGCAGATTGCCAAAAAGGTTCATTATTTCCAGTTTTATTAAATGAGGAAAAACAAAATGAGCAACAGATATTAGGAAGATCTTTTTTCTGCTAGCAAAGCACTGAGCCCGTCTATATTTAGTCAGAAATACAATCAATGCAATTACTACGATAATAGCAAGTGGAGTGAAACTGCAGTGAACACTTTCTTTTATAATTAACATTGCCAGTACAGAATAATTGACTTTGCACATAATCAAACCTCCATCAGCTAAAAGCATTATAAGCTGATGGAGTTCTTTTCTCAGTTACATTAAACAACATTTCCAAACATGTATTTTCTTACTCGAGGCACGTGTGATAAGGCTCTGTATTTTTATGAACATGTATTCTTTTGTTTTTTTTTTGTTTGTTTTTTGTTTTTTTTTTTAAAGTCAGTGCATAGTTGCAGTGTCGCTAAATTTCTCCTACATGTAGAGCTGGGTGAATCACATCATTTATTTCCTATAGCTTCCTAATTTTTAATAACAAAACTGTCAACTGGAAGTGTTGGCAAAATGTGGGACAAACTAAGTGTTTCAAAGGGAATAGGTGTGCGTGTGTCTCTGTGCCAGAAATGTTCCTGTCAGTCCTTTGTGAGCCACATCCCTTCATCTATTGTCAAAAAAATTGCTGTGTTGAGGGAACTTTAAAAAAAAAAGAAAACACAGGTCAGCAAAGAAAAGCCATTTAAGTTAGGAGATTACTGGAAATCTAACCTGCCTATTTCAAAGATAGAGATTACGTCAAATTTCTTGAAATAATATGTATTATTATACAAAGTCCTAGGGAAATAGAGTTTGATATTTTTTCCTTCTTTTCCTCTGGATATTTTTCAAACCCAGGAACTTGCACTAATTCCAGAAGAACTTATAATTAGATGAAGAGGGGGAAAGCAATTTATCTCAGTATGGCTGCTTATATGAAAAAGCAGTCTGGCTTCATTGTGCCATCTGAGGTCATTTAGTTTCAGAGTGGCCCTCTAGCCCCAGGGACTATCTACCTGAATCATCCATTAATCTTCCACTCTAACAGAGGTCTCTGCCACTTGCTGCTTTATGCAAGGCCCTTTTGTCCGAATAATATAAAAGCATGTCATTCTACCGGGGAAAAAAGCACTTACTGCTTATCCTAGGATTGCTGTATTATCCGTGCATTCAGTGTCACTTAGGTTGTAATTTGTTTTCGTTACTGAAAGACTTAAGTAATGGTCACTTAAAATAAGAAGTGTAACGTTTACAAAGGTTTGAATTCAATAGAACAGGGCTTATAGCATATTCATTGCCTCACAACGGAACTTCACTGAGGAGAGAAGTTGATCTGAGGCACAATTATTCAGGAAGTCCCGTCCGTGTCATTTATGTGCACATTGGTAGTCAAGACCACTCACACTGCCAGAAGCTACACTGGGAGAAAAAAAGATGTGTCAACACTGAATTGGTGGTACCCCTCAGAATATCAAAAAAGCATTCCTGTCAGCCTGGCTCTGTACAGTGGCTGCTGCATTCAATTCTATTCAGATGGTTCAGATATGAATGCCTTGCTTTGAAAATACTCTGGACAGAGACTGACTTTTTTTAAGTCTCCCAAATTCTACTAAAATAAATCAATAAACTGTCCCTTTAGCACCTAGAGAGGGAAGAAGAGTTATTGCAGGTCACTATAGTGTGTTTCTGAGTAATTCATCTTTATCCAGTGCTGAAATACTTCTATCGTGATATGGGAGGAGTCTCTCTTATATAGTCTCTCTTAAAATAATAGTGACTACAAATAGTACAGGTAATCACTGATTTTTTTCCCCCTCACCCGTTAATGTTTGAAGCAGATGGCTCTCCCTCTCTAAGCCTGGTTTTGTTGGAGGCTACTTCCTGTTAAAAGGGAGTTTTTCCTTCCCACTTTCACAAAGTACTTACTCATAGGTGGTAGCGTGATTTTTGGGGTTTCTCTGTATTACTGTGTCGTCTTTACCTTTCAATATGTAGCTCCTTTTCCAGCAATGATTGTTGTTGTGATTTGGCGCTTTATAAATAAAACTGAATTGGTTGAATGATTTAATGATAGCTGTAGTCATATTCTATGAGGTGGGGTGGCTGTAGTTCAAGAAGTATCTACTCATCAGAAGGTTGGTAGATCCCTGGCTGCTCCAGTCTGCATGCCAAATACTCTCCGATGGATCCATCGGAGTAGGAATTTGTGTAACTGGTAGATACAAAGTGAATGAAGCATGTTGTATAAAGTGCTTTGAGTGCTCCAGGAGAGTACAAAAGCGTTATATAAGAATCAGTCCATTTACCATTTACGATGCAATCGCACTATTAGAACGCTAAAGTGCTCTCTTTCCCCTAAATTGGATAACTGAGCTTTTCTGTTTTCACCAGATACCAGCTGAAAACCATCAGGAGATTTTTCACCAACACTTTAGACACCACTCTACACCACCATCATTCAGCAGAGTTAAGAAATATGGAAAATCAATGCACGTTGAAGCCTTTCTGGCAGTTGCCCAATACCTTACTAAGATATTTTCAGCCAATTTCCTAGACAGGGATTAAGTTCAGTCTCCAACTAAAAGAACAGTTCAATGAAGATCTGCATTTGAAAAGTTTTTAGTCTTTGACCATGTCCACATGTGGGAAACACTACAGTCCTGTGTTTTTACTGTTTTTGTGGCCATTATAATTGTCCTGTTAATTACATCCTTTTCATTATATCCTGTTTTAATTTTGAAGATTCTCTCTTGTAGCCTGCCCACTTTTTGCTTCCTGCTTTTGTTGCTTTCCCTCCTTTCTGAGTGTCTGCCTTTAGCTTTTCACCGACAGCCATGTTGGATTATCTTCACCTGTTTCCCTTCCACCTGTCACCCCTGTGTATATATGTACATGCATTCCTGTTCTCAGCTTTGCCAGTTTGCACTTTGATGTTGAATTACTGTTTAGATTTACTCTTTTAAACTTTTTATTTTTGCAGTGTCCAGCACAAGCTAATTTTTGTTATTTACTTATTTGTTTGCCTCCGTATCCTACACAGCAAATCCAGCATGTCCAAATTAACACTGTCAGATTTGATTTCAACACTATTAAAGTGTCTATATGGGTCCACACCAGAGAGTGTTAATTTAACTCTTTTTGGAGAGTTGGTACGTTAACTCTGATTTAGTGTTAAACACCAAATCTGTCTGGAGTTGATAATTTAACACTCGGTGTTAAGAGTTTATATATTAACTCTCAAAGAGTATTTTAGTTTAACTACGTAAGAGTTATCTTCTAATTCATTCTAAAAAGCGGGAATTTTACTGTTCTGAACTTCTAGAAATTTCTTTTGGAAATAAACATTTGCTAAAAAGATGCAATGGTTTTTGAAAAACATTTATTCTGAACTGTGCACCACAATTTCAAAACATTTTCTGAAAGATGTAACAGTATACATGTTCTCACTTTCATTAGAATTTTGTTTATCAAAAGGTCTGACATGGTAAATGCAAATAACAGCATTCTCATCACTTATTTCTTCAATACAATATGCATGTCCTTCATTCATCACTTTGTGGAACTTCAACGCACTTCTGCTCTCCCCCATATTCCATCTTCACAAGCATATCCTGTGCAGAGATTGAATAAAAATTAGTTGACACTAATTAATGGCACAAATAATCCAGTAAACAATTGCAGCACAGTAAAAAAAAAAAGGAATCCTCTTTGAGCCATTATTTGTGTAAAGTATTTTCCCAAAAGACAAAGACACAGGCAACAGGTAATACTGAACTAAATATAAAACCTCAACCTTTTTAATTTTTACCTAAACCGTGTGCACAAAACTCTGGAGGGATCTATGCTAACGTAGAATCCAGTCAGGATGTCAGCTACTGCTGTTTGCTCGTTTTTTGTTTTTTTTTTTATGGGCGATCGTTTTCAGGCTTCAAGTAGCACCATTATACCAACATTTCACATTCTAGACATTGTTTTAGGTGTATTTGACCAAACGTTTGACTGAAAATTCACATGCAAGCTGTTTTTCAAGGCTGTGGTATTTGCCTGCAAACAATACCTTTCAGCTAGCTAAAACAGAATATTATGCTATCACCGAGCAACATGGCTAATGCCTTTCACACAGCTTCGTCTCAACTCCAAAGAGCCACAGAAGTAAAAGCTCATAATAATAATTGAAACAATCTTTGAAAAAATGACTTACCAAGCATGGCAAACAACTCAAATATGTAGAGCAAAATGTTCTGAAACGGCTTCGCTTCAGCTTCGATTGGAGCCGTGCTGGGGGCGGAGTCTGTGAATTTACTCTGTTGGTGTCATAGCCCCTGTAGGAGTTCAGAGTTAAGAGGTCAAGAGTTAATGTTTCCATTGTAACACCTCCAGATTTGACAGAGAAACACTCATTTTTAACACTCGATTTTAACTACTATCATTTTACACCTCAGAGTTACATTAAAAGAATGTGACTCTGCTTAGAGTAAAATTAACTCTACTTTTGCAAGGAGACTATTAACACCAAAAAATTTAACACTTTTGAATTTGCTGTGTACATTTGACTCTGCTCTTAACTAAACTAATGCATGGCAGGTCTTCTTTGTGCCCACTCACAGCTGATATATCTTGGATTCCTCACTCTTTCCATTGTTTATGTCAATGAGATGCTGCATGGATGATGAGATGGCATGAGCAAAGCTGCTGCCCAGTTTAGCTGGAAAGGCTGGTCTGGCAGTTGTGGGTCATTGTCAGAACAGAGAGAGACTGACTTGCCAGGATTTTACACAAAACTGTTTGGCACACCAGGAGGATCTGCAGCACAGTAAATGAGGCTTGGTTAACATAAGGACAAGCAAACGTGAGGAGCTTGCCACGCTGCCACGACTGGTGACAGAACAATCCAGCAGAGAGGTTGACGCAGATCAGGTGTGCCAGCTGAGGATCCAGGTGGAGGACAGACATGCCCAGGAATCCTCACAGACAAATCCTCACAGAGACAAGAGACAAAGGGAGTGGAGAAAACAGGAAAAGCAACAGGCAGGTCATCACTAGAAGCTTGAGGAGCTTGACAAACTCTAGATTGTCTATCTGCATTGATTTTAACTCTTCATCCTTCATATTGCAGCAATCAGTACTACAGATCACATGATGGTATAACACTCTGTAAAGAAAACTCAGCAAGAGTCATTCTTTTGGTCTCTGTGTTGTAAACAACAAATTCTGAAATCTCAGACTTGAACTGTGGTTGGAAAACAAAACTTAGAAAACAATTTATTTGTGCTCTGAATAAACAGTCTGCGCTGATGTCTTGTATGAGCTGACCCAGTAAATTGAACTATGAAACGTCTTGATGCATGCGCAATCTTCCAGGTAAGTAAATCCAAAAAGTTTGATTCTGTTGATCTGGACATAACGTTTTCAGCGTGCCCAGATGAACAGAGTGAACCTGTTTGCGCATGCATCGAGACGTTTCATAGTTTAATTTACTGGGCCGGCTCAAACAAAACATCATAATCAACCTTTTGGATACTATGAAAAATTAATACAGAGCTCTTGAATTGACACCCATCCTCTTCCTGATCAAGCTTGTAATTATTTAACATCATTAGTGACAATATTTGAAGGTTATAAAGCCAGACTCCCCCAACACTGCTGTCTATAAGGTTTGCTATCTGTATGCGATATGGTCCTTTCCACACCTCAGCAGCCTGTGCAGGGTGTGAAGTCTCTAAATTGCATGGTCCATATGGCCCTTAATGCTCCTCAGCAGATCTGCTGAGCGCTATTTTAGCATACAGCACCCCGCTGCCTCTAAGTAGCTAATTTGGGTGTATGGAAATGAAATGTCCACACTCTGTATTTACTGTAAGACACTCCTCCATTTGTACCGTAATAATAACTGCAACCAGAGAAACACATTCAAGGGTCAATCAGCTTTAATAGCTCTGCTCTCAACAGCTAATAATCAAAGCTCCATTTCTGTAGATTGCATGTTATGAAGTTATAAAAGTATTTCAAATTTTGAAAGAAAGAATATCAAGTTGGAATTAAATGTTTCAAACGGCATTAAATTCAGTGGGGTGGGGGGTGTTTAATGAGTTGGTTCAGTGGGCCATGGTGCCAGAGATGACAAATATCACACACTGAACATGCTGCCATCTTCCACACTGGTGTTAGCTAGCTATAATGTGTGAAGATGAGTCCTTGCATTCCAGAATTCATGATTTGCAGCAGCTGATTAACTGTGCAAATTTAGGAAGCAAGTTAATGCATCAGAACAGCATTATCCAGTTAATGGTTTATTAATGCACTGTGCTTTGGCTATTGAAGTATTTAACATTTAAAAGGTTTTCAGTCCTTGTAGTATTTCAAACAGCAACTTCAATTCCTTGTTTCCTCTGTTTCCATTATACGTGTTGTTGAACAGACAATGCACAAGATTGGCTTTAAATGTTAATGTGGAGGATATAACTCTGATGTGAACGCTAACGCTGCAGGAATCTATGGAACAGATGGCTTCCAGAGTCTTAAAAAGTTTAGATGATATCTGGCAGAGGCAACTTTGGATGATTTCTGCAGGAGTTTGTGAGTCTGTAAAGACACCAGAGATGTACAAGTCGTATCGTGAGAGGCAGTAAAAAGGGTATTTACCTAAATGTTCAATCTCATTTCATACCCCGTACGAGCTGAAACTGTAATTATGCCAGATGAAAGCACATCCTTTTTTTTTCTATTTTCAAACTAATTTGTGCAGATTATAGTTTCATTATGACGACAGGCTTTAATGACATTTACAGGACGTAGCAAGCGACAAAGCAAAAAGTGAGCTGTCGTGTTTCAAGAGAAAATCAAAAGCTTTCAACTCATTCACTGCCTTAAAACAGACACATCTTTCAGAGGATCCATACAATAGTGCCGCATTTTCCTGAGAGTATCTGGCAAACTAAGTAAATGCATACCAGCCAGGAGGCAGCAATCTAAATAACAGTTCAGGGATCAAGCAATAAAGCCGATGTCTCATCAGAATCTCCACTTGCTTGGACTGTATTATTCATCACAGTGAAAAGTTAAAAAAGAATAAAATTAGTGCCCTGACACTGAAATAGAGTTTCTTCAAGTTACTGAAAAGGACAAAAAGGAAACATTTCAGTGCTACTGAGTTTTTGGGAGATGAATTTCAGTGTATGTGTCTGTGGGCAACATGAACAAGGTGAAATGGGAAAAATCACATCCAGAATTCTTCTACTACATATCATACATTTGAAAAAACCAAACCAAACCAAACAAATCAACATTTTATGTCATGATAAAAATTGAAAAAGCAAATAATGTCAAAATTATTTGACAGCTTTCTTGCTGTCAACAAATTCCATCAAAAGCACTAAAACCGTCAGAGGGTTAATCTGTCTTAGTTTAATTTGACTTTTACTGACCTTTAGCCCAACGCCCTCAATCAGGACACAGATATAAAATGATTATTATTTAATTTGGTTTAGTTTCAATTAGTTTCCAGTTTGTGTTTTCTTGTTTCATTTTGGCTTTTAATCTTTAAAAATGGTTACATTTATGGAAACATTACATTTGGAAACATGTAAAATTGTTAGTTTGATTTTTTTCAAAAGTCTACTTTATATTTTTATTTTATTTAACTACAATGTTTTTTTCATATAATTTTTGTTTTTAATTTAGTTTTAGTTAACTACAATAACCTTGGTTCAGATGAAGAATCCTAACAACATCGGTCAGTCTCTGTCCTTCTCCACAGCATCAAAGCTCAGGGTCAATCTCCTTGGTGACCATGCACCAAACTTTGTACCAAAAAAATCACGGCTGCCTGATGACACATCATAATGGCTATAGGAACTGAACGGAAACAATAATATTTAGCTGAAGAATCATCTTAATTTACATTTGTCCAAGATTATTAAGTGATTGTCACGCAGTACATTTTGAATACGGTGAAAGAAATGATCCTAGATCATACTGTAAGACATCTCCACTGATGGCCACTTTCAGCATAGTGACAGCACTTCTAGTGAGTATGAAGTCAAAATGATGAATGGTGCCAGACCTTGGGAAAAAGAAAAGCCATACAGTTTAATGGAAATATTTGCAGGTAGGAGTAACATATTGTTAGTATTTGTTTGCACAATGAAAAAGAATAGTGTTTAGAAGAGTGTTTGTCACGTCTTTGAGCATACCTTTTCACTGCTATTAGAGGATGTTTGTCTGCAGTTTGTCTGACTTCTGTTACATTTTTGAGAGATCTGATCTCAATGACACAGCAGTAAGTTATCATTCCAATCACGTTGTTGTTGCCCTCTGCAAGAGAGGCACTGTGTGTGTTTGTTTGTGTGTATGTTTCATTGTAGCAATGTGTTTACCGCTTTCTGAAGAAAGTTGAGTGCAAAAGTGGGTCATGCTTGGGATAAGTGTTGCTATATTTGTCAAAGAAATCAAACCACAAAAACTTGCAGGGACAATTGTCCATCACGTCCACTACTGACAGTTTCTGTGTGACCCCATAATTGCCTTCCAGCCACAGATTTTGTGAACAATACAGAAGCCAGTGTTAGCAATTTGTTCCTTAAGCAGGTTAGCGTGGAGGGAAAAATAGCAATTTCCAACATTTCCTGCTCTGTTATTGAATGAAGACACATGTTTTTAAAACTGTGGTGCTAAAGAAGTACTTGTGTGCCATAAAAAAGAATTATTTTTTTTAACAACTGCAGCTCATTTGCTGTCATATTAAATAGAATATACAACTTAGCGGTTTAGAAGCTAAATTTGTCTTTCTTTTTTAAAGACCTGTGAGAAACAAATCACGTTCTTGGAGAAGTGACAGTCTACTAGTCTCTCACTCTGGCCAACAAAAATGACGTTAAAGCATTGATTCCCCTGAGTGCCATTAAGGTGTCCCTCTGGAGCTGACATGGGTTTAAAATATCACCTGATATCGCCAACTCATAACCTTCTCACTGTTTCTAACCTGTCTGCCGTTAACAAGGCCTGTTAAAGCCACATAAGAGACAAAACTCTACCACCTGAAAAGGTACAAATACTGTAGAAACCAGGTCATGAACTGTCAATCCCTTTCCTTTCACAGGGCAGAAAATAAGACCTGAACTGTGATAAAGCAGAGGTCAGGTCTACACTAATCTGGATCACCCTGAAACCTTTACCATGTGTTCTCCCTCATTAATAACTGAGTCTTTTAAGATAGATAGAAGGCCACAGTAGAAGTTAACACTGTGATTAGTTTATGCCAGCATGTTACACTTTGGTGTTATTTTGACCAGTTTCTTAACTCCCAGCTTTGGCTCATATGCAAAATGAATGAGCTCGAGGTGCAAGTCTTTGAGCAGGTCAGCGTCTGCATGCATCTCTAAATATGGGAGAGTTTCCCAGAAGGCCCAGACTCGTGGAGGGAGATTGATGCAACAACTGGAAAGCAAGAGATTTTCTGCAAAACTTGTCTGTTTGACTACTTCACCTCTGTAACCTCTGCTGTTGTAGTTGAAAAGAAATATATATGTTTTCCTTTCAGCAGCAACATCAATTATTTAAGTGTATAATGCACATCTCACGTATAAAAGTATGAACAATAAAAACTTATGGGACTGTTTACATTATAGTTTGTGCAATAACCAGTGCAAGCATAACAATGGCCCACCAAGGGTAAACTATGCAAGCATATATATGTAGTAAAGAGACACTTGAAAGCATTCTTTTTTTGCATGTGGTCCATCTGTAGTCCAGGCAATTTCAGCTGACTGTTATACAAGGTAGTCAATGTAGAGAGCAAAACCTCTTGGTGAAATATCATTTCAAAAGCGCAAGCTATTGTCTACAACAGAGGTCCCCAACCTTTTTTGCGCCACGGACCGGTTTATGCCCGACAATATTTTCATGGACCGGCCTTTAAGGTGTCGCGGATAAATACAACAAAATAAAACTAGTACCGGTACCGAAAAAAAGAAAATTTATTCATAACACACATGAAAAGACCCAGGAAAACCGAGTAAACGATAAAAACGATAACAAAATAACGCTGAAAACAGATAAAAACCCTGAAAACTATACATTTCACACCTGAGCCTCAACTCTCGCGGCCCGGTACCAAACGACTCACTGACCGGTACCGGTCCGAGGCCCGGGGGTTGGGGACCGCTGGTCTACAACAACTTAGCTTTTTGTTAGCTAATCAGCTCATGGTGTGACTCTAAATGAATGGAACAGGAATTCTTGGCCTTGATTAGAGTTATCCATTGTCTTCTGGCTACATATAACACACTGAAACTTTGGGTGTTGCCCAAGTCATTAGACGGGTTTCTAATTGGACCAAGGATATCTGAAATCGTGTTTGAGTTGATGTGCTCTCTTTTGTGTTAACGCTAGCACAGCAAGAGAAAATAGGAAAGGACAAAAAGAAAACTAAGCACCTCTCTCATTTTAGCTAATTCGAAGTCACCTCTGGCCTTTTATAGTTCTTGTAGTGAAGTTTTGCCACTGGTGTATATATTTGTTTCCTCTTCCAAATTACAGCACAAGTACAAAACACAAGTATTTTTAAATAGCCAAGGTTGCCCCTGACTGATTGAGTCCTAGATGAAGGCTGTCAAGCATGGGAAAGAAATCAGGGTGCCAAGCCCGGCATGCAGAGCAGTGGCACTCATGAAGGCACATCCGCCAGTCTGGTATAGAGCTACAGATTTGGGCATTGCATAGGGAGTACTTTAACTCTGTGATTAATGGGTAATGATGGGCTTTCAGCAGGCACAGCGGGACACTGCTGCATGGCTTTTTTCCCTGGGCTGTAATATTCAGGCAGTCGTTCAACAAACGTGGCTCATCAGGAGCTTAGTTCTTCGTTACACAATATACACTATATTTCTTTTCATGTCTGCCAGGGTTATCACATACAAGAAGATTTAATCTGCTGAAAAAGACAGTCAAAACATGAGACATAAAAGCTGTCTGTGGATTTAACAGCACAAACTGACTAACTAGAATAAAACTTGGATTTAGCTTCTGGTGTCAGTGCAAATGAGGACTCCTTGTGCTTGTGTCATTTTCTTGAACAGATGTTTATATCACCTGCTGTGTGCCAGCAGAAACATTTTAGGGTTTTCAGTCATGATCGTTCATTTTTCATTCAGAAATACAAAAACAAATCTAATACAAAACAAAAATCCCCAGCCACAAGTTGTTATACCAAAAAAAAAAAAAAAAACATAAAAAAAAAGCTGCTTTCCACTTTCAACACATAGCTCTACGTGTTTAATTTAGCATGGTTTTACACTGGATGCCCTTCCTGACACTTCCCCAAAGGGGACTTGCATCTCCAGCTGGAAACAAACCAGCAACCTTTCGCTTGCCAAGCAAATGTGTTTTCCACTAGACCACAAGTTGTCACACCAGTCAGTAGTTAAAAAAGAGTAAAGTTAATGCTTTGGAACACCTGCGTTACCACCCATAATGTGGACCGGCCAGACTCTAGCAGTTCATTTTGAGAATACCCACCAATGTTGGAGAGTTGTGAGTTGCCTGCTAAGACCTGGAATTGTTTAAAATCTCTCCAAGCTGATATGCATGAAATTTATTGGAAATGGTTGCAGAATTGACTTAACTAAATTTTATATTGCAGGCTATACAGCAGGGTACAAACTGCTGGTTCCACTAAAAAAAATAACTTCTCCTGCAAATATCTAAAAGGATCTGCACCGTTTTTGAAACAAAAAAAGAGAAAACTTTGGGCAGTTGAAAACAAGATGAACTTGAACCAGAATGATGGAAAAAGAAAGGTGTGGAAAAGGAAAGGAACAGCTTGAGCTGATGCATATCACATTATCTGTCAAACATGGTGAAGACGATGCGATGACATGAACATGTTCAGTAGAAAGTGGCAGTAAACACTACTGGAACTGGGTTGCCAGTGTTTATTGATGATGTGACTTTTGATAGAAGCAGGAGGATGAATGGTTAAGTGTAGAGGGCTCTACCCCCCCTTAGATTCAGCCAAATGCTTCAAAACCGGATAGTACTTCACAGTGCAAAAGGATAATGACCCAGAGCATTCTGCAAAATATATACTTTTCAGTTATTAAAGGCAAAGACCTGAATACAGACAGCAATGGAAGGGCTGCAGTAAAGGCCTAGCAGAGTGCTGTATGTCAAGGTAACACAGATGATATCCATGTTCTAAGATTTAGAAAGTTTGCTCGAATGATTTTCATCCAAGCATTAAAATACAATTATTAGATGTAAACTTGCACTATTTTTGTCCAGTTAACTTGAGCCCCTGAAAATGGGAGGGCTGTGTATAAAAATAGCTGTTATTACATTTATTATAATCATTATTATTTTTGTATATCACCGTGAATTGAAGCTGAAAGTTTGCATTTGAATTGCATCTTGATTCTCTTATTGAAAAATCCCCCGTGGTACACAGATGGAAAATTACAAAAATTATGTCATTGTCCAATAACTAATGGACATTACTTTTGTTACACCCCAGCCCAGGGAAAACCGGTGTGCAACGTAAGGAAAAAAAAAAAAAAAAAAAAAGGAAAATGCCCCCACACTCCCTTCTCTCAAGGAAGACGAAGCATGGCCAAAACAACAAAAAAACCCTCTAGAAATGAAATAATATTGACAACTATTTACATCTATTTACAACAAACTATTTACAACACGGCAAAAGCTTCCAGATTACAAATTCACACGCAGCCACATGCACAGTTCGTTGGGAACAGGAAGTAGGCAGGGGCATGCCAGTTGAGAAGGGTCCTCATTTATAGCCGGCCTCTCCCAGTCCTCCACCAATGGTCAGCCTCCACCTGGAACTCACATAGCAGCAATAACACAGGACACAAACTATGCCCCCCTCTGGTGTGGCAGACAAAAAACACAGTACAAAAAATATCCATAACACTGATCATAACACTTTATATATGAGAAGAAGCTAACAGTTCTGTAATATATCTCAGAACATTTAATGTGCTGCAAATGTGTGAAAAAGGAACAGAGTGAATAGTCTTCACAGATGTTACAGGATCATCTGCCTGTTGCTACTGTAAACACTCTGAGAACACTGCACATTCTGAGTAATTCCTCCACTTATATTTGAAAGAACTACACCATGATTTCTAACACTGTCACATTAACTGAAGCACTCTTCTAGCTCCAGGGTGGTTTTTTTGTCCGAAAACCTTTTTTTTTTTTACCATTTTCCCACAATCTCACTGTAACCCTTTAGGTTAATTTGTCTACCCACCTGCTTGCAAACCTCTTTTTGATGCCCCGTAGATTTAAACTTAAACAAGCATGTTATTTTCATCTAAAAGCTCTTTTGGTTGAGAAAATGAAATAGTCATTTAGTTATTTACCATTAAAAAAATAATCTAAGCATTCCTAAAAGCAGATCACGTAGTATTTGCATTTTAAATATATTAAAGAAGAAAGTCTGAGGCAAAGACACATAATGAGCAAGAGATTGTGTTTGACTTTTTTTTGTTGCATCTCTCTCCCCTCACACCCAATCAGTCATGGGAGATGGCCGCCCTGAGCCTGGTTCTGCCAGAGGTTTCTTCCTTTACCCTTTCCACTGTCACCAAGTGTTTGCTTATAGAGGGTGTCTGATTGTTGGCATTTATGACGATCTTTACCTTACAATATGGAGTGTCTGTCATGGTCTGCGGTGGGTGGCTGGAATTTCCATAAGGCTCCTGAACTGACCTGGGATCCGCCCCTGGGCAGGGCCAACTCCAGCTCCTGCACACCTGGAGCCTATTGCAGGCAATCAAGCCAGAGGGATTTAAACCACACGTTGATGTTCACTCACTGCCAGTTCGTCATCAACACATGTTGGTAACAGCCCTTATACTTCAAGTTCTTGCTGTGATCTATCTTGTTAACTTGTGCTGCAGTTGCTGTATTCACCTTGGCTCACGCTCCACCTCTGGACTCAGGATACCAAGCAATCATTCTGAAAATCTCTCTGTGCCTCACCTGCCTGCCCTCCTGCCATCACACTCCATCTGAAGCCCCGGATCTCAGGCCAGCCTTTCCACACCACTCAGCCTCCCCTGGATTCTCATCACCCCCCTCTCAACACTCTATGTCCCCTACTGCAAGTAAGAGTAGCAATTCTTACAACTGGCCACTTCAGAGCTGCCTCCACTACCTCCCTAACTCCTCTATCTTCTCTCTTCAGTGTGACTGTTCCCTGCTTAGCTCCACTCCGCATCTCAGGCCTCATTCCCTCGCCCTAGCCACGTTCCCCAGGCCACGCCTCGTCAAACTCCACGTCTTATTGTTTTTTTTTTGTTTTTTTTTTTTGTGTCTTTGCTTTTTTGCACTTAAACCTAATAAATTGTTACATCATCTGCTGTCTCTGCTCTGGGTTTCTGCACCTGAGTCCTGTTCAGTACAGGCCACTCGGCCCCGTGACAGTGTCTTGAGGTGACTTTTGGTGTGCTTCGGTGCTATATAAATCAAACTGAATTGAGTCTAAGATTATCTGGCACTTTTTTTTTTTTTTTTTTTTTTTAATTTGGTAATTAGTTGCAATTAGGAAACATTTGTGATTTGGGTTAAAAGTGATTATTTTCCAACATTAAACATAACTTAGTATGCTCATTTGAGTAATTCTGCCCAATTTCGTGACACAGGTGTATGTATACGGTGACCACTGTGTACATCGGCGTACCCTCGCCCTTACGTTGCTTGTGTGTTTCATGGCATATAGTGTGATGATATCTGTGCTTCTTTATGTGGTATGGAGTTTTTTGTGTTTTCTCCTCATGATGAATCACTTGTTGGAAGTCATCATGGGCAGAAACCCTTTTTCTTCTCCTGACTTTGCCCCTATATGTTACATATTTCACTATCTATCCCTGTTTTTGCTGCCTGTCTCCCCAATGTAAGTTTGTATACTGTATGTATTGCCTGTATGGTCGACTAGGTCTGTCATTTCAGCTGCAGGCAACTGCAACTGACAGATAAAGCTTATCCTTAACCTTATTTCACATGAGAGTTTAATTGTTAAAATAGAACTATATGTCATAACCTATAGGGAGCATAGACTTCTATATTTAGATAAACAGACTGCCAGTGTAACTATCAAGCTACAGTAGATACAAAGAGTAACTGCGTACAGGGAGAATCAACCGACCTGACTTTGTCCACAGGTAATACAATCTGCCTACTAGCACCTCTGAGCTCACTATGTGGTTAACTATTGGCAATCAACAGAGGCATTTCACGTGAAAAAGAAATGTAAGTGAATTAACAAAAATCTGTAATCTCACACAGACACATTCTTTTTCTAGATTGTCCTCGGTTGCCTGTGGGTGGGAATAGGAACCCCTGCATAAATTTGCTGTGCTTCAGTAGATAATTCCACACATGATCCTGATATTTATAAAGAAACAACAGACGGATAAATAAATAAAGTGGACAACACTGTGCATTTTAATTGGCTTTCTTTTCCCTACACTTAATATTCTGAGAGGCAGGAATTTTGTAGCCTGTAAACACCACCGCCTGTCTAAAAACAATTTAAATTCTCTTTCCCTCCCCTTTCTGCTGGCTGCTCTGCAACCTGTAATTTCAAATTACATGTTGTTTTACCCTTCAATTTTTTCGGGTTCTGGATCAGTGGATAGGCAGTGTTGTTTACAGTCTAATTTGAATAGGTGGAGGAGTGACCTGCATCCCAAAGCACCGTCCCCGGTGTGGAAAAGGCAAGCACTGTTGGAGCAGGCGATGCATGCTGCTGCAGTCTCTGAGCAGATACCTCTGTTCTTGCCCTCCCTAGTTTGAGTTGACGCAGGTAACCCAGACAACCTGACAATGTAGACAAAGTGAAGGCAGGCAGGGGAATGGACCTTAATAAGGACAGGCCCCAGAGGAAAGAGCACTGGAGCAGCAGGGATGAGTTCGGAGAGTTGTGACGCAAATTCTTGTTATACAAACTTCTCATTTAGAGAAGACTCCCTGAGCTACGGTATGTTCATGTGGCTAATATAATGGGCTCCACTTTGTGAACTGCTGTGTCAAATTGCCGCTTGAGGCTGTAAAAAATATTTTCTCTGTTGTGACAAATAACAGCAGCCTTCTACAGACATTACCGATGTCCTCCACTCACAAAGTTCCGTTTGAAAACCTCTTTCTCACCTCCAAAAAACTGGAAGTTTCTGTTGTCTGAGCGGAGGGGAACTTCGCAGTTCGAGTGATGAGAATATCCTCGAATTTCATATCGGCTGCTCAGTTTAATAGGAGTCACACATGAACGCGGATGTGGGTCACTTTTAATGCCGTCCACCAACTGACTGGATACGTTTAAAGCCCATTAACTCTCCCGGTGTTGTAATTAGAGAACCCCTGCTCACGGATTGTGGACCATTCCTCCGTTCCTCCACATCCAGGCGAGGTGAGAGCGGCGCAGAGCACCAGACGGACCGGAGCGGGTTAGTGTGGGTACACGGAGGCGCGTCACACTCACGGACTCTGTACATCGCAACTCCAACACAAATGGATATTTACGTGGCTCTGTTATCCCTTTTCTTTTTTACCACACCAGGTAAGCACAAAGCCCGTGTTCACTCTTGTAGCATCTTATTGTAGCAGAAGCTTTTTTTTTCTTTAAATATATATAATTTCTTTTTCTTTACGCTTCCCAGTTTGCACATTGAGTGCAAGGATTCCAGAATTGTGGCAGTGCCTTTAATTTTTCAGTATTATTTCAGTTATTTTTATTTTCAATCACCTACAGTTTGCAGAGTTAGAAGACAGGTGATGGTCGTGGACACATACAGCACTCTCCCCCTTTCTTTTAGTGGGCAGCCTTAGCAGCATCTTTCGTGAAAAATAAAAACTGCGTGACTTTTTCTACAACCAGCCATTTTAAGTGGATAAATGCAGAAAACAGTGACCGGGTCTGTGTTTAAAGTGAATCAACATTGTTGTTAAAACACTGTCAGCTTCACTTCTGTCAGCAGATTGTCCTCTCACCTCCAAATTCTCTTCCACAGCTTTGGCTTTCGGTTCAGATCAAGACTACCAGCTTGATATCATCAATGAACTTGACCTGGCAAATGCCACCTATGGAATTACCCAAGTGGCGGGTCTTCACAACAGCAGCAAAGCCTTCCTTTTCCGAGGTAATGCACGCACTCTGACGTTTTCTCCATCAGTCGCGCTGCTCAAGTTCAAGAAATGGCTTTGTCTTCTCTCTTTATGATTACGCGCACTCACTCGCGCACGCTCTTTGTTTATTAGTAAGTGTGAGGAAAGCCACACGGCGCCACACCTTTTGGTGTCACCGGATTAGCGGGGATGCTGAGAGAGAACGCTCCGGGGAGCCTCTCTCATAATTACTCCACTCTCATTTTGTCCCATGCAGCAGATGCTCAGACTCTTTCAGGCACGCTGATGCGCTTAGTCTGTTAGACATCTCCAGCACTTTGAATGCTCCCAGTGATATCTACTGCCTAATGCCAACAACTGGTGGTTAATGGAAACCAGGCTGCTTTCACTGTGAGGATCCTGAAGGACGCACAGCATGACTACAGCGTTTAAAGCCTAAAAGGAGAAAAATGTCAAACTCAATTGGCAGTAGTTTAAAAATGATCAACCAGTTTAAATTAAATTTGAGCTTTGTTGTGGTTTGAGAGGGCTTACCGGTGTCACCAAATTGCTTTCCTATGCTTTGCTGGCTTGCTTCTCTGCACTACAAAAAAATAAAGACTGTTTGGCACAACTTGTACCGTCTTCCTGTAGCGCCGTCAGCTTTGCAGAGGCGGAATTGTTAGAGTTGTGGGACAGAGGAGAGAGTGTGATGCACCCGTGTTGGATGCACAGCACTGATAGAAGAGAGAAAGAGAGTCAAGATTACTAAGAAAGTTACAGGAGGGGTTTTTTTTTAGGTGATGAGTTGCTCTATATGTGTTTGTGTGCTTTGATTCCCTCTTCTGCAAGAAAAGTTAACAGCTATAGAGTGGAATTCAGTCTTTGTTCATGTTTTACTTTCCCGATATTCAAAAAGGCTTCAAGTCTTGTGTGTGTGTGTGTGTGTGTGTTGTTGGAAGTAAACTAGTAAGGTTTTTTTTTCTTGCATTACTATTCAAATTTAAAGATATGGGCACAAACACCAGCAGCTTGAATTCAAATTTGGTAGCTCTGGGTGTTGATACTCATATAAAGCAGAGTGGCAGTGTTTTGTGTGTATCTGTGTGTGTGCAAGTAGTTTTATTTTCTAGAGGGTTTGGCTGGATGAGCAACTGGCCCTGTATGAATGAGTGCAGAGCAGCTTGGCCAAGTCTTTCAAGTTGAAGCTATCCAAGATTCAGGGCTGGCGGGCATATGGGAACCTTACTTTTTACACGACCCACACAGGCCTACACCACAATCCTACTCCAAGCTGTTCTCCCCACAGTTTCTAGGCTTCCAGGGTCGAGGTGCAGAAGCCAGATAGGAAAATAGGAGGTCAATCCAATGGGGAAAACTGGACCTGTGACTGCTGGAGAGGATGCTTGTGTTGAGACCTATTTAACACTTTGCCTAAACTCCCACTACTTTCATGGCCCTGTAACCCAGATGGCTTCAGCCAAAGATGTAGCAATTACTGGGTCTCTTGTGAAATAAAAATGTAAAAAAAAAAGTTGATTCTTGAGCCACTGTAGCTGATTGGGTCAGAGATTATTCGAAATGACCTATTTACATTTTGAGCAATCATATTGTGCTCTGGTCTGAATCTATTTCATTTGTTAGATTGCATAAGTTGTAGACTAACGTGAAATTGAAATGTTGGGTAAATGGCTGGAAAATTGGGGCAAAGCGGCGTTCCAGTTAATGTGGATAATGCTGAGGGGAGTGTCTTTGGCTGGTACCAGTCTCAGCATCTTTCAGTTGGCAGTTGATTTAAAATCAAAAAACAAAACAGATGGTTTTCATGAGAAAATAGGTTTCAATATCACTTCTCTGTTATTATAATATTAACATACCACCACACACTGAAATCCAGTTTCTGAGAGGCAAGCAGGTGCAGCCACTGCTAAAAGGTTCTTAGTTGAATTTGAGACTTGATGCTGTGATGAAAAGAAACACAGATGCTAATAATGCTCTCCACTGTGCGCTGAGAGCAGGGAACAAAACTCAACTAATTTCTAAGATCTCTGCATTTTCTTTGTAAAATTTTGCACCTTTTATGAACAGGACTGTTAACATTGCTGGAACGTCTGTGATGTATTGAAAAAAGTTAGTTTGCCCAGACAAGTGTTGACCTAGTTTCTCATCCTACATTGGAACCCAGATTGTCAGCCTCATTACTCAGACCCCCCTCTGTCCCAGTGTTGGTTTACATTTAAAGTAATGGTGATTATTAGTTTGTATTCTTGTATTCCCCGTGGGTATAGTTTGCCTCTGTTGGTTTGTCACTTTTGTCTAGACTGAAATATCTCATCGCATAAGACCATCCCTGTGAGTCTGATAGAAGTGCACTCAGAGCTTGAAAATACAGTATGAATGTTCTGTAAAACACCTGAGTGACAGTTGAGTACGTTACAAGACATTCTTACTTCCCAGTGAACAGACCCTGATATTTTTCTGAAGCTCAGCTCAAAGCATTTAGTTTAAACCTGCATAAGTATAGCTGTTCAAAACTAAAGCCTAGTCTTCATGAGTCTGTCTCTAGACTCAAATTAGGCCATATCCAAATAATGTCTGGCCTAAATAGGTCGGTTCGAGGTGTATTGCTGTTGATTTTTCAATATTTCATGTGGAGCCAACCATACTTTATAGGCAGCTTTGATCATGAGTGCATCATTACTGCTAGATGAAGAAGAGTTTTTTGTGAGCTGTGAATTGTAAGGGAAAAGGCATTTATATTCTTATAGTACTATCAAATGTGATTGCTCATTAATTGGTGCCACATCAGGCTGGTGCAGTGTTGATCTCTTTTTGGGCTGAACTGGACTGGATGCAGTAGTTGTTTATGCTCTCTGGACAGCGTGTCTTTTGGTCACTATTGGGGTAAGTTATCTTTTTAAGTCCCAGTTATACAGGCCTAGAGACTGGTTTGTAACTGCCTGGGAACCACCGGTTGTGAGGAAAACATGAGGGTTAGTTGTTGAGTGGTGGTGGCAATTGCTGTGATATCAGTTGCTAAGCCTATATTGCCCAGGCCTAGAGACCAGTCGGTGCCTGATTGTCTGGATGCAGTCTGATAGGAACAAAGCAATTAGCAGGAGGTTTTTGGCGCAGTTGCGACCTGTTTTGCCCAGCTTCTAGCAACCACTCACCAGTTGTTCAGGGAATGGATATTTTGGTCTATCAAGACTGGCAGCTAGTCACTAGGTCAGTGTGGCTAAGGAGTTATGGAAACCATATCGTTTAAGTTAAAGTTAAATCAAACCCCTAAATACAAGCGGATACATCATCACTGTTATCCAAAGCATTTATTTTTTTACCTTGTAATAACAAGGCTCTGAAGCAAATATTATTTAAATTTTTTTATCCACCCAGCCGTTTTCTTTGGTATCTTCACAGGGCCAGAAACATGTCTTTTAGTCACACGATGGAGGGAATTTGCCATGCATAATTTTAATTTTGGTTGAGCGTGTGCTTATTTAATTGCATGAATCAGAACCAAATTTGTATTTTATACACTTTCAAGTAATTAGAAATTAGAACCTATTGTCTTTTATATTTTGCATTCAGTTGAATTGTTTTTTGT
This sequence comes from Rhamphochromis sp. 'chilingali', assembly GCF_963969265.1. NCBI lineage: Eukaryota > Metazoa > Chordata > Actinopteri > Cichliformes > Cichlidae > Rhamphochromis > Rhamphochromis sp. 'chilingali'. The sequence continues at coordinate 9,016,487 of NC_137933.1, forward strand.
TTTTTTTTGGGTTTTTTTATGCAGTATTCTTAGAACGAGAAAATCCTTATTTAATTGTTTAACCTCCTAGGACCTAGCGTCCACATATGTGGACATCACATTTTGGATTGTCTAGACCAAAATACTAAATTTTGTTCTACAAGGGCCTGATATCCACTTACGGGAACATTATATTGCCACTGTTCTATCAAAATTTAAAACGAATGTCCTCATATGTGGATCCCATTTTTGAAACCAAAATCATTACATTCATCAGGTCCCAATCAGCCCAAATAGCAAAGAGAAATTAAAAATGCATGCTATGAAAGAGTTTGGGTCTTAGGGAGCTAAGTTAAAGAGAAATACACTTTCGTGCAATATTACAATATCTCCTGGTTACACGTTTAACATTCTGCTTTATATCTTGCGGTGAACTTGGCATTGACTGAATAGCTCTTGTCATTTTAAACCCGTGTTTCTTCGTTGACTGCTCTGCTTAGAATCATTAATGTTAAATAGTTAAATGGTAACAACGAATTAAGCTTTGATTCCAATATACCTGAGATCTATCGACACGCCTTTTTTCAACCCTTTAAGCCAATTATCTTTAACTTATAGCAAATCTACAGTCCAATAGTTGGGACCATAGACGGCTTGTAATTAACGTTTAATCGACCTTTCTGTCGATTCAAAACATTTTTTCCCCACAGTCTTTTCTATAATAGAAATTGACACTGCAGCACCTCGGCACTGTTCGATACTTTCTTTAAAAATCTGTGGCTTATGCTTATTTCACTTGGATTACCATTTTATTATTTGAATTACTGCTTGTTTTTATCTCTGTAAATAACTGGTAAAACATGCTACATTGAATTTTAGTTGCAGGAAAAATTCTGCAGTTAAAAACATCAGCTGCAGCTCCACCCTTCAGTCTGCTTTCTTGAGCTTTCATTCAGTCAGAGTTTTGGTGCAGAGTGGAGGTGGGACAATTGAGAAGAAGTTGGGCCAAAACTCCTCTAGTCTGAGCCTGGTGTCGTTTGCAAACAAATCATAGAAAATTGCTTTTTTTTTCTACCCCAGAAAATATAAGAAGCCTTTTAGTAATGCAGAGGATCATGATGAGCAGGTTGTGGGAAAAATAAGTCAACAAATGCATTTAGTTGGTTTATTGTCACATCGCTCATATGGACTCTCATTGACTCATCTGCTCCCATTAATGTCCTCCACCTCTTGTGTTTGATCTGTACAACAAATAAAGTTTATAAATCACAAGTTGCTGTTTCATCAAGACTTATTTGTCACTTATCAGTTTTTGCACTGATTCAACGAATACGAAATTGTGAAGTGAAAAAAAAAAGTTAAACGTCCAGCTTCTTTACTAGATCACTTTGCAAGAAGCTGCACCTGCTGCTTCTGTTGCACTGTTCTGGAACACTGCTTTTTGGAAGGAAAACTTTATGAATCCAAGATAGGTGTATAAATATGTAAGTAACAGTATTTTATTAAGAGCACCAATAGTAACAAACTTCTGTGTCTCCACTGTGCCCTCTCAAACAACCGGGAGGGCACGGTGGGACAGGTTTGAATTTCAATACCAGCACAGAAAGGTATCAAGGTTAATGTGAATCAGCCTCAGCTAATTCTATTAATCACAACTTCTCATTTAATTCATATATTTTGTTCAACTAATGTAGTTACAAGGAGACCAAATAAAGGGAGGTCAAACTGCAGGACCATCAAATGAAGTGGAGTTTTTTAAGAATATTACATACATATCGCCATAAATCCTCAAACTGCTGACTGCTTTATATCTTGAATGAGACTGGGTTTACAATAGACATGATTTAACCTATTTGCTTATACTTTAAGGTTAGCGAATATGAATGTTTTTTCTTTTTTGTCTTAGTAAAGACAGCTGAAGCCTAAAACCATGTAACCATCTCTCCAAGGGCTCTAATTTTACAAATTAGTTCAAAGCTTCTTTGGCTTCTGTACATGCAAAATTTATTGCAAATGATGTGAGAGTAAATTTGAAAAATAGACAAGCAAAAAAAGGAAAAAAGAAAGGGGAAAAAAAAACAGACAAAAAATTAAGTCAAAACAAGAAAATCTAGAAATACAAAGGCACAGAAGGCATAGGTCACCTGGCCTGAAACCTTAGAGTCTCTGTGGAGTTCAGGTCAGACGAGTTGGCCTGCCAGTCCTGCACATTAATAACATTATCATTAAATCATTTGGTATTAGTTTTGACGCAGTGGACAGGTGCTAATACCTGCTGGAAAAGGAAATTAACCCTTGTGTGGTGTTCATATTTTTGTTACTCAGCCAGTGTTCATGGGTCTGGTGGACCCGCTAGAGTTTTGGCTTTCCAAATTAACACTATCAAACAATTTTATGTTAAATTACTCAACAGATGTTTATTTCATCTCAATTACAAGCCATATGAACAGCAAACATGGTTAATTTTTTCCCTTTACCTTTGTTAGATCACATTTATGAATTAATGTGCTTCTCGTTTTTTTTTTTTTTTTGTTTTTTTCATAAAATGTTATAAAAAAATTAATCAGTTATAATCAAGTGGAGTGAGTGGAAAGACACAACACATTTACACGTGAAGCAATATGTTTCACAACTAAATGGGATCAGCTGCTCATCAATGGTGACTAGGGGTGGGTTTTTATAATCGATTCATCGATTAAAATCGATTCTGGCTTGGATAACGTAAAATCGATTCATTAAAATCCTGAATCGATTTTTTAATATAAATTTATTTTGTCCGAAATGCCAGAATCTCTGGTGACATCTCACAAAATTTCAAGAACCACCAAACAGTAAATGAGAGCAGGTACAGGGATTCTGCACATAGACTTAAACACACAGCGCGACCCGCGGATCAGAATCAGTTAGATGTCGCCTTTCTCACAGTCGGGGCTGAAAGCCGACAGCTCGCTGATCCGGGTCCGCGCTTTGTGTTCACGTCCTTTATGCGCTGATTCTAAAGCTGTTAGTTTGATCTCTCTCCAAACAATATTGACCGAACCAGCAGCAAAAGAAGATCCAAACGCTTCACATAAACATCGTCATGAATTCACTCTTTTACTGTTTTGCTTCCATTGCGATGCGCAGCTCTCTCTCTCTCTCTCCCTCTCTCCCTCCCCCCCCCCCCCCCCTCTCTCGAACAGTTTCGCTTTCTTCATTATTCGCTTGCTTGTTACGCACAAGTCTACTGTTGTTTACAGCGCTGTCGGCCGCTGTTTTTTTCCCTTTTACATTCTTCCGAAAAGAAAACCTCATTTCTGCTGTTCAATACTGAACAAATTTAAACTTTTTAATATTATTCAAAATGCAAAATGCTTAGCCGTGTGTCTAATAAAACCGCTGTAACGTCAGAGGTAACGTTCATTAATTAATGGTTTTCTTTCGTTTTTGATGTACTGCAGAATATTTTTATAAAATCCCAGGCCAGGAAAATCACCTTCACGTTTTTCTGTGTTTTATCTTCAGCTACTTTGACACAAAGGCATCTGCTGTGATGCTCACACCTTGGATAAAGTCTTGCGAGTGTCAGCTTCCTTTTTATAGATACAAAAATATGTAAATGTTCTGATCTGAATTATACTTCTGACTGTCAAAATTTCCCAGATTTAAATCGAATCGAATCGAATCGAATTAAATCGAATCGTGGATCGAATCGATTTGGGACCTTGTGAATCGGAATTGAATCAATTCTAGAAATCAGTGACGATACCCAGCCCTAATGGTGACATTAGGCCCAGGGTTGTAAAACAGGGGGAGGTGGTGCACACACTTATCCCACACTGTCCTGATGGCAGCTAGCTTGTCTCTCTGCCGTTGAGCTGGTCTGTCGTCTCCGTTATCAAAACAGATAATCCTGGAAATTTTGTGGAAATTTTCCAGAGACATTGATGCACGGAAAGGTTCTTGCCGGTTTCTGCATCCCACAGGGATTCTGTGGATTCCCCTTTGGACCTGAAAACTCCTGCAAGGATAAGAACCCCAAAGTAGGCCTTTGGGGTTCTTAGATGAATTTGGTCTCCTTCCACATCTCTCCAAAAACACACCTTCCTTCTAGATTACTGCAATCCAGAATAATTTTCTGGATGGAATCTGGGATGAAAAGCTCAAATGAAGACTTGATGTCCTGCACATGAGTAACTGTCAGCCGTGTTGGCCCTGGCTTATCACAGTAGCAGCTCTGCAGGGTGGCTCATTTCTTGGGCAAGAAGACCATCCAATTTCACCAGTTATTGACATCCATATTTCTTCACTTGCTGTCTGGTGGGCTTGTTCTGGTCCTGGAGCTGGCTGCAGATGGGGTACTCGTCTTTGTTTTGTTACTAAATGGTGCTCAACCTCATCCTCTTCTTCAAAGTCACTGTCAGACTCTGAATTTTCAGAAATGCGAAATATTCTGAAACCTCTTTGTCAACATCATCATCCGAAGCCCCTCTCTCTTCCAAAATCAATTGGATGGCCCTCGCAGCAGATAATCTTTTGTCATCTTGATCAGTTGTGATAAAGAACCACACCGGCAAAGTCTTATTTATAGTATTATGCCCCTAATTGGCAGGTGGGACAGGGTATGAGAAAATAAAATTTGGATCCCTCAAGAAAGAGGGTAAAATGTGTGGGAATGTCAGAGCAGACGGTGTTGATAGTTGAATTTTCAACAATGTTGCAACTTTGTGCGAGAGCAGGAGGGGAAGAAAACACTATCAGCAGCACCAGAAAGGAGGAAGACAGAGTGTAGGAACACAGGACCTGCACTTTCAACACTTTTATTAGACCTGGGTCCAGTGGACCCGAACACCTTGTATGTAATGTAAATGCGTGGGGGGAGGTACCATTGAAAATTAGTTCGGATTTATGTTCTTCACAGAAAATAAGCCAAAGCCAATGAATTTCAGGTTGAAAAAATAATTAATTGTTTAATTTTTCTTTTGAAAAAAACTGAAAACGGGTCTCACGGACCTGAACACCATACAAGGGTTAAATAAAGGGGGATAGCAGAGCTACCATGCTCCCTGCTTCTCATGAAAACGTGACAAAAACATTTTGGGAGGAAAAGAAGAGCAGACACATGAACACTTTTAACACTTCATGTCTGATGACTAAAACTCAGTCAACTCTAAAGCTGCGTTCAAAATTAACACTGCCTCTGACAACTCTGGTTCGGGTATGACTCCGTCTAGCTTTGCTAAAAGAAAAACATAGACTTATGTGCTTCACTCTAGATTACAGTGGTCAGAATTTTAATAATAATGCTCTCTGAGTGCAGTTGGGAAAGTGATTCCCTGTAGTTTTTATGCCTGCCTTAAGGCAGGGCATAACAATTCCTGTGGAATACAATGATAGTTTCTCCGAACCCGTGGATTAGAAGGCTTCCTAATCATCTCTAGTAGTGTACGCTTTCTTTAATGGCATCTCACAATAATTAGAAAGAAGAAAGTTACAACTCTGATCTGACACCCCATCAGATGCTGTGTGTAAAACTGCTCATGTATTCCTTGTTTGGATTTGGTATAGGTCTGACTGACTAAATGTTAAACTATTTAAACTATCTAGAAAGACAGAAAACAGTTGCTACCTTTACTACAAACTGGTAAGCTGTATGAAAATTCATACAGCTGAGGTTGCTAATAACATTGGGAAGCAAGATGTTGTTACTCAACTTGTGTCTGTATTTCAGTCCTTTCAATTAAGCACTAGTTGAGTTTTTGATTTAAGAAAAAAGATTAACAAAAACAGATTTTGTTTTTGCTATGCTAAAACATATTTATGAATCTGCAGTGAATGTAGTTCAATAAAAAGAAGACACCAACTGGAATTACATGAAAATATTTAAGGTTAGCCAGAGTTACTAGAGCTACATGCTTTTTCTTCATGTATATTCTTTCCTCATATATCCACGTGAAGATAGGAAGCCAGGATCCCCCGAGTAAAGTCAGCAGGTGGTTCATGAAAATTCGAACATCCTTAGACACCCTGGAGATCATGGTGATGGGGGGTTGGTAGATTGTGTAACAGAAGACAAAATGACAGAATTTCAGGTATATTTAAAGAGCATCAAGGGACTGACCGGGCAGTCATATAATTGGTTCTATATAGTGAGGTCTGAAACGTGAATGTGTATCATTTCTCATCTTGTTAAACTAGAACTGGTGAAGAAAATTGAAAGCGAGAGAGAGGTAGACGTTCACCCATAGAGGAAAGAAGGAAGAACTAGAGGCAAGAGTAACCACATCTTAGGATAGTTTATTTTGCATAACTACAGTCTTTCGTTAACATTAAACATAGCAATGTTTCCATCATGCTTTAAGAACTAGTGTCACAGACATAATCCTCGGTTGGCACTGCGTATTGTGCTTCAGCCATGGAAGTCAAAGAAAATGAGCAGCTATGTGTAAAATGGTAATCAGCACCATAGTAGAGTGAACAGCTCCTCTCCAGACTCACTGCAGTTAAGTCGGGATGAAATTTCAAGCGTCAAACAAAAAGAAAGTTTTCAGAGCCTGGGAGTACACTGGTATCACTTATAAGAATAAACAAAAACTAACTGGTGCCATTTAATGATGTGTAGGTGACTTCTGCTTGATCATAGAATACAAAGTGTTTGAGTAGAGTAGGATTGTCATGATACTAAAATTTCAACATGAAAGGGGAATGACAAAAAAATAAGAACCTTTTTGTATATAATAACTTTTAAAACATCTAGTAACTGTAGGGGATACATATTTTAAGATTATATTCGGTACTTAGCAAGCTTAAACCCCCCGAATAATATATTTTAGCTTTATTTTTAACATAACTTATTTTATTGGTAACCAAACAGAGTTATTTGGCTAGGCTGCCATTGTCTCTTGTAACTTGCATAATATTTGTCAGCTTCAATCTGGGACTTCTCAAGAAACTTAACACATATATTAGACACAAAGAATTTGTATCATCTTAGGTTACTACTGTCTAATGTTACAGAGGTGCTGGACTGATAACATTTGCTACCTAGCCTATCGTTTTATCATAGCCGCTAGCTAATGATACCAGACGGCTAACTGGCCTATCAAGTATTTGCTAACAATTATACAGCTAATGTTAATGTGTGTACTAGCCAGATTAAAATTTAGAAGTGTTTAATATGTCGATATTATTGAAGAACTACTGACCTCTTGAAATTCCTAATAAAATGTTGTCCAGTGTTGTGAACATCAGCTACTTTAGCTGCTAGAGAAGGAGGGATTGCGCTGGTCTGCCTGCATTTATGAGGCATCGTGGGGCCGTGCACTCCATCACTTATGCAGTGAGGAGGCGAAGACAAAGCTGTTGGTCTCGATACTGTTGCAAATGAGTAGCTAATCCCATAATAATTTTAGTATCGATTTAGTATCAGAGTATCTTTTGTTTTTCTTAAACAACCCAGAGTAGAATTAATTTTAGTCCCTAAAAATGATTGGGGTTGACCTTCAAGAGAGCCAAATAATAAGCACAGAGGCTGCCTTTGTGCATAGTTTCTGCTAATTCTTTGCATTTTCTGTGCTACTAATTCTCCTGCAGAGCCTCATTTAACTACCAATTGTCTTTTAATATATTAAGCAGTGCTTCAACTGCTGTCATAACTTCTGGTGATGGGTGTCTGTAAATAATTTAATGTGATCACCCGATGGCTCATTTAGTATCAACAGTGACTAAATCCATCAACTCTGCGTAAGTAACAGAGTTCGTGATTGAACTGATGGCCAGTTTTATCTGTCTCTTTACAGATAGCTTGTTGAACCACAACAAAAACAGAAATGCCTTGAACCTAAGATGTTTGTTCTTTACATTTTTTTTTTTTTTTTTTTTTTTTTTTATAAACTATTGCAGGTTTACCCTCAGGTAACTGTAGAGGGTGGAAGGTTAACAAGACATTCACATCCCACCCTGCAGGTTTCCTTTCTTCTGAGCATATCAGCACTGTGCATGTTACTCCTGTTTTAGAAAGTGAAAATATGCCAATCTTTGATGTGCTCTGGTGAAATGTTATCATGCTTGTGTCAGGCAATTGGGCAGGCAGAAGGCTTGGCTCCACTCGAACGGATCTGTCTGTTCTCTCATGGCGGATAGAAGACTAAGCTGTATATAACAAAACAGAAAAGGAAAAATGGCAAATTAAAGAGCCAGATTTCGCTCATAATTACAGATCCTGTACTGAAATTAGACAGTAGGTGGTATAAGGAGGAGAAATAGGTGATGAAACATTTTACAAATCTTGATAAATACAAACACACCAGAGGCACAATATGCTGTTCTATTTTTGTCACAGGTTGTTTTCTGTACTAATTCTGCAGGTTTATAGCATGATGGCTAGAAACTGGGAGATTTCAGTGAGGTCTCATTCTCTTCTGCATCCATGGTGTTGCTATTTATACCTCCCCCCCCTCTTCTAACTGCAGAGCAGAGCTGGGCTGCATATGGCATACATATTACAGAGGGAGCCCCGTGCTGCCAGGCCCGAGAGGCTGTGGGCAGTTCACAGGCTACGAGCAGCTAAGGCAGGCTACAACTCTAAAGTCTACAGTGCACAATCCCAGCCGCTGAATCCAATGGAGGCTATCAAACCTTTCATCTTTTATGTATGAGTTTCCTGGCTGTCCTACTGCTAGAGGAGGCGAGACACTGGTGCCACCTCAGAGGAACCTCTATGGAATTATTCCATCTGAATAATTCATTGTACATGAGTGCGATATCTTTTAAAGGGACAGACCCCCCCCCCCCCCCCCCCCAAAAAAAAAAAAATAAAAAAAAATTAAAACCAGTATAGGTCGATCTATTTTTAGGTACAAGTGCCATTTACTTTAAATGTGCCATTTTCATTTAATGTGAGAAACGTGATCTTATCTGGCACACATGAAATCCACAGCATCATTGTCTTCTAGGATCAGGATCAATAATCAGAAATTACTCTGAAGTCACTTTGTGGTATTGAAGCTTAATAGTAATGCTGTTCTGTAGAGTTTGGTGGAGAGTCCCAGATTTAAACCCAGTGGAAGTATCCCCCCCAAAGAGGGACAAAAGGACCCTCTGATGATCCTCTACCTAATCACATGAGCCAAGGTGTGAAAACGGGTGTGGGTCAGTGTTATGTTTTTATGAAATCACTGAAATGTTAGAAGCATTGCTGAGTAGCTTACTAATGTTACTATGAGTTTTAAGCTTATGTAATGTTAATTACATTACATAAGCTTAAGCATTTATTTAACATTAGCTATTGCAAACAATTAAGTCTACGGAACAGGAGATTTTACATACCAGCTGTCTCAAGGTCGAATTTCAAGGTCTTTCATGATAACATGAAAACGATAATACTGTGGATGTTGTTGAATTGAATCTCACCTTAAATTCATTGAACATATCTCAGTGGTCTTTTAGGTACTTCACTAAAAGGAACACATTTCCTCTCTTGGGCTAAAAACCATGACCACACTGAATTTATATTGTATTTTGTGAATCAGCTGTTATCCAAATCTTAGTGGTTTTCTTACCAGTAAGTGTGGACAGAACGATCACCATAACTCTACAAGTCACACTCTTCCATGTGCAGTTTTTGCTGTGCTTGAGGGTACCATTTTTGTCCTTCTTTACCATGTAACAATAGGCTAGAACACTTGTATAAGTATACTGCCCCTGTTAGTTTTGGAATAACTGTATCCTCTATACATGCTGCTTGCATATGTAATGTTCCAGAAATGTTGATTTTTAAATCAACATTTTTAAAGATTGTCTTCGCTCAAAAGTTGGTTCTAATCTCTGCAGGATGTAATCACAGAAATTGTCAGCCTGGCTCATCTAGCTTATTCTTGTGCACCGTATACACTAACACATATATGCACATACATGGTAGATAGTTACTTCTTTAGTAATGCCACCACGCACTGCAGCATCCCTACAGAGTTCACTGCACAGAAGGAGGCTGGATTGTTTTCTCCTTTAACGAATCATGTAGTCTATTTTTATGATTCAGACAGTAGTCAACAGTGTTTCTTTGTCTATATGGAGCCCTTAGATTTTTCTTTTATGAACAATGCAAGTATGAAACTGACTGTTGATGTTGCATTATCATATCTTATACCTTAAAAGGTCTTAAAAGTCTGGTTAATTATCACACACAGGGAAATGTCATCTACGATACAACACGCTCATGCTTAATTCCACAGCTGCATGACTGGAAAGTAGCAGAGTAACCTCAGCATGGAGCAATTAAACCCTGTCTATTTATCGCTGTCTCAAACTGTTCATGGAAGGTGTAAGAATGAGCCTTCAGCACCTTCCAATCTCTATCAGAATCCTGATATAATTAGCCCTGCTTTGTTGTGCCTGGGGCCATTGTCTTTCTTTTGATAGTATCACACTCACATTGTAATTGCATTCACTTTCACTCTGGTGGCTTTGTAACCCATCACAGATTGGATCTAGAATTTGTTGTGCTATGGCTAATTACAGCTAATGACCTTTTGGTAGCGCCTAAACACACACAAACCCAAAAAGCAGCAAAGAAGAAGGATATAATAATACTAATACCATACCATAATTTATTTTTATGGCACTTTGGTCGACCATGTGTTGTTTTTAAAGTGCCATACAGCTGAAATATAAAAGTACAATAAAAACTATAAATACAATAAATACAGTAAATAAATAACAATAAAATAACAGTGTCAGTCAAAAGAAAGCGAATCATAAAGAGTTTTTAACCTGGATTTAAAGACCACCGCTGAAGTAGATTGCCTAATGTGAAGAAGAAGAACATTCCAAAGTTTTGGGGTCACAATTGAGAATGCTCGGTCTTCTCTAAGTTTCAGCCGCTATTTAGGAACTGAGAGCAACAACTGCTCAGCTGACCGGAGTGAACGAGGGGGGACATCAGGCTTCAGCAGATTGGACAAATATACAGGCGTCAGACCATTACAGGATTTAAAAACCAGTAAAAGGATTTTAAAATAGATCCTAAATTTAATTGGAAGCCAGTGTAAGGAGGCTAGAACCGAAGTAATATGCTCAAATGTTCTTTTACCAGTTAATAAACGTGCCGCAGAATTTTGCACCAGTTGCAGGTGTGACAGAGTGCCCTGGCCAACTCCTATTAAAAGGGAGTTGCAGTAATCCAAGCATGAGGTAATAAAAGCATGGATGACAGTTTCCAAGCCCAAGATAAGGCTTAACCTTTGAAAGACATCTGAGGTGATAGAATGAAGATTTCAAGACCCCATTTAAATGGTCATCAGAACAAAGTGCAAGGTTGATTTTTACCCCAAGATTAGTAACCAAACTCTTCAGGTGCGGGTTAGAGCAGTGAAGTCAACATCTGGGGTACCAGAGGAATTATTGGAAACAAATAAAATTGTTTCCGTTACACGTTCATTAAAATTTAAAGAATAGAAATTTTTTTTAAATATTTAAAAAAAAAAAAAAAAAATAGTGCTTTTCTACTCTACTTGAGCCTATAGAGGCTTGTAGCATATAGAATAAATGCGCTTTATACTACAAGTCTCATTCACCCATTCACATATATTTACACAATAACTTTTTTCTATGCTTGTTTTCCCTCAAACATTCACACATATTAACACTCCGATGAATCAGGATGGATCAGAGATGAACTCATGGTTCAGTATCTTGCCAAACGATATTTTGGCATGTGACTGGAGCAGCCAGGGATCAAACCTGATTGGTAGATGACCTGCTCCACCTCCTGAGCTATAGGCACCCCATTATTTTAATAATAATGTCAATGGAAAAAATTACGTTATTTAACTTTCATTATTTCGCATATCTTGGTATCAACATGTTCTCATCCCACCGTGTAAAATACCAACAATTGTCACAAGTCGTTGGTATTTTACATGTTGGGAATGAGAGCAGGTCGGAATGAATCTATAAATGTGTTTTATGTGTGAAATGAAAATAATAAACGTAACAAAGCATTGTGTGCGTTAAATCTGTTCACTTTCAGATCCTGAATCGGTTTGGAAAACACTCTGTGATGGCCACAAAGCTATTAAGGCTATTTTATTGTTGAATTATCAGTGATACTTTGATGTGTTTCTGTTGGAATGGACGGTTTGTCCCCTAAAAAAACTCAGGGAACTGGACAAGTTACAGGACAAAAGAAGTGGCAGGCCTAAAAAATATCTACAGCAGATGAACAGTATTTGAAAGAGATGTCCTTAAGAAATAGATTTTTGTTGTTGATGTTGTTGTGAGTTTTGTTCGTTTGTTTGTTTGTTTGTGACACCAAAACTAAGTGATGCTGTAATGCTGCCAGTGTTACTGAAGTTGATCCATCTACTTTTTGCTGAAGTGTCACCAGGAATTGTTGCAGAAAGTATGGCCGTTAGGAATTAGGTAAACAAGAAGAAAAGAGACAGATATGCCAGTTTACACAAGAAATAAACATGACAATATGCCTTTGGGAGTATAATCAATCCAAATTTGAAAAAAGTAACAACACGCTAATAATGCAGTAAAATAATAAAAATATTATTGAGAGGTGTAGGATCATCGTCATAGAGACTGGAACAAAAGGCAGCCAACATCTAAAGAAAAGATTTGGACTGTCTTTCAAGAAGCCTGGAGAAGAAATTACAAATTTGGACTGTGAGAAACTAAGGGAACACCAAATACTTCATTTTTGGCTTGTTAGAATTGTACAAGCTAATGTAATTTTTCTTATATGCAAGTTTTTTTCCATGTATGTTTGCACATGTTTTAATACATTGCTGCACCTGTTTCCCAAATCCAACCAAAACATAAAGAAAGTGATCTTTAGTGATGGTACTGAAGTAAAGTATATTGGGAGATGGCATCCACTGGGCTCATCTGCCATGATTTGGTCATGGATTAGCTGTCAACACCAATGTGGTGGTTACCAAGACAACACTGACACCATTACAGCTTCACATTGCTGGTAATTTACCGTACTGCAAGATGCAACCATGGCAGCTTCAAGGCAAAAAGTGTTACTGACAGCCTTTAAACTCAAGCTGAGGCCCCTAACTTGCCAGAGCGAATGCTGATCCTATCGCTGTTGCCATGTGAACACCTTGCCAGCACAGTCTGGATGATTTTCCTCACTGAAGATGAAGAAGTTTCTCAATGCCTTTAGACAACTTCTTCATCACTGCTCTATCTTATAAATTCTTTTCAGATAGGATGCTTACAACTCTCGCCTCTTTTCATCTCTATAACATTGAAGCTATGGAGTATGGATGTGGAAGACATAGTTTGACAGGTGACTGCCAAACCTTTTCAATATGCTTATATGAAAACTGAGACATTGATATTGTATGCATAAATCTATATACGTGAGTAACATACACATTAGTTATGATTGAATTTGATTGCTGTTATGTATTTAACCTGGACTGAATAAACTGTAATGTTATTACATGTTTGGCTTTTAATAGTGCTGTAATGATGGTTGATTGTCAGTTTACTAGTCAGTGTAGTGAATGTTACAACAGTCTAGTATATTAAATGTTTTTATGCTGTTGTGTGTGTGTGTGTGTGTGCGTGTGCGTGTGTGTGTGTGTGTGTGTGTATGCGATCACTTTGATGAACCAACATAAATTCTGTTGGTTAAGTGTCGCAGTTCTGCTGATTGTTGATGACATCTGTGGCGCTCCTCTGATTTACAAGTGATTACTTAATCTTTGATATTGTAACCCAGTTTGACATTCTGAGAATGCCAGGGCCGATATTTAGGGGCAGCTTGTAAATTCAGCTGCTACTGTAGCGAGATGTAATGCAACATTTAAAAAAAGCTCAGAAGGCTGGTGCAATAGGGCAGCAATATTGATTCATGTCCACACAGGTTTAGATTGCATTGAAACTGAGATGACGAAAGCTTGAAGCGGAATACACGAGGAACAAATCCCTCCTCTAGAGCAGTGGTTCCCAAATTGATTGCCTTCAGTTAAGTCTAGATGTGCTATATGGTTCTGTTTTAACCATTTGTATTGCTATCAATTTAATTTTTGTTGATCACATTATTGGCTTTTAATTTTCTAGTCAAAGGGAAGTTCATTCCCCCAGTTTTATCAAAGGCTGATTGGAAAAAGGATAATAACATTTGGAAGATGGACACAGGATGGGGAAGCAACAACAACAACAAAAAAAAGAGTTAAAATTTATAGCCAAAGATACCTCAGTTATGACTTCAGCTGAATCAGGGATGTCAGCTGGCTTCAGCCTCAGTGAATCATGTCTCAGCATAAGTTGGTTGAGGCTACCGTGGTTCCAAGTAGCTGAAAATGGACAGTGGTGCCTTGACTTACAAGTTTAAATTGTTCCGTGACGGAGCTGGTAAATCAAATTACTCGTATGCAAAATCAATTTTTCCAATTAAAATTAATTGAAATGTTATTAATCTGTTCCGGACCCTCTTAAAACACAGCATTTTTGTACATGTAGATGTGCTACACTCGTACTGTTTCACACAGGTGACTACAAACACACCTTGGTTATGTTTTTTGATAAGTTATTTCTTTAACTCAATGCACACCCATGGTTGGAAAAATTACGTTTTGCAAAGTAACTGCAAGCACAAATGCAAGCACAGCATTGATGCTTCCACTGCTAGCTAACCGGTTAAAGTGAGTGAGGCATAATATGCTTGGTAGATGCTGCAGAGTTCGCTGCACCAATTAGCAGAGGGGTGTGTGAAGCTGGCTCGCAACCCAAATTTTAGCTCTCAACTCAAAGCAAAGAATCGGCCAAGTATCTCGAAAATTTCGTTAGTTGGGCCACTCAAAAGTCAAGGTACTACTGTACTTGGAAACCAAACATCTCTGAGAGAGACCACAGTGGGACTGTGTGAAGCAACCTGATAAGGCGATGGAAGAAAGTTACATCCTAGATGGGCAAAGCAAGCAAAAACACACCCAAAAGGTGGCATTACACGTCCCTTAAAATAAAAAACGCTAGGGTGTAATTTTCCCAACTGGAGCAAGATGACGAGGCAGAACACAACGCAGCAAGGAACAATCATAAGTGTCCCCTAATAACTTCATTGAGTTTAATATTTCCTCTGAAGTGCAGCATGACTCGTACTGTTTTCAGAGAAGTTGTGTGTTTTTATGAAATTTGCATCCTTATTTCAGGAGGTTTTTTGTATTCAGCTCTTCACAGGGTAATTAGGAGGCTGTGGTCAGCTTGAGTTAATGGCGGTTAACAATGGATTCAAACTGTGATCGTTTTTCACAGGAGAGTAAAAAGAGAAAATTTATTCATAGAAAAAATTCAAATAATCTTGCAGCCTCTTCCAAGACTGTTACAAATAGTGCTCAAAATACACATAGATAACACTGTTCCTCTTTCATTTGTTATGCACAAAGCTTCGGAGCCAATGTTTATACCCAAATCTTACTCTTCTGTTGGATCACAATAAGTTATAATTGGGAACGTTTTTATTCTGTATCTCCCTAGATTTACCAGACATGTGTCAATGCATCATAAAATGAAATGTTCCAATATTTCTGTTGATATCACTCGTTTTTTAAATTAAATTTGTTTCGGTTATATATTAATTTTTTTTCTCTTTACTTTCATGCATTTGCAATCATATGCATTTCCAGCCACTGAAAGCATTGATTCAGAAAGTTTTCCTATGTTGCGGAGCTGTTGTTAGTCATTTAACTTGAGGTATTCTGATAGTCTTGTGTCTTGTGTCCATTCCTATTCTCCTCTAAGGTAATGTAAATATCAAGAAATGTCAAATGCTGAACAAATGAGAACATGGTTCATCCAGTCTGTCCAACAGATTGGATGAACCAGGGTTGGTTATGATCATTCATGTGGCTAAACATAAATATGGGTATACATCTGTATAAACATCTGTATATCGTGGAAACATCTGCAAATTTTCTTGTCACAGATAAATTAATGCACTAGAAGTATATTTGATTTTCAAGAAGGAAATTGGTAGTTGGTAGTTAAACATCATTGAGAGTCTCTCTTTATATTTCAGAATGTGAAAGATACTGTGGCTTTAATTGCAGCTATAGAAACAGAAAAGGGACACATTGCAACTTTGTATTGCAAAAAAATCTGTGACATGATTGGTGAAACTTTAATGGAAGTTGGATGAGTGGTACATTTTGGCACAGTAACTGTAGTTTTATTACAAAATATAGGCTGTAGAATATAATAGAAAGGTCTTCCCCCACTGGTCAGACTGAGAAAAACAACATTTGTGGGTCCTAATTTGTTATCAGGCACTCTTTCATTACTGAAGGAGGGCACCAGTACCTCACATGGCAGAGCACGAGCACAAAGGCTTAAAGTCTGTGCTGCCACAGACTGCCACCTCCCGCCACTCTCACTCTCCTCCCTTACCTTTTTCTTTTAAGTCATCTCCTGCTTTAATAGAAAAAAAGGCAAAAAATAAACAAAATTCTTAAAAAGATCTGAGGTATCTTTGGTTAGTAGTAGCAGTGCTATTTATTTATTGATATTTTTATATAGCAAAGACATGTACTATACCTTTCGCAGTGATTTATAGCTTGAGCACGAGGAAGGGCTGAACACAAACTTCTCCAGTAAATGATCAAAGTACGCTGGAATTAAAAAAAAAAAACATGTGAGTGCAACCTGTCATTTTGTTTTGTCGGGTTAAAAGGGGAACAAGGAAACCAAAATGCAGTTAGTAATGCTGCTGCTCTTCTTGACTGCAAGCTTTTCATGTCGTACAGTTGTGTCTCTGAGGCAAGTTGCTTTGATGGAGGCTGAAGAGGCGTATTCAGCGGCTCAATAAAATGAGCTTGTTATTTGCTTCTTCAGCAGGCATCGCAACATGAATATGAAACTGAGGGATAAGTATGTATTTTTAAGACAATTTGTAAGCAAAAGAAAACATGATTTATCGTGTACCATGTGACTTCAGCTTTTTTATTCCATAGCTTCTGAATTTATAATTTTTCGCTGTGCACTGCATGCTGCATCTCAACAGACAATTTTAACTTGAATATCTAGCATTAAACAGGAAGTAGGTTGTACTGTGTTCTCTCAGCCTGCAGTGCCATAATGTACTGGGTTATACCAATAATTTTGAGCGATGAAAAAATAATAGAATATAATTGTATTTTAAATTTCAATAATAATAATCTAATTATAATAAATAATCACAATAATCTTCCAATTTAGAACTACAAGTTAAAAAAGAACTAACATAAATAAATCACACTTCAGCTAAATACTTCTAATTTATTTTCCCAAACCACACAGCCGCAGGTTGCCGACCCCTGGGTTTTATACCAATAGTGAAACTGAGTTTCTCACCTCAACCTTGTGCCAATCTAACACTGATAAATATCAAAATGCAGACTGCTGAACAGAGCTTATGGTAAAAATAAAATCCAGCTGAAACTAATTGCGTGTGTTTAACATGCTTTATATCCTCCCGAGGAAAAAATAATCTTCCCATTCAACTTCTTTTTGTGATTTCCTGCCTCTTTGGAGCTAATAGTGGCCACCCAAACACATGAGATATCAATAGAAAGCCCAGGATATCCTCTGTTTAGTACATCAGGACTTAGTACAGTAGCTCAAATAAGTCAAAAGCTATAGACCAAAAACAAAAGTCCATTATAGAGGACATAAATGAATAGGCTGGTCCTCAAGAGGATATGTCTGAAGTCCTTTGGTGGCATTGCCTTTACTATGCTAATGCTACTAATGCTACTGCGTTAGTGCATTAGTCTTATAAGGATGCAGAATAAATATATTTGCACAGTGTTTTTATACTAATTTAGACATTTACATGTTGTTACCAATTGTGGTATGCATTACATTGACATGGAAATAGTTAATTTTCTGGATAACAAACTATCTGACCATAATTGATCACCAGAGGATCAAGTATTCCTGAGGCTGATCCGCTGGACTGGTCAGCACGGCCAGTGTTGTGCCAAAAAGTGATTTCTGTTTCTGTGTTTCCTGTGTATAACACCTTCACTTATACTGCTAAATAGACTGTAGACAAGTTAAAGAAATGATCTGCTTATGACTACGACTCTGTTATTGTACCTGCACTGTAATCATTCCAGTCCTTTTTGCCACTTAAAATATCCTGATAGAACTGTGATAATTGTTGTAATTTCTGCTGCCCTGTTGGGTAGAGCCCTCTTGAAAGCAACATTTTTAATATCAGTGAGATTTGCCAAAGAATGATTAGAGCTTTGTTTTTTAGGTTTTTTTTTCTTTTCTTATATCATTCATTGATATTATTGACACATGTTTGAAAGATTATAGGTCAATATTTACAACAGTTTAAACGTGGGGGATGATGTTGACAATTACCAGAAATCACTTTCTGGCAGACAATTACTTTTTGGAAAAACACTGGTAACATGGGCCTGGTTTTACAGTTTGGCGTATTTCAGTTAACTAACAGATAAGTTGGCTTGTGGAGATTCCTGAGCTCCATCTACAATCTAAACTCATAGAAAACTTCTCTACAATTCAGTTTTGAAAGCACTGCATTTAGAAGAGAATTTTCACCACACAACGAAGTGCCCTTTGTGGACTACAAACTCAGATTCATACAGGGCTTATTTTAAGGCTCATCTTAATATTGCATGTGGTTTTAACAGTTTTACTGACCACAGATGAAAGGATTTTTTTCTTCATCTACATTTGTATTGTATTTTATTTTATTTTTTCTATTGCAATGGGTTTCAGTGCATTTGTTGGCAGTTACACAGTTACACAGCTCTACATATGTGTACTTTTACAATGGATGACACAGAGGTTTGGCTAATTTGAAGAACACACATTTATAAGCTGTCCTAACTGAGGTTTAATCCTCCATTTCTTGGGCAATAGTCCCCTTACTGTAAAAACCAACAATTTTTGGGCAGTTTGTTAACTGCCCAAAAATTGGACAGTTAACAATCATATTAAATCAGTCATGTTAAATTCATTTACACTATAAATTATGTAATTTCTAAAAAAAAATGATAGTGTTTTATGTAGCTGGACACATTTATGCACCATAGAAATGGTTAAAAATAAGCTCTAGATGAATGCATTTGCTATTTAGCTATGCTCATAATACAAAGACAACTATCCAGAAAGGTTCTACAGTCCAAATTAAAAAAAAAAAACCCCATCTTGGACATGAAACTTATATCAGTACTCATTTGCAAGCATAATTCTACATTCTCCCATAATAGTGATCTACCCACTCAGTTACTGATTAGTTGCAGATGTTGCATTCTTTGTTCTTTATATCTCTTGATCACATTTGTCTGTTAACAAATTTTTTTGGCTGTCAGGAGATTGAAAAAATATATAATGGTGACGTTTATTTGTTTGCAGTTGCTTGCAGTTATGTAAGGTAACACATAAAAAATAAAAGAAACAAAATAATAAGGTAGAAAGCATTTATAAGAATACTGCTCTTCCCTTCCATTTACATAAATATTTGAGTCATGGAAGTGGATACCTGTATTTGTTAGTATTCGTGACTATTTTATTGCCCCTAATCAGCTAACTGATCAGTCAACCTGTCATTACTAGAACAAGTGTTAGTTAGCTCACCACCTCTTCTTTTTATTACTCCTCGCTGAGTGAAAGTCAGAATATTACAGCAACTTTACCATAAGCAGGATGCGTACTACCTGCCAGCCTTATACCAGATGTTTATGAAAACTAAAGGTTCAACTTTACGCTACTAAATGACTGAGGCCTGGTAATGTATCACAATGTCATTACCTCTAGAGAAGGGAAGGCGCACCAAGCATCGCCTCACACTTGCTCTCACACACACACACAAGGGGAGGAAGGCCGTGGAGATTTTTCAGGCTCGTGTTATACATGGCTCACTTCTCCACGCTTGAGAGGAGATAGCGTTTGTCATGAAGACAGAGGAAAAATCTGGAGTGCCATTTGTTTTAATAATTCACTGTTTCTGACTTCATAATCAACCCCGACACAGTTGGGAGTCACTAAACCTGCTAGCTTCCTCTCCAAATGGAGTCCCATGTGAATAATCTGCTGCTGATACATGTTGAGAGTACACATACAGATATTGCTCCACACGCATCAACTAGTTTACATTTCCAGTCATCTGTATTTGATGAGCTAGCGCCTTCCTTCCCTTTTTTTTTTTTTTTTTTTGCCTGTGTGTGAATTGATGCTCCATTTGCTCAGATAAGAGAGGGGGAACGGTTTGTGTTGTTTGTCTTGCTGCATCTTTCTTTTTTTTAGAGAAGTATTAGTCTGTGTGCTCTCTGGCAGGGTTGTAATGTTTTCAGATACTGCCATAGCTGCTGAAGAGTTTTGTATGTGGTTTCTTTAGTCGCCATGCTTATGCTTGCCTAAACCTTTGAAAACAGTATGTCTTTTGCTCGGTCATTGTATCAAAGTTGAATAGGGCTGGGTAATATAGCCTAAAATTAGATCAAGGTAGTTCAAGGAAATTTATGATAATGATATTTTTGACAACATAGAAAAAAGTACTGAACAATGTTCTATCAGTGATTGCAGCATACAGGCTGCAGCATTTATAAATGAGAACAATATGAAGGCCATTTTTCATCCTTCTCTTCCAATGTGCTACTGTCGTTGATGACAGTCTATCTAATTCAAGGTGTGAATCTATTGCTTCAAGAGTAGTAACAAACAATTATATCCAGTGACACAACATGAGTCAAATGTAAGCACAAAACTAGACAAGCTGATGTATTCTCTGATAATTTTAATTAAAAATATAAACATTTACGATTTAGTTTAATGATAACCAAACTAACTCTGTTTGCGTGTCCATTTCATGCTTTTGCAGAGGCAATGGACATAGTGGACCGGCATGTCAGGGAATGCACATTTTTCCCTAACGACCTGTAGTTGCCAAGTGGTTGGTGACTTAAGAATAGGCCGTAGTTTGCCTTCTTGTAGACGTATTTTTAAAAATGTTTCTTTTATTTTTCATATGTTTAAGATGAAACTTGTTTTTAAGTTGGCATGGATTATGGAAACAGCAACCTACTCTGGCTTGATAACAAAAAGTTGCTTAATCATTTAATGCCCAGCACCACATTGTATTCAGAGCGGCTACATTCTGTGATGGCAGCTGTTATAAAATGAAAGCTTTCAAGCAATGTGCCCTGTCATGTTTTCACATAAGAGTTCTTATTTGCCAAACTGGGAAGCAGCTGGATGACTGAAACATTAAAAGAAATGCCATTGCTCACAATATAGAACAGGATTAAAAAAAAAAAAGGAAAACTGGCCGTTCTCATATCACAGACCAGTGTTTAATGTCAGATTTGACACGTGTAAATTATGATATATGTGGGTTGCTGCAGGTGTTTGCTGTAGTGCTGCTGGGCTCTTAAGAGATGGTTCCTGGGAAAGTAGCCAGGTGCCCTTGGGCGGCCTTTGGCTGTATTATCTGCACGTGTGTCACCTTCATGTATGTCCTGATCTGATTCTATCTCCCACCTCTGCTCTGCTTGCTGTCCACGCTGCACGACTTGTTTGCACTACCCCCGTTGTTTTGTTGGTTTTTTCTTTCTTTTTTTTGGTCATTCACCTTTTCTCATATTAAAGGATAAAGGAATGCAGGAGGATTCATGCAGAGGTAAACAATCTGGCTGTCGCTGTCAGCTTGTCCATATGAACAAATGATTAAGGAACCTGCCATACACATGATTGTGTGATGATGAGGTTATTTGCCGATTTGTTGCGTTATTCGACATTTAACGACACAGTGGCTGAGAGCTCTTAGAGAATGATTTATCATGAATATAAGGGTACAGTACTTATGGACGCTGTTAGTCAAGCCATATCCTGACATCATATTTTTCAAGTATGCAGAGCATGGCTAATTGAGACAAATAGCTGTGCAAGCAGTGCTGATGATAGGATGGAGGCTGTCTGGTTGGCAAGCCTGCTGGCTGGTGTTGCCCCGCTCTCGGATCCAGTGGATGGCTGTTTGTCATGTGGAGCAGTATGAAGAGGTAATTAAGCTTGGCTGTGTTGTGAATGTGTGGAACTTGCTGTTCAAGCTCCCCTGAATCTCCGCAGGGCCCCTGGCTATACAGCTGTGCATACCCTTAGAGTTAGCAACACTCCCAGCAGTGGATCTACTGGAGGCCTGGCAGATACTGATACAGCACCTCAACACTCTCTATGGTCCGCTAAATTAGCTCACATCTCAATTCCACCTATTTCCCCTGTGTGAATTTGTTCTTTATGTGTATATGTGTGTGTGTCTCGATGCTGGATGTGTACAGTGTGAGCAGTTTAAAGCCTGGAGTGCCAGCTCTGGTGTTAAAACCTGCCCACAGCAGAGGAGGATTGTGTAAAGCTGTAGGGGGGGTGGAGCTGATTATGGATAGGATCTAAGCCTAGAGAGTTGTTAACAAAACACATGTGCACATACACACAGACACACAAATGCTTACAATATAGAGAGAGATTAGTCCCCAGTGGGGCTGTACTCGAGCAGCATAAATGCGAATATCTTGAGTTTTTAAAAAACTACAGTATTTTTACATTTAAGTGACTACAATTTCGTATTCATGAGTCCTTTCACGTTATTTCATAAAACTCTTTTGTTTTACTCGGGAACTTAATGTGAGCATGATGAATTTAAATTCATTCTGTTCAAGAGCCATCTCCTCTGGCAATAATCTCAGTTCTTGACACATGCATCTGCACACATATTTTAACACTACAAACAGTTCATCACCGGGTTCGCCGGCTTACAGCACACACGTTTGAGATACAACGTGCAAATGTTGTTGCCCCTGGAGGAAATCAAAGTGGAAGTTCATTATTCTAACCACTATCTAATATCCCCCTGCTGGATTATGCGCCAGTGTTTAGCATTATTTTTCTTTAAGTGACAGGTCGGTGACTCGCCCTCACATGAATGGCCTTTATTTATCTGAGTTTCATCCTTATTTATGGTAATCAAGCTGCCCTCAATCTTGTGGCTCGTGATAAAGAACTGTCAGCTTGGTCAGAGCAGAGGCCACACGGGGTGGATCTTTTCAGTGGGCTGTCTTGTTGGATATGTGACACAGGGTATCGCACCAATAACCTACCAGTTAGAACTTGCATGTTTACAGTCAGGTTATTTTCTTGCAAAGGGAAGGAAAGCTTGAACTGAATCATCAATGTTTTATCGATTCGTGTGTATGAATTTTTCAGCAGCTGGGGAGTTCTTGAAATGCAAGCCAAGTTGACTTAGGAGAAGCTTGCTGAGAGCTCTGCTGTGCTTGTAGGCTGTTTGACATGCACTCACAGTCTCTGTCACGTGCATCAAAGTGTACTTTTCCTTTGTTTTTGTTTTATTCTGCAAACAGCATGCCAGTTTGTACTATAACTGAATATTCCTTACATTTATAGTAACTTAGCCACTTGTCGAGTTATTCATTTGACCTTTGTAGTGTCTCAATGTGTCTTTTTTTTTTCATTTCTTTCGGCATTCTGCTTCAGATGAGAAACTATGCACTGAATTTGGTGCAGCTTTGCTTCAACTGTAAGCAAAGCAAAGTGCCATCGGTGCTTGCTGTTGATGTACAGTTTTTTGTTTTAAACTTGAGTCTTTGACAGCTTTGTGTGTGTGTGTGTGTGTGTGTGTGTGTGTGTGTGTGTGTGTGTGTGTGTGCATGAGTGTGTGTTTCTTTTATTTCCATTTCTTTTTTTCTTTTTTTTTTTTTTTTTTCTTTTTTTTCTTTTTTTTCTTTTTGGCCTGTCCCGTTTGGCTCTTTTGCCATCAGAATTGTTGTCTAAAGGCAAAGAAAGATGCCCAACGGATTTACTTTACCAAATTGACCATCCCAGCCTTGCCGTAATGGTCCATTTGATTCACCTTTTATTGTTTATTTTATTTTCACTTACTGAATACGGGACAGACTTGACTGGGGGAAAGAAGGGGAGGAAGAAAGAGGGAAAGAGAAACAGCTGAGAAGAGGGACGGGGGAGAAGGGCAAAAGACAAAAACCAACAGAACGGGCAGAGAAAAAAAATGCATATATCAATCACCTGGATCACCTGCTGAGAAAGAAAAAAGAAAGCAAGCAGAAGAGAACAAGAGTAATAGAATAAACAACATCACAATGATATATGGGAATATGACAGTAAATACTAAATGTTAAACATTATTGGTTTGTGAATTTTGGAGAAAGAGTAACACATCATCCGCATAAAGGCTGATTTTATGTTCCACGTTCTTGCATTTTATGCCCTTAATTACTGAATTCTGTCTAATTGCTGCTGCTAGTGGTTCAATAAAAATTGCAAATAGTGAAGGGGAGAGTGGGCATCCCTGCCTGGTGCCCCTCAAGAGACAGAAGCTGGAGGATGTCTGGTCATTTGTTCTAACACAAGCTGTTGGGGAATTATATAATATTTTTAACCAGTTTATGAAAGAGGATCCAAAACCAAATTTGTGTAAAGTTGCAAATAGAAATTTCCAGTTAACTCTGTCAAATGCTTTTTCTGCGTCTAAAGAGAATATTGTAGTTTCTAGGTTTTTACTGTATGAGTAGTCTATCAAATTAAGTAATCTACGTGTATTTGTTGATGAGTGCCTACCTTTTATGAAACCAGTTTGGTCAGGATGAATTAAGAGGGGGGTTATTTTCTCCAGTCTCTTTGAGAGAGCTTTGCAGATTATTTTAAGGTCTACATTTATAAGGGATATTGGACGATAGCTTGAGGGATATACAGGGTCTTTGCCTGGTTTTAGCAGGAGATTAATGTTTGCAGAATTCATATTTGATGGAAGTCTGCCCTTTTCTTTAATTTCCAACAACGTTCTGTAGAAAACTGGTGGTAGAATCGACCAGAATTCTTTGTAGAATTCTGCAGGAAAGCCATCTGGACCTGGAGCCTTATTATTGTGCATACTTATCAGAGCTTCCTGGAGTTCACCTGGTGTCAGTGGTGAATCCAGTGCCATTGCTTGAGTGTCCAATAATTTTGGAAGAGTTATGTTGTCCAAAAACTGATCAATTTCTTTTTTAGATGGGTTTATTTGTGGTGAATACAACGTTTTATAGAAATCCCTGAAAATGTTGTTTATTTGTATCGGTTCATATAATGTGTTCCCAGATGAATCTTGAACAGCACATATAGTTGTTTTTTCTTTATTTATTTTTAGCTGGTTTGCTAGAAATTGACCGGATTTATTACCATGTTCATAATTTTGTAGGCGTAGTCTTTGTACTAAGAATTTTGTTTTTTTTATCAATTATCTCATTTAATTCTAGTTTTGTTTTGCGTATTTTGTTCAATGTTTCCTGATCTTGGTGGGACACGTAGGCTTCTTCTAGTGATTTGATGTTTTTTTTCTAATTCCTGAATATTTTTGTTTTCTTTTTTCTTTTTATGTGATGAGAAAGAAATTATTTTACCTCTCATCACAGCTTTCCCTGCTTCCCATAGAACAGAAGCTGATGTTTCGGGAGTGTCATTATAGTCCAAATATGAAGTCCACTCTTTTTTAAAATATTTAATAAAGTCTTCATCTTTAAGTAGTGATATATTAAATCTCCAGTTTTTTCTTGGCGTAGTATTATTCTTGTGCATTAGTGTTAAAGATACAGGACCATGATCGCTGACAGCTATAGGGTGAATCTCAGTGTCTGAAATGTCGTTCAGCAGTGAGCTGCTGACCAAAAAATAATCCAGACGAGAGTAGGAGTGATGGACATGTGAGAAAAAAGTATATTCCTTACTGGTGGGGTGAAGGGAGCGCCATGCATCGCAAAGACCAAAGTCGCTCATATACTGTTTGATTATATTTGTGGACTGCCAATTACGCTGAGTTCCCGCTGTATTGAGCCTATCCATGTCTTCATTTAGTCCAAGGTTGAGGTCACCTCCAAGAACAAGTGTGCCATCTAAGTGTTCAGAGAGTGCACTGAAAAAACCGTGAAAGAATGAGGGATCATCAACATTTGGACCATATACACTTGCAATACATAGCTTTTTATCACGTATAGATAGTTTAATGATTAAGAATCTGCCCTCTGGATCTATAACTGTATCGAGTACTGTGAAATTAATATTTTTATGTATTAAAATTGCTGCTCCCCTTTGTCTAGAATTATAACAAGCTGAGAACACATTAGGAAACTCAGGTGTTTTAAGTTCATTCGAACCTCTAAGAGGTCTGTGGGTCTCTTGTAATAGGACAACATCTGCCTGTAGTTTTTTGAGTTGGTTAAATATTTTTAACCTCTTTTCTCTGGAGCCAGCTCCATTTATATTCCATGTAATGAACCTCAGTGTACCCATAGATGTTTGTGTATAACTAGGGATGTATGCTGTGTGCGTTGCTTAGACAGGTGGAGAGAATACGTCACTTGTTCATAAATAAAGAGAAGGAGAGAGAGAAAAAATGTGTGGCGAGATGCTCCCTGAGTCTGACTTTGTGTATGCATAGTTACTAATATGAGTAGGCTTGGCTTAAGTGTGTGTGTATCTTATATGACTGTGTGCGCTGTCTGACTGATGTAAATGTGCTGCCGTTGAGCGCATGGTGCGTATGTGTCGAAATAAAGGATGTTTGTGGATGAGTGTCGAAGCAGGTGATCGAGGCAGTGAAAGGAATAAAGAAAGAAACCAAGGACAGGGGTGAGCAGCATAAAACCAAGAGGGGGAAAAGAGAGGAGGAAAAAAAAAAAAAAAAAAAACGAGAAGAAAAAAAAAACAGAAACAAAACGTAAACATTCCAATTAAATCACTGACGGAGAGTGACGGTGTTAATTCTGCTATGAAATCACACTTTAAGATGCGATTTGATACTGGTAAGTTAAACAGATGTTAATGCAAGTTAGTGTGAGTGGATAGGGAAATGGTGTAGCTGATTCTTATCTGGTGTGAGGTTAATACAGCCACGGAGTGATGTTGGGGTCGCGGTGGAGCTGTCCGTCCACGTACAGCCGGTCCACAGCGATGACAGCGCGGGAGCCCTTCTGGATGAAGCCGCGTCGGATTGGGAAGAGGACCCTGCGTCGTTCCAAGATCTCTTTGGGGAACTGGTCGTTCACGCTGAAGTCCGTTCCTTTTAATTCCCTGCCGCGGCTTTTCACATGTTGCTTTTGTTTGAAGTGGCCGAATTTGGCCACGATAGGACGTGGTCTCCCGGCCGTAGCCCGAATGGGGCCGAGGCGATGTACCCGATCGAAGACGATGTTCTTCACAGTGTCCTCCGGCAGCTTCAGGTGGGTTTTGATGAAGCTTTTTACCGTGGTCTCCGCGTCCTCTCCAGCGGCTTCTGGAATACCAGAAAATACCAGATTATCACGCATGCTACGAGCTTGTAGATCGATAACTGTTTCTTTTATTTTTTTATTTTCTCTATTGAGCTGGGTAACATTATCTGTGAGACATTTCACCGACTCCCTTAGCGTGGCATTTTCAGCAGCAAGCGTTTCCACCTGCTGCTGGCTGTACTCCAGGGATTCTCGCAAGCATTTAAATTCTCGGTGAAGAATCTCCACCAAGGACAGCCTTGCGTCGAAACTGGACAATCGCTTGTCGATTGACTCCAATATGTCGGCAATATCTTTGCCGGCTGGCGATGTTGAGCCGGGGGAATCTGCCGGGCGTTGTCTTTTCGACGACGGCGTCTCAGC
The DNA here is from genome assembly GCF_963969265.1 of Rhamphochromis sp. 'chilingali'. Lineage (NCBI taxonomy): Eukaryota > Metazoa > Chordata > Actinopteri > Cichliformes > Cichlidae > Rhamphochromis > Rhamphochromis sp. 'chilingali'. Next base: position 9,044,116 of record NC_137933.1, read on the forward strand.
TTTGGCCGGGGAAGCTGCACACGGGGTCTTCTTCATCACGAGATCCTGAAAGCACTGATCGATGTAATCTTGGAGAGTCTCTAAACTCTCCTCGTTGTTCTCCAGGGTGTTGGAGATTATTTAGACAAATAGTGTGAGTTATAAGACAATTGATAAGTGTATTTGGTAATGCTGAAGCTTAAATGAATTTGTTCAAATCTAAACTACCATTTGCTTTAATTTTCCGCCAAAATCTCCGGCGTCTGACGTCAGTTACAACATGAGTCGCTTACCTTGTCCGTCACTTACTCACCTGCCTGTCACTTACTCACCTGCCCCTGCTTTTGGTCCTTTGTAAGCAAATCCTACAAAGGATTAAAAAAAAATCTCAATAAACTTTAAATATATGGCGAACACTGCTTAAATACAAAGAAAAGTCTTTAATTTTGCAATTAGGCACAGTGGTGACTGAAATCTATTACTAACATCTAAAAATGTACATTATTGGTTCAGGAAACTGAATGTTGAATGTGATCACTAAACTAACTTTAAAGACATTTTCGTATTCATGAGTCATTTCACGTTATTTCATAAAATTCTTTTGTTTTACTCGGGAACTTAATGTGAGCATGATGAATTTAAATTCATTCTGTTCAAGAGCCATCTCCTCTGGCAATAATCTCAGTTCTTGACACATGCATCTGCACACATATTTTAACACTACAAACAGTTCATCACCGGGTTCGCCGGCTTACAGCACACACGTTTGAGATACAACGTGCAAATGTTGTTGCCCCTGGAGGAAATCAAAGTGGAAGTTCATTATTCTAACTACTATCTAATATCCCCCTTGCTGGATTATGCGCCAGTGTTTAGCATTATTTTTCTTTAAGTGACAGGTCGGTGACTCGCCCTCACATGAATGGCCTTTATTTATCTGAGTTTCATCCTTATTTATGGTAATCAAGCTGCCCTCAATCTTGTGGCTCGTGATAAAGAACTGTCAGCTTGGTCAGAGCAGAGGCCACATGGGGTGGATCTTTTCAGTGGGCTGTCTTGTTGGATATGTGACACAGGGTATCGCACCAATAACCTACCAGTTAGAACTTGCATGTTTACAGTCAGGTTATTTTCTTGCAAAGGGAAGGAAAGCTTGAACTGAATCATCAATGTTTTATCGATTCGTGTGTATGAATTTTTCAGCAGCTGGGGAGTTCTTGAAATGCAAGCCAAGTTGACTTAGGAGAAGCTTGCTGAGAGCTCTGCTGTGCTTGTAGGCTGTTTGACATGCACTCACAGTCTCTGTCACGTGCATCAAAGTGTACTTTTCCTTTGTTTTTGTTTTATTCTGCAAACAGCATGCCAGTTTGTACTATAACTGAACATTCCTTACATTTATAGTAACTTAGCCACTTGTCGAGTTATTCATTTGACCTTTGTAGTGTCTCAATGTGTCTTTTTTTTTTTCATTTCTTTCGGCATTCTGCTTCAGATGAGAAACTATGCACTGAATTTGGTGCAGCTTTGCTTCAACTGTAAGCAAAGCAAAGTGCCATCGGTGCTTGCTGTTGATGTACAGTTTTTTGTTTTAAACTTGAGTCTTTGACAGCTTTGTGTGTGTGTGTGTGTGTGTGTGTGTGTGTGTGTGTGTGTGTGTGTGTGTGTGTGTGTGTGCATGAGTGTGTGTTTCTTTTATTTCCATTTCTAGTCATGCCTCAGTCCTTTATCTTGACTTCGAGCCCAGCTCTTCTTCTGCAATCGGGTTTCTCTCTGCTTTTTACTCTCTACTGCAGACCTGCCTTGAGCAGCTGAAAACAGGCTAGCTCCTCAGGGACGGTCTGCTGTGTACTGGATGGATGACTGGCTGGCTAGCTTCATGTGTGGAAGTACAGACTGGAGAGCTTCAAGTGAGGAAATAAAGATACATTCTTTCAGGATCAGAGAGAGTGGGAATAACCCCCTGTGAAAGTTTACAAGTGACACACACATTTTTGCTCACATATGTAAAGCTTCACAGTTGAGAGCATGTAAATGGCAGACTTGTTGTGTATGTCAGCTTTTTTTTTATTACTATTTATTTTTTTCCAACATTTTTTAAGTAATTTGGTAGTTAACTTAACCCCCTTTAAACCTCCCCTTTCTGTTAATCTGATGGCATCTGAACATGTCAGACTGCACTTTTCAATAAATGCCAACATAGCATCCTCAACATATGCAAATTACTGTCAGTTTAGCACAAGTTGGAATGTGTGCATCACACTGACAGATATGCACGCACTAGATTACAATGTGAATGTCTGTCTTGCCTCTTGTGAGTTGCTCAGCTAGCTAAATGACACAGCAGTATAACAGAAAAAAAAACAGGGTTCCCAAATCTCATGCTTTTGGCTGCTTTCGGTCTTGCAGTCTGGTGCTTTGAGGAAGCCATCAGTTTTTTTTTTCTCCACATTTCAGCACTAAGAGTCATCCATAAAGGGTGCAAAGCATGCAGTCTTCAGTTGCCAGGGGTGCAAATAAACCGCTTTTAACTTTTTTCATGTGTGCTGGTTTCCTTCATTCACATTGCTCCATGAATTTATGTCTATTTAAGATTAGAATATCTGCAAACTACAACTTCAGAGTTATGTCTTTACCACATTGGAGGTGTGACAGGTCAGATTAACGAGATTCGCTAGTACAGGATCTGAAATTGGTTGGTTGCTTCCAGCCATTTTAGGAAGTTGCAGCTTTATAGCATGACTCGGGTTTCCCCCTGAATTTATTACATACCTGCAGGATCAGACAGCAGCAGAATTCATCCATCAAAGCGAGCAAGTTGAGTGCACAGTTGCACAACACCATAACGTAATTAATTAGTTATATAAATTATCCCTGACATGGAGATCAGAAGCTAACAAACAATGACATGGTGTAGTTCACTTCAGGAAGGTGAGCTGTCATACAGAACTGGGAGCTTATGAATTAAGGGGCATCCGCATTGAAAGCCTTTCACGCGTTGTGCATCATTTTGTTGTTTATGGTTGATTTCCAGTGGACAAATTCAATGTAACTTTATCTATATAGCACAAAATAACAACAATAGTTTCCTCAAAGTGATTTATATTGTGAGGTAAAGACCGTACAATAATAGACTGAAAACCCCAACAATGAGATGGCCCATTATGAGCAAGCACTTGGCGACAGTGGGAAAGAAAAAATAATTTTTAACAGGAAGAAACCTCCAGGAGAACCAGCCTCAGGGAGGAGCAGCCTTCCACAGACACACTGTGGAAGAGAGCCAGAGAGTAACAATTAATGAATAAATGCAAAGTGGTGTATGAAGACAAGGAGAGTGAAAAGAGGTGAGTGAAGAAAAAATGCTTGGTGCATCATGGGAGGGTCACCTGATCCTACCCAAACCTTGCTTGCATCGATGCTGAGAATACTTTATGCTGCCAGTTGCTATTTTAATCTTTCTCACTTGAAGTCGCTGAACGGCACCAACACTGCATTCTCTTTGGTCACCATGTCACTGACATTTGCCTATAAGTTAGGCGATGATTAGGGAATATAGGACGTAGTTTCTCCAATTACAAATGCAACTATTAGTCACTAGCCACTAAGTGATAACATGCAAAGTATGCCATGGGATGTACTGTCAAATGTAATATATAATAATGTGTTAGTAAGTCATTCCCACATCCCACTGTCTCTCAGTTGCGGGAAGAACATTAGTTGACACTCAGCTGTGAAAAACATTAATCCATGTAAAAACTTTAACGTAAAAGTGACCACCTTACAAAACAAATTTAAGTCAACTCAGTTACAAATCTCACAATTTCGTGTTACTGCTGTTAGCCAGTCAAACTGCTTGAAAGATAAAAGTCTGAAGCAGCAGAAGCAGATGTACAACTTTAAAATGTGTCAGGGTAAAAAACGCCAACAACAGAGCAAGAAAGATAAATGGCGTGCACACGATAAGTCTTCTGACAGGACTGATACTAGTTTGACTTGAGATAAATGATATGCATGCATATAGGCTTTGAATACTAATATGCAAAGCAGATGTGTTTAATTATTCAGTGTATAATTAATCTTGATACTCCATGAGCTTTGGTTTGGGGCTTTTTATTTCAGCACTCTGTATAATTTATTTGCTGTAAAGACACTAAAACAGGTGGCTAGCCAGTCAATTATGAGGATGAGTGAGTGAACTCACAGCCTACAAAGATCCATTCTATTGGCCCACCGCTGCCCTGAGTTCTGCTAATTGGATGTCACTATTGGCCCAAGACCACAGATTTGAAAACCTGGCCAAATCTGGCAGGCATCTCTAAGCCAAAATCATCTCACATTTGGTTCTCCAGTGCCAAAACGCAGCCAAATGTGCCATTACATCATAACTAATACTTAATAGCTTGTATTAAGAATTGAAATCAGGAGTTTTACGATAAAATCATCTGGCAGTGAGTCAAAGAGTTCAAGACAAGACAAGAATGAGAATGACACAGAATTTAAAAATTAAGGAAAGAATATAAGAAAAATAAAACAATTAAATGAAAAATAAAGTAAATTTTGTCATTTAACCATAGTTTATCAGTCGGGTAGAATAGGTGTGGAATTAATGTTTTAAAGATTTCAGCGTTTCGAGCTGTTCATAGGTCCAGCAGCATACTGTTCCAGCAGCTTCTAACATACATGCTAAAAAATGTGAATAGATACTATACTGAAGGAACAACATGCAATGCTTTTGAAAGAAATTTAAGAATGAATTTAAAAGAAAATTTGGAAAATTATGGGATTGCAGTGCAGGGGTGGACAGATGTCATGCTTCCTCGCCTTCTGGGCCTTCATAGACTTCTGAATCTGTCATAGCTTTATACTCTTTTTTTTTTTTTTTTTTTTTTTTTTTTTTTTTATCATATAGCCTTTAAAGATTCAGGTCGTTTGACACAAAAGACGCCATTAGTTCATTTTTGTCGAATGTAGTTATTTCTTTCTAGGTAATCTTTTTATACTGTTTTTTTTTTTTTTTCATTTGTTTCGATTGCCCATGCTAGGGAACCTCCCATTTGTTAATTCTGTTTTTCATACATTTTCAGTGTAATCCATAGCTGTCAAATGTTGTGGGTCTTGCAATATTTGCAATGTTATTAGGATTAACATGATCCAAACTGCTGAGTTGGAGAGTACTTTGCTGGATAACTGACACAAATTTGGGACACAAAACTGCATTTTGCCTTAAGAATGACTGATAGTGCTTTGATGGTCAGTGAAAAATATTTTTCACTTTTGCTTTTTTTAATGTTACTTACAAACATCACTCTATCCTTCGTGGGTTCAGTTAATTGGCTTTAACTCATGCCAGGAAACTTTGATGTGTTGTTCTTCTCTTATTATCTCTCTTGCACTTTTAATGTTGTTTCTTACTGTAACAGAGCTCTGAGCAGCTGTCAGTAATGGCAAATATGTTGTTAGGATTGCAAGCCTAAGACAGCCAAAGATGCTCTTTGATCTGATGCTTGAGTACAGATGGTCTGTTTGTATATCTGCATAAATAGATTTATCATTCACTTTGTCCAGATAAACATTAGTTATTATCCAGGACTAAAGCTTTGCGATGAGTTTTAGGCTAGTATGAAAAATTGCAATGGACTTATGTCTCAGTGATTACCCCCCCCCCCCCCCCCCCCCCCCAAAAAAAAAGACAGACTTTCGACTATATATCCTTGGGATCAGTGAAACTGTGGGGGCTAAATCAACAATAGTTTTTATTGTTTTTGCTCACACTTGTAGGCTTTCAAGAGCTTGTCGTCCTTGCTTAAGATGCGTTTAGCCAAAGAACAAGGGTCAGCCAAAGACCAAATTCTGGTCTTTTTCCACTCTATTCACGCAGTGCTTCTGTGCTTGAACCAAACCAGGAGTGAAAATTAAAAATTAATATAAAAGTGAGAGCCACATTTTCTTGCTGTTTGTGTTAGTGCAAAACTCTCTTTAGGAGTTAAAAAGCTACTGCTGGGAATCACTGAAGAGATGCAGTTTCAGTTTTGCACCTCTAAGATGAGGACACAGATATTTTTATGGCTGGTCTTATTGCATATGCAATTCTCACATTATTCTTGTTGATACAAAATTAACTCAGAATTCAGATTTTTATCTCAGAATTCTCACCCAGTTCTAGACTTTACCTCAGGTAAAGGTAAACCTCATTTTCACTTTCTTGTTGGAATTACATCTCTTAGAATTCTAACTGTCTCATCAGAAGACTAACTTTTGCCTCAGAATTCTATCTTTTCAGAATTGTCATGTTATTCTTGGAATATTGACACAAAAAATTATCTTTTTTTCTCAGAATTCTTACCCGGATCTCAGAATCCTTGGATTATTGGCACATAGAATTCTGACTTTTACCTCAAAATTCTGATTTTTATATCAGATTACTCACTTTGTCCTCAGAATTCTATTCTGGGCTTTTCCTCAGAATTGTCACTTCCTTCTCAGAATGCTGCCTCTTAGAATTCTGATTGTCTTATTAGAATACTAATTTTTGTCTGAAAATTCTCATGTTATATTTGGAGTAATAATACACAGAATTCTCCCTGTTATGTCAAGATTCATATTTTCATCTCAGAAATCTCACCTGGTTCTTAAAATTCTGGACGTTCTTCGAATGATCACTTTCTTGTCAGGATGTTCCCTCTTAGAATTCTGACTGTCTCATCAGATTGTTTAGTTTCATCTCAAAATTACATGCATTACTGGTAATTTGATAAAACAGAGCAAACTGGACATGAAGCAGCAGAGGAAGAGGCAAGAATCCCAATGCAAGATGCAAGTCAGATGTGTGTTGCATTTGTCATTATAGGGAGTAGGAGGGGTTTTTTTTTCTGTACAGTTAGCCAGTTGTTTAGTGATGACGAATGAACCTTGCGGCTGGGTCCAAACTACACTGGGTTCTTTAAGGCTGTTTTCTTTTCAACATGTTTTAATGCTTTTTATCTTGTTCTATTTAATCTGAACAAGCCCATAAAAATAGTCAGTAGTCACTGTCAGCCTCTCTGGGTTTTTATTACCACTATTCATCTGCAGCACGTTTTAAAGGTCAATTTTAAACCTTAGGATGTAACTACATCCAAGTGGCTCAGCTTTTGGCAGCCACCAAATACTTGATCAGGTCAGAAAATAATCACTCTGAGGCTAACAAAGATTTGAATGGGTACATGAAGTGGAGAATCAGGAATTTTTCATAGCAATTAATCCAAACCATTGCAACAGTATATTAATAACTAACCTCATATTAGGGCTGCTCAATTAATCGAATTTTAATCACGATTACGATCTGGGCTTTCAACGATCATTAAAAATGACTGAGCCGATTATTAGCCCCTCCCTAATTTATCCGCGACACCTTAAAGGCCGGTCCGTGAAAATATTGTCGGGCATAAACCGGTCCGTGGCGCAAAAAAGGTTGGAGACCGCTGATTAAGAGGACCCGAGGGAAGCTCGGAAAGCTAAGCAGAAGTTATTTGGAGAGTGACTGCCGTTGGTTGAAAAGAGAGTTTAAAAAAAAAAACTTCAGTGGTGTTGCACACTATTTTATATTATTTTTTAAAGTCATTGTTAACCCTTTAAAGCCGGTCAGAGCAGCACGCTCCGTTTTGCGTAACTATTTTTAAATCCCTGTAGAACCTGAACCGTGTAAGCTAGCGCAATAATTTGTTTTGCATATGAAACCGGAGGAGTTGTACTTACATCTGATGCCATCAGCTTGTCCTCGGTCACGGTTTCGTTCCACATATAGCTTTGCAAAAATTGCATAAAAAGCGCTTGCAGGAACAAAAACATAATATTCCAGAAACACGCTTTGCCGTTCCTATCAGCTGTTCGTAACACTTCCCACAGTGAAATGATGCACATGCTGTTTTCTTTGCAAATTTGCATCATAGGATTGTTTTTTGTTTTTCCTGCAGTATATAAAAATTGCTGTATCTCCAAAATAAAACTATGAAGAAACTCAAAATAAATTTCCTGTGGTGGGAAACTATTTTTTGCAACTTTATTGTATTTAAAGTTTTGAGGGATAAGCCTCTTAAATTTCTCCAAGTAGAAATATATGTAAACAAAACAAAAGCGATTTTCAATTTTTTTTGTAGTTTATTGCACTTTTTTGCAATTTATGTAATTACTATGGACTTAATGCATACATATTATTAAAATATGGGCTATAACAGTTGTATTGATGTATAGCAACTTGAAATGCTCCCACAAATGGCACTACAGCATGTAAAAAAAAATAATATAAGCTCTGGTGGACTTGGTTCTATAGTAGGTCTTAAAGGGTTAAATAAATATCGTCAAATAATCGTGATTATCATTTTTGCCATAATCGAGCAGCCCTACCTCATATTGTGGATGAATTACCCCTCTACAAACTTCTAACTCTGTTAAACTTCATAAACCCTGTTGTCATGGATGTCTGGATGCTAAACTGTATTGTTACACCTGATAGAGCAGCCACACTGATCATTTTATTCAAGATGAAAGAATTTAGACAGTTTTTAACTCTCTGTAATGCTGCAGTGTTTGTTTGACTTGACCTGAAGAGGAGTTTGGACGTGGAAACGGCTGACGACATCAGATCAGACATCAATCTGACATGGCATTGGGGGGGCAGTGCAGACGTTTATGTATGTGCAATGGCAACTTAATTAATACATGTATGGGTCAGGACCTCACTGTAAATAATCTCCCTCTACACATCAGGTAAACTATTACATGTAGATTTCAGGTTTTTAGGGTGGCATAGTTTGCAATCCAACCTCTGGATAAATCGTGTGCTCTGAGAATAACTGTTTCAGCCTACAAGGACACAGTCCTTGTCAAATTCTTTGATCGAGACGATATCAACTTCCTCTTACTTGCTCTAATTATCCACTGCCCTGTATCTGGAGAGAACTACAACCTGTGCTTATGAACCCTCGTTAGGGTCTGGTCCTTTTTAGACCTGCTAATTTTGTTGTAGAATGCTAGTCATTATTGACGTTAAGCCCAATCAACACCCATGCAGAGAAAATTTCCAAACAATAAATCAATCAAGTCTTGATAAAATTATTGAGAATCTAAGCTCTGCCACCTGCTGCTTGGATATCTTACCAACAGGTTTTCTTAAAAGGGTCCTCCCAGCCATCAGGGAGGATCTGATCCAAATAACGCATCCCTCCTATCAGGTGTTTTTCCCAAAGCCTTAAAACAGCAGTTATCAAACCAATATTAAAGAAGAAGAACCTAGACAGTACGCTAATGCAAAACTACAGACCAATTTCCAATCTCTCATTTATCTGTAAAATTATTGAAAAAGCTGTTTTCCAGCGGTTAAACAGCTTTCTCACAATGAACAACCGCTTTGATATTTATCAATCTGGTTTTTGTAGGCACCACGGCACCGAGACAGCCCTTGTCAAATTGTTCAATGACATCCGTATAAATACTGACCGTGGTAAATCCACAGTATTGGTACTATTGGACCTTAGTGCGACGTTTGACACTGTTGATCGTGATATATTACTGGAACGTCGAGAGAACTGGGTCGGACTCTCTGGTACGGCACTCGATTGGTTCAAATCCTACCTTAAGAACAGGAACTTCTATGTGTCAATTAGCCAATTCTCATCACAAAATATAGAAATCACATGCGGGGTCCCCCAGGGCTCCATCCTAGGGCCCCTCTTATTTAGCATTAACATGCTCCCATTAAGCCAGATTATAACCACCAATAATACTAACTACCACAATTATGCAGATAATACTCAATTTTATATCTCAATGTCACCAGGTGATGTTGAACCTATCCAAACTCTTAATAAATGCATGGAGCAAATTAACAACTGGATGTCTCATAATTTTCTTCAACTGAACAAAAACAAAGCTGAAGTACTTATCTTTGGACCCAAAAAAGATCGACTAAATATCAGTAATCAGCTTAAACTGGTCCAACTAGAGACTGCTGACTGGGCCAGAAATCTAGGTGTAATAATGGATCCAGACTTGAACCTCCAGGGCCACATAAAAGTAATAACAAGGTCAGCCTTTTATCACCTGAGGAACATTTCTAGGATTAAAGGACTGACCTAGAAAATCTCGTCCGTGTATTTATCTGCAGTCGCCTTGATTACTGTAACAGTATCTTCACAGGTTTACCTAAAAAATCAATCAGACAACTGCAGCTGATCCAGAATGCTGCTGCTCGTGTTCTCACTAGAACCAAGAAAACAGAGCACATTACCCCAGTTCTAAAGTCATTACTGGTCAGGTCCTCCAGCTCTAGTTTACTGACTGTCCCTAGAACCAGAACTAAACATGGAGAAGCAGCTTTTAGTTTCTATGCTCCTCACATCTGGAACACACTATCGGGAGAATGCAAAGCTGCAGAGACACTGAAGTCTTTTAAGTCTAAAATTAAAACTTACTTATTTAGACTTGCTTATGAGTAACTGATCTTATTATGGATTTTTACTTGCTTGTTGATTATTGTTTTATTGTAAATGCTTTCTTGTAAATGTTTTTTTGTATTTTAACCTTTAAAGTGATGTATGTTCTTTTTTCTGTGTTTTAATTTTAATCATGTAAAGCACCTTGAATTGCCTTGTGCTGAAAGTGTGCTATACAAATAAAATTGCCTTGCCTTCATGATTTAGCTGTGTCTTTGTTTATTAATGAACACATTGTTAATAATTGACCTCCAGAACTTTCTATTTCTGCCTGCATATTTTTGTGATACTTATCCCCGTCAAGTATACTTGGATCCAACGGATTTTAAAAATGGTCCCTGATTGGAGTCAGCGCTAGCCACTTGGATAGAAGTTAATTGTCTTTTAAATTTAAGGTATTTTTCCCTCTAGATGTAACTGATAATGTATTTGTATGAGAACGCAATGTTTAGGAGGCAGCGCTAGCATGCTGACATGCAGATGCATATTCATGTTTCTCCCACTGAACAGCAAAGTGTGACTTTCTTGCTTGTTGCTGGCCTCTTGGACTCTGCTCTGATCTACTTTGTGCCTTTGGCAAAGAGTTGAACATAGTACAGTAACGTGCTTATCTGGCTGTGACATGGGTTTTCCATATCTGGCCAGCCAGGAATCTACATGGACATGACTGGCTGTGTCTTTGGTGTGTACAGTCTCTCTGGGCTGCACCTTAACTCCTGTTCCTCACTGACACTTAAAGAGGCCATCTGTAAGATTTAGCCAAGCTGGGGGAGGACCCGCCAGGCTCCTGATTAAAGCGATGAGCTGTAAAATTGAAAGGGAAGGGGGGTTGACAGCTGGCTCCTGCCTGCTACACTGAGCTTCATCTTGTCTGCTGGGAGACGAACCTTCCTGGCCTACCTGCTCCCCCTGTCACTGTAAATGGGTTTGTTTATGTCTACATTGTCAAGACTGCTATATGGTAGACTGCTAGAATTCCTCGCTTCAGTTCTGCTCCTTGCATACTATTGATCCATCATAATTAGTCGACTGTCGAGTCGTTATAACACTGACAGCTTTTATTGTTTGGATACTCTTTGTAATTGTGGTTTTCACTGTCATTTTAAGTGAGAGACGTTTGCTAAAATCTTTGGACTGTGTGTGTGGGAAGGGTACGTCAAACCTGTAAATGTGAAAGTTAGCATTTTGTGGTTCAGTCTTTACACAGGCGTCTCTACATGTAAGCAGCTGGGATTTAAAGCAAATTATAAAATTGTTATAATTCAATGTTTAATATGCATTTAAATGTTGAATATTTGCAAGCATAAACTATATTTAATTCATTTAAATGTTAAAAGCATTGTATTGCAGAAATGCTGAATGCAAATTATACCTTCTCAGCCTTTAAAGCGTCAGTGTGTCATGAAAATCTATTGAAACTGTAAACCAGGATTTGAAAGCAAATGTGGTGATGGCAGTTTTTAACTGCTGTCAACTGTGTGCTCAGTGGAAATGCATGAGTGAAGACTTGGTATGATAATGTGATGACTGAGATGGCAATTTGCAAAGCAGGCCTACTCATATGAGCAAAGCGTCACAAAATAGAAGTCAGAATATCTTTTCTTCCTGAATGACAAAATCTTCTCTACTGCTATCAGTCAACATTTGCATTAGATCATTAAACTTGTTTTCTAATGTAGCTGGCCTTTTCCCTTAAAAATAAATTCAGTCTACAAAAAACACAAAACAAAAAAGATGTTGAATGGTTGTCACACTCGAATCCCCTCATTTAATTTGAGAAAATTTCAAGAATCAAACTGATCTTTAGCTACAAACTAGCTAAGGTGAAAAAATGCTAAATACTTAATAATTAATAGTGTTTATATTCAGAGCAGTTTTCCTGCTACAGTGGAAGGAGCACGCTAAGTATACTGTCTCATAAATTATTTTATTAACATATTTTTAAAGTGCATAGAAATTTTATGTTGTGAAAAATCTTTTTAAATTTGAGAAAACCACAGCTTAGGTTATGTTTTTGTGAAAAGTAACTTGTGTGTAAAAAGTCTGTGACGATCTTTCTTGACATGTCAAAATACAGTAATATTTGATTACGTAGCATCCTAACTTTTAGGGAAAAGTTTAGCTAAAAAGCTAAAGGGAAGAAAGAGACCAGGCCTCCAACCTGACAGAAGAAAGTCAAAAGACTGTCAGGTAAGAAAGTAAGTAATGAAGACTGGAGATTAAGAGAACAAACTAAAAGAGTTGAAGCAAAATGTCATAACAACTTACATTTCATGATTATTGTAGCTGTAGCTACCGAATATGTGTTCCATGCCTGCTATATTAAAGCTAAAACTGTGCCTGCTGCTTAACATGCAAGCTGAAGCATGTCCACTGTTACTGCTTTGGAGAAAGTGTTCATCACTGAAGATAAACTACTGTTAACTCTCATTCTCATTTGCAGTCAAACTCATTTGCACAAGAAAAAGTGTCTGCTTTGGTTTGTTTGCTGTTTGTATTGAGTGGCACTCATTACGACAATTTGCTGGTATTGATCATAGCTATGAGGAGCGCGAACGTGACTTACTACAGCTGCTTTCTTTATGAGTTAGGATTTTACTTGTCTGTCATGTGAAGGAAAGAAAAACATGAAATCTAACGGTATCTTCACATCTTAAAAACAGTGCTGTATCTGCATAGATTTGAAGTGGTGATCTAATGACTGAATCTGTTCAGGGAGCCTGCATATCGAACCGGAGGGGTGCGGGTAGCTCTCTCTTAACAGGGCTGTGATGGTGAGGAGGCTAAGTGCGAGTTCAGGGAGGCCACTGTCACCCTGGGGAGGTTTAAAAGCCATGTGCTGAGACAACCATGCGCTCCTCCCCACTGGGCTGTCTGTCAGCTGACTACAACTGGGAATGTGGAACCATGGCAATCTCACATTCAGATTTATCACTGTGATTATCTTCTTTTTGGGTTTCTTACCTGTATTCAGATATACTAAGCAAAATATTACAGCCAGCCCTGCCTAATGTGGTGTTGGTCCTCGGTGTTATGTCCGTAAAAAGCATCAAAACACAGATATCTGATGCCAAAGTAAAGTAAAGCTGCTTTCGGCTGCTCCTTCATTCACGAGTCATGACATCACCATTCCACTACGCTCTGAAGCCGCACCAAAGACCAGTCAGGGAGTCCTTTGAGAAGTCCTTTAAGTTAAGGTAATATATGGGCTTGTTTTAGCTTGAGAGGTCAGTGAAGCTGGCCACTAAGGGATTTAGCTATTGTTTTGACTTGCAATGTTGGCCTTGAAATGATGAAAGGATACATTTTTTACTAACAGAATATTGAACCTGGAACATTGGAGCAGAGGAATATAATATGTGATACTTAATTCACAATTTTAATGCTCCGTTTTTAAACAACATAGCTTAACTATTTGACCACCAAGATAGATTTACATAGCTAGTAATTAACTTTAAGGAAGTGCATCCTAATGCCACACCAGGAGAGTTTCAAGCTGACTTTTAAGGGAGATAACAATGAAAAGCATGTGACTGAAATGTGAACATATCAGCAGGCACATTGAGAATATGCCTAGTATTAGTTCAGGGAGACCAGAAATTTAAGAAATTCTCAGAACCAACCCTTCTACACATCCCGATAGCAGATAGGACTAGGTGTTGAAGCTGTTTTAGTGTGCCTCAGATATTGTATTTCTACAAGCTGCTTTGCAACCCACCCCTTCTTGCTGTTGTTACTGTGTTGCTGCTGCTTCATGTTTTGTTCTAAAAAGAAAGGGGGTCTGTCATTTATCTTTGGTGGCACAAAGCTGTGCCACTAAAGGCAGGGCAGCTGTGGCTACAACTGTAGCTGCCTTCACCAGTGTATGAATGTGAGAGTGAATGAATAGTGGAATTGTAAAGCGCTTTGAGGGGTCCCGAAAAAGCGCTATATAAATGCAATCCATTATTATTATTATTATTATTAAAGGTGAATGACTGCAGACAGAATATGAATCTTCTTTTGACTATAGTGAACCTCATTAGACATATACATTTAGGTTTATTTCTATAAACAACAAATACAAAAACTACAAGCAAGGACAAAGCCAGATGCTGCACACTAAGATGTGAACACACAACAGCTTTCTTCAAATTTGACACTGTTTGCTTTTCCAGGTGGAATTCAGTGTCTAAAGTGTGAAGAGCAGTGTGCCTGACTCTGCCGAATAAAAATGATTTGGATCCTGGCAGTGTCCCATTTTGATGTTTTTGATTTTTATTACAGGTTCAGACTTGCTAATTCTACAATAAGCTATAGCTGCTAGTAGCTTAGTGTCTCTAAACCCAGTGTTGTTTAGAGTTCCAATAATTTTACATACAATAAAATGTACTGCTGCTTCAAACAGTATAAAGCTGCAAATAACTCAGTGTTTGAAATCTACCAACAATGTTAATGTGTTAATGATAAAACAGAGAGTTCAGTCCTTTTTGCAAATGCAGCATTTAAAATGTTGGTAGGTCAGTGACTATATCCCCACGCTAACAGTGCTAATATGTGAAATCCTTGATGTACGATAGCAATAAGAGTCTATTGAAGAGTTTAAGGCGTGCTGACATGTTCTTGACTTTTTTGTAACTGGTCATGTTTTTTCACTTAGGTTTTCTCCCCTTCGGTACAGCTGTTATTTAAGGATAAAATAGACTATGATTTAAACTTACATGAATAAGTTTAAATCACAATTACTATGAGACCGAGATTAGAAATTATTATAGTTATATTTATTCAAACTATGAACTTGTAGGGAAGAGCGCTACCCGAATGCAAGTGGATATGCCAAGGGAAAATCTTGATCTTTGCTGGTTCTCCTTTATCTTTCTGTCTTTAAGGGAACATAAAGTTCTTTTATATCACAGACGCACACACACATCTATGCAAAGTTTGCTGTCTAAGCATGCGTATGAAGCTGTGGATGAAGCCTGCTGGCATCAACAGATTTTTTTTTTTTTTTTTTTTGCCAGACAGAACTGCCAAAGCAGTTTCAGAGATATTTCAAAGTGTAAAGGTGTTACTTTGTGTTTCACCATGTGTGATTAGCTCACTTAATATGTTGCTTGCGCTTTTGCCAAGTGTGCACGGAGGAGGCAGACGGCACGTCGCATGTGAAAAGAGTTGACACAAGCTCATGATTTCTTTCCATTTCATTTTATTCCTTCAGATGTTGGGAGAGCAGTTCACGCCCCAGCACACATCACAGAAAAAGTGGTACAGCTGTTCAGGAGTAAAAGTGAGTTTACCTTCTTGGCCTCCATCCAGCAGAAGTCCTCCACGTCAGGAGTCATATTCTCCATCCACGAGTCAGAACACAGGTAATCCAGCTGTAATCCTCTTCATTTTGGCCCATGGCTGCTTTTCTGTATAACTTTTCTTCCATGGAGTACAGAGCGTGCTCGTTTTAAATTAAACCTAGACTGGATTTATCATCTTACTCTTAGCTGTTTGCAGAAGGCTGTTGATGAGTAAATTAAAGAGCAGTGTACTATTACAGCATTACCAGTGTAAGCCAGAGCATGATGGCAGGCCAGTCACTGGAATAATAGAGCCCTTCAACCAGTACACTATGGGCAGAAAGATAACGTTCCGTGTTCAGTGTTCATAAGATCACTGTGAGGTATAAAGAAATAGAAAAATGCAAAAAAATCACCAAACCCCTTCTTTCACACAATGCTGTATAAACAACCATATACAAACGTGGAACATATGGCCTTGTAATTGAGCTGCTGTGAACTACCAGTATGGGAAAAAGCTGATTGTTTTTCTTGACAAAATGTGGGAATATTTCTAATGGCTTCTTAGTTGTTAATGAATTCCTGGCAGTGGATTGTAAGGTTTGTCCCTGAAGCCGATGTAAGATATCAGTGAGTGGCAGCAGTGAGATCACCCTGTGGCCCCCAGAGAAGCTATGAGTTGTTTGTAAAGGGCAGGCGACAATGATTTTCCTCCTGTGCTCTAAAGGTAAAAGCCTTAAAGTTCTGTAAAACATGTCGTCCAAGTGAGCATGTGAGGTAGAAATTATCATTTCTTGCTGAGGATCAATACGAGGGCAAAATTGCACACAATGGGAGAGTGAAGTTGAGCTGGTCCTCTAAAGCAAGGGAAACAAGACATACAGTTGCTGAAAAGTTTTAATAGATGTACAGCGCTATGCAAAGGTCTTGAGCCGTGTCCCGTTTCTTTATATTTTGCTAGGAAAATTGACTGGTACTTATAAAGTGGCTTTCTTTTTAGTTTTAAGCTCTAGTGAAAGTCTCATTTACCCAGTTCTAATCTTTTCAAAAAAGCAGTGTATGTGTGATCCTCAAGATATTTGGTAAAAAAAACTTAGGATCAGTATCTTGCCTAGAGAAATTATGACATGAGCTGGGGATTCATCCTGCAACTGGTAGACGACCCACTCTTCCAGATGATCCACAGCTGTCCCACATTGATGTAGTGATTTTTGTAAAAATATGCGTAAACATACATGAAAATACAGTATACAGGGGAAAACAGAAGTTGTACAGTCCTAACACCTTTATTCTTTCACACTGCCTGCACTCTCTTTGGTTGAGCTTTACTTTAATTTCCTTAAATAGGAATTGTCTGGAATAGTTCTCCAGGCTTCTTGAAGGATATTTAAAGTTCTTCTTTGGATGTTGTCTGCCTTTTGTTCTTTTCTGTCTTAGTATCCCCCAGTATCCCACACTGCTTCAATAATTGTGAGGTCCAAGCATTTAAGTTCTATCTTTAATGGTTACAACATTAAATGTTTCATTCATGTTAACCCAAGATATTGCATCCATTCAATGAATTCCTTTCCATATAGGCAACATGATCTTAAATTGGCTGATGAGATAAGCTTTGGTTTAAAGTTTTTATGCATGGAAGTAAAGAATGAGTTCTTCAGGACATCTTTTTTGAGTACTCAGCCTAAGTATATTGCAGTGTATGTCAGTGCCCGTGTACTTATTTCTTCAAGCACGTAGTACTGTATATGATCCACACTTGAAGAGAAATGCGCTGCCCCCTACTGTGCTTTAAAGGTGACCCTTAGAGTTCCTTTTTAGTCCCTCTTCTTCTCTCTCTTTCTCACTTTTTTTCTCACATTACCTTCAGGCATAATTGCTGCACAGTGGGTTGGCCGAACAACAGCAAGCAAAGCTAAATGGGGCCAGATGACTGTACTGCCCTCCTCCTTCAGGCACAATGACATGCTCTATGCAACATATGTAGCCCTGAGGAGTGCTGGGACTAAGCAAATGTTGCATTAAAGGCCCTCAGCCACACTCAAACACACCCAGTTAGATATACTAATTGCTAAGCCACTTATAGTGTATATTGCTCTAAAAATGTTCAGGATAGGGCTGTCCCACCAAGAACTAATGTTGTAACTGCATTTACACTTATGTGTTGTTTACAGTCTTCCAACCAAAACACTAAAGTACATAATTGATTATTGGCATCAAAAGTTGCCAGTTGGTCTGTATTCCCAAACCTCTATTTCAATACTAGCTTTCACTGTTCCTTCCACATCCATTTCAACTTATTCATGACTTTTTTACTATTCCATGTCTTCTAGTGCTGTGTTTAAGGTTTAGTTGGATTTAGTCAAAACCTACTTTAAGTCAGATGTGTTTCATTGTCCATTACCTCTATGTCTTTGTCGGGTTTTGAATTGTCTGTTCACAGTGAGATCCATGAACACACTTTATTACGCAGTAATGAAGATACTGCTTCTGGACAGAAACAGATCAGGCAGGCATTATACAGATTTCTTAAAAATTTCAGTTCAATTCAGTTTTATTTAGTGCCAAGTCATAACAGTAGTTGCTTAAAGTGTGTTATATTGGTACAGTAGGTACAGTACCTGCAGTGTTAGAAAGAGCTCCAGCAGAACCAGGAAGGCGGCAGCTATCTGCCGGTTGGGAGTTAAGGGGAAAACAGATGAGAGAAGAGACCATAGGGAGACAGGACAAAACATGAACTATGGGAGAAATTTAATGCCATACAGTAGTAGTGTATAAACATGCGTGGAGTGAAAGGATGGGAGTGGAACAGAAGTGCTCAATGCATCATGGGAAGGCCCCCAGCAGCCTAAGCATATAACAGTAAAACTAAGAGATGCTTAGGGGTCCCTTGATCCAGCCCTAACTATAAGCTTTATCAAAAAAGAAGGTTTTGAGCCTAATATTAAAAGTAGAGAGGGTGTATTTTTCCTGAATCCAATCTGGGAGCTGGTTCCACAGAAGAGGTGCCTCCCATTCTACTTTTAAGTACCCTAGGAACCTCAAGTAAGTCTGAGAACAAAGAGCTCTACTAGGATGATATGATACTATCGTGTCTGTAAAATAAGATGGGTCCTGATTACTTAAGACCTTGTATGTTAGAAAAAGGATGTTACATTTGATTCTGGATAAAATAGGGAACCAATGAAGAGAGAGACCAATATGGGAGAGTTAAGCTCTGTTTCTAGTCCCTGTCAGCACTCTGAATGCAGCATATTCCACTGTTCCAAAAAACACTAATGTTAAAGTATCTTACTGTATATTTTACAGTTTTGTACTGTCTTTCTAGAATATCATTAAATGTACATAAGTAGACTGTGATTTTACATGTCAAAGGTAAGATAACATAACATCACTGTAAATATAGTAAAACACAATTTACTTGTTTTTTAAATATATTTTTTTGTACATATGCATATTTAGATTGTAAAAATACATTCAGAAATGTATCATAATTTCACGAATATTTGTCTGTTATGTGAGAGAATGATCTGTTAAATTCAAATGTAATACTATGGAAAAATATATAAAATGATCGAAAATTAATGAGAATAATCAATAATTAAAGGAGTATTTGAATTATAATTTTGCTGAAAATTTCATGTCATCTTGGTCTGATTCAATAATTCAGAGGTAACAAGTGAAAATATAATTAATAGTAATAAAAACTAAAAAAACCATATAAAACATTGCATGGCCACGCTGTGCTAATTATATATTTAAAAAAATAAATGTAGAGGTAGGAATTGCAATTAATATAAATCTCAAAGTATTCACAACATTCTTGAACAGAAATAGGCCTCTGCACCTGGGGTGAGGGTGTGGCCATGAAAACAATGTGACATGCCATTGGATGTTGGGACACATAATAACATGACGCTAAGCATCGGCCAATGAATGTGAACTAACAACCACAAGGTCGTGGGTATGGCTGTACTGTAGGAAAAAATCCTAATATAAAAGTATTTTACTGTGCATTTTACAGTTTTGTTCTGTTCTTCTAGAATATCATTAAAGTTACGTAAATAGACTGTGATTTCACATTTCAAATGTAAATTAACGTTAAATCACTGTAATGTAATGAAACATAATTGCCATGATTATTAAATATGCATATTTAGATTGTTAAAATACATTCACAAATGTATCATGATTTCACAAATACCTGTCCGTTATTTAAAAGATCGAACTGTTGAATTCAAATGTAATGCTATGGAAAAGTATATAACATGATTCCTATAAGCTTGTCTTACATCACATAAGTATTATTATCATTGCAATTTAGGGCGATCGTGGCTCAAGAGTTGACAGTTTGCCTTGTGATCAGAAGATTGCCGTTCGAGCCCCGGCTTGGACACTCTCGGTATTGTGTCCGTGGTTAAGACTCTTCGCCTACTGGTGATGGCCAGAGGGGCCGATGGTGCGATACGCAGCCTCGCCTCTGTCAGTCTGTCCCAGGGCATGCAATCCATTATTATTTAAACCAACTGTTAACTGTATATTTCTGTACATTTACGTATTATGATTCATATTGCCACATTCATTGACCTTGTTTATAGGTAATTTCATTGTTTGATCACGTTAAAATGTTCCTAATTTAATGTCTAAAAGCACTTGGAAAAGGCAGAATCCCATGTAAAATTAGCGCAACAAACTCTATTGTCATTACTGAAAATGACTGTATTTTCATGAGAAAGTTATTTTCTGTTATTTTACGGTAGTATTTTGGCGCCCAAGCTGCCGGAATATTACTGTTTTTTTAAGATTTGTTTTTTTTCCCTATTTATAGGTAATTTCATTGTTTAATCACATTAACATGTTCCTAATTTAATGTTTAAAATCACTTGAAAGGGCAAGATCCCATGTAAAATTAGCGCAACAAACTGTATTGTCATTACTGGAAATAACCGTATTTTTATGAGGGAGTTATTTTCTGTTATTTTACGGTAGTGTTTTGGCGCCCCAGCTGCCGGAATATTACCGTTTTGTTTTTTTTTAACATGTTTTTTGTAACAGTGTAGGTCAACTGAAGGCTTTTCAGAATACCTTACTGTGATTGTAGAGTGACTTTTCAGCATCCTAGAGAGATTTTGTAGTTTTGGCAATTTTGCACAGATGAAAGAACACAGTCGTACATATTTGTTTCATTTGCATGTTGAAGGGCATATCCTGGTCAAAAATGACTCCAAGGAAGACGAGGTAATGCCATTCAGAGAAAGTGCCTGGTTAAACACCATGTTTCTGAGGTTTTTAGGGACTTAAAGTACAATAACTCCAGTTTTGTCCAAATTTAAAAGAAGAAAATTTAAGGCCATCCAGGGCTTTATACCTTTAAAGCATGCCTATGTAGCTAGATAGTATTACCATACAGCTAACATTAGCAAGACTTTCATTCCTGTAATTTTGGATGAAACTCATTATGTAACATTCAGACATAGTATAATTATAAATGTTTCTTCACCACTACCACCAAACCGTTTAACTGACTTTCAGTCATTTTTCTTCATATATTGTGCATTGTGAGGTATTGCAAGAGAGAGATTTAGATGCAAATCTAACCCAGCTAAGCCACAGCAGGATGAAGTTATTTTGAGACAAGTTGTTTTCGGAGAGAGACCGCCACACTGTGAGCGTAATTAAATTTGGTGAGATGGGCGCAGCCTTGACTGGCTTGGTGCAGACCTGTGCTCCATTGTGACTGAGGATTTGTTCTGAACCTCTGAATCCTCTCTGAAGGCCCTATTAGCCCTCTGCCGATGGCCATTCTTTCCCATTATAACACAAGTCTCCCATTCAGCCACCTAACACACAGCCACTGTAGCTCTACGGCTCACCCAAATCCAATCAGACATTCCTTCTCTATCGCTCTGTCTTTCCTTTCCTTCTTCATCTTTCTCCCTGCACAATCAAACGGTCCTGTCTTTCCTCCCTCCCACTGACTCTGCTAACTCTGCTTTCCTGATATGATAATATCCTTTCTCTCGCCCCTCCTCTCCTCCTCCGCTGTCCTCATCCTCAAAGGTAAAACATCTTCTGAATGCAAGCATTTCTCTGTGCCCTGTGTTAAAGCAGAAAAAGTTGTTTTTTTTTTCTTGCACCCAGCACTGGGGAATGGGGAGAAAGGTTTATTGCTGCTCCACTAGACTGAATAGAACAAAAGAATCCCATTTCTGCCTAGACAGCAGTTTTCTGGGTACCAGTAACGCTCTTATTGTCAGCAAGTGGCAATAGCTCTGTGATGAAGTAACTCAAAGCCTGGTCTCTCCACTGCTCTTCCCACCAGTGCACTCAAAGATGCTCAGCCATTCTCCTCCAGCTGCTCTGTTCATCTGCTTGCCCTTTTGTCACTCTACAGGTCTGCCTCTCCCTCAGTGCCTCACTTCATAAGCACTCACAGGTTCTTCTCTTTGAAGAAACATGCTGGGGAAGAAGAGGGACTTGTTAAGCTTGGCTTCCTGGTAAAAGTTTATGAATGTTGGTGAGTGCAGGGAAGCTGGATGCAGAAAATGCCTGGCCCACTGCTGAATTCTATTGATATCAGCAGTTAGTTGAACACGGGAGCGATAAATTGGCTCTCCACAATTTTTAGATGCTGACGTCTGTCAAACGTTTTAACAGAAGTCAGCATATTTATGGATATTTTAAAATTCCTTGCTTACAAAGTTCCTTTGCACAGGTGTAAAGGTGAACATTTCAGTCTCCCGTGCCTTAGTAAAAGTACAGGTCATGTGTAGAATAGAAAAACCCTGCCTAAACCCAAAGGCAATGGAAGATTTCTTTTATAAGACAGTTGTACCAATACCCACATTGACTGTTATCCACCTCATGACTTCAATCTCTATTATTGGAAGAAAAATGTTAATGTTGTTCATTTTGTTTTTGTACGTTGTGTTAAAATAAATTTTAGCTTAAGAAAATTAATTCATAGCATCTGATTCTCTATAACTTATACCTTTGAAAAGCAGGTCTGATGGCATATTGACAAAACAAAATGATTAATCATCATTACTTGGTAAAACTGCCACTGACAATTTGGTTTCGTCTTTCTCTGCCAGATGATCCTAAAATGATCCTAAAACTAAGTGTTGCCATAGAAAATTCCTGCGTCCTCCTCCAGCCTGTTTATTTCGTGCTATAGGTTGATCCACAAAAGCTTGTTTTGCCATGAAATGGGATTTGTGTTTGAATGTTGAAGAAGAATAACCTGCTGGCTGCAATCCTGAACTCCTGATCTCCCCAGTGGAGCAGCACTAGGATGAGCCATGGCCTCTCACCTCCGACAGATGCCAGTTTCCTCAATGAACTCCCTAGATTATTCTAGAAAGTGCACTCCCTTGCAGGGTTTGCTTTAAAGGTGTGCAATACAGTACAAATGCTGTCTTTGGCTTTGTCTGGACTTAATAGATACTTTCCCAGAATTACAGTTTGTTCTACAGTTACTGTTTCCATTTTACACATGTATTCAACCCATCTTGATATCAAATGTGGAACAGTGCGCTTATTATGTGAACAGTACTGGAACCTACTGGAATACTATTTTTACACCTTAAAGTGCATCCGAAGGGCTACAAAGTTCCTGTCACAAACATTTTCAAAGTGGCAGTTATTTGGCGTTCTGTACACGTTCAATCCATAGTTTTTGCGTGACGTCAGTGCTACTGGGACACGCCTACCTGGTGGGCATAAACAGTACTGCGGTCCTTTGCCCTCCAGCCTTCTTTTGAATTTTCCTTTGTGTAAAATGTGACACCAACATGTGAGCACACCTGTCTTAACACTGCCTTACATCTCAAATTCCACCAATCCATTCTTCTCCACTGCAATACAGGCTGTCAGCAGTGACTCATTTAAACTGTAGGAATGATTTACCTGACATCAGAAAAATACTCGGTCAACTTTACTGTTATGCCATGACATTAATGTAAAAAAATAATATTACGAAAGAAAGAAAAAAAATAAAATAAAAGATAATACTACCAGAACTCTTCTGGCTGTAAACTGTAAAGGTCAGAGAGAGTCATTTAAATGGGGTATTTTGTTTAGGCTAGCTATGTAGAAGTTACTTTTGCTTTAATGATGAGTAAATTCTTCTAGAGATACATCAAAAATACATGGAGCTGTCCGTACTTTGAAAGCTTTCATCCTGGCAGCATTGTAAGGTGAGTGATTCTCCACAGCAGCGGTCCCCAACCTTTTTTGCGCCATGGGCCGGTTTATGTCTGACAATATTTTCACGGACCAGCCTTTAAGGTGTCGCGGATAAATACAACAAAATAAAACCAGTACCCGTACCAAAAAAAAGTTTTATTCATAACACACGGGAAAAGACCCAGGGAAACAGAGTTAACTTTAAAAACAATAAAAAAAAATAACGATGAAACCCTGAAAACCACAAATTTCACACCCGAGCCTCAACACTCGTGGTTTGGTACCAAACGACTCACGGACTGGTACCGGCCGTGGCCCGGGGGTTTGAGACCGCTGCTCTACAAGACACGTTGATGCCACTGAACTGGAGGCTTTTGTTGTTTGCTCTGTTGAAAGCCATATTAAATATATAATTTAAATATAAATATTTGTTTGTGTGTGCATGCCATTAAGTTTGTAAACATGATAGTTTGAAAAGTTTTTCTCATAAATTTTGTAGTGGGATCATGGTATCATGGCTTACATCCACCAAGGTCTTCAAGGTCATTTTATTTGTTGAAAATTGACAATAAGCCTAATAACTTAAAAACTATGATTCTCATAAGTGTGTTTGTTTTTTGTCAACATGTAGAAAGATACTTAATGACACATTTGATCTCTGTACTCTCCTTTAAGGCCAGCAGATTAAGCTGTAGGTCAAAATGATAATAATGCTGTATGAAACTATTTAAACTGTTTGTTATTGCCATTGTAGGTCTTGAAAGCATATTAGGAATGATATGCGGGGATTCTAAATATCACACTACATGTTACATTTGACTTCTGACCTCACTTTGCATTTCACATCTGCCAACAGGGGGGAAAAAAAAGACTAAGTACTTAAAGTACATTTAAAAAGAGCCAAAAAGTGTTAAAAGTGATTATTATCACTTTAACCTTCAGATGAATTTATTGACCTTAAATAAAGCCAGAGGTCAAATGGTATTTTAATTATTTAATATGTATTTTTAACAAAGAGCACACTTGTAATAATCATAGTTTCAAAGTTCTAAAGCTTTTTGTCCATTTTTGACCAACAAATCATTAAGTTGACCTTGAAGACCTTCGTGGACGTAAGACAAATTTTAATGGATTGTTAACATGACCCCACTCTGAACCCCTACAAAGTTTCATCAGAATTATTAAAAAACATTTCGGGCTATTATGTTTACAGACAGAATGATGACACGCACGCACACACATGAAGTGTTGTTTCTGATAGTGGCAGGACTGCACACTCATACAGCAGTGACTGAGGTTTACCAGAAAATAATGCTCAACTTGGATGATGTGGTTTTCAGGCAGAGCATTAAGGCATCAAACCTAAGTCATACATCAAAGCTCCTATATTCTCAAGATAGTTTTGAGATCAACATTTGGTTTTCTCAGCTGCTGCTCTCATTTCTGTGATGCCGCCTTTGAAAACTAAACATGTCATTGGGCAGTGCCGCTCCCTGTCTGGCTAAGAAGCCTGCAGGGAAGCAGCCTCGATAGCGTGAGTCCCTCAGGAAAACAAATTACTCACATAGCACAGCGGTGGCTCTGCCTGCTTTCTAGCAGCAAAAGACATTCTTATTGGGGGTCTCTCTCAAACTTCCCAGAAACATCTGTGGTTGCTATTAGTTTGAAGTTTGAAGCAGTTTGTCTCTATGACTATGTGTGGCAAAAGAAGATTGGAATCGCCAGAGATGCCGCATTACAATACCACCTTCTTTCTATAATAACTGTAGCTTATGTACATATTATTGTAGCACTAAAAAGTTCAATTTGTATGAGCAGTTTTGATAAGATGACAACATTTGATATCCCTATATCGATAAAATATTGCCATGCAAAATATCTTGATACTTTGTTGTATTGATTTCTCCAACACTACTAGAAAACTGGGGGGTGGAGGTGGGAGGAATCAATATAGCATAGTACCACCAGGGGCCATGAAAGGGAAAGAGGCACATCTTGGGCTACGATATTTGCTGAGTCAAAGAAATCTGGTGCCCAAAGTAAAACAAAATATTAATAATAAATTCAGGGACAGCCATTCATGAGGCATATTTTTAATTTTTGGCAGACGCTCCCCTCTGTTTATGTTTTATTCACTCCACTACATCCTGTACTCAAACGATTCGTTGACTGTTTAGACCTGACATCGTCGTCACCCTCATTATAACAAACCTGAGGTGGCCTGCGTCACACAGCGCTTGGCTGGTATTAATGTCATGCTGAACACACTCCAAACTGTGAAAATGAGAATTGATTTCTTCTTTCACATCACATCCCATTGATCTATATACCTCAAGCTGTGCACCTTTCCACTACCACCCTCTGACCTGATCGCAACATTTGCTAAATCCACAATCTCCAATCAAGCATAGCCTTCTTGTGACAACTGAAGCACAACGCCTTGCAACCAATCCTGGTCATACTTTACAGGTCAGTAGAGAAGGCACCGGAGTGCTTTGCCATCGTCATATCTGCTTTACCTCCTTCTCCTCCCGTTCTATGGACAAGCTCCAGAGTGCTGACCTTCCTATATAGCAGATAATTGGCTGTCATCTGCCTTCTATGAAATCGCTGCATGACACTGGAGGTGAAGAAAAAGGGCAGGATGATATACAGCTAACCCAGAACTCTCTGGCAGCCATTCATTTCCAAAACTTTTCTCCCACAGACAATGCCACTGGATTTTGATAAAGAACACTTGTCACCTCAACAGCTTCCTCCCACAGCTGTCACAGCACTTCCGAGACTTTCTACAGCCCACAATCTCCATCTCAGGAGATGCAGCCTGCAACCCTCCCACTGTGGCTGTTTATTTATCACATAGTAGTTTGAACCACCGTCTCCTCTGGTCTTAGCAGACTCATAATACTATAGAAAAACATGCTAGAGGAATTTGTACTGGTATTAAGTGTTATATCCCCCATTAACACTCATACCACCACTTATCACTTTGACTATTCAGTCAAAAGTCAGCAGTTTCCACTTAAGGAATTATTTGTCCATTTGCTGCCTTGTTAGGCTAAGAGTTCAAAAACTGATATGACGCTTTATGATTGTTGCAACCGTTGACATCCTGGAGTTTCTGCTGGTTGTCTGGCAGCTGCTAACAACCAAACATAGTCTGGAAAACAACCACACCGACATTTACATTTTTTCACCTTTTTTTCATGCATTTGAAAAAATTTGATTTACGTAACTTGCTAATTATTTTGCTGTAGTAATGTGCGTAATCATATTATTATTATTAAATGGCTGTGCCAAATCATACTAGTCAAATGTTTAGGAGAGTACTCATTCTTGAAAGTAAGTTTTCAAAAAATAAATAAAAATCGAACTAATTCTGATTGCATTAATAATAAATCCTGTTAGTGACTGTCTTTAAACATCTGTCGGCCAATGCTCAGGATTTTTTACGAGTCTGTTGTGGCTAGTGCCATCTTCTATGCTGTTGTATGCTGGGACAGCAAGGTTGAGGGTCGCAATCACAAACTGATCCGCAAGGGCAGCAATGTGGTGCGGATGCAGCTAGACTCCTTTAAGTTGGTGTTGGGCAGGCAGATGTTGTCCAAGATAAGGACAGTGCTGGATAACACCTCCCACCTACTCCATGACATGCTGGCCGGTCACAGGAGCACGCTCAGTGAGAGACTGAGATTACCCAAATGCACCACTGAACGACACAGGAAATCATTCCTGTCTGTATAACTCCTCCATGTAGTACACTGCACACACTGCAATAGTTACATCCTTTTGCACATGCTCTACAGTAAAAATAACAAATAACAAAGTTTTACAAGTTAGAATAAAATGCTAGTCATATAAATTTCACCTCTGTAATATTCTTGAGCTATTTGTATAGAGCTATTTTTTTTATATTTTGTAAACTTTGTAATATATTTATCTTGGAGCAACTGTAACCACATAATTTCCTTAGGGATTATTAAAGTATTCTGATTCTGACTCTGCTTACTTTCTTGTCTCTTATGAGCAGTGTTGGTCAAGTTACTTGAAAAAAGTAATCAGTAACTAATTACTGATTACTTCCCCCAAAAAGTAATCCTGTTACTTTACTGATTACTTATTTTCAAAAGTAATTAATTACTTAGTTACTTTTAAAAAACACGATTTACAACCTGAATAGGTGATAAAGCGATAGATCTTTCAGCCCAATTTTACTTTTTCTGCATAATCCATCATACAAAATGTAATCAAATGGAAAAGTCTATTTTTAAAACTTTTATAGTTTTATTAATTTTAATATTGTAATTTTGTATATGCTCCCTCTCGGCAGTGTCATCAGGAGGCATGGAGTGAACTTCCACAGTTACGCTGATGACACGCAGCTGTACATCTCTGTCTCCTGATGACACCAGACCAATGGATGCCCTTTTTAACTGTATTTTAGATATAAGATCTTGGATGGCAGAAAACTTTTTACAGCTTAACCAGGACAAAACTGAAGTTTTAATCGTCGGTCCTGAGGCTCAGAGAGAGAAACTCTTGTCTAAATTAGAGGCATTTTCACTATGTCCTTCGTTACAAGTGAAAAACCTGGGTGTTATTTTTGACTCTGAGCTTGGTTTTATCCCACATATTAAACATGTAACCAAAATTGGATTTTATCATCTAAAAAATATAGCCAGAGTCCGCCCAATTCTCTCTCGGGCCAACACGGAGATGCTAATGCATGCTTTTATTACCAGTCGCATTGATTACTGTAATGCCCTGCTCTCTGGTCTTCCTAAGAAGAATATTTCAACTTTACAACTTTTGCAAAACTCGGGAGCTCGTGTGCTGACGAAGACCAGAGGGCGGGCCCACATTACACCGGTTTTAGAATCGCTGCATTGGCTCCCCGTGTGTTTCAGGATCGATTTTAAAGTTCTTTTATTGGTTTTTAAATGTCTTAATGGTCTTGGGCCTTCTTATCTCTCAGATCTGCTTTTACCATATGAACCCTCGCGGACCCTGAGGTCCTCTGGTACTGGCCTTTTGATTGTCCCTAAAGTCAGGACACATACTCACGGAGAGGCAGCTTTTCAGTGGTATGGCCCTCGTCTGTGGAACAGCCTGCCGGAGGAGCTCAGGGCCGCAGAGAACGTACATGTTTTTAAGAACAGGCTCAAGACCCACCTTTTTAATTTAGCTTTTACTTAGCGTTTATTTATTTTATGCTTATTTATTCTATCCTGTTATTTTATTATTAATTTAGGCTTTACCTAATATTTATTGATTTTATTCTTATCCATTTTTTAATCTTCTTACTCTATTTATATTTATATTTATATTGTATCCCGTTCTGTATCAGCATTCTCACATACGTGAGAATGCTGTTTGTAGATTACAGCTCAGCATTCAATACCATCGTTCCCTCGAAGCTGGACAGGAAACTGCAGGATCTAGGACTGAGCAGCTCCCTCTGCAGCTGGATCCTTAGCTTCCTGTCTGACAGACGCCAAGTGGTCAGACTGGGCAGCATCACCTCATCCCCCATCACACTGAACGCTGGTGCTCCACAGGGGTGTGTACTGAGCCCTCTCCTGTACTCACTCTACACCTACGACTGCACGGCCACTAACAACTCCAACATCATTGTGAAGTTTGCGGACGACACTACAGTGGTGGGTCTTATCACCAACGGTGATGAGACGGCTTACAGGGAGGAGGTCAGCGCCCTGACCCACTGGTGTCAAGACAACCATCTCACCCTCAACGTCGCAAAGACAAAGGAGTTGATAGTGGACTTCCGGAGGTGCAGAGAAGTACACACCCCCATCACCATCAACGGCGCTGCTGTGGAGAGAGTGAGCAGCTTCCGGTTCCTTGGTGTACATCTGGCTGAGGATCTTACGTGGTCAGTACACATAAACAAAACAGTGAAGAAGGCGCAGCGGCGCCTCTTCTTTCTCAGGAGACTGAAAAGATTTGGCATGAGCCCTCGCATCCTCAGGACCTTCTATCACTGTGCCATTGAGAGCATCCTCACTGGATGCATCACCACCTGGTATGGCAACAGCACCGCCTACAACCGCAAAGCTCTCCAGAAAGTAGTGCGGTGCTCTGAACTGATAATTGGAGGTGAGCTTCCCTCCCTCCAAGACATCTATAGGAAGCGGTGCCTGAGGAAAGCGGGGAGGATCATCAAGGACTCCAGTCACCCCAGCCATAAACTGTTCAGACTACTTCCCTCAGGAAGGAGGTTCTGCAGCATCCGGTCCCGTACCAGCAGACTGAGAGACAGCTTTTTCCATCAGGCCATCAGACTGCTGAACACGTCATAGACACCTCACCTTCACTACTGGAACTTCAACATTATGCACTCCATACTGTACAGTAATGCCACTGTTTTGCACATGTCTCAACTCTGTATATTTTTATATATTTTACTTATTGACTCTATTTAATTTGTAAAATATGTGTATACACACACACACACACACACACACACACACACACACACACACACGTAGAAAAACATTTAGTATACACATCCAGAAATTTTTTTTTTTTTGCATATACTATTATATATTGTACATATATATTTATTAGTTTCAGATTTAGCCATTCGTATATTTTGCCTGTTTATGTTATTGTATTTTGCACAACTCTGTTGTTTGTGAAGCTCGCACACAAGAATTTCACTCGCATGTGCTGTACCAATGTACCTGCACATGTGATGTGACAATAGTGTTTCCTCGAAGGGGGCTCTCTGCACCAGGGCTGTGATCGACCGTGGCTGCTGGGTCTCTGGGGTTCCTCTCAGCCTGGCTGGGGGGCTCCTTTGCCTCCCTCCTGCTGTGTGCCCAGCCTGGAGGCTGCGGTCTGTGACCGGCTCTCGGTGCAGACGGCTCCCTGTTATAGTGTTTCCTCACTTGGCTCATGTGAACCCAGCCCAATTTTTACTCTTTAAGTGTGCGCGTGTGTGTGTGTGTGTGTGTGTGTGTGTGTGTGTGGGGGGGGGGGGGGGGGGGGGAGATATGTGTGTATTCACATCATTTATGTTAATGAGAGTGTGGGGAGTGAGTTGGAGGGTGGGGTGGGCTGCTTTTAACTATGTTAAGCACTTTGTGCTACATTTTTTGTATGAAAAGTGCTTTATAAATAAAGATTTATTGATTGAAGTAAAACACAGCAGAAAATAAATAAAATCAAAGACTAGCAGTCCTTTTGCTCTATTTTCACCTGTAAAGCAGGAGTTGGGTAGGCGAAGGTTTACCCTGGTGCAGGTGTGCCGCAGCGGTCAGTGGAAGGATACGGCAGTTTCTCTGTGAATTTCCCATTACGTGGTAGCACACTCGGAGCTTGCTTGGAAGTTTAGGGTTTTTTTCGCCGTAAAAAGATGTTTTCTTCCCACGCACAATGCTAATGGATGCTAATGTTTTTGTCACTTTTTATGGAATCAAACTTAACCCTTGTATGGTGTTCGGGTCTGTGAGACCCGTTTTCAGTTTTTTTCAAAAGAAAAATTAAACAATTATTTTTTTCAACCTGAAATTCATTGGCTTTGGCTTATTTTCTGTGAAGAACATGAATCTGAACAAATTTTCAATGACCTCATACTGTACCTCCCCCCACGCATTTACATTACATACAAGGTGTTCGGGTCCACTGGACCCAGGTCTAGTAAAAGTGTTGAAAGTGTAGGTCCTGTGTTCCCACACTCTGTCTTCCTCCTTTCTGGTGCTGCTGATGGTGTTTTCTTCCCCTCCTGCTCGCGCACAAAGTTGCAACATTGTTGAAAATTCAACTATCAACACGTCTGCTCTTACATTCCCACACATTTTACCCTCTTTCTTGAGGGATCCAAATTTTATTTTCTCATACCCTGTCCCACCTGCAAATTAGGGGCATAATACTATAAATAAGACTTTGCCAGTGTGGTTCTTTATCACAACTGATCAAGATGACAAAAGATTATCTGCTGCGAGGGCCATCCAATTGATTTTGGAAGAGAGAGGGGCTTCGGATGATGATGTTGACAAAGAGGTTTCAGAATATTTCACATTTCTGAGTCTGACAGTGACTTTGAAGAAGAGGATGAGGTTGAGCACCATTTAGTAACAAAACGAAGACGAGTACCCCATCTGCAGCCAGCTCCAGGACCAGAACAAGCCCACCAGACAGCAAGTGAAGAAATATGGATGTCAATAACTGGTGAAATTGAATGGTCTTCTTGCCCAAGAAATGAGCCACCCTGCAGAGCTGCTACTGTGATAAGCCAGGGCCAACACGGCTGACAGTTACTCATGTGCAGGACATCAAGTCTTCATTTGAGCTTTTCATCCCAGATTCCATCCAGAAAATTATTCTGGATTGCAGTAATCTAGAAGGAAGGTGTGTTTTTGGAGAGAGGTGGAAGGAGATGGACCAAATCCATCTAAGAACCCCAAAGGCCTACTTTGGGGTTCTTATCCTTGCTGGAGTTTTCAGGTCCAAAGGGGAATCCACAGAATGCCTGTGGGATGCAGAAACCGGCAAGAACCTTTCCGTGCATCAATGTCTCTGGAAAACTTCCACAAAATTTCCAGGATTATCCGTTTTGATAACCGAGACGACAGACCAGCTCGACGGCAGAGAGACAAGCTACCTGCCATCAGGACAGTGTGGGATAAGTGTGTGCACCACCTCCCCTGTTTTACAACCCTGGGCCTAATGTCACCATTGATGAGCAACTGATGCCATTTAGTT
The DNA here is from genome assembly GCF_963969265.1 of Rhamphochromis sp. 'chilingali'. Classification (NCBI taxonomy): domain Eukaryota; kingdom Metazoa; phylum Chordata; class Actinopteri; order Cichliformes; family Cichlidae; genus Rhamphochromis; species Rhamphochromis sp. 'chilingali'. The sequence goes on from NC_137933.1 coordinate 9,076,739, forward strand.
GTGAAACATATTGCTTCACGTGTAAATGTGTTGTGTCTTTCCACTCACTCCACTTGATTATAACTGATTTTTTTTTATAACATTTTATATAAAAGAAAAACGAGAAGCACATTAATTCATAAATGTGATCTAATAAAGGTAAAGGGAAAAAATTAACCATGTTTGCTGTTCATATGGCTTGTAATTGGGATGAAGTAAACATCTGTTGAGTAATTTAACATAAAATTGTTTGATAGTGTTAATTTGGAAAGCCAAAACTCTAGCGGGTCCACCAGACCCATGAACACTGGCTGAGTAACAAAAATACGAACACCACACAAGGGTTAAAGTAAGGTCAGTACTTCTACAGTTTTTAAACGCTGCACGCTCATACTCTCTCCAGTACTCGATGATCCACTGTTGATCTGCACACAGCTGTTGTCACAACCGTCGCACTTGCTTACTTCCCTGTCATGAGACATTCTCGCAAAAAAATCACGGTTTTAGTAGCGCAGTAACGCAGCGTTCCTACGGGAAAGTAAAGATAATCCAAGTACCGTTTTTGCAATAGTAATCCCTTACTTTACTCGTTACCTGAAAAAAGTAATCGGATTACACTGCCCATCTCTGCTTATGAGTACCATATAATAAAGGTGCTAGATGATGAGCAGTGGGGCATATGATATATGATGCTATATAATTCAAACTGATGTAGTTGTCTTCTTGCTCTTTTAGCCACCAATGTTTCCAGCTTCTCTTTTGATTCTGGTCAGAGGCAGTTGGTAATACTACATGAAAAGGGCAGTATGCACAGTGCCCACAGAGACTGACGCAGCAGATCAGTCTCAGATTCTGGCGTTAATGTTAAATACTGAGAAGCAGAATTTGAATTTCTTTAATCAGAACCAGAGTCGTGCTAACTCTGCCAACACACAAAATATGTTTTCCTAAACGTTTCCTTTCAACATAATACAACTTGCCATTAGAACACTGTAGCCGCTGTACACTTGTGTAGATAATAAATGATTAATGATTTGAATAATTATTCTTTATTATTGACAACGTAGTGTGTTAAATTGTATAAAACAACAAATGTGAGCACGTTTTTACGTGACCACAAACTTTTAAGTGGTACAACATTTAACAGATAAATATGAAAATCAAATCGATTGGAGTTTGTAGCACAGTGGAGGCAAATCAAATTTTGTTTGTGATGCTCATGGCAAAGGAAAATTTGCACATTTAGAAGTTGAAGAAATCTGATTATAATTCAGGATCCCACAAACAAGAACTGGGAAACCCTTACAGTATATGCTCTATATGATATATTTCAAGTCATGTGTTAGGTTTAAGATACGATGACCATGAGCTTGTACAAGGACTGAACTTACAGTCCTTAAGGCATATGAGAAATTTCTAGAGAAAAATATATCAGAGTACTTTCAATCAATGTTTGTGCCATGTGTCAGTGTGCAGAATAATTTCTTTATGTTATCTGTGTGTCTCTTCACACTACCTTCAACATCCAGGGCATTAGAATATATGAATGATAACTGGATCCTCTTTCTTGACAGTGAGATGCGAGCCCAACAAAATAGTATTCTCACTGTGCAGTAGTGTGTATGGTTCAAAGCATTTTTCTTTTCAAAATTAATAATGGATCACTGGACTCTTTGTTTTTGTTGCAAACCCAGGGAGAAATATCTCACACACTAGGCTGTTCCACCTTAGCTCTGTAGTCTGCAAATGTAATACTTTGTTTGAGTCTCTTTTTCTCTCAGCAGTGTAGTTTTTGGCTTCAGCAGTCAATCAGTGTACGGTCTCATATTTACTAGGGTAAATATGTTGATTTTGCTCTATGTCTCTACAGATTTGTAAATAGGTAAATTTCCAGCTTTTTCTATGGAATTACAGTGTAATTATTAGAAATGTCTTTCCTAGAGCTTTTTTTTTTTCATTTTCACAGGACAATGCTGCTTGGAAGTACACGTTTTTGTTTGTACAAGTCTTTGTCCCTGTGAAAAATTAAGTGCACTCCTACTGCTATAGAAATAAAGAGGGTCAGAAAAGCCAGATGCTGCTAATCGAATGCACTCGATTAGCTAATCATTAGCAAGTGTGAACACCACTATAAAAGCAGAAGTTGGAGCTTGTCTTGTGTTAATACACAATTTTCCCAGGGCTGAATATCTCGGGAGATAAGACACTTCTTGACAGACTCTGCGAGCCTCAGCTCGTGTGTCTAATGTTAAAGGTTCACGACAGTGCATTTAGATAAACACTAAAAACGCATGAGTTCTTTGGAAGGGTTGCCAGGACTTAAGTGGTGATTTTGGCCATAATCCACAGCATATCATCACAAACACCTCATACCAACTGTAAAGCACAGTGGTGGTGGGCTAACAATTTGAGGTTTCAGGTTTAATTCATTGAGTCAACCAGGAACTCTTCTGTATCTAAAACACAACTGCTGAAAAAGAAAATAATCGAGGTATTGCGATAGCCCTCAAAATTCAGAGTTTAACCTGATTTAAATAACAGAAGCATTGCTATACAAAAAAATCCTCCAGAATGATGTGAGAAACTGATAAACTAATATAGAAAACAATGACTTGAGCTAGTACTGCTAAAAGTACCTCTATTAGCTATTCAATCATGGCATGTACTTGTTTTTTTTTTATTTATAAAGCAAAGTTTGGGATTGTTTTAAGCCTTGCCCTTTAGTATCTTAACAAATTTTAATTGTTTCATGAAGTTAATTTTTCCCTGTAACTTATTTAGGTTCCGAAAATGGAGGATTTGTAATGTCTAATATTTTACTATCAACTCTAAACTTATTCTAATAAAAACAAGCCTCCCTCTATTCCTGCCAACGAGCTTTCACTTTTGTTTGATATGCAAACACTTTTTTCCCCTGAAAGCTATGCATACTCACATTAGGCGTCTGTTTGAGCACAGCAGTTTCTATTAGTTAAAAAAAAAAGTGGCTTTGTACAATGGTGGTTATTAAAGGATCAGCAATGAAAAGAAAGCATTTAAATGGTGATAAGGCTCATTTTTTATATTTTGTACAGAGAGCACCAAAACAGATATGTCATTTTTATTAGCTGTCAGCCTGCGCTGCTCATAACAAATGGACTGCCTGCCAATAGATTATTCTCCTTCATTAAATATGCTGTAATGCGAGAATACAATAGCTACAACTAAATGCTTCATAAAATAAATGCTCGCTGTGAAGTGGAGTTAATGCCTTTGATGATTATTTCATGAGTCAAATCAGGATTTCTGCTCGTTCAGAAATTTCAGGCCTCTTGAAGCCCAGAAGAGGCTTCCATCAGTGAAAGAGGCGAAGCTGGAGCACTCTCATTCTCTTTTTGCTCCTCGTTCAATGCAAATGATTCTTCTCCAGCTGACAAGTATCAGTGGCTCCGTGTCCTGCAGCATGATGGAGTCGGGCTGTCAGGCTGGTGCCCGTCGTAGGCCTAGAGTGATGTATTCATTTAATTCCACAAAAGGTGACACGCTGTACAAAGTCAACCTTCCAGTCGCACCCTACCCTTTCTCTTAAACATGCACACATGTTTGTAATGAAGCCGTCTCTACTTGAAGTGTGGAAATGCAATTTAATGTTGTAGAAAAACATTTCCTCATGATGCCTGTTAAATTACTGCATGATAATTGTTTTAGCACTAACTCAGCCTGCTGTGTGGGGGGTTGATGGGCCATCATTAGCAGTGTGGAAGAGGTTTGAGCTGAACCCTAAGATAGCATGTACTGATCATCACCATCTCCTTTCCTTTGTCTTCTTGTTTTGTTGCAGCAGTTCAAATGTTTCATTCAACTTAACAAAGGTACTCTATTTGTTTGGAACTTCTAAGATAAGACATTTAAATAATTTGAACCAAAAGGGCATCATTCTTTGCGGTATGTGGGCCATGTGTAAGTTGTGTGCAGCCACGGACCAGTTGCAAACACACTGCTGGCCCTGTGCTGGCCCAGATGTCAGCTTAATGTGTACCTTAATCAAGCCATGTAATAGCAACATGTGCCGGAACATAATAGTGCAAAAGTAAGATGACAGAACGCTGTTCGGATAGTGAATGGACTGATTATTTTATAGCGCACTTCCTTTCCCCCTTATTACTCAGAGCTCTATACAACATGCCATATTCTCCCAATCACACACTTTCTCTAAACTGAGTGCTTCCTGACTACATTCACACTCTTGACATGCAAGAGAAGCCAGGGATTGAACCTCCAACCTTCCGATCAGTAGGTGACCTGCTCTACCGCCTGAGCTACAGCCGCCCACCAGCAAAGAGGAGTAAACCGTCACTAGGTTTTGGTTAAAGTGTACACTCACAAACCTGTCAAACCTGCATTTGAAACGTTGGCTACTATAGCAGTATAGTATTGCAAATGGCATTTGGGTCATCTAACTAAAATAGAAAAATAGGAACACAAATAGTGCCATCATTGCCAGACCTAGCCCACATCTGGTTGACATACACTCTGCCATGATACCGGTCAGTCAGAAGTGCCAGCTTGATGCCAGATCCGGGCCAGACCTGTTTTCTATGGGCCTGGGCCACATAAACCAGACCACAATCGAGCCAGATATTGCATGCCATCACGTAGACAGTGCCATCTATCCCAGGCCTGGCCCATATCTGAATGACATACGTCTTATCATACCAGAAATCAACCAGCAGTGCCGGCTTGATACCAGATCTGGGCCAGACCTGCTTGCTAAGTTTCAGTGACTTAGTTCATTTATTTGTACATTTATTGAGATGCATTTGTTATTACAACCTAACATTATAGGGTGGCTTCGGCTCAGGAGGTGAAGCAGGTTAATAAAAGATTGTTGGTTTGATCTTTGGCAGGTCTGAGTTGTCCTTTGGCAAGATACTGAACCCAAAGTTGCTGCCGATGCATTCAACAGAGTGTGAAGGTGTGTAAATGTTAGGTAGCACTCAGACATAGAAAAACGTGCTTAAATAAATGCACTGGTGAATGAGACAGGTTGTATAGCAGAAAAGCACTATATAAGAGCCAGTCCATTTTCATTAACCTGAGGTTTTGGTTGGTGTTGGGAGAAAGATTAGGGTTTTTGATGCCAAACAATTCATGACTTAATTACAATACTCACGCAACAGCCAATCTGAAACCCTGTGTAAACTCTCATAACTTTGTTTATGATATGATAATGTAGCCTTGGTTAATACCAAATAAATGCATGTCATTTGGATTCAAAATGACATCATTAAAAGAAAAACACATTCATGAAGCTCCTTTGCATGTGGGTGGCAGCGTCAGTCTTCCTTAAAGCTATACAGGAGTGTAATCTTTTAAGCGTTCTTCAGTTTATAGATTGACTTCTCAGTTCAACTTTGACCCACTGCACCTACATAGTTACAGTATGTGTGCACACTTTTTCTTTTTTTTGTCAAGTTCTTCTGAGCTCTTCCTGTCCTATAATTCCGATTGATATTCTGTGGAGTAGGTCCACTCTCCCTTTTCATAAATATGCATGAGAGCTGTCGAGCTTTGGTATTGAATTGGCTTGATCCCTGTGTGAGTCTGTGTTTTTTGGGTTGGTTTTTTTGCTTCTGAATATATTGGGATAGGTGACATTCTGGGCTATGTTTGGTTATATATTAGAGAGCTGTGTTTGCCAGATGTGGTGTACTTTCTGTGTGTGAATGTGTATGTGTGCTTAAGGCCAGAGGTTCCAGAGCTGGGGTCACTTTCAGCCGCAGGGAAGCTGAAATGTCACGACTTGTTGCCTGCGGCTCTTGGGCTGCTGCTGCTGTTTGTGCCTGGTTGGCTCTTAATTTAGCGTGCCTGATGAGGGTGGAGAGTAGAGCACACATGGTGCAGGGAAGAGCTAAAGTTAAACGCCTGCAGTCACACTGTAAAGTGAGGGTAGTAGGTAAAACTGAGAGAGAAAGCCCCCCCCAATCTTTGTTTGTTAGATGAACTTTGTGCTTTAATGTTACACTGAGCAATCTGTTCATCTTTCAGCCGCATTTCAGCCCAAGGTCCACTCTCCTCTGCCATTTCGGAAACACCAAAATTTAGAATTTGTTGCTGACCCAGTTTTAGTTTTAAACCCTGGGTATGTGTTATGGTCTGGGCAAGAGAAAACTGAGACTTTTACAGTGCACAATTACTCACTTGGGGGTATTTTTGCTGTGAGTTGTGAGTTGCTATGTACTGAGCAGGGTGATGGATAAATTTCCTTCTCTACAGTTCAGAAAGTTCTGAGACTTTCAGATAGGAAGACACAGACACCTGTGTTCTGGTGCCTGATAGTGTCACGGTCCTGGGTCTCCTGACCCAGCGTTTTTAGTTCTTTGTGATTTTTGTATCATTGTACTTGTGTGTGATTTATTCTATGGCTTCTAGTTTTGATCCCTTGCCCTTCATGTCTCTCTGTGTCCCCTCTGTTCTGTGTAATTGTGTGTCTTTGCATGTTTGAGTTTCTTGTTTTCTGTCACTCTGCATTGTGCATTATGTTCTCATGGTTGGTTTTTTGTTACTCTCTCTAGTCTAGTCTCTTGTGTTCCCAGCTGAGTATTTCCCTGTGTATTTTGGTTCTTAGACCTCTGCCTTATGGTTTATGTCTCTGTATTTCTTAGTTGCTGTCTCCACTGTGTCAAGTTCGCGTCTCTGTGTGATACTTCCTGTTTTACTTTGATGGTCCGTGTCTCATGTGAATGCGTCCTGCTTTGCTTGTCTCGTCAGTCCTGATTTCTCCCAGCTGTGCCCTCCTTCTGTGTCTCATTCCCCTCGTTACTTCCCAGTGTATTTAAACCCTGTGTTTCTCTGAGTCAGTGTCGCGTCGTCCCTCATGCTGTGTGGATCTCCCTGTGTGTCTCTCTGTGAGTTTTCCAAGTTCCCAGTTTAGATTAGTTTGTATGTTTTTTTCCCTGCCAGCAAATAAAGCTGAGTTTTGAGTTCACCTCCCTGAGTCTGTGAGTCCTGCACTTTGGGTCCAACTCCTGCCTGCCGCACAGCGATTCATGACAGAGCCATATTTGGGTCGCATACTCATTTCCCTGGAATAGATAGTGATCCAGCCATATTTGCATTGGAGCCACTCTCCATCTACCTTTTCTGTTGCTATGTATTCTCAAGTCTTATCGTAACACTTTCTCCAAAACCAAAAAGGAAATATCATTCTTATCATTTTCATCCTTATTGCAATTGTGATCTTGCGGGGGGTTTACAGGGTTCCATCTGTAAATGACTGCTGGTCAGCAAACCTGGGAAACCCACAGATAATTGGAACTATGGCACGAAACCGCTTCCAAAACATCATGCAACACCTACGCTTTGATGACAAGTCCACCCGCTGTGATCGAGCAAAGACTGACAAGTTTGCTGCAATTTCCAGTGTGTGGGGATCATTTGTCACCAACTGCATCACGTGCTACAACCCTGGTCTACATATCACCGTTGATGAACAGCTTTTCCCATCAAAGACTCGGTGCTGTTTCCTGCAGTATATTGCAAGTAAACCTGACAAGTTTGGGATCAAGTTTTGGGTGGCTTGCGACCTAAAATCCAAGTACATTTGCAATGTCTTCCCATATCTTGGCAAGGACCCCAATCGTCCCACTGGGGAGAGACTTTCTGAAAATGTAGTAATGAGGCTGATGGAACCATTCCTAGACAAGGGCAGAAATGTTACCACGGACAATTTTTTTTCACCACGCTTTCACTTGCACAAAAACTTCTTAGACGGAAAACCACCATCCTCGGCACAGTCAACAGGATTCGCAGGGAAATTCCTCAATCCACTAGACAGACAGATCGCAATGAATTCACCACTCAGGTATGTTACAGGTCTTTTGTGGTTCTATGTTTATGTGTTTCATTGTGTGTAAAAGGGCTATGGAAATAACAATTTATCTTATTTCTTAGGTGTTTTCAACCTCTGCTGCCACGCTGACGGCGTATGCGGCCAAACGGAAGAAGACAGTCTATGTTCTTAGCAGCATGCACAGCGTGGTTCAGACTGATAACACCACCAAAAGGAAGCCAAACACTGTCTCCCTTTACAACAAAACAAAGTGTGGCGTGGATGTGATGGACCAGATGGTTCGGGAGTACACTGTCCGCAAAGGAACACGGCGCTGGCCAGTCGCCGTGTTTTATAACATGATTGACATGGCAGCACTGAATGCACATGTGCTGTATCAAGCATGCACTGGGACGAAGGAAAGACGGGTGGACTTCCTGGTGGCGCTTGCAACAGAGTTGGCTCGCTCTCATGTAGCTGGGAAGAAGGCAAGAAAAGAACAGTTGCTTCGGACACAACCCTCCACACCTAGCCCTGGAAAAAGAGCCACGTGTCAGGTCAAACACAACTGCAAGAACAATCATGCCACTGTGCGATGTGTTCACTGCAAAAGATACACATGTGGTAAATGCAGACTACAGATACCATGGCAGTGCCAGGATTGTGAGTGATTGCTGAAAATGTTGAATTGTACTCACTCACTTTTTATTATTATTTGTAAATATGTGTACAAATGGTTGGTTTTTTGTACTGTTTTTATCAATAAATCTCAGCAACAAAGGACATACACCCATGTGTGTTGATTTCTCCCTAAGATGGCAAACTGAAACACTCCAAGTTGGTGACTTTTGGAGATTTATTTCCCTGGACGATTGAGAATGCATCAAGATGAAACACAAAAGGAAGTGCACAGCTTTTAGCAGCTCCCCCACGCCCTCAATCACACACCCCCACTCCCCTCCCTCCAGAATTCCCAGATAACGACCCAATTTACATATGAATGACTAGCCAATTTAGCTTCCACTTGGCTGACGCTAAAGCCTAGCTAAAAGCCATTTGGCTGCTCTCCGGGTTTTAAAGGTAGAAAAAGCCAAATGGCAGTCCGTGGGGGTTTAAAAATCTTCCAACCTGCTTTTGGATAAAACCTCGTACACATAATGTGTTTTCTTTGAGTTTCCCCTTCCTTTGTTCAGGAAACTGAGCATCTGTGACCTGTGACTTCTCCCCCATGCAGCTACTTCGAGCTGGAAAGCAGCGGGGTGAGAGAGGAGATCCGCTATCACTACCGCTTCAAAGGCAAGCCACGTTCTGAATCCTTCCCCTACCGCCTCGCTGATGGCCAGTGGCACAAGATCGCCCTTACCATCAGTGCCTCCCACCTGCTTCTGCACGTTGACTGTAACAGGTAACACACACACATACCGCTCTTGAGCACCTTCACATCTCTGTCACAAGAGACTGTGCTGAGTAATTTTTCCCATGCTCCTTTGAAGTGACATGTCTAATGAGCTGCCTGTGTTTATCAGGGTAAATATTTGTTCAGTGCATTCTCCTTGTGGAGAGCAGGGTGTTAGCATGGCTGACAGTAAAACATTCAAGGACAGACTAACGAAGAGAAAGGCTGTATACTGATATAACATCCTGTGTGTCTCTGTATAGGATGTGTCTTCAGCTCACACCGTTGTTTAATGAAGTGGAAGGTACCGATGATATAATCGCCACATTGATTGGCCAGTGAATACCCTTATCTAAAGAGAATACTCGAGGCTGATCTGTAAACACGCACTTCAGTTGTGACAGTCTTTCTCAGCCCTCACATTCTCTCCTGAGACCCATGAAGGCATCACTTGTCCTTTTTTTAAATACAGTTGCTAGACAGAACAAGCAGGCTAAATTTGAGTGGAGGTAATGCTCTGTCACCACTTGAGGATGAAAGACGGTACGATGCACGCGAGGATTGCGCTCTAATATTGATTTTTCCCAGATGCCTATTATACCCATCAGGCTGGTGGTTTGTCAATTAATTATCACTGCAGTGGCTGTCTCTCTGATGATAGTCTGGTGAAGATGAAGGAGGGCATCAGAGTGTTATTGGATAGAAAAAGATCAAAACATAATTTGAATCAAAACGTTTTGCTTATGCTGTTATTTTGAGCAGGGCTGATGTAATTAATACAGTGAAATTGAATGGGTTGGTTTGGTGCTATTAGTCATTAGCTTGTGGCTGCGTGTGGTATAAAAGTGAAGCCTGATACTTAGCGTAACTGTCTGAGCAAGTGCCTGTGACTGTGTCTAAATCCTACTCATTTTTACAGAGTCTAGTCACTAATGCTTTTTTACCCCCTCAGCTGTGAAAGGCTGATGGGCATCCTGCCGGGGTGGCGGGTGGGCAGTGTGGACACCCAAGTTTGTGAATGTGATAACTTGAGAACAAGGTTATGTAGGATGCTGAAATTCATAGCACAGGTGCATCTGCCAAACATCTTAAATGAGTAAAAATTTCAGTGATCCTGACCTCAAGGTCAAGGCCAGAGATCAAGTTTTCTGAAAATCTGATATATATGTATGTACTTAATCAGGTCATTCAGCAATACAAACATTAACTTTGCACTGATGCCCTTTTTCTCATTTACCAAGACATGCAAGGAATTTGAAGGCCTATATTTAGAACTGTAATGTCAAGGCAAGAAAGAGTGTGAATGTCAACATGCTTACCAAGCCACTTACTCCATGTGTCTGGGTCAGGTTCACCACCTCATCAGCAGACACTTTCAGCTCTTACCTTTGTTTGGTCATCTGAATTCACTGTCATCTGCAGCAATGCCAGCTAAAGCCACATGCCACTCAGTTTTCAGAATGTCTTTAAAGTAGCAATCACAGCTCATGATGTCTTTCATCTGAGCAACAACACCGCACTTTAGTCCGTTGTGATGCTCTAACAAGGGGATGTTTTTCCCAGCTGCCCCAAGTGTCACCATCAGCTCCTCTCCCACCGTAATCTCAGAATATACGGTGAAACCTAGTTGTGGCTCTGTCAAAGTGTCAAACAACAAAAACAGAACAACTGTTAATTCGGCCTTTTCTACAATACGCTAAATTTGACTTTCATCTACAAGTGCAATTGCCTGTGCGTCTTTGGGGCAGATAATTTTAAATCACCAGTGCTGGGTAAATACAAGAAACCAAAAGGTTTATGCAATAAACAGTCTAACCAAAAACAAAAAAACTAACGATAACCCACAAAATCTACTGTACATCTACTTTCATGTCACTGACTTTTATCTGTGACATTATTCAATATTTTTATCTGTAAGTGTGCATTGATAAAGCTTGAAATTGTATGTTTGTTTGTTTTTTTGATAAAAATTTAGTATCAATGAATGACCAATCAGACAAAGCTGTCTATAAATCTAAACACTGTATTGATTTATATACAGGATAGTTTTCATCACAAAGGTACAGTTATATTTCATGTTTGTTTAGAATAATAATACAAATTAACTCAATGCCACACAAACTTAGACAAAGAATAATAGTCAGGAAGTAAATCTGCGTTGACAAAACAAGCGAAATAAAAATTGCATATTCATATCCACCCAAACTGAGCCTTTCATATTCTTCGTGTTAAGAATATTTACTTATTCAAACTAGCAGACCCATTAGCTTTGAATTTTTAAGAGTATAATTTCTGCACTAAACCACACTCTATTGATTTCAAGGCTCATTAAATGCTTTTAAGTGTCTGTAAATGGGAGATGGAGCAATTTATTGTCATATCCTCGGGTGGACTTAAACTTGTAGTGTTCCTTTGGCTTTTCCTTTACTGATGTCTATTTTACAGCCAAACACAAGATGTTGTTGGGTCTCATAGACTCATGTTTAACTGCAAAATCAGTAAGTCAATAAGGCTCAGAATTACAGTACAAAGAGTAATGATATAAAAGAAATTATAAATGAAATATTAAAGACATCGTTTTATTTGGGGGGAAATACGCTGATTTGCTTTATTGGCAAGCATTAGACAAAAAAAAATCAATATCACCTTCATGTCTGCCGGTTGAATATGAAGCAGAAGACTTGATGTACCTTCTCTTTGGAGGTTACCAAAGGACATTCTAGGAAATTAATATCACCCTCCCCAATGTTACGTTTCATTCTCCTGCTTTTGCTCCGATGAATGGCTTTAAAATAATAATTTCAGTTGCAGTAATGTATTCAGACACAGTTTAAATGTCTTTGACCCACATCGCTCATCACCATAATAATTTTTTAAATGAACCGAATGTTCCCCTACGCACATTTTGGACATTGTTCAAGTTGGGAAACGAGACTTGTTCATAACTGCCCTGTTCTCTAGATACTGCTGTCCCTTCATGAAGTTTGACAGATCCATGTGAACAATATTTTTTATGTGTTTCTGAACTCATTTCCATATCTTATACTTATAATTCCTCTGGTATTGTGGAGGGTAGCAGCTTCAGCATTTACATGTCATCTTATTTGACTTCCTTGTGCAGGTCCCTATGCCCAAACGGAGGGCTCTTACCTTGGGTTAGGATTTGAAATTACTCTGATGGTGGTTCAGAGTCCTGAAAATTCATGGAATTTTCCTTTCTTCCTCTGCTGTCCTTGTGTAAGATTGATTGAAAAAGAGGAAAATATTATTTGAAGAACATGTGGACTATACAAAGTGGGATGAAGCCTGTCAATAAACATAAGACATTTACCAGGAAAAGTGCTGCATAATAAAGTTCTGATTACATAGTCCGAAAAAGGCCCAGACGGACAAGGTCAGGGGGCCGACCCGGAGGCCAAAACAGTTCAGTTCCGGGGGCCGACCGTGTGAAAGGCAGCAGCAGTGGGGCAGGTCCGGAGGCCGGCCACGCAGTAGGCAGTGGTGTGGAAACAGTCCTGGGGGCCGACCGTGCAGACGGCAACAGCGGCGTGGAAACAGCTCTGGGGGCCGACCGTGCGGACGGCAACAGCGGTGCGGAAACAAGTCCGGAGGCCGGCCACGTGGAAGGTAGTGGCGGCGTTCAGGAGGGCGTTCAGGAGGGCGTCCACAGTGGCGGAGATGCCCAACAAGCGGCCTGGCAGATGACCGACAATGTGGAGGTGGTAGTAGGGGACCTGAAGGCTGCGTAGCCCCTGCAGCCCCAGGCGAAGCGGAGGCTGGACCAGACGAGGCGGAGGCTGGACCAGACGAAGCTGATGAGGATGATGAGGATGCGGAGGCTGGACCAGGCGAGGCTGAAGCAGAAGCGGAGGCTGGACCAGGCGAGGCTGATGAGTATGCTGGAGCCGGACCAGGCGATGCTGATGAGTATGCTGGAGCCGGACCAGGCGATGCTGATGAGGATGCTGGAGCCGGACCAGGCGATGCTGATGAGGATGCTGGAGCCGGACCAGACGAGGATGAAGCGGAGGCTGAAGCCGGACCAGACGAGGATGAAGCGGAGGCTGAAGCCGGACCAGACGAGGATGAAGCGGAGGCTGGACCAGACGAGGATGAAGCAGTGGCTGGACCAGACGAAGCAGCTGATGAGGATGAAGCAGTGGCTGGACCAGACGAAGCAGCTGATGAGGATGAAGCAGTGGCTGGACCAGACGAAGCAGCTGATGAGGAAGCAGATGCTGGACCAGGCGATGCTGAAGCAGATGCTGGACCAGATGCTGGACCAGGCGATGCTGAAGCAGATGCTGGACCAGGCGATGCTGATGAGGAAGCGGAAGCTGGACCAGGCGAGGGTGATGAGACTGCAGCTGGTGATGAGACTGCAGCTGGTGATGAGACTGCAGCTGAGGGCTGGACGGGCTCCTCAGGCCCCCCAGCTGACGAGGCAGAAGGCTGGACGGGCTCCTCGGGCCCCTCAGCTGACGAGGCAGAAGGCTGGACGGGCTCCTCGGGCCCCCCAGCTGACGAGGCAGAAGGCTGGACGGGCTCCTCGGGCCCCCCAGCAAAAACAGTCTCAGAACCAGTGGGCACTAAAGCCCCTGGCACACACAGGACAGAACCAGCAGGTGCGGAGACCTCTGGCAGAGACAGAAAAGAACCAGCAGGCACACGGGCCTCTGGCAGGGACGCAACAGAACCAGCAGGCGCACGGGCCTCTGGCAGGGACGCAACAGAACCAGCAGGCGCACGGGCCTCTGGCAAACACATGGCAGACTGCAGCTGCGCAGAGCATTGGGTCTGCTCAGGCAGCGACGGCCGGGTGTGGTCCTCAGCTGGCTTCTTAACCGCCAGGGGTCCTGAGTCTGCTGGGGGCTGAGACCCAGCCTCTGGGGAGGCCCTGGGGCGAGTAACAGTCTCTAAATTAGCCAGTTTCTGAGAAACTAGAGTGGTTTTAATGCATTTGTCTCTCCGCTCAAAATGGGTGCTAGGAACGAGATTCAAAATGGGTGGCACAGACACAGCCTCCAGTATGGAGGGAACGGGTGATCGGGCTAATGGCATAGATGCAGGCTGGGCTAATGAACTGGCTAAAGGCTGATGTACTGGTTGAAGTGAGACTGGAGTTGGTGGTGGAGTGGATGAAACACAGTCAGCTACTGTTATGGATGTTTTGAAAATGCCAACTTGTGAGAGGTCAGTTACCACGAAGGTAGGTAAACGCCGTGTACTGTCTTTACCCTCCCCATGAACGGCCCCAGAAAACACAGTCCCAGAAGCACCAGCGTCCTTAAAACTCACCACAGCTGGTCGCACAGGAGTCCCTGAATCCGGCTGTGGGGTGAAGCGTCGGTGGCGCGAATGTTTCCTCCCCACCGCTGACGGCTCCGACAGGCAGGGAAAAACCTCTGGGGGGTCGGGCCGTGAAACCTCCGGTGGGTGAATCTGAGACGGATGCTTTGTGGCGGTCGTAGTCCATTGTTGCTGGGCACAATTGGCTACTTCCCGAGCTTGCACCGCTTCCTGGGCTTTATGCAGCTCAGCGATTAAGTCTGTAAATCCCCGGACCTGGTGGAGATAGGGATTTCCGGCCAGGATTGCCTCAACGGCATTTATCCCCACAACTTTCGCTCGTGCATTGGAGGTGTGGGTTACCCAGTCCACCAGGCGTAGGGCACGTGTGAGGTCGCTCTCCCCGGCCAAGACCGCTGGATCCATCTTGTGTTCGCGTCGTACTGTCACGGCTGCACAGCAGTCGTGTGGTGAATTGAGAAAAGGATCCAAGATGCAGGCACTGACTGGGGTGCGAGTGAAAATATATTTGCAGAGGTGATAAAGTGACAAAACAGGAAGAGCAGAGCGGGGAGTAAACAAACCTAAACTGGGAAAACTAAAGAACAAAACTTAAACCAGACACTCACGGAGGAGCGAAATGCACACAAAGAGAGATGGCAGAGAGACGCAGAATGAATACCAGGTAACAGAATAATGCAGACTGACATGGAGTTAAACAGACGACGCGACAGAGAGCACAGGAAAACACAGGGCTTAAATACACGGGGAGTAATCAGGGAATGGGCCACAGGAGGGAGACACAGCTGGGAGCAATAAGGCTAACGAGACAGGGGAGAGGTAAAACTGAACACACTGACATGAGACATGAACTTTCAGAATAAAACAGGAAACTAACAGACACAGAGAACCAGACCGGACACTGAACTTGACAGGCAGACTCATGAGCAGACACAATAACACCATGGACAGACAGAGGGAACACAGAGAAGTGGAAGCAGGCAGGCAAAGAACAGAAACCTAACAAATGGCAAAATCACAACAGAATACACACTCTGAATGAACAAAAGCATAAGGAACACAAAACACTGAGTCCTCAGACTCAGGACCATGACAGTATTCCTCGTCCACACGTAAACGCAAAAAAAGGAGTTTTAAAAAAATCTCCATTTTCGGTGATTCGAAATGCCGTTTACATGTGGACGAAACAGCTGCGTTTTCAAAAATACTCGTGTAGGTGTGGACGTAGCGTAAAAGAGTTAGTAGTTTATTTTCTTACTACCTGTAATTTATTGCAGAGTACTTGTATTTGCTTAATTGTTTACTAAATGTTTGAGGTGTGAAATAAACCGCAATGGAGCCGGGTCGTAACATAAGTGGGGGCTCGTCCGGGATACTTATATGATACTTAAATGAATTCTAATGGTTATGATAATGTTAACCATAAAACACCTTGATGACATAATAATTGAAATGATTCCAGTGTAATTACAGTTGAGATTTCAAACGGATTTGACAATCACAAAGATAAAAAAAAATAGTGAAACTTAATATTAGTTATTTTAAGGAAAACATTGATATTAAAGTATAGATGTTGAACTCGTATGTACTACTCAGTAGGGGACATCAGATAGACATAGACCATGTTTTAATGTAGGTCCTACCTATTTTATATACCTCTTTTATATGTTTCCTGACAGACAGCTCTAAGAGGGAATTGCCCTTTGAATAGCTAATTAATAACACTTGGTTAATAAACCACGATAACTAAATGTTAAATTAAAAAATGCTAATGCATGAAGGTGTCAGGTTACTGGAGCTGGAGGTAAATATAAGGATTTTTCACCCTCATTGTTATTGTTCAGTCAGGACAGCGCGATGATATTCTGTCCTTCAAACACACAAAATATCTTAGTTGCTCCAATGCAGAGATTTTGGAAGTAGGCTTTCTGCCACACAGCGTATCCATTAAGTAACAGCAGACAACCGTCCAGCCAATCCTTTTAACAACAAAATCAATCCATTCTTGCCTCCTAGCAAGATGGCGGCGCGCACAGACGCAGCGGCTCACTGCTCTTCACGTTCGCTGTTTTGTTTTTTACTTTTTCTACGTGTATCTGTGTGGATGTGTGTGTTTTTTTATCATTATACATCGAGTAGAGTCCACCTACAGTCGTCAGGACCTTCTGAGTTTGGGATTACGCTGTGAGCATTACATCGGACTATCACCACTTTCACGGCATTCCGGAGGACATAATAAGAGCTCCAGGGTCTCCGTGGTTGGTTCTTCCCAGCGGCAAGACAAAGAGGAAACGTAAACAAAGGAGGCAAAAGCGTGGCTGCAGGGCGGGCCCATTAGCTCGGCTAAAGAAACAGCCATTTAAGCCACCGCTTCCGAGTATTTTCCTCTCCAACGTCAGGTCCATAACCAACAAAATCGACGAACTGAGATTACAAATTGCAGTCAATAAGTGTGTACGGGACAGCAGCATAATATTACTCACAGAGACTTGGCTGCAGCCATCAATTCCGGACTCGGCTGTTGAGCTAGCAGGCCGCACGGTCCACCGTCACGACAGGAATGGCCACTCCGGTAAGATCAAAGGAGGGGGTTTATGCATCTACACCAATGACAGCTGGTGCAAAAACACAAAGACTGTAGACAGCCACTGTTCCCCAGATTTGGAATATTTGACTGTGAAGTGCAGACCCGTCTACATACCTCGCGAGTTTACTGTTGTCATGGTAACGGCCGTGTATGTACCACCCGATGCTAATGCTAACTCGGCCATGGAGGAGCTGCACAAGACAATAAGCAACCAGCAGAACTCCCATCCAAACGCAGTGCACATTATAGCTGGGGACTTCAACCATGCTGATTTAAGGTCAGTATTCCCCAGATTTGAACAGCATATTAAATGTGCAACGAGGGGGAAAAACACATTTGATAAAGCCTACAGCAACATCCAAAAGGGCTACAGAGCCGCCGTGCCTAAAGTCAGCCACAATTGTCCCACTGCCAAAGCATACTAACATTAGCAGCCTCAACGACTACCGACACCTGTTATAATGAAGTGCTTCGAGAAACTGGTCCGACATCACATCATGTCCTGTTTGCCACCCACACTCGACCCGCTCCAGTTTGCATACAGAGCTAACAGATCAACTGAAGATGCCATCGCTACAACGCTCCACACCACCATCTCTCACCTGGAAGTGCAGGGCCGTTACGCCAGGCTGCTCTTTGTTGACTTTAGCTCTGCTTTCAATACGATACTCCCGGACAGACTAATAGTTAAACTGCTGGAAATTGGACTTCCTTCCACCACCTGCCGCTGGATCAGAGACTTCCTCTCAGACCGTGTACAGAGAGTTAGAGTGGGGCCTCATCTTTCCTCAGCCCTCAGCCTCAACACCGGCTCTCCACAAGGCTGTGTACTGAGTCCCCTACTGTACACTCTGTACACACTTGACTGTGTTAGTTTCCAGACAACACAGTCATCAAGTTTGCAGATGATACCACCGTGGTGGGGCTCATCTCAGGGGGAGATGAGACTGCGTACAGAGCTGAAGTTCAGAGGCTGTCAGATTGGTGTGCAGATAACAACCTGGACCTCAATACCACCAAAACAAAAGAACTGGTAGTTGACTTCAGAAGGAGGAAGTCCGAGCTGCATCAACGGGGAGTGCGTGGAAAGGGTCTCCAGTTTCAAGTTTCTGGGTGTGCACATAGACACAGACCTCCAATGGAGCTCTAACACCTCTGCGGTCTTAAAGAAGGCCCAACAGCATCTCCACTTTCTGAGAATCCTCAGAAAAATGGACCTGAAGAAGGAGCTGCTGACCGTCTTCTACCGCTGCTCCATTGAAAGTGTGCTGACATATTGCATCGGTGTGTGGTTCTCCAGCTGCACCACAGCACACAGAAAGGCACCCCAGAGGGTCATCAACATGGCCCAAAAACTCATTGGACATCCTCTTCCCTCCCTGAAGGACCTGTACAGCACTCGCTGTCTCAAGAGGGCACGCAGCATCCTACGGGACTGCACACACCCAGGACACCGGGTGTTTAAGTTGCTGCCATCTGGCAGGAGGTTCAGGCTGCTGAGGTCCCGAACAAATAGACTCAAGGACAGCTTTTACAACAGGGCAATAGCCCTGATCAATGTAAATAGCTGACCTGACTGGATACCTCCCTGGACTTTTTTAGGGGGGAGGTAACAATGTTTAAAACAATAATATTTATATTTATAACAAGGTGCAATAATAATTAATGTGCAATAATAACAGTGTGCAATACACATACACTTATTCTTCTTTTTTATACTAAGTTAATATACTGTGTTGTGTTGTTTGTTGCGTTGTGATGTGTCATATCGTGTCGTGTTGTGTTATATGTAGTGCCGACGTAGGACAGTTTTTTCAATTTCATTGTACTACTGTACAATGTATGACTGTGCAATGACAATAAAGAGTTATCTTATCTTATCTATCTTATCATTTCATTTGTGTGTTATGGCTGATTGTTCTTTAGAAAATATGTAGCTTATTCTAAATGACACCCAGATGAACCCATATTTGTCTGAATTTAGTTTGTTAGATTTATCACTTTGGCTCAAATGACTGAAATATAAATTTAGCTCTGAAATTTAGTGTCCAAGCTCTCGTCTGGACTATGATCAGACATAATAAAAAAAAAAAGCTTAATTCTTGAGGTCTTCTAAAGACCCAACACTGTGTCACTTTAAATGTTTGCTCTGCTCTGATCATCACCTCACAATTATTTGGTGTTGACCTAACAGTGTCTACACTAATAAATCCAGATTAATCCAGGGTTAGAAGTGCTTGACCTCAGTGTTTTTTCTTTCTCCACATGTGTACTGCTGTGAACTCTTTCTGTGGACTCATCCTCATCTTATCTGACAATACTCAGTCTCTGTCAGTAATTATGCTTCTTCTGTGCATTGATTAATGTAGCTTGCCTCAAGGCTTATCAGCTTGGCTCAGCACAGTTTGTTCACATCTTTTTTCTTTCAATAACAACCTAATAAATGCTCCCAATCTGTTGCATGGAGATTTATTTTACAAGTCTGGCAAAGCTACACTCCTTCTTATTGTCTCTTAAACATTAAGTGAATCTGAACAATTTCACTTGTCTCTTGATTCTTAGATACATCTGTGAACACCAGATAAAAGATAGAGAATAACCTTGAAAGGATCATGAGCCAAAGGAAACGGTTATATATGAAAGATACATGAGAGTGAGACTTGTGTTGTTGTTAAAACTGACAAAAACGAGATACTGGAAAGGGGAAAAAGACAACTTACCTGTATTTTTTGCACCTAACCTAAAGGTACTTTTGGCAGCTACTTTTTTTCATTTGGGGTCATCACATCAAATTAATCCACATATTTGATTTGGCTCAGATTTTATACTATATGAACTTCCGTGTAGGAACTCTTTCATTTATCTGGGTTGGGCCTGGCAGAATACCACCACAATACTTCTGATGTATATCCAAAAAAAGAAATAAAAATATAAAAAAACAGTAATGTTGTGAGTCTTTTGTTGTTCCTTTTTTCCATTCATTTACTTTAACATTCATCAGAGTTGTACACCACACAAAACCTCATTACTACTTAGACGCAAAACTGAATCCTCCAATCACTATGATGTCATTGCCATTCTACTTTTAGTTCATTATCATAACTTACAATGATAGTCTCACTAAAAGTCAAAGTCACAGACATTTAGTCTAAGATGTGCTGTTCTGTCTGTCGGCTGCTTTGTGAACAAAACTTGGTATAGCTTACCTGTCAGGATGAAAAATGAATTTTCTGCAGCATTTTAGGAGCATTTCAGTGAACAGCTCAGACATTTGTAAATAACAACATGTTGCACTCAGATGTGTGGAGGGAAAAGATAGCTGCAATATGTTCCCTTAAACAAAGTCAATGATTTTGGTCAGTTATCTAGTGCCTACATACACTGGTTTTTACTCTAACACAACACTCAAAGCATTTTTTACTAGAAGCCACATTCACCCATTCACACACATAATCATAAAGTTTTTATTATGCACCTTAAACTATTTCTTTCTCTCTTGCTATCACATGCACACTTGAACTCCAGTTGATGGGGTTTGGTTTCTTGGTCAAGGACACCACGACATGCACATGAAAGCGCTGCGCATCAAACTTGCAGCTCTTTTTGATTGGTGGACAACCCCCTCAACTTCTTCAGCCACATTTTTTTTTGCCTGGTTGCCCTTGCTTCCACCTATCATTTTATTATCAAATGTGTTTTGTGAGATCAGTGTGTTATTTTAGGTATTTGTTTTTCACACACCTTGATTTGTAATACTTGCATTAGTGCCACTGCAGAGTCTAGACAAGGTCAGGTGCAGTAATTGTGATTTCTAATTTCTCCTAATTGAATTATAGGCAGACATCCAGCACATACACCCTTTCTACACACTTGGTAAGCTTTTTGTGTTTGGACCTAATTGCAGTAATGACAATTACACTACCAGGTGGTTGTCCCCTACTTGCAGAAGGTCATGTCGTGCACAGACTGGCTTGTTCTTCCCAGGGGCTCTTTTTCCTCTTTTCAGTATTTTCGTTCTTACTCCTGGATCTGTTTTCTTTTTCTTTTTATTCTTTGACTCTCATAGCCAAGGCTCTGCTGCATGTATGATCTTTAGATGTGAGATGAAAGTCAACCTGGAAACTAACTGGGTTCTATTCCACTGCCGCCTTTAGGGTGGAGCCATATAACATTAAAATGTATGCCTCACAGTGGTTAAAAGGGGTTGATTTGATTGTTTAGGAGTGCCTCATTTGTTTTCTGATCTCAGTTACCACTGCAAACATAAACTCATCATCACTTTGTTGATGTTTTTCAACTTTGTTTTGTTTTTTGTACAGTGAGATAACTGTAATCTGTTTTGTACTTGAACAAGTGCATTACACTCAGGTGTAGTATCTTATGTCAACAACAGCAAAAGCCAGATGCCTTTCATTCTGAGCACTCTAGTATATTATTGTCTTTCAGTGAAAACTATTTTAATTTCTGCGCTCAGGTTTCATATTCTTTGCCGAGGCTGATCCACCCGACAGATGTGTGGTAGCCTCTGTCACCATGTCCAGTATTCTGCTGCTCCAAAAGTGCAACAAACGATCTGTGATTCAGTGCTCATGCCCTGATCAAGTGAAGTATTTTACTTACACCATCAACAGCATGGTTAGTTTTTAGCAATGACTTACACAACACCTCGTAGTGAATAACACAATGTAAAAATACCCAATTTCAGTTCTGGATTCAGTTCTATCACTTGACTTTACATCCAGGTTCAACATATTTCCCCTTCAGCAGCCTAATCTTATTGCAGCATAACCAAGGAATGTTTTAGGGTCACCTAATTAAGCTTTAATATACACTTTAATATACACA
Organism: Rhamphochromis sp. 'chilingali'; assembly: GCF_963969265.1. NCBI lineage: Eukaryota > Metazoa > Chordata > Actinopteri > Cichliformes > Cichlidae > Rhamphochromis > Rhamphochromis sp. 'chilingali'. The sequence goes on from NC_137933.1 coordinate 9,098,666, forward strand.
GGAACATGAAAAGTTTCATAATAATCTTAAAAGTAGAGCGAGTGTCTGACTCCAGAATCCAACCATCACAGCTCTTGTGCAGTACTATGGTAAAAAAAAGACAAAATTGTCCACTGACTGAAGATCCAGATTTGCCATAATGTCCTGAGTCTGACAAAGGTTTAGATGTCCATTCCTATTCTAAATGAGTTGAGTTCTTGAAATTCTCTGCGTATTTAGTCTCCTAGTGGCGCTTTATACTTTAATCCTTAAACATAGCAATCTTCTCTCCACAAGCTAAACAGATGGCTTTACCTCTAGCTACCTCTAACTACTTAGAAACTCATGTTTTGCTAAAAACTCTAAATTGCATCAATGTTTCTTTTTCAATGTAAGCTGACATCTGTTTGTTTGATGTTAGCAAGCAAAGGGCTGTTCTAAGGTGAAACTGTATTTGCTTGCACACATTTGCAAAATGTAAATTGTAAAAAAAGAAAAAAAAAAGAAAAAAAGATCACCTTCAAAATAAAAACATTAAAGTTTATTTTGATTTCCAAAAAAACTGCAAACTACAGTAAGCCATTCTCTGATGATGATATTTGATGGCCAAAATGGAATAAAGTGCATGATTTGTATTTAATTATATTTTAATCTTAATTTCCTGTTGACCTCACATGGGATGGTCAGGGATGGCAAACTGACCGGATGTGGCCTGGGGCAGTGCAATGCGCTGGTCTGTCTTAATACAAGGTTAGTAGCTTTATCCTGAGCTCATAATTGCATTTAAGTCTTCATTAGTGGGTTTTGTTCTTTGGTTGTCATGGAAACAGGCCTGGGCAAAACTTGCTTCCTGTTATTTGGTCATGCTTTTGCCATAATTAGTGCACAGCAATATTCTCAGAGGAAAACCCCTCCAGCAAAGATGATACTTTCATAAACACAAAGTATAATATATGTGTTTATAACATAATTCCTGTATTACAAAAGAACCAAAGAAAGCATTTTTAAAATGGTCCATTTGTCTAGTTTTGATGGTCTTTCTGTCAGAACAAGAACAACATCATAAGTTGTCTATATGCAACTTACAATGCTATTTACACAAATGCAGATTAATTTCTATTTCTTGTTGTATTGGTACAGCATCATTGGAAAAAAAGACACATACTAAAGTAAAGATCTGAGACACCAATGACATGGAAAAAAATAGACAGCTCAGTTGAGTTCTTCTTTGCGGATGAGAGTGAAAATATTTTCTTTCTTTTTTTGGCTGCACTTTGTATCAATATGCAGTGCATACTTTTGTCAGATCTGAGTTGTGTTCACAGTGTAGATGGTACATGTAGTTTTGTCACACTGTTTTAGTTGTGAATCCCTGTTAAAGAGATGCACACAACAAAATGAAACACAGCAAAGGAAAATTAAAAAATGTAAAAAGATATTCTGTGCCTGGAACACCTCACCTCCTGGGTGAGGTGTCCCGGGCATGTCCCTCCGGGAAGAGGCCCTAGGGCAGACCCAGGACTCCCTAAAGAGATTATATCTCTCGGCTGGCCTGGGAACGCCTTGGTGTCCCCATGGACAAGCTGGAGGAGGTGGCCGGGGAGAGGGAGGTCTGGCCCCATGACCTGGCCCTGGATAAGCGGAAGAGGATGGATGGATGGACACATTCTTATTTTTGTACATGACTTTTATCACTCCTAAAAAATTGCAGAGTCACATCTCTACTACAAAACTGAAAGTAAGTGCACTTACAGTGTGGCTTATAATCCAGTGCAAATCAGAAATAATATATAATTAAAGTTAATGTGATATATAGAAGTCAGAAGTTTGGACACAACTATGGTCAAAGATGAAATATGGCCTCACTATCTAAACTGTATGTTACATTTTGGTAGTTTAGCTATTTTACAGTCAAAAATTAATGCTTTGGGTTTTTTTGTCTCTGTGTTTTTGTATCTGAGGCTACAGATCATTTTACATTTAAACTGTTATGTAAAGGGGTGCATCATTATGTGTGCTTACTTTTTGTACTCTCTCTTCTAGAGGTTTTTGTTGTAGAGTGTGTGGGTGTCACAGCAACAGACTTTGAACACTCATCACTGAAAAACTTTACTTACGGATAAGCTGAACAACTGAATAACAATTGGACCTGATTTAGAATTTTTCAAGTTCACTGTGGAGTGAGTATATATATACTATACTATACTCAGGTAGTATGAATTCTGACAGGATTATTTATTCCCTTGTAATATAAGGTCAAGGATTTGAATACATAGATTTATTGATACTGCTCCATTAGCTGCAGTGAGTGGTTGAATGATTTCATTGACTGTTAGGGAGCACAGCTTTATTTAGCTGGGGAATGAGGCAACTGCCTGATACTGCATAAAATATAAATATCTTAAGTGAAGTATTACAAAAACTGCTCTGGATTCAACTATACTGTAATGACAACACCAGAGACAATGATGTGAGACTGTAGAGGGCATAGAGTAGATTCAAAGATCTGTGAGATGATTCAACAATTTTTGGTGATCCCTTTACTTTAGCACTAACATCAGGCTGTTTTGTTTTTTCTTCTTAAATGGAAACTGTTTTTAACTGTTTGATGTGTTTAAATGTATTTATCATATGCAATAAATATGGAAGCTGTGCTACAGCAATATTAAAGCCAGGAGGTTTAAGTTTCATGACAACTATCTGATGTTTTTCCTGTGTTTGTATGGTTGATCTTGGGATGCTCTGGTATCTATCCTCAGTCCAGAGACCTGGGAATTATGTATGTTTTATCTATAGACTTCCTATAGGTTTTCCCTGATGATACTTCCTACTTTTCTTTAGTGTGCCACTAACTTTCTCCCCATGAATCTGTTCATTAGCAGGTCTTACTGTTAGGTAAATACAATGATTAGACATCAACAAAACCAAAATACTGTACACCCTTACTATGTCCATAGGAATAAAGAGGGTCAATAGCAGCCACGTTCAGTGGATCAAATGCACTAGATTAATTGCTCATCAGCAATGTGATTTGGCAGTTTGCTGCTCTGGAACATTCAGGTGTGTGTTAACACAATGCCAAGAAGGAAAGACATCAGCAATGACAGAGAAGCAATTGTTGATGTTGATCAAATTGGGACGAGTTATAAGTCCATTTACAAACAGTGTCAAGTCCATTTTTCTACAGTGAGAAGGATACAAAAATGAAAGAATTTAAAACGGTTCCCAATCTACCCACAAGTGCATGTTCAGCGTCAGAGCATGCAGTGGTCAGAGATATTGCAAAAAAACAAAAACAAATCCAAGAGCTACATCTTAGGCCCTACAGGCCTTAGAAAAAGACTGAACAAATTTGGCTTGTTTGGAAGAGTTGCCTGAAGAAAGCCTCTTCTCTTTAAAAAAAGAACATGGAAGCAAGGCTTAGGTTTGCAAAACTGCATCTGAGCAGCTTCTGAAACAATTTCCTTTGGACAGACAAGATTAAAGTGCCAACCGTGGCGACCGTGGCTCAGGGGGTTGGGGATCGCATCTGTGACCGGAAGGTCACAGGTTCGATCCCTGGGCCCTCTGTCCTGGTCATTGTGTCCCTGGGCAAGACACTTTACCCTACTTGCCTACTGGTGTTGGCCAGAGGGGCCGATGTTGGCCAGAGGGGCCGATGGCGCGATATGGCAGCCTCGCTTCTGTCAGTCTGCCCCACTTTTTATTATGGCCCTTTATTAAAGGGCCATAATGTACAGCACCACGTTTGGTGACACCCAAATACAGCATATCTGCACAAACACTGTCAAGCATGGTAGTGGTGGGGTAGTTATTTGAGATTATTTGGTTTGGGATTACTTTAAAACCACAAGAACAGTCATGACCGGCCCAATCAAAATTCAGGCCTGAGACCACAAGCCTCAATGAACTAAAACAATGCTGTAAGTAAGAGTCGGCTAAAATTCCTCCACAGCATTGCCAGAGACCAATAAAGTCATGCAGAAAATGATTACATGAACTTATTGCTGTGGTAGCTCTACACAGCAAATCCAGCATGTCCAAATTAACACTGTCGGATTTGATTTCAACACTATTAAAGTGTCTATATGGGTCCACACCAGAGAGTGTTAATTTAACTCTTTTTGGAGAGTTGGTACGTTAACTCTGATTTAGTGTTAAACACCAAATCTGTCTGGAGTTGATAATTTAACACTTGGTGTTAAGAGTTTATATATTAACTCTCAAAGAGTATTTTAGTTTAACTACGTAAGAGTTATCTTCTAATTCATTCTAAAAAGCGGGAATTTTACTGTTCTGAACTTCTAGAAATTTCTTTTGGAAATAAACATTTACTAAAAAGATGGAATGGTTTTTGAAAAACATTTATTCTGAACTGTGCACCACAATTTCAAAACATTTTCTGAAAGATGTAACAGTATACATGTTCTCACTTTCATTAGAATTTTGTTTATCAAAAGGTCTGACATGGTAAATGCAAATAACAGCATTCTCAACACTTATTTCTTCAATACAATATGCATGTCCTTCATTCATCCCTTTGTGGAACTTCAACGCACTTCTGCTCTCCCCCATATTCCATCTTCACAAGCATCCTGTGTGGAGATTGAATAAAAATTAGTTGACACTAATTAATGGCACAAATAATCCAGTAAACAATTGCAGCACAGTAAAAAAAAAAAAAGGAATCCTCTTTGAGCCATTACTTGTGTAAAGTATTTTCCCAAAAGACAAGGACACAGGCAACAGGTAATACTGAACTAAATGTAAAACCTCAACCTTTTTCATTTTTACCTAAACCGTGTGCACAAAACTCTGGAGGGATCTATGCTAACGTAGAACCCAGTCAGGACGTCTGCTACTGCTGTTTGCTCGTTTTTTTTTATGGGCGATCGTTTTCAGGCTTCAAGTAGCACCATTACACCAACATTTCACATTCTACACATTGTTTTAGGTGTATTTGACCAAAAGTTTGACTGAAAATTCACATGCAAGCTTTTTTCAAGGCTGTGGTATTTGCCCGCAAATAATACCTTTCAGCTAGCTAAAACAGAATGTTATGCTATCAGCGAGCAACATGGCTAATGCCTTTCACACAGCTTTGTCTCAACTCCAAAGAGCCACAAAGGTAAAAGCTCATAGAAATAGTTGAAACAATCTTTGAAAAAATGACTTACCAAGCATTGCAAACAACTCAAATATGTAGAGCAAAATGTTCTGAAACGGCTTCACTTCAGCTTCGATTGGAGCCGTGCTGGGGGCGGAGTCTGTGAATTTACTCTGTTGGTGTCATAGCCCCTCTAGGAGTTCAGAGTTAAGAGGTCAAGAGTTAATGTTTCCATTGTAACACCTCCAGATTTGACAGAGAAACACTCATTTTTAACACTCGATTTTAACTACTATCATTTTACACCTCAGAGTTACATTAAAAGAATGTGACTCTGCTTAGAGTAAAATTAACTCTACTTTTGCAAGAAGACTATTAACACCAAAACATTTAACACTTTCGAATTTGCTGTGTACAAACTGTGGAAACATGGGGTGTATTTCACACACATAAACTGTCATAATATGGCTTAGTTTTTGTTAAATAGTCCTGTGGTATAATGTGTCTTGTGTTGATGTTATGTGAGGTGGTATTTAAATAATTTTAGAGCATGGTAAGGGCCAGATTAATTTATTTTACCTCCTGATATGTAAAACCTTTGAATTGAAAGGTATACTTTGTTATTCAGTGTAGTACAGCTGCACAGCACGAGATGAAAATTTGGCTCCTTTGTTCCAAATAGCAACAAATTTGTAATGTCTAACTGGGCCAGCTGTGAGCTGATAAAGACTGCATGTTACATCAGCTTCCCAAGGTTCTCCCTACATACAGTGGTTGGGATTATTAGCACACGGTTGATTGTGTCTTTGAGCAATCGTATTTCTTTTTGAAATTCCCTGCTGTACAATTATCATAGAAGCCAATGGATAGTGGGTCAAGACAGACTTAGAGGAGCAGATGCATGAACAGCATGTGGGAACATGGCAATGGAAAAGCATTTACAGTATGTGGCCTGAATTAACCAGAGGCTAAGTGAAAAGTTGCTTTAAAAAAATGTTTTTTCTGGCCCAAAATTTTTTGCCAGTTGCGTCATGCTTCTTTTTCTCTGTCTGACTTGTGATGGTTGTGTTGAGTGATGTTCTAATTATGCTTTCAAAACAGCTGAATATCAGGGCTGATTGCTAGTTGCAACACAGAGTCTGATTAACTGTCGGAAAATTCGTACAAAATAGAAGATTATGCAAATAATATAAAACTGACTTTCTAACCTGCCTGACACATGGGAAGGTCAGATAGAGCTTGCATGGAAGAAATGCTGCAATGTTTAGTTCTCTAATTGATTTGTTTGTAAACACATTATATCATTTTGATCAGAACAATTGCTCATATAATTTACAGGCAAATTACCAAAAATTCTCTGATTGTAGCATCCCAAATGGAACCACAGATTGAAGCTTTTTCTCTGTTTTGTGTCACATTACAGAAAACATCCAATTTGTAAAGTTGCCTGTTGGTTTAGCAATTTAGAGATGACAAATTAAGAACTTAGAATTTGGACTTGCTTCCTGGTTTATATTTAAATAATCGGGATAAATATTTGATTTGGAAATGTGTTGTGATGTGCTCTTTCTTCTCCTTTGAGTGGAACTATGTTCTCCTTTTTTGTTTCCTTGTTTATCTTATTTATCTTTCCATTGTAGTGAAGTTACAGCTTCTCCAGTGCTTCAAATATGTGCAGTGGGTCTGAGAAGTACACTGTTCCTTACAATCGAGAGGAGGAAAACCTTTAATACTTTTTTGCTTTTCTGAAGCCATCGTGATCTACTTCACATCTATACAGTTTCAAAATAAAATATATATTGGCCATCTCACTACACACTTAGCTAATGAAGGAAGACGGACACTTGGAGCTCTCCCCCTTAAAGATCTCATAATAATATGATATTTTTTTTGTCCAGCAGCCAGACAATGACACTCTGCTTTGCTCATTAAAGAAGCCAGTGAGCTGGAAGGTTTTTTTTTCTTACCTGTTAAGCAGTTCATCTGCCCAGCCAAAACTATCATTAGGATAAGGGCGGGAAAAAAATCCGTTAGAGTGGAATGGGACATTAGGTTAATGACAGAGGTGCAAGGAAGCTAAGTTCTTATGAAAATATGGTTTTGTTTCCTTTTGTATTTCCCAAATATTGCAGTGTGATGTTTCTATATAAATTATACAGGTTTTAAATGATAGCCAAGCCCTTCTTATATTAAAAGTGAGAAAGAATATAAATGTTACTCCAAATGAGGAATTCAGGTATACCTTTTTAATTTCCTGTGAAGGGCAGTGCCGCTCAGCAGAGCAGCAACCATTCATTACTTTATTACCTGATCACTGACGCCCCAGCTAAGAGGAGGGTACTCTGCCAAGAATAATAATGAGTTAAAATCAGGTTAATAATGCTACATGACGCTGTCTGTAACCTGTAACCTTGGCACTGATGACCTTGTTGTTGGCAAGGTTTCCGCTGGAGACACAACATCTCTGACAGGAAAGCTCTTTTGTTTGACTGCGCTGGTGTATTGTCCCAGCTTCATAGGACACACAGTGAAAGCAGATAGGAAATTATATGTGGCCTTTGGGTCTTTAATCAACAGGGTATTTCCAGCAAAATAAAATGCGTTTAGATCATGGGTGGCTGTTCTTCCAGGGCAGCAGCTCGTACAAACCTCTGAGTAATTACTCCTCCTGCACTTGGCAAGCTAATGAAGGAAATTTTTAAATGTCAATGAAGTGGTGGTGGTGGTTGTAAAGCCTTTTCTTCATTTGATTTTCTGCAGTGTGCTCTCCATGTGAGTCAGGCTACACAGAGCCATCTCTAACATCCGACTGGGATTTACAATCAGTGTTGCAATCCAGCCATTCGAATGACGCAACTGTTAAAAGCGAATTATTTTCCCTCTGGGCGCACTTATCACCTGAGATTAATTTAAGGCGTGAACTGGTAAACTAGCAGTCCTGATGTGAATGCATCTGGTGCTGATCAACTTTTTTGTGGTGCTGCTTGCATCAAAACTATTTCCCTCTGATCTAAATTTTTAATCAGAAAAATCCTTTAATCATATGTGTCGGTGTTGGTACAATTATTTGATCCCCTGCTGAATTTGTAAGTTTGCTCGCTTCCAAAGAAATTAACAGTCTCTGATTTTATTTTAATGAGAGAGACAGAATATCAATGAAAAATCCAGATGAAAAGTTGTAAGGTATTTTTTTGTAGTTGGTAACCAGGTTTGCACACTTGAGCAGGGGAAACCCATTGTTACTAATGTTGGTCCCAACTGCCTTTCTCATGATCATCCTCACCCCCACGAAGCAAGATCACACATGAAGCTCCAGACCAAGGGACATCAGTGGTCATTCTCTTTTCTAATAATCACTCCAGCAGTGGTTACCTTCTCACGAAGCTTCATGCTAATGGTTTTGTAGGCCATTCCAACCTTGGTCAGGTCTACAGTCTTGTCCCTGGCATCCACTGTCAGCTCTTTGGTCCTGCCCTTGGTGGTGGAGAGGTTGGAATGGAAGAACCTGATTCTGTGGATAGGTGTGTTTTATGACTTATTTTCATGGGCACACAGCTAATCTGTGGAAGCCAGAATTCTATTTGGGTTACATAAGTTAAATAAACTGGGAGGAAAGTTTTAAAACTGACTGACATTAAAAGATAATAGTTAGGGTGCATTCACACCTGCTGTGTTGAGTCCGTTTAAATCAAACTCTTGTTTTTTTTTTCCAAGACCCTTTGGAGTAGGTTGTTTCAGTCTAGTTCCAAATGAATGTTTATGGTGTGAACTTGACCAGACCTCAACCCAAATTAACTGCTAGATGTAATTAGCAAGTTTGAGCTAAAAACGAAAGACAACAAATTGCAACCAATCTGAGTCAGTCTGCACAGATGAGCGCACTCCGCTGGTTGTATTGAGTTTATATAGAGGTTGATGAGCAGCTACATCATTTTACAGCTAAATCTCTGTCCTGCAGCAATTCCATCACTACAGTATTTGTGGAGGAAATGTTGTTTCAAATTGGTTTGGGCTGGAACGTGGATATCAATAGTTCATATGAATTTATTTTTAATGTGAATTTCTGTCTATGTCGACACCTACAGATTTTTTTTGTCAAGTTATCACTATATTATCAACAGATTGCATGCACTGTAGTTCTCAAGTTGACCTCATTCTAGCAAACTGATAGCAGACTGACTCCATCTTACTGTCTTTCATTGCCATCTTGACCAAAGTGGGTTTTAAAACAGCAACTGACAGCGAGTAGTCTCAGACCTGATTCCCATCTCCAAAGCAACCATTTCAAAGGCAACAAAGTAGCAAGTTCACTGTGCACAGTAACAATGTGATGTGCAGGCTAATCTGATATCTACTCTAACAACAAAGAAAGACAGTTCATTGATTAGTAGGAACATGATATTGCTTCTGTTGACATTGTTTTCACTTTAAAGTGAGTCCTGTTTAAAACAATACATTTGAAGCTCAATGCAAAAACATATACTGTATACCCTGTAAAATTACAAACAGCTAATGCCTGCAGTAAAGCAATGCTGTTTTGTATCTTCATCAGGCCCCTGGTATGACCCACTCTTCACTAATGTATTACCCCCTGCGAGTTTACATGTTGACCCTCATATTAATCATTTGTTTTTGCCTAGAACAAGATAACATGCCACTTTAATCCTCTGAACATCATTATCTCTTTCCAGCCATCCATTTTCTTAACTGCTTTTCCAATTCAGGGTCGCGGACGGGCCAGAGCCTATCCTTGCTGACATAGGGTGAGAGTACAATCTGGACAGATTGCTAGTTTATCACAGGACTGACACAGCTCACAGGGCTACTACGGATCATTAACTCCTTTTCTTTTTGTAAAGTGTGAGCCAATGTAAACTATGCTAAAAGGAAATCATCAGGACACTGGAAGCTTTCTCCTTGTTTCGTTATTTCTTTGCACTCCTGCTTAATATTCGAAGCTGCTGATGCCATATTTTTGTCTGCTTTTATATGATGGATATCTACATGCAGCCATCATGGCCTGTGCAATGAAAAGTGTTGTCACTCAAATATTTGGCTTTGTTTTCAGGGACAGATATGAGGCTGTTAGTTCTCCCAGTAGTTTTCTTGTTTGAGGTTCACCGTTGTTTTGTGTCCAGTGTGATGGAGTGTGTCATTACCGCAGCCTTCCTCTGTTGAGCTCAGCAGGGTCCAACACACCTCCTTCAGGCAGGTGGTCAGGCTCAGGCCCCTGGTGGTGAGGACGAGGAAGAGAAGAGGAGCTTTATACTCCAATGAGACCCAGGGGACACGCACACAGCCATACATCCACATCTTACCATCCTCACCATCTTAGTGTCTTTCTTTTTTTAAGTATATCTGCAGATACAGTACAGTAGTAGTGCCTTATCAGAAAAGGACACAAGGTTCTATCACCAGATAAGGTCATTGTTGAGGTGAAGTAATTATAGATATCTGACAACATGGTAGCAGGCATGCGTTTCCTCCGGGAACTGGGTGACAATGCTAGATTAGACTCTATCTTCATATACATACTTGTAGGTAAAACCAGTCATACCCCCCCCCCCCCACACACACACACACACACACACACACACACACACACACACACACACCAACAGGGAGGTAAAAGAAAAGAATTTGGGTCGTTTTATCCATTAAACATGATACATCTGCCATCTTGTGAGGATATGTTCTAGTTTCATGGTAGCAGTTTCTTTTTTCAGGGAAGATGCTCCAGTCCCTTTCATTTAGTTTTACCCTCTCCACTTCTCCCTTTTTTCTCTTTTTTTTTTGTACACATTAAATAAAAACAAAAATCAAAAACACTGTTAAAAGAATCAACTTTCTTCCCTTAAGGTTTTCTGACTCTTTGTGATTACTTGGCCTGGATTTAAAAGTGAATGGGAATATCGATTCAAATCACATGTCTGCCATCACAGAGCATAATGGCAGCATCTTTCAACCACTGTGGGTGGCAGAGCTCCAGTCTGAGCTGGTAAAGTTCAGTTCATTTTCACCACTTAAGAGGCATGAGAGAAGCTTACAGATGCCCTTTTAGAAGTAGAGGCTGCAATGACAGCTGCCCAAATTTGCAGCAGTACTTTCACTGAAGTAAAAAAAAACCCTGGGAAACAAGAAAGAAAACCAGCACGTTATTTCACAGCCCGATTCACCATCCTCACACCACCGCGGACCAGTGATGCAGAGGATATGATATATTGGGTGTATCGAAAAGTATTTCAAAATTCTGTAATTCCACAGTTGCCCACTGGTAATGATTAAAACAGTCTATTATCATAATCAAAATACTTTATTGATCCCTGGGGGAAATTATTTTTTTGTTACAGTGCTCCATTATATTATACATTAACAAGACAGACAATACGCTAACTAAGAATAGTACAATATATACATATACATAAAGTCAATTATTAATAAATAGCTGAAAAAGAAACATGTGTAGTTGTAGCAGTAAACTACTATTAAAAAGAGCAGATTTGTGACTTTCATGGGTGCTGGTAGGTAGCATAACAACACCAGTGGCTGCAGTGACTCCAGATGTGTTTACAAAAGTATGAGATGACTTTCACTATCATATGGACATGTCACATGTGAACATTGGACATTTTGTGTGTAAAAAACGATTTTTAGCCATGTATTTTAAAATTTACTGTAAGTTTCTATGTCCAATGTTTTTTTAAATAGCCTTTTTAAAGGCAGATGATTGTTTTTGATAGAGCTAGTATTTATATTTTCTTTTTGTAGCACTTGAATTTCATATTAATGACATTTAAAAGAAATATTTTTGCATCCTGAGCACCCTGTATTACATGTAGTCAATGTATTGGTCAGTTCGGTTCTCAAACTCTATTAAATACATGAAAAAACAGCACCATAAAAAATTACAAATTAAAGGAAAATATTTTCTGAATATTCCTGAATATTTTGGGGTCATTTAGTTGATCATTTACCTTAACTTAGACTCCTGGTGTGGTTAAAATATTAATAAAAAATGCAGAATAATGTTTGACTGTGTGTAGATGCCAATTCAATGAAATTTCCCCCCAAAATTGCACATGTCAAACTAATCCAGACATTTAGCCTGTAGTCCACAAACATAAAAAACAAATATATGTTGTTATATTTTTAAATATTAAAAAAAAGATAGTAGGGTGTACTCTGGACATAAAAGTTTGAGAAACTGAAAGAAAGGTGGACAGGTAATGGTGTACCGTTTAAAAAAATCTTTACACTTTAAAAAAAAGTACACAGAATTAAAAATAAAATGCCAGAAATATCAAACTGACAGTACACAGGCAGAGAAGCGTAGGGATACAGTATTTATGTCGAAACAAACAACCAAACACCTTCACTCAGGTTGGTAAATGAATGAAAGCACCACGCATGAAAGAATTTTACTTCCATTATTTTTATGTCTTTATAGGAGTATCTCACATGTCCATGTGTCTGCATGAATAAATTACAGCTGCTGTGCTGTCAGATCAGTGCAATTCCTCAGCATGACCAGAATTTGTCATTGTGTGGAAGGCAATATAGCAGCTTCATGACCTGTGTGTATGTTTTTGGTGTGTGTGCATACTTTTTTAATGCTTCCTATGTTGGTTGACAGCAGTTCTGCTACAACAAACCAGATGAGATTCAAGCATCTGTTTTTTCAGACATAACCTCTAGAAGAGGAGAAGTGGGTGAGCGTGACAGTGGGCAGTTGAGTGGCAGATTACTTCAAATTACAGGAAAATTATTTACAAGTATATGTGTATGTATTGTTTCCCAAATTGGAAAATTTTGAAATTTTGAAAAGCAATTTCCTACAGAGGTTTTTCAAAGTAATGCCTCCAAAGGGACAGACATGCAAATGTTCCACTTTCTCACTTTATGTGTATGTATAGTAGAGACAATGATATGCTGTGTGAGACAGTCAATACAGCTTAGCACCTAGAATCACTGCTGTCACAGAGGTGCTACTGAGAGATGAAGTCACATAATCATTCCCTTGTGATGCCAGGCTCTCTGTTCTGAAGCATCCTAAGCACTGTATATAAAGGAGGAACACAACAGTTTTTTCTACCTATAGCTAAGGGAAATGACTTATGTGAACTGTAATGCAAATTTTAGGGGGTTCAGCTACAGTTATTGTAATTTTACACACAGGTACAAGCATATCTATGGAACATACAGTACACTGGCATGAAGAAAAGTGCTGATCGCAGAACTCTTCTTGCACAGAACAGTAGAAATCCACATGTAAATGAGCTGGAATTCATATCCAATCAGAATAAATGGACTGTAACTGAGAATCATCCCAATTATTATGAGCACATTACAGTTAGTAGGGCATAATTTGTATTCACAAAGAAAGGGTTGTCTCGTGTTAATTCTTGTACATTTTGCTCACAATACATCCCCTTTTCCCTGTCCACATAGACTGTGATGTGGATTGTTTAATACACCTGTAGTCTAGCATGATAGCACGATGAAAGTGTAGGCTTGGCTTACACAGAACATTGCACATTATAGACAATTCGTTCTGAGCAGCAGCATACAGAAAGTGTCTCAAGGACTTCTTAGATTGGGTGTAGACTGTAATGTTGGTCATCATTTGTGTATATTGTATATACTGAATATATTTGGTTGTGATTCCAAAACAGTCGTTTGTTGGAATGTGAAAGGGTGTCACAGCATGCCCACTGAAACAGTTTTATGAACAAAGACTCAACAAAGTCTTACAGTGCCTAAATTTATAAAGATTCTCCTGGTGTGACTGGTGCTACAAACACCATCTACAACCATCAGGAATGCAGCTTGATCAAAAGATTCTGGCTCTATTCTTTGAAAAAAAAGATCGGGTAAAAAGTACAACATGAAATGGTTGAGATTCCAACAAAAGTGAAAATCTATTCGCACCAGCAGTAGACTCATTTATGGGTACAATTGGAAGTGCAAAACAAACATGTAGATATATGATCACCTAGAAAACACATTTTCAGTCTGAACACGTTTGTTATGAAAGCTGTTTTCTCTTGGTTGTTTTAAAAAGAAAAATCAGGTTTCGTGAGCTCACTGGACTATAATATGATAAGCACCCTGAAACCCAATCTAGGTTACGCATACACACTGGGAACGTTTTGCAGTTTTTTTTTTCTTTTTTCTTTTTTAGTTGCCTGCAACAGTCACCAGTAATCTGCCACCCGCCTTCAGTGACTTGGCATTTCCCAGCTTGTGCTTTTGGCAGGGGATAAACTGAGAGCTTTGAGAATTATGTCCCATGGTGAGTCAAGTGATTCAAAAGGGACATTAACTCCCAATTTCGGACTTCATCTCTCTGCCAGAAGAAAGACACAAACATGACAGAAAATGTCTCAGGCTCAAATAGTGGAAAATTGAAAGTGGTCTGGAGTTTAGTGTGGTTGGCAGATATTGGCGAAGCAAAAGTGATGGCTGTGATTGAGACTGTTCTTTTGAAGTAAAGCTACGAAGGCTGTCAGACCTAAATAGATTGTCTAAATTTTGAAGAAAGAAAATATCTTTTTTGGATTTTTTTCTTTTTTCTTTTTTTTTTTTTTTGCTTTATTGAGATTGTGAAGGCAGACAGACGTGGCTTTTTCTTAGCCTTTGAGGCTTAATATTTCTTTATATTTACTTTTATCAGTATTGAATATGAACTTTGGATGCAGTAAACCAGTATTGCTGAAATCCTGACTGCCCAAGATTACATGTACTTTATTCAGTTCAGTCAGTAAATTGTTGAAAATGAGGCGGTCTGGCAGCTTATTGAAATTGACTGTCAACAAAATATGTGCTTTGCGGTACGACGTAGATATATACAGCCATATATACAGCCTGCCATACGGTGCTTCCACACTTCCAGCAGGCCATAAGGTGGTACTTTCCACATTTCAGAATTTTCTCTTCACCTCAGCCACTCCATTACCATGAATGATACCGAGTGATTCCACAGCTGCCTGACTCTTTCTTCTATGTCTATATGTGACTCTTTCTTATTTTAACTCTTGGTGATGTATAGACAGACAATGATAAAGGTTAACTGGAGCTATGTTACATTTTTACTGGTTATGGCTCCAAGTGGTGAGATGGCTCCAATGGAGACCTGTTACGACTCATAGCAGCAACTACAATTAGAAGGGGGTCCTGTTATGGCTGTGGCTTAGGAGGTATAGCAGCTCATCTGCTAATCTTACTGACTGCTCCAGTGTGCAAGTATCCTTGGGCAAGCTATTGAACCCCAAATTGCTTTCTGGTGCATCCAGTGGAGTGTGAATGCTAGATAGAAATGACTTAGATGTAGAGAAAGGGTAAATGGGGAAATGAGGCACTTTGTATAAACTGTATAAAGTGCTCAAGTAAAGTAGAAAAGCACTATGTAAGACCTTTTCCATTTATTGCTAAACTTTGTCTGATTTTCTGGGGGGGGGTTTCTCTACCAAAATCTATCTCTGCCCTGCCCTTCGGGCTATCATAGGAAGGAAAAATATATGTCAATGCTTTTGCATTCTTTGGGAAATGTAGCTGCGTAATTATGTCATTGGCATCGGTGAGCCAGAATTTGCACTTGTTTTTTGCTTTCACTTTGCAGTCGCGCGAACTGTGTATTGAGAGCGACAGCACTGATTGGTGAGTGACTATCATTTACGCACCAATTCCTCTGACATCGTCTCATCAATCGATAGCTTACTATGCAAACATGACAAGTGAAATCTCCCGCAGCAAGCTTAAACATGTGAGAGGTTGATCGCGCAGAGAATCGCTGAGCGTTATGTGAGTGCCTGTGTAAAAGCAGCAGGATATATATTTTAGTTCTGCTCAGCCAAATAAGACAGGTCAGGGTGAAGAAGTGACCACAAAACGGAAAAGTTATGACAAATCAGACTATAAGGCAAAAAGAAAGTGCAGCTTTATGGTTTCATGGACAAAAGAATTCTCTGTGGCTGCAATATGATGAGCTAAATAACCAGGGCTGCACATAAGTGGTCCGCAGGTGCGCATTTGCTGTCAAAACAAAAAACGGGCACAAGATAAGAAGTTACAACGCATGTTTGCGTACGTAAGATTTTCTGGAGGAGGACAGACATTTGTTTAGAACTCTTAAAGATGTCGAAGAAGCTCCTTTAAGCAATTACTGTGATGTTCCTCCACCTCCAAAGAAATGTCAGAAGGAGTCCGAACCACAAAAGAAGCGCGTATTCTCGGAAAAGTGGTTGCAGGAGGTGAGCTGGCTTCAAACAAATGATGAACGCACAGAGATGTGGTGCAGAATGTGCCGTGAAAATCCCACTCTAGTGGACAAAACAGTGCCTTTTAACTGGACGCAAACGCGCGTTGCAACTTCTTATCTGGTGCGCGTCTTTTATTTTGACAGCGAATGCGCACATGCGGACCACTTTTGTGCACCCGTGTAAATAACATAATGTTCTGCCGGGTGTGTTGTTGGTTTTCTCTCGATTTCTGAGTCGACAAGCGCCTTTGTTACTGGGACCAGTAATTTTAAGAAAGGCCCCCATTAGAACCCATGAGAAATGCAAGAAATGCATTATTGCTCAGTCTGCAATATCTTTCCCAGAACAAACACCGATTGCAAATAACATACTAAAAATAAACCTGAAAAATCTGTTTAGAACAGCGTACTATGTTGCAAAGAGTGAACTACCACTGGCACAATTTAGCAGTCTTTGCAAACTTCAAAAAGCAAATGGCCTCGATCTTGGTTCCACTTGCCTCTTACCAATGACTTCAGTGGAAATTTCAAATTCAGGATCTGACAAAGACTGATTCATGTCCTACACAGTTCTTACAAGTTCATAGAAATTTCTGTTCAATTAGAACCAAGTATTTGAGTTGATGATTGTAATTTTTATACAATGTTGTAATTAGTGTTTCAACAATTTTTTGATTAATGTTTTGTTTCTGTTACAATATTATACTTTAATGTATAATATTGTAAAGGAAACAAAACATCAATCAAAAAATTGCTCTCTTTTTTATTTGGGCTACTTAAATTTATTTTGGGCTACCAAAAACTGAAGAGTCCCTGCCCGAAGGGCTACCAGGGATTTTGAAATTTTGCGAGCCCTGCACCATGGTAAATATATATAAATATATAGAAACACAGTCACTGCAATTATTCACTGATAAAGTGTTTTGTGCGCTTGACTACAAAACTTTACCCGTTTTCATGAAATCCTGGCGAGAGACGTGCACCATTAATCACACTTTACCCTATGCTAACTAATATATGTCCTGTGACAATCAGCAGCCAGACTGCTAATACACCCGGAAGCACATCACTGTTCTAATTGGCATTGCTGTTCTCCAGTGTTCCTTGTGTGAAACTCCCAGTGTTGATCGCTGCTGAGCTGTTGATAGGAAAAGGTGAGGGAAGACAAAAACAGCAAGGTTGGATTTTGGGAAAAGGCTGGGTTGAGGGGGAAAAAAAGGTATGATCACATAACCTCTACATTCTGTATTGCGGCAACATCTTGCCCTGCAGGTGGGAAATCAAACACTTATGGTAAAAATAGCCTTGAGATACTGCACCACTTTTACCCCAGCATGGAAAAAACAAAATATGTGTTCATGTCACAACATATATTTAACAAAATCAATGAATGCTAATCTACCCACTATGTTAGGTTTTTATTTTATTTTATGTTTTATTTTATTTTTTTCACAAGAAGCTGTCGTAGCCACGATTTGCTAGCATTGTGCTAAACAGAAGTGTTGTTTTGTAATATATGGTCCTAAAAGAAAGCAAAATTGTTACTACTTTCAGTAAACTCTGTGGGCTAACATCCAGGAAAGTTCAAAGGTGCGTCAGTTTGGATACTTAGTAAGTAGTGCTGGTGTACTGCCACTGTTTTCGGTAGGGTAGTGAACAATTATAACTAGGCAGGCCTTTGTCCACATCTAATTTTAAAGTCCTAGTTTTTCCTGTTAGGCAGCTAGCTAGCGTTAGCGTCGCCATCAATGCTGATGTTTGTTGTTTTAAAATTTGACCGATACTCCATTGCCCGCTAAAAAAATTAACTGGAACCATTGCTACATGTAGCCACCCACACTTGTCTATGTGAACTGAAGTATGAAGTCATAACTGCAAGTCTAAGTATGGAAGTATGAGATTTGAGACAGAACACAATAAAGAAATCAGCTTTCTACTCATATTGGCTCCTGTTGTGAGAAAGAGGAAGGAAAAGCTGTCAAATTATTCTCTGACATCCTCAAAGAGGCCCATTGCAGCCCACTGGCATCTGTAAGCCCACCTTACTGGAAGGAATAAATGGTGCCGAATGACACTGAGGATGTTTGCTTTGATAATGCCAAAGCCTGTTTGTGTCTGTGTCAGGAGTCGGGCGGTTAATCCAGCCTACATTCCAGGTCCTGATATCAATGCCGTGTTTGAGAACCGTTGGGCGAGACTTGCTGTCATGCTTGAGGAGAGCAGCCGTTGCTTTACACTGTCTGCTTTCTATGAAAGGAAGGGGGTGTATGGGAAGGAGCAGGGACACATATTCTGTCGGATTTACTTTTCTATTCAGTTGCGTTGGATCAGTACCTCGTTCCAGGCCAGCACAAAAAGAGAAACCTTTCTGTATCTGTGTTGTTATCAAATCATAATTGCTTTTTTCTTCGTCTTTTTTTTCCTGTTTTTTTGCAGAATTTATGAGCGGGTGATAGACCCTCCCCAGATGGAGCTCACCCCAGGCAGTGGAGTGTGGCTTGGCCAGCATAGCCACAGGCATGGTCTGTTTAAGGTAAGACTCCACAGATAATATGCAGACTTTATGCACCTTAGCATGTTTCACATTCAACATTGCCAGGTGTAATTGGGCAGATTTACAGTAGGTTGTGTGGGGGAAGAACGCCCGCTGTAAGATGCAAGAGTAAAGTATGGAGGGCTTACAGAGGAGCTGCAAAAAGCGCAGCTTGAGCTTTTCCTCCCTTGTTTCCAAGCCCATCACAATGATGTCGATTTTTAATCTGTGCTTGTTTTCTCCAGCTTCTGCATGCATTCGCAGCAGGGAGCAGACATGGCAGGGAATCACAAGGACATGCACATTCCCTTGATATTCCTACCTCTACTGCCCACCCATCATGCAATCAATGGGCCTTTTTTGTCTTTGTAACACTGATTAGCCAATAGGCCCTTTTGTGGTGTGATTTATGTCTCCTCTTCATGCTTTGACACTATCGCTGCTGCACATGAGCACCATTCCTTCTCCGTTTACCTCCTTCATCCCTTCTTGCATCGACACTTCAAGGAACTCCTTCTTTTAGTCAAAGACTCTGGTCTTGAAAGACAGAGCCCCATCAGGCAGTTCCCTACCTGCAGTCAGCTCGGTGCCTTCCATGTGCAGGGAGCACTAAAAAGTGTTTGTCAGCAGCCAAGACAGAGTGTGGAAGAGCGAAAGCTTGTGTGAAGAGACTGAGGGAATGAGGAAGTTCTCCCTTCAGATTGACACAAAGTTAAGATGAGAGATCGTGTCTGACAAGTGCAGTAGCTCATTGTATCAGTGACCTGCTGCTTTGTGCATGATAAAGGTTATTTAGAGCTGCATGTTTCCCCTCCTGTTCACATCATTAGTTGTTACACGAAAAGTGACGTTCAGATGTCTGAGACCTCCAGATGCTATTCACCTTTTCTTGAAAATGTAGTGCTGTTATTTTTTATATTGCAGCTGATAATATTAGATGAACAATTCAAAACCCTGTTTTCTTTTTTGATTGCATGGAATTGACACATTCAACTCATACTGCTACAACTTTTTTTTTGTTCATGTTGTTCCAAAGAGCTTCTTATGAAGTCAAGAATCCTTAGCTTCCTGTGCTGCTCTCTTTGAACACTTCAGTGTAGCCACAATTTCACGCTTAGAAAACCCCTCTCGACTGATGACTCTTCCCCTGAATTCTTTTGCTATCTTTCCCACTATCACAGTGCTACTTAGTATGCAGCGTTTTAGCTGGAAACTTGAGGTGCAGCCATATTTTTAGCAGATGAACAATAGTTTATGTAGTTTTGTACAAGCCGGGCAGGTCAACGGAAGGCAATTCCTGTGAGGGATCCAGCTCAAAAGTGTCCTTTAGTCTGAGAGAATTAACACGGTCATTGCTGCAAATGCGTTTTGCGGTTTTAAAATAATAAAGAGATGCGTTCTTTATTTTACTGTTATTACTTATAGATGTCCAGCTGTATGATTACTTCCAGGCTTACATAGAAATGTAGGAGAATTTGGATCCTGTCTGTGAGACGCACTTGTATATTTTTCGCTGCCTGCATGCATACAGGTCACATGTTGCTCATAAAGCAACCTCTGAAATCGTAACAATGGTTTGTGTTCCAATTAGCATCCAAGGTCCTGCTAAAGGAGGCGAGTTACCTACTTACATTTAAACATTGTCTACTTCTCCTTTTCTTTTTAATTATTGTTCCTTTGATTGTGTTGTTGGAAAAGAAAATGTGGTTAAATATACCAGTTGTAAGCTGTTGTTTTTTTTATTCCCCAGTCTTTAACCCTTTAAAGCCGGTGGGAGCGGGCACGCTCCGTTTTGCGTAACTATTTTTAAATCCCGGTAGCACTACAACCACGTAAGCTAGCGCAATAATTTTTTTTGCATATGAAACCGGAGTTGTACTTACATCTTATGCCTAGGTCACAGTTTCCTTCCACGTATAGCTTTACAAAAACTGCATAAAAAGCACTTGCAGCAACAAAAAAATAATATTCCAGAAACACGCTTTGCCGATCCGATCAGCTGTTTGTAACACTTCCTACGTCCATCAGCGAGAACTATCACATGTCCGCCATGACCTGGCCGAAACCAGAAGTGGCGTCATTTTGCGGAAACTTAGTTTTTTTACCATCAGGGCCTCATGAGCCTATACTGGTTTTTTTAAAAGTTATGTTTGACTTTATGACTTTCTGTGTCGTTTCTGGGATGCTTAGGACTGCTGGAAATAGTTTATTTTGATGCATATGCTGTTATTTTGCAAATTTGCATTATAATATTTATTTTTGTTTTTCCTGCAGTATATAAAAATTGGTGTATTTCAAAAATAAAACTATGAAGACACTCAAAATAAAGATACTGTGGTAGGAAACTATTTTGTGCAACTTTTTTGTATTTACATTTTTGAGGGATAAGCCTCTTAAATTTCTCTAACTAGAAATATATGTTAAAAAAAACAAAAATGATTTTCAATTTTTGTGTAGTTTATTGCACTTTTTTTGCAATTTATGTAATTACTATGCACTTAATGCAAACATTTTGTTAAAGATTTGGGCTATAATGGTTGTATTGATGTATAGCAACTTGAAATGCTCCCAAAAATGGCACTACAGCATGTAAAAATATAATATAAGCTCTGGCGGACTTGGTTCTATGGTAGGTCTTAAAGGGTTAATATTTATATAACTGTATTTAAAGCACAGGGACACAGCATGCCTCCAACAATACACCATTGGTACCTCTAAGTCATTAGTTTAATCTGTGCACAAAGAGAATGTAGAAAGTTTGAAAATGTGGCATTGTCCAACTTGTTTGCTATTCTCCTCACACACTCCCTATTGCTCCTTCCTTTAACCTGCTAAAGACGAGAGGATAAACTTAGGTCTCCTCATGTCTAAAGCTGAGAAGGGTTTGTTGGGAAAGGGGAGAGGAAAAAAAATAAATAAAGAGGCGAGGTGAAGGGAAGAGAAAAATAGCCAAGAGCTATAGAAGTAACACTGCAGATAGAGATAGGGGGTGAAATAAAGCAGCAGCTGTAATCTATCGCATTCAGTGTGCGGGAATGGGATAATGATAAGATGGGCTAACTAGGCCTTTAAATAAAGCATATTGAGCCCTTGCAGTAGCTTGGGATGCTCTTCATCCTCTCAACACTCCTCCTCCAGGGAACCACTCCATCTGAGGGAGCAACTGTAATAAATTATCTTTATCTAGAATCCATTGTGCCAAGGATGCTGACTCCTCAGGGACTCCGCAAGCTCGTTTGGAACCGCTGCTTTTGTGAAACGCTCTATGTTTCATGCACTACAGGACAATAATGAATCTAGTATGGACAATGATGGAAAGACTGAATGCATTACATAAGGCAGTGTGAAGTTTCAGGAGTCAACGTCTCCTTTACCTTACCTGCGTCTCACTTTGTCCTCTGTTGCCCGGTTGTTTAAATTACTTTCTTTATCTTTTCTTCACGCACCTCATCTTTTTCAGTGCATCACTCAAACATTACCATTTTATCCTTTGATATGTTCGCTCTCTTCAACCCAGTATCAGTAGTAATACAGTAATAATACAATACAGGCTGGGGTTAATTCAGCCTACTTTATAATGGAAAATGGAAAAGAAACTCTTGGGATGAATGGGAAATTTGCACATTTTGGAATAAATTTGAATTTTTTGAAGAGCTGAACTTTAAAAAATCCTCTATATTTTCCTTGTAGTTGCTCTGCATTCCCTTGTTCATAGTTTAAGAGTAGGGTTTAGGGCTTACAGATTTTTATATCAGTGTATGAATCATTTGTATTTTTTCAATACTAGTTGCTGGACAGATAAATAAGACTCTGCCATTATTCATTTCTAAAGTTTCCTTACCATAAGCGCATAAAATAAATTCTCAACTCTTAAAACACGATTCTATGTGCTTAAATTCAGGTTAACGTCCTTGATATGTCACAGAGTGTGTTTATCAGGAGGGCTCCCATTAGGTTCTAGTGCAAAATAATTTTCCATGCAATTGGACGACTTTTACAGCTAAGTAAACTTTTCAAACATCATTGTTTGAAACTGAAGCTGAAGAAATTGTGTGTGCTCACAGCATAAGAGGTTCATGTGTGTGTATGTGGGTTGTTGGGTTTTTTGCTCAAAAACAGAACAATCCACTGTTTACTTGCCTATGTGTGGCATTACAGCAGGGTGTAATGAGCTGTCTCTCAAGTCTGCATATGGGGGTCAAAGTTTTTACTGTTCCTTTATGCCCTTTTGATAGGTCGATACAAACACAGTTAATAACATTTGATGACCTTCAGACCCCGCTAGAACACGGAAATGTCATGTTGTGCATGATCAAAGGGAGGAAAAAGTACTGCTGAATAAAATCTCTTCCAGGATAATAAACGTCTGTCAGTGCTGCCTGCAGGCAAAGCTTTGGCCAACCTGGCCTTGAGGGCATCACTGAGTGAAATAAGTATTTGATACTCTATAACCCAGCTAGAATTTTAGCTCCCACAGATTGTTTGACTGACTGATTGTAATCTCAATCAATGACAGTCAATTGCAGATCTGTATCTCAACTCCTATATAAAGCACATGTCTACAGGATCAATTTCTTCCATTTCCACATCTTCACTACTGTAGGCAAGACCAAAGAGCTATGAAAGGTAGTCAGGGACAAGATTGTAGAGCTACACCAGGCTGGAATGGCTGTAAGACCATCAGCAAGAAGCTTGGGGAGAAAGTGACAGCTGTCAGAGGGATTATCCAGGGATGAAAGAAATGGCCACCGATTGCCCTCAGTTTACAGCTCCATGAAAGATTATGGGACAAAACTATACAGGAGGAGCGTGTTAATGATCTGAAGGCAGTTCGGACCACAGTCCCCAAGAACGCCATGTTTGGAGGAAGATAAATGCTGGGTATTACCCAAAGAACACAAACCACACAGTCAAGCATGGAGGTGGAAATATTGTACTTTGGGGCTGTTTTTCTGCTACAGAATGACTTCTAATTGAGGAGCAAGTGGACAGCGGCCATGTACTGTAAAATCTTTGAAGACAACCTCCTTCCCTCAGCCAGAACACTGAAGATGGGTCATGAATGACATGAATGACAAGCAGCAGCCAGTAAACCTAAAGGATTTAGAGAGTTTCAGTAAAAAGGAGTGGGCCAAAAATCCCTCATAAGATGTGTGCAAACCTCATGACCAACTACAAAAACCATCTTACCGCTGTGCTTGCCAAGAACTAAGTCATATTTTTCTTGCATATAAAATAGTTATTTCACTCAATGACATGCAAATCGGTTCATCACTTTTATGTAATGTGTCTTTTCTGGAGTTTTTGGTTGATATACTGGCTCTTTCTGTTTAAAATAAAACTACTATAAAAATTAGAGACTGTTCATTTCTTTGGAATTGAACAAACTTACAAATTGAGCAGGGGATCAAATAATTATTTTCTCCACTGTAATTTCATAGCAGTAATTGTTGAATAGACACATAGACACAAATACTTCCATACCTGGATGAGCACCACTTTCATCAGCCATATTCATTCCTTTTCCCCATCCTTAGTCAGAACCAAACTTTAAATCAATCCTTCCCTTGAATCCAAATCCCAAAGGCCAACCAAAGCTTAAAGGTGCCCATAGGTTGCATCACTTTGAGGAAAGCCACTGGTTTCTCAGGAATGCAGAAAACTCACGCACGCACACACACACACACACACACACACACACACACACACACACACACACACACACACACACACACACACACACACACACACACACACACACACAGTGTCTATGTGTGCCATCTTTAATTATTTGGGCATGCTGATCGAGCCATATACTTCTAGAAACTGGCCTTTTTTGTTTGTGCATGTTTTTAGTACATTTGTACATTTGAAATTATTTGCAAAAGCATTTAAGTTACAGGCACAGAACGAGTATGAGCTTGACCTGGGGACTCCCTGCCTTGGTTTAACAGTATTTTAGAGGACAGTTTTATACCCAAATTGAGAAATTACCCCTTTTTTAATTCAATGGACCAAATATAATTGAACAGGTGATACTTTAGAAAAATTACCAAACTTAACTGTAGTTTTTAATTGCTTTCTCTCTATAGTGAAGCACACTGACTTCAATGCGGCTGAACTGACAGTTTTCAGCTTTATTCGAAAGATGTTAATATTCACATCAGATGAACAGCGTAGGAACTCTAGTCTGTACTCAGGGCCAGACTGAAATACTAATTAAGTCCTACAGTCTGGAATCAGCTCAGGCCAGTCTTCACACATTTAAAGCAGGTCACAGGCTGGAAAAATTTTCGAGAGAGTATTTTCTTTTCTATTTTCTGTTTATTAAAATCTTTTATTCTCAATGTTACATTGTATCAAAGAAAACTCCACTGCAAATATCTATATCTCAGTGGTATCGTCTTGTTCATTAACATTGTTGATGCGATTTTGACAATGTTTTCAAGCTGAAAGCACACAGTCTGATGTGCACTCGTCTTTACCTCAGTTTTGAATCGAAATATTAATAGCGTTTGTCCTGATAAATCATGAAGGTAATTTAGTCCTAACAAACTGTTAACTCAGCCATTTAGTGAAGTGGAAAAAATTACCACCAGTGTTTAATTACTGTAGCTCTTTTCAATATGTCTGCATTTGTAATCAGTGACCAGCAGGCCATTCAGAAGCCTAGGGCATCCCAGCTGACACTGGGTAAAAGTCCATCAAGGGCTGAGACACAAACACTCATGCGCTCACTTGCGTGAATCAGGTTGCAGTCATTAGTTATTGCTAGCACGCCTGCAAACACGGGGAATTATGCCCGGACAAGAGGTCAACCGCTGTACCGCTAAGTCGCCCCTCTTATTCATTTCAAATCCAATGTGCATAGATAAAAAACAGAGAAAGGTGTCACTGTCCTATACTGTATGCAGCTTAAAATACAGCTGTGTGATGCTCTCATACTGCAAGACTGAGAGTGTGGTTCACAGACACAAAGTTTGACAGTGCAACATATGTACTGTATACGTGTATGTTTTAGAGAGAGAGGGGAGTTTTTATGACCTCTGTTCAAATTGCTCACTGATCACTGACAGTGATGTGCGGTCAGAGCTGCTGTATTACACCACTGGGACAGGCATCTGTGATCTACACCTTCATTTCCATTCGATGTGACACTGACAATCTTTTCTTCACCATCCACTGCCCACACCGCCCGTATGTGTGAGAGAAAGTGTGTGTGTGTGTGTACGCACGTGTGTGTATCCTCAGTCTGTGCTGCAATCCTGTTTGCCTAGAGGCTCCCTCTCTCTTTCTGTGAAATAAAGGCAGGTGTTGCTTGCATCACAAGGCCAGACCAAATGCACTGTAAATAGATTTGACACACACAAATAGCAGAGAGGACGATGCAGATTGTGCTTGCGGTATAGAATTCTAATGTTCTTCCAGCATGTGTTATCAGGCACCGCTTCGAAGGAATGGAGAGAGTATATTACCCCCTGTGGTGCGTGTATGTGTGGGCAAACCTGCGTGTCACTAGTTCGGTTTTCCATTAGAGATGGTGCCTTTTTTCCAAGATTGTTCCTTGTGGTCATCATGAAGCCTCTATTTACCAGTCGTCCACCTCTAGAGATAGCCTGTCATTCAGAGTGATTGACAGCCAGTCTTTTAAAAGAGAGAACTTTCAGTCATAAGCCATATACTACTGCCTGTGTGTGGCTTTTACTCTAGTTCAGTTAAAACTGATGCTGTAAGTAAAGTACAAGAGTTAGTTTTTAAACAGCTGCGCTTGTGAATTCTGACCATTTCTGAAATAGTAGACACTGGTTCTTCAGCAGTCAGTTCCAAACTTCTTTTTAAATTGCTGTCTGTAGTTGAATGCTGATTCTACATAGTTTCTAACATTGCACTTTCAAACAAGAAAGCTCTCTGTCCTCTTTGATTCAGGTGTGGAATGAATCTATTGTTTCCAAGTGGAGACTTGGAAACAATAGAATGAGAATACAGACCCTTTTGTTATTAGTAAGCAGATATCTTTCCTTTCCTATAAAGTAGAAATTCTTCCTTGGTATTCTAAAGAGCTTGGAAAGAAAAGCATCTGGACTTCTCTAGGTTTCTTGAAGATGTTTCACCTCTCATCTGAGAAGCTTCTTCAGTTCTAAGAGCAATTGGTGGAGAGTCCCAGATTTTAAGCCCTGTGGGAGTGTCCCCAAGAGGGTCATGGACCCCCTATTGATCCTATTGAGCCTAATCACACGAGCAAAGGTGTGAAAATGGGTGTAGGTCACAATCAGCCAAGGTTTCAGGTGAACCATTGTGAAACCTAGGCTACGTCCACACTAGCCCGGATAGATTTGAAAACGGCGTTTTCGTCTGAAAACGCTCCGCATCCACACTAGCATTTTCAGTCTTTTTCACAGAGTTGTGTGCCCACAAAACGGCCAAAAACACTCACGTTCCAGTTCTGCACATGTGCAAAAGCGAGTGAGACTTAAGAATTTGAAGAAAAGCTATCTGGAGCATGTACAAACAGATATTAATCTTTTTTAGGGCTGTCAAAAGTGAGAGCAATCAAAACAACTTCTGTATAATGCCCTCCGCTATCTTTGTTTAATTGGTCACATGACTGCATCACATGCGTCATCGTTTTAGAAAGTCTGCGTTTTCGAGTGACCACACTGCTATGGGACAGCTCCGTTTTGAAATGTATGGGTTTGTGAGAGCGTTTTCAAAACGCTGCTTTTTTCCTCAGGGAAAACGCAGTCTCATTGTGGACGTAGCCCTAGTTCAACATTTATTAGACTCTGAGTCACAATATTGGTGAATCTGTAAAGAGTATTTGTGAGTTTGCAGCAGATCATCTCTCATTTCTCAGGTATAGTCTCACTTTTCAAAATTATATTAAACAATCTTGTGAAAAAGTCCATCGCCCTTTTCCTAGACATCTTCATCCTGATCATAGCCCTCATGTCCTGATTACTGATCCTTCATCAGGTCCTCAAAGTAGTCCTTCCATCTTCTCAGCACACTCTCTTCACTTATTAACACATCATCTCTTCATCTCTGTCCTTAATCACCTTAATCTGGTGCATATCCTTTCCAGCTCAATTTCTCTGCCTAGCCAACTGATGTTCATGAGCCGCATGTGTGAGCTTTGAGTGAAAAGTCTAAATAACTGACAGTTTTAAATGGATTTATTTTATTTATTGACCAAATTTACTTTTTTTTCTTTTTGTTTGTTTTTAGTAGTAATTGACGATAGTGAATATCAAACATGTATCTGCTAAACAGCAGTACTTTTTTTCTTTGTGAGCACATTAATGTGCTCAAATGGGATCCATTATGGTCTTCCTCATTTTCTATCGCACATGTGTCATCATAATGGTGAATGATGTCTGAAATGAAGAAGTCAGTGTATGAGCAAGCTATCTAGGAGTCAGAAGCTGAAGCGTTTTACTGCTTTAGGTGCTCTGTTTCAGACCATTTTTTCAACTCTTGGGTCTGTATGGTGTCAGTAGTGTCCTTATATGGTCGTCTCAGGCACGCCGCTCTAGCCATGAGCAAAGAAGCCACACCCACCTGCTGTTTAAATCTCCTGTACCGGGATTTGCCAAAGGCTGTGTTTAAACTGTTGTAAATAACTTGTTGGCCTGTAATCTGTGAAACATATGTCAAACCCATCTCCCTTGAATGATGAAAAGTCATTCTAAGCCACAATCAACATTCCTGTCACAAGGGTAGAATGACTCTGTTTACCAATATTTCACATAAAAAAACACACAGAAACATTAATTTTGACACAACACTGGCAGCTAAGCAGAAGATAGCTGGGAGGGGAAGAGGGCTATAGGGGCATGTTTCATACAGTGACGGGGTTTGCATTAAGGCCCACTGATAATTAGAGTTTATTTCTAAGTCTAAATCGTGAAAGCTACACTAGTCAAGCCCAAGAGTGTGATTGTGGAGATAGAAATGAATATGTCTTTATTTATATTGTCTCCTTTTCTCTTTTCACTTCACCCTCCCTCTCTGTTGCCAGGGCATTATTCAGGATGTGAAGCTGATTTTTGCTCCCAACGGCTACATCACACAGTGTCCAAACCTTAACCGTAGTAAGTACCGTGATTAAATTCATGCATAGTATTGAGTATTAACAACATGATAGAAAAAAAAACTTTAGTTTTATTAGTGTGTGCTATTGTCAGCTGGTGGTCACCTCTATGGAAAGCTTTGAAAGGCTCTGTCTCCTCGGGTAAAACCTCTCTCCATTTTTGTCTCCTTCCTCTGCTCTGGCAACGTGGCTTTATTGTGCTGTATATCAGATTCAGTGCAGCCTCTCTCTTTGGCTCCTCCATCTGTTTACTGTCAAAAAACAGATTAAGATACAGGGCCACCGCTGCACTACTGTCTCTGTCACTTGATCAATAAGGCAATCACACCTGGGTGCTTTATTGCTGATACTAACAACAGGCTCAATCCTAAGACAAAGAGTCTACAGCTATGTAAAGCTTCCCTTTTGTTTACTGTTGGGTGAGCTGTGGCCAAATAAATGTAGTCATTCTAATGACTTCTGTCTTCTCCTCTGTTAATCTCCTATTTAAATGCTTTCCTGTTGCTTTTCTTTTCTTTGTCTCTTCTTTGTTTTGGTGCTTGCTGTTCATCCCTTGAGCCTGTCCCACCTGCAGTGATTTTCTGAGCCTGGTGCAAGGCATCATGGACCTTCAGGAACTACTGGCTAAGATGACCTTGAAGGTACGAGCAAAGAATAACCTCCCACGCAGAAAACTGCTATAACTGAGTCACAAGAGAATTAGAACCCTAGGAGAATGTACAGTATGGTGTACCACCACAGTAAAGGGAGGTTTTTCAGATAAAAGAAACAGCCAATTTGCAAAATGCTGGCAACCATGTCTTAAAGGCTTAAATAAGGTACCAACTAATACCTTTTTCAAGTTGCAATCTGACATGTAAATAAAAAATAAATGAAAATGAATAAATAACTTCCTTCTTCAGTGCAGCTGGAGAAATCCAGCCCCTTTGATTTTGTTGCCGCTTCCACTGAAGCACATTGTTCTGTCTCTTCTGAAGTCAGCGTCTCGTTTTTGTTTAATTTCAACAACACGGTGCCCAGTAAAGAATAAGTTATTGTTAGGGAAAAAAAAAAGAAACCATAATCTGTCTTTAGAAAATATGATTATTCTGCCTCTTATTATTGTGAGCATGAATCAAAGTAGTTTTTAAAAAGAAAAATACAAAAGATAATAACGTGCACGGGAAGGGAAACAGAAAACAGACAGTTACTTTGTCCCAAATGGTCGTTCTGTTTTTACAGTTTTCACTTTGAATACAATTACTCCACAACAATAGAAATAAATGTGAATGCACCCACTTTGTTAAAGCTCCTTGGTCATGCAAATTACTTGTTTATAGAGTAAAAACGTTGATGGTAAACCTCATAGGGACAAAGTTAATCCCACTTATCAAATGTTCAGCGTCTAAACAAAATTTAGATTTGGTCAAAAAAATGACAGTGAAGTGTCTATAAAATGTGCACCTTTAAAAGAGAAACCAGCAAAGTCATCAAATACCTAACCCAGATCTTTCTTGTTATGCTTAGCACCACATGACCATGCCACCAAGTTTATGAATACAATATCTTGAGAACAAGGTGCTGTAGGATTTTCAAACTGATGCCATTAGTGCATCTCCTAAAATCTCTGACATGTTCAAATGTTGGTCACGTTTTTTGAAAATCTTATGAACACGATAAATCGAGAAAGATGTCACCTAGGATTTTCAAATTTATACCATACGAGTTTCAGTCTCAAAATCATCAGAGGTCAACTTTTCTGAAAATCACCTAGTATTATCAAATAATACCACAGGTGAATCTGCTTGGAGGCTGAGGGCAGCAGCACTGGCAGTGTTTTTTGACCAGTAGCAATCATTGGAAGCTATGAGATTATGATTTTGATAATGATCTTTATTTATTGCTTTCCAATGTACTGTTCTTTCTCTTGGTGTTTTACACCCTGGACAAAGGCCTCACACTATGCCACACCTTTACTGTTTTCAGTAGTAGCTAACTGTTTAAGCAGTATAAAGGTTTTCTATTAGGTTTGATATTAGGTTTTTCACACACATAACGGACATGCGAACCAGGGTTCATAAAGGTGTCATGAAATGATGACTGCACTGGTACAATCAGAGGTTACCAGGCAGCATGCATTCAAGCTTAGAGCCAAATTATTATTATTATTAACCTTTATTTAACCAGGAAAAGTCCCATTGAGATTTAAAAACCTCTTTTTCAAGGGAGTCCTGGCCAAGAGGCGACAACATGTTGAAATTACAAAGTTAAATTACAAAGCATGACCCATTTCTAAGACTGAACATCTGCATAAATGAATGCGTATGAACGTGTGCTTGTGTGTGCGTGCGCACTGCATGAGTGCGTGCGCACTGCATGAGTGAGTGATATAAGGTGAGAGTGGATGAAACAAAGACATCTTGGTGGGTGGTTGAGCTGTAGAGTCATTTTCGGCGTAAATGAGATGAAGAACATTACCCCACCGGTACCTCCTACTTCACATGAGTGCAGCCTAACCTATTGCCACGTGACCTCACTGCACGTACAAGCCGCAGCAGGGAGAATGCAGTCATCTCCACGGCTAAATGGCTGTCTGCCTCTGTGATGTGGAAAATAGAGGAATTCAGCATGAGGTGAATAATTGCTTGGTCCTGAGCATGTGACGTGGAGTGTCAAGGTGGGGTGAGATGACAACGCATTTGCATGTATTACACCTGAGATGGAGCCCGAGGATGTCTTTGTGCCAAAAAGTATACTAGACAAAGCTCAGGACCTTTGTTTCATGATACCACAGCATGCAGTATCAGTATTGATCCAGTTTTGTTTCCCCATATTTAAAATTTTGATTCGCTCCAGTTACTAAAAAGGAAGAAAAAAAACATGATGTTTACTCGGATACATCCAAACTAACGTTTGGTATTCACCCATGTATGTCATTTCAGTTCTTGAAGTCAGCAGATATTAGACGTCTCTGAATTTTGGGTTGAGTTTTCAAAGATATTTCTTATTTTGTGGAGCAGCATATATATGTTCTTTATTTTATTTATCATAAAGCATCATGGATGAACCATTCAAGCTAAGATAAATATTCCCTTTAAAACATTTGGTCACATAGAAATAGTGAAAAGTTGACTGCTTGAAGTTGCTTGGGCATTACCGCAGGGCCAGCTTCAAAGCTTCACAGAGGCAAAAACCAAATGATGATAATAATATTAATAGGTAACATTTTATAATATGGGCCGTGACTAAGGGAGCAATTGCCCTGTAATTAAAATAAATTTAAGTACATTTTTATTGAAATTACAATGTAGTTATACTTTCATAATACAAATCTATTTGAATATGTTTATTTATATATCTACAAATACTTAAAGGTAAGCATACTAGAATAAGGAGTATTGAGTCAGGTTTTTACTGAAATAATTATACTGTAAGTAAACTGAAGTATATGTAAGTAATTTTACATAGTGCATAAGTAAATTTAAGTATTGCATAACATCAGGTATTTTAAAGAAAAGGAGACAGATTATTCTGTAAGTAGGTACTTTGTTGTAAGTACTATCTAAGTAACTTTAAGTTGTGCATATGTAATGTATTTTACAGGAAAGAAGAAATAATTACATTGTAAGTTAATTTAATTAGTGTATAAGTACCATTAAATAATAACTATTGCTATAAATATCACTACTAATATTGGTATTAGTAAGCGTAACCCAGCGGTCTGATCCTGCAGTTTTAGAAGGTTAAATCCAAAGGATAAGTATTTTTGAATATAAATTTCTATAATATATACATGTTCTCTCAGTGTTCTCTCTGTTTACTTCGGCTTCCTCCCACAGTCCAAAGACATCCACGGAGTTAATTGGCAGAATAGAATGGCTTTACTATTAATATGAATAATGATCTATGGAAACCCAAAATACAATTCATTAATTCCTTCCTAATTCACTAAAATGTGCAGATGAGCCCTTTTGCAAATTAAATACCAGCTTAATGTGGTGAAAATCTTCTATATTAACCTCTGCAAACTGTTTTTTTTTTCTGTCACTACTGTAATCCCAAGTGCTAAAGCATTACCATCACTTGAATTATAGATGCACTGATGCATTGAGTTTCAAACCAAATCCCAATGTGTGTTTGTTTCATTGTTCCAACTAAAATATGATAAGCGCTTAACGACAGACAATTCAGATCTTGATTACAAACAAAATTTAATTAAATGTTCATTGGCCCAAGACTCACTGGTCCCCAGAATATGATAAGATTGAACTTTTACGTGCTTGACATATCTGTCAGACAAGCAGGAACGGCAACAAGTGATGAATGACGTAAATATCATAATGTGAGGCTTCTGGTGTGTCGACTTTGTGTTTAGCTGGGACTTCACACCTCTCTCAGGCTGTTGTATCCACCATAGGAGATCCATGCCTGTTAACCTGTGACTTCTTTATGCATCGTCACGGCGCCATTTGATGCTCACACTGTACAGGAAAGGTATTCCTCTGTGGTGCCTCAAGGCAGCCTCCGAGCCTTTGAAATTGCTTTTCAAACATTTTGTTTTTGGGCTTTGACAGGACATATCTCTACTATTCATAACTCGCACAGCATTCCAGCAGCCAGCCGAGACTTCTCTAAATGAAGTAAAAGGCCTCTGTGACATCCAGCATTTTTTATTTTTTCCTGAAAAGCGTCTATCATTTCCCAGCTACTCCTGTCTTTTTGACTCTGAGACCTGGGCAGCTCTCAGAGGAGCGAAGTGGTGGAAAGGCAGGGTTGCAAACCGTCTAAGTAGACCTTATAATTTCTGAGTGCTCAGATCAGTTGGAGTTTTCAGATTTCTCCAGCTTCCCATCTATGAAACAGAACTCAGATTTTGTGTGTGTGCGTGTGTATATTTTGTATTTTTTAGGCACATGTAATATACACATAAACCCAACAAATTTTCAAATGATAACTTGAGGATAGTGGGTTAATGTACAGGTAATCCCAAGCCAAAAAAATCAAAAATCTAGGCTAACTGAGTGGAATAAAATATCTCAAAGAGAAAAGAAATCTGATTTTGGTCTACTCCAACCCGTGTGCCACACAGTTGTCAGTCAAAGATGCTTCACTTGTGTTGAGAGACAGCTGTGAGGAGTGTCAAGCAGGAAATAAGCTGAGGAAGAAGGGGCTGATCAGTGTGTAGGAATATAAGAAGGGTGAGGTGGGATCGAAGCTGTTAGTCCTGTCATTTCTCAGTAGATTATAGCCTAAGGTCTCAAGCATGAGCTGAATGATGATGACTTATTATTCTATGTGCCCTACTAATGAGTGGCTCCCGGCGGAGCACCTCGCGGTGAAAACCATCCAGGGCATGCCAGGGGGATTATGGGGAGGGGATGAGGGGTAAAACCAGCATGCGCACTTAGACTTCTGATTTCATTTTGTGACTCTGGCGATTCTGTGTACAGCTGAACTATGCTGAGTCTAGGCTGACCCAGCTGGAAGGATGTCATTGCGAGAGGACCTGCAGTGCCAACGGTCTGGTCTACCGGGATAAGGAGCTGTGGGTAGAACCTGAGAACTGCAGGAACTGTGCATGCAAGGTGAGTGCCAACCTCATCCTCAAAGACTGAGACCTTGGCTTTTGGTTATCTACTTTCAATTATCACACCCTAAAAACCTCCTTATCAAACACTTTAATCTCACACTGGTGACACATAATAGTGCAGCAGCATCTTACGGTCCTTTTTCTCTCTTTAATGCAGTCTTTCCAGCCACCATACCTGCCACTTAGCTCTCTTAACTTGCCTTCCCATCAGACCTCCTATTCACCCAGCCCGAGCATCATCTCTCTCTGCCTCCTGCCCGCCTCCTAATAAGTGCCCCCTAATCAGCCTGACTGCCTGCACTCATACATAGGAGCCAGATTTTAAAATGCAGTGAATCAGGCCATCGCTGGCCTGGGAGAATTAGACTTGCTGCATCATTGCACATCAAGCACAGGGTGAAGTTTTGTCAGTCTGGTTTCCTCCCATGGACATGCCATTAACTGATAACCAGGGTGTCCCAGGGAATCATTTCAGATGACTCTTGAAATGAAGAGGCGATGGCAGAGAGCGAGGTATCAGTCTCAAAAATTAAGACAGTCCTTCAGAACCTCGACTGTCATCAGGCTACCCTCATTCAGTCTCTACTGTGTGAATAATCTGTTTTCAGATTACATGGCGTCATCGTTTGTTCATTATTCTTAAATAGCACAGCTGTCAGTTTAAGAGTAGTTCTAAATATAATGTTATGAATACCGGTAGTTTGAACACGTCGCGAAGAGCTCTTTAAACCTTAGCTAAGGTTAAAAAGGTGCTCTATAGGTGCAAATAAGGTGTAATCAACAACTTTCAACTACTGCAAACCTTAGTGGATAAAAACATGTATCACACTATATGTGTTACAGATTTAGTGGTAAAAAAAAAAAGTCCCCAACCCCCAAGCTAAAGATTTAAAATGACATAAATACTTAAGCAAATGTATCCTATATTGAGACACAGAAGGGAGGAGACATACATTCAAAGTGAATTTTACAGCAGTGCCATAGGCAAGACCCTTATGTTCACACCGAGCTTTGGATTTTTTCTTGTAATGTTTGTTTTTATTCATTTAAAACAAAAGAATATCGCCTGCTCTTACAGAACGGTGTGGTCGAGTGTCGCAGGATTTTCTGTCCTCTGGCAAACTGCTCAGAAGACTTGTTGCCTGTACATGTTGATGGAAATTGCTGCAAGACATGCAGACGTAAGTATAATGAGTAAGAACCAAGCCCGTGAACAGAAGTTAATTTTTCTGTTCATTTTGTAGTCACTATGACCCAAAATGAGTGACTACGACTCAGGAACAAAGTGTTTACAGAGGTCGAGAAAAAGAGCCATTTTTACATAGACATGTTAATTGGGTTCAAAATTAGGAAAAACTTGGCGTGATGCCCTGTATCTGCCACCTCTTTTAGGCTATAAGTGGCTGAGAAGTGCCTGATTTGCTTTGTTCATTTGTCACTTTTTGGAATGAGCTCTTCTTAGCTTGCTATCTTATGCTTTCGACACCATCTACACCATTACTTTTGAAGTGCCAAAGCAAGAGAAGATTTCTGGTGTTGCCTTTTTGCAGCAGTGTAACAATGTCACATTGTTCCTTTTCTTTGCTAGAGAGAGACAGCAATTGGCACAGCCACAAAATATAGCTTTTAGGTTAGATAAACTAGTGTTGTGTCTTAAAAAAATCCCCTTATTGACTCACTATTCACTGTAATGGATAGCTAAAGACTGACTCAGTAATAAGGGGCTAAATTTGAAAACCAATTGTTGCCTACTGGTCGCTTCAGTATCAGGCTGTGATGCGGATGCACTTGTAGCTATGGACTTTGTTAAGTTGCTTTTTCATGCTTTTTTGTTTTTTTACCAAAAGCTTTGGTGCTTGCTTCTAATAAGCAATTTTGTAGCCATGATTGAAAGCAGCAAGGATTGCTGCAGGTCTCTTTGAAAATATGATGTATTCACAGTGTTTACTTGGTCCAACCAACAACACAAACCTCGAAATTAGCAAAATCAGCTAAAGCAAAGCAGGAACTTTGTACATCTAAACCAGGGGTAGGGAACTCCAGGCCTCGAGAGCCGGTGTCCTGCAGGTTTTAGATATCACTCTGGGTCAACACACCTAAATCTCACCCTTATCTTCCCTGCTTCGCCTCTATGTTCTTGTCTTGTCTTGTGTGAATTTACTTTCCCTGGAACAGTCTCTCACTGTCGTTCTCTAAACCTAAAAGAGAATTATGGATTTGATCAACTGGTCTCTGAGTGCTATTGACACCCTTTTCTCAACGAGAAGTCGGGGCTCGGGAGAGCCTGAGTGCCCTGGAGGGACTTTCCCTGCCGGTTACATGATGGACGGGTGGCAGAACTGGAGGACCGTGTGCCTGGCGGGACTGTCGATCGAGGACGCTGAAGATATCTACCTATTCGGAACCATGATAACAGGGTTCATGCTGATCGGCGTTGGCTTAGCCCTGGTTTATCAGAGAAATAAGAAAGCGGAACCGGCTGTTCAAACCCCCACAAGGCTGCCCGCTGGATTCGAAGCGACGGGACGAGGTGCGACCTCTCACAACGAACGTAATATGGTCAACACCTTGGAGACGCTTACAGCTGCTGTGAAGGCTCAAAACAACACCATTGAGCGTATGAGGGGAAACATCAGAGAGAGGCCTGCTCAAAATGAGACCCTTGAGCGACAGTTGGAAAACATCGCGGAACGGATCACTGCAGTTGTGAGGTCTCAGAATCAAAAGACTGACAACACCACGGAACAGAAGTTTGATACCATCATGGGGAGGCTCGCAGCTCTTCAACGGGAGATCGAGAGACCAGCCTCGGAGTGCTAGAATTCGAGCTGCTCACAAAGGAGAAATCAACAATATTCAACATTTGGACACCACGGCCCCAGCTGCAGGCCCAAGGCTGGAGCCCACCAAAACAACTCCCTGATAACGACTGTGTGATGACTATTCTTCCCGCCCCATGAAGGACACCTGGATTGGCTGGAGGACTGTTTACTTAGCCTGATAGGCCGAAGGACACTGTCTCAGCTAAACTATGGACACGCACACACACACACTTACACTGATAAGCACTCACTCATCCCCCTCCCTTTCCAACGCCTTCGATGCTTGTGCCCTACCGGGGATGATAGCAGTCAACTGGACCAGCACAGATGCTGCAGGACCGGATGCGCTGTCTACGCCGGCTCTCTCTTACCCTTTACCCGCCCCTGTTGCTTGTCTCGTGTTTCTATGGTGTATTGATAGTCATGTGCTTTTGTGCTGAGGTGTTTTTTCTTTTATCAAACTGTTCTCCCACTAGGAGCTCAGTCTGAGTGGAGTTTTTTTTCTCCTCCTCTTACCTCATGTAGTGTATTTTCGTTGTTTTTTTCCTATCAGCCTACCTTCTGACATGTCTGCCCAATGTGATGTTTGTGTAAAGTTGGTCAGAAGGTTCCTTTGTGAGTGCGCATGCGCCATTAGCGTACTGCCTGCTGTAACCCCTAATTTCCCTCGGGATGAATAAAGTATTCTGATTCTGATTCTGATAAATCAAATGATTAGTTCATTACCAGGCCTCTGGAGAAGTTCAAGACATGTTGAGCAGGTAATTAAGCCATTTAAATCAGCTGTGTTGGATCAAGGACACATCTAAAACCTGCAGGACACCGGCTCTCAAGGCCTGGAGTTCCCTACCCCAGATCTAACCAGATAGATACAGTAGGTGCAACTTTTGTTTTTTTTTAATGTGTTAGGCTGGGCTGTTGTTTCTGGGCAATGTTCTTCTGACACAGTGAAATCAGAGTAAGCTATGGGCCGAGAGCGAAGATCACAGTCATCTGATTTTTATGGAAGCTGAAATAGAATCACTGTAAAAAGCACACAGGGGTCTGCTTACTGCTCAGAGACAACTGTCTTCTTACTATACTGCAAAAACACTGAATCCCCAAAGTACAGACAGCCTTTGAATAATTTCAGCCTCCTCTGCTTCTCCCTCCATTCACTCCTTCCTCGTCTTCCTCCCCTGTGAACATCAGAGCTCTGGCACAAACGAATGATGGAGCGGCGCTCCGGAGCTGCGACTGAGTGCTCCACAGTCCTGCACCCCGGAGAGGAGAAAAAGCAGGACTTCATATCATATGCTTCACTTTCTATTTCTGCTTTATCACCAGAGGAATATGCAGAAGAGACTTCCTCTGTTGTATTCTTAATGCGCTGTTACAGTTCCTTTCCGCTTGTGCACACTAGCCAAGAACAACTTTGTTTCAGATGGAATTAACTATGCAAAACTTCAGCCTGGAAACTTTTTTTTTTGTAGGCAACCTCCAGTTCTCAGTGTTAGCTGAAGAATTTATTCAATTTCTGGTATTTCATAGTTTTTGTGCTTACCCAAACAAAGTGATATAGAAATTGTCTTGTCTTGTTGTTCATTTATTTATTTTTTTTGCCTGCAGCAAAATGTACCTACATGGAACAGACATTTTCTGAGGGACAGCGGTTTTTGTCCAGGAGCTGCCGGGAATGCAAGGTAACTCGTCTTTTATGTTTCCATCCTCTCCCCAGCGTTTAGTCTTTATCGTGCAACCACCAGACAACGCCTCTTTGGAACTTGAACATGCAGTGCTCATGTGTGCAGTGGACTGCTCGGTGTGTTATTCAATTAACCAGCAGGCCTTATTAGTTTTCCCACCCTCCTGCAATCTGTTCAATCTGCCTTTTTTTTCCCCCACCGCTCTAATGGCGAGATAGCCAGGTAATTAGAATAACTTATGAACACGGCAACACAAAGGCCTGATTTGAATCAGAGCTTCATCATTGCGTAGATTATAATTGAACTCATTATTCCAGTTCAGCATAGAACAGAGGTGGGCTTTCTCCACTGAGAAGCCATTTATCTTTAAAGGCACTATTTTAAGGAGAAAATTAGCGTTTTATGCATATAATTGCTTACAAAGACCCAGACATCTGGATTCCTGGACTCTTTATTAGCCCTTAGAGACCCTGAAACATCATTAAACAACAAATGTTTGTTTCAAGCAATTACAATCATATTTACTCCTGGACGTAAGATCTGCTAAAAGTCCAATTTGGGCATATTATATTTAAAGGGGGGTTAAAAATGTGTTGTTTTTTTAGCCCTCTTGGCACAAAGACAGCCTGATAGTTTTAATGTGTGTAAGTCAATATGTGCATTTTTTTTTTTCTTTTGTGGTGACATGTCAGATTTAGCATTGATCTGATCTGATCCTTCTTCAGATTTTTGCTCTGGCCTCTCACCCTGGGAGGGGGAGAATGGGGGAAAAGCAATGACATATCTGTATGTGTGTCATACAACATGAGGCAGAAACACAAAAAGAAAGAGAAAAGAAGGAAAGAGAGGACCACTCTAGGCCAAATTATGAAGTATTATGATGCGTGGCATTAGTCATTCTGCTCGGCAGCTTCAAACCATTAGTGTTCATTTAAAACTCTGTTAGTGCGTTCACATGTTTAAGTCCACTGACTACAAATCCTGTGTGTTTGATCACTTGCCAAAAGCATGTCATCACTTTTTACTTTGATTAACGACCTCTGAGCCAGCCACTGCTTTCAACTGAAAGCTAGGTCACCTCTAGGGGTGATTAACTCTTAGGGACTCTAAATAAAATTGTCACTGACAAAAACAGAGAATTTCCATTTCTTTAGTATTCACTGATCCAGCATACAGCAGAAGCCTTTAACTTGAAAATCACACGTTCAACATAAGTAACTTTTTTTAAATCTCTTTATATTACTTCTGGCTTATTTCAGTACTGATCATTTTAGTTTACCTCAACTTTATTTTATTTATTTATTTTTTTTACACAATTTAAATCCAAAACATCAGCTTTCAGGATCCGAGTTACTTGCCCTACACAACCTGTCACTCCTCCAGCCTCTACAGTCTTATAAACGGTGTGTCTGGAAAGTATTCCCAGTCTACATTTTGTGTTTTTGTTATTTTATTCCAAAATGTATTAAATACATTTTTAAAAATTATTTTTTCCACCTCAAAATTCTACACATAATACCGCACAATGACAAGGTGAAACAACTGAATAAAATAATGGCGATAATAAAACATGTACACACAAAATTGAGCTCAGGTGCATCCTGTTTCCACTGATCATCTGTTAGATGTTTCTGCACGTGACTGGAGTCCAGCTGCACTCAAAAAAATGAAATTGGGTGGTTATTAAATTTACAAAATTCAAACTAGTACAATCTAGTAAGAGTGGTTAGTTGCCTGGATTCACAAAATTCACAAGATCACACAAGAGTTCAAACCACAGGAAAATCACTGGGGTTAGAAGAGAAAGATAACCCTAAACACACTACGTATATGCCTTATTGTGGTTTAACCTGTAAAGGACAAAAACGTACAGAAAATTCTATATAAAGCCTTGTAATCATAGTTTCCCTATTTTTTTGAAGTCTAGATTGACAGCTCGGTGGCACAGGGTTAGCACTGTTACCTCGCAGCAAGAAGGTCTTGGGTTCAAATGGTGAATTCAGTTGACTGAGGATTTGAGGATTGTATTGAGGTACAGATCTGGGGCACGGTACAGAAACATTTCTGCAGCATTGTAAGTCCCAATGAGCAGAGCGGCCTCTGTCATCTCTAAATGGAAGAAGTTTGGAACCACCAGGACTCTTCCTAGAGCTTGCAGTCAAGCTAATCCGATTGATTAGGGTAGAAGGGCCTTACTCAGGGAGGCGACCAAGAACCTGATGGTCACTTTGACAGAGCTCCAGCTTTGCTCTTTGAAAAGAGCACCTTCCAGAAGGACAACTATTTCGGCAGCACTCCACCAGCTTGGCCTGTATGGTAGAGCGGGCAAACCCATACAGTGAAGCATGTTGGTGGCAGGATTATGCTGTGGAGATGTTTTTTGGGATGCAGGAACTTGGAGTCTAGTCAGGGTCGAGGGTAAGATGAATGCAGCAATGTAAAGATATATCCTTGATGTTCATCCTTGGTGCTCCAGAGCACTCTAGACCTCGGACTGGGGCGAAGGTTCATCTTCCAACAAAACAACAACCCCAAACACACAGCCGACATAATAAAGGAGGTTCTTCAGGACCACTCTGTGAATGTCCTTGAGTGATCGAGCCAGAACCCAGACTTCAAAATGATTGAACATCTTTGGAGAGATCTGAAAATGGCTTAAAATTATTCTCCATCCAACCTGAAGGAGGCTGAGAAGTTCTGCAAAGAAAAATTTGAGAAAATACCAAAAATATATGTGCAAAGCTTGTAGCATCATACACAAAATTATTTCAGGCTGTATTCCTGCCAAAGGTGCTTCAACAAAGTATTGAGTAAATACTGTGAAGACTAATACTGACTGATGAATTATACTGCACTGTGCACAGGCTTGGTGTTGCTGAGCTCATCATAGCTGTCGATGGCACCAAACAATGCCAGTATTCAAAGAATTGATTTGACAACCATTAACATATAGTTGCATGTTAAAAATAATAGAGTAAAAAGTGCTTTTCAAAAATAAAGTACGTGGTTTCAAGGTTTTCGGCATTTATTGGTATTTTCTGAGATTTTGCAGATTGGGCGAACAGACTAAGCTTAAGCCAAACTGGTAATTTTATTAATTAGTGATGAATATATTCATTTATTTGACAGATGGCAACACTGTAACAGTTAGATATGTAATCGTTTTATGAAGCTAGCTAAAATATTACCATATATATATTTATTTCCACCCTGGTCACACACA
This sequence comes from Rhamphochromis sp. 'chilingali', assembly GCF_963969265.1. Lineage (NCBI taxonomy): Eukaryota > Metazoa > Chordata > Actinopteri > Cichliformes > Cichlidae > Rhamphochromis > Rhamphochromis sp. 'chilingali'. The sequence continues at coordinate 9,140,931 of NC_137933.1, forward strand.
GAGCAACATTATAATTAATTTTCAAGTTTTAAAGTCTAATATTCATTTTATTTCCATGGTTCCTTTGGCTCCTTCAGAGACAAATGATCTATTTGGCTCATTTAGGCTTTTCCTCATTCAAATGTTTTTATGTGTCTACTGTTTGAGTCAGTAGTGCAGAAATAGTGCAGCTTTAATAAATTAAAAATTAACTGAAATACAGAATACATTTTTAGAAAAAAAGCACGATCAGATGGAGAGACAGAGGTTCACCAAGAAACTGGGCTATTTACAGATGACATGAGAAAGCAGTTAAAATGGTTCCTACTTCCTACAAAGGGACGACATTGAGGAAAGACGTGAAATATTAATATATATAATTTACTCAATACCCAGTATGGCCTTTCAAAAACAGCTGATTTAAGTGTTTAAAGTCAGGAAATGGGACTGATAAGAAAAAAATTGGTTGAAGAAGCAGTCCTGTGGATGAGAGGTTGCAGTTTTAAATATTATAAGAGATCAGATTGTATAACTGGTGGAAAACTGATTCTTTCTTAATGCATAGCCCTTCACACATCTGACCCCATCTCTGAAATCACGATGTCTTGCCTGTGTCCTGTCCTTCCAGAATGGCCTGATGGTGAAAGTCACAGAGACCTGTCCAGATCTAAACTGCACCCTCAGTGAACAGATCTTACCAGATGGCAGATGCTGCAATGTTTGCAGAGGTACATGTTTCTTTCCACTTCCCACTGCACTTTTCTCAGTTGTATGGATTACTTTTTTTTTCTTCTTCTTCTTTCTTTTTTTTGCATGTACACACACCGGTACTGTGTCGCTGTGAGGAGTAAACACAGCCGTCTTCCCAATGCTGATTCAGGCTGTGCCTCTGCAATAATTTAGTCTCTCTCCCTTGTCATCCACTGTGAATGCTTTTTGGCCCGTGTACCTTTCAGAGCAGATTGGTCTTTCTGCCATAGAGCACCTGCTATGCCTATTTACCTGAACCCCATTGCTTTGGCAGGGAAATGCTACGGGGTAAATAGCCACTGGTAATTCAGTAAATACATTGAATAAACAAACTACAGGAGGCTGCCATCTATAGAGACATAATGAAAGAATCCCTGGGGCAGGTTCTGAGTGAAGGAAATTGCGCTCTTGTTTAGGTAAGCTAGCATTTCTTAGACTCACTGTATTCACACAGGACGGGGATGAAATGGAAAGGAAAATACATGTTTGGGAATAGGAAAGAGAGGGAGACGAAAAGATAAATGAGTATAGCATAAGACAGCAAAAAGCAGAAAGGTAAGGGAAGGTAAAATGAAGTCTTAGACTTGCTGTGATGAAGAGAAGGAAGGGGGCAGATGGGAGGTAAATAAGGTAAAACGCACATGCCAGCAAAAGAAAGGAAAAGAGATGACGACTACAAACTGATATACTGACAATACTGAGAGTGTTAGGTAAAGAGTAAAGAGAAAGCAGGAGAGGAACTTAAGAGTAAAGGAAGGAAAGGACTTGAACTCCTTTTGTTGGAAAGTAAGAGAAAAGAGTAAGGAGAGAAAAGACAGCTATGCATTATAAAGGGAAATATAGCTGAGGAAGGAAGAACAGAAAAGTAGATTTAATACAGTAAGGAGCAGCAATTAAAGATTAAAGTCTCAGTGCCTCTTCTCTCCAAACCTTTTCTTACCTCTCCGACACACACACACACACACACACACACACACACACACACACACACACACACACACACACACACACACACACACACACACACACACTTGCTAAAAAGCCAAGTCGGTCATTATTCATTATCATTGTTTCCAAATCATCTCCAGGCCTCTTTTTGCCGCGTCGTGACTTGGTCCTTTACCACCACTCTGAGATGTAATTGTACCTCGCTGTTAAAGTCCTCGGAGTCACGCTGGCTTTGTTAAATTGGTAATTACACAATTGTCACACAGTCTTCATACCAGGTAGAATTTCACCGGGGAAAGAAAACAAAGAATTGCACAGTGTGAGGGGCTCGTGCAAGTGTGCAGTGCAGTGCAAATCAAAATCCAGCAACAACTCCCCTTTTACATAAACACACTATCACAGTTGGTCTCTCTGTAGCATGTACACATGATCCTGTGAGGACTCGCTGCAGATGATTTAAGGACTGAGAGGGAGAATAATGCAGGCACAAGTCTTTCTTCGGTAATAGCTCCCCAGGCTCCCTGCCTCGCAGGGCTTTTATGTGCAGCCAGTCTGTCACTCATTACAGGACATGATGGGCTATATCAACTCGTACCTACTGAGCAGGAGACAATCATCTATGTCTGTCTGTCTTTTTGTCTGTCTGTCTCTCTGTCGGGTCACATTTTTGTGCATGTGCATGAGTCTCACTCTGGCTTGGTTCAGATCACAGAGCACAGATGAATGATAGATGTAGCTGTTCTCTATCTAGGTAGGCAGAAATGATCACACACAGGCAGGAGACCAGAGTTTGAAGTTATCATCTAACTAGCTACAACTAGGTACTTGTTAATTATTGCCAAAGGGGAAAAAAAAACATCAATATCATCAGTGCAATTAACCTCACAGCAAGCCCTGTTATTTGTCAGATAATCACATCAACACTCCAAACAGCACCAGCACCACAAAAGGACAGTCAAGAGGTCCAGCTCAGCTACTCCAGTTAGCTGAGATAATGTCTAGCAGGCAGCTAGTGGCTCCAGCCACCTGTGCCAGCATCTACTTGTAACCAAGAGGCCCCTTTATCATGCAGGACTTCAATATTTAAATGGGTGACTTCAGAATCAGAATCAGAATCAGAATACTTTATTGATCCCTGGGGGAAATTATTTTTTGTTACAGTGCTCCATTTTAAACCAACATTAAGACAAGACAGACAATACGCTAACTAAGAATAGTACAATATATACATATATATACATACATACATACATAAGTCACTTATAAATAAATATTTGGAAAAGAAACATGTGTAGTTGTAGCAGCAAACAGTGTGTTAAGTGGATGCGTTGTACAGGGACATGGCCACAGGCAGGAATGATTTCCTGTGTCGTTCAGTGGTGCTTTTCGGTAATCTCAGTCTTTCACTGAACGAGCTCCTGTGACTGACCAACATGTCATGGAGACTTACATAGAAATTCACCTGTTACCATGACCAGAACCTTTTTCTTCTTTTGTACTAGGCATAAACATGTTTATTCCTCCTAGCAAGTTGGGCACTTTGATGTGTACCCAGTGGAGATTAACTGGCTTTTGTAGATAGTCTCAAGTGGCCATTTGAGGAACTGGCACTTCATCGTTTGGCTTCATTTTTCAGCCCTGGCAGAAGAGTTAGGGAGGGAGGGAGAAGAGTTAAACTACTGGGCACAATTTCCTCTAGGACTGAAACACAGCTGGTCATTGGGGAAGTCAGCAATTGGAAGTTTTCACTCATTGCTACTCTTCTGTAAACACGGCTGTAATTATTCCATGTTGCCTTGAGATAGCATCTTAGCTGCACACACAGAATACACTCTACAGTATTTTAATTACATGGCAAAGCTTGTTATACTGCAGTTTTGTGTATGTGTGTGTAGTTGTGTTTTGAATTTTGAAAGTTGTCCATTCTGTATAACTGACGCAGTGCTCCACCTGTTGCGTTAGTTGTGGTTTTTCAGAAATTGAAATTTCATTAAAAGGATGTCTTCAAATACTGTAAGAGCACCGTGGCTCACTCAGCCGAGTGAATTGATGACTTGGAGATCTTCCTACATCAGCAGAGTGTGTGTGTGTGTGTGTGTGTGTGTGTGTGTGTGTGTGTGTGTGTGTGTGTGTGTGTGTGTGTGTGTGTGTGTGTGTGTCTGCATTTGCATGTTTTGTCTCGTTAGCACGTGCACTTTTACATGAGAACTTTCATTAATACACCAGATTTATTCAAAGTTGTAAACTCACCGTACACTTCAGGCACCCTGTTATCCACAGTGTTGTAGGTGACAGGAACAAGGTTGCTCCTTTGTGCATTTATCTGCTTTTATCTTTGTGTTACGGGCATGTGTTACGGGCATGCATGTGTGTGTGTTTGTTTGTGTTTGTGTGTCTGTACACAACTTTTTATAGCCTTGAGTGAGCAGATTTCAAAGGTTTCCTTTGCTCTTTTCTTTTAGGTTATGACTTCTGCGCAGAGGGACTCATTTGTGGGGAAAACTCAGAGTGTAAAAACAGGAATACTAAAGCAGAGTGTGAATGCAAGAGTGGCTATGCCTCCATCCACGGGGATTCTACTTACTGTGAAGGTAGGACCATATTTTTCCCCAGCTCAGGTGAGCTAGGGCCAGCGTGGCTGTCTCATAATGTCTATTAGCACAGGATGTTAAAAGCAGAATGGGTGGCAGCGCGTTGAAGCGTCAAATTCATTGTTCTGTTTTAGGAGGGTGTTTATGAAGGCCGTTGGCTGCAGACTGAGATTTGTTATGAGCTCTGGGTATGACATGATGATGACTGGCTGTAAAGAGAACAAGGATTGTTCGGTTAAAGAGCAGCTATGAACCAGGCTCGGGACTTTGATTATGCTATTGGGGCTGTTGTTAAAATAGATTTTCTTTTTAAACTTATAAGCAATTTGCTTCTTTCATAGGAGTTTGACAATAGAGCTCTGGCACTCCTGTTTTGAGCTTATTGTGATACAGTCAGTATGATTAGAGGGTGGCAATAACAAACACAATAAGATAGCCATGTGCCAACAGTGGTGGAATATGTACTTACAGGAAGTTTTGACACAGCCTTTCAGGATAGTTTCAAGCTTTTGCTAAAACCAAACTTTTTTGGTAAACTTAGCTTGCTGTTGGAAGGATTTTTCCGCCTTACGCTGCATGCTGGGCTTTCCCTGTGAATCACGGCATCCGAGTCTGGAGCCATTGCTTCGCTCATTTTCAGGGGTTTCCAGCCCGTCTGGAAAAAGTCGGTCATCGGGGCGCTTCCACCGCATGGGTTTTTTCGGTGGAGCAAAAGGCTCAATCTGTGGGTGCTGGAGGCCCAGATTACTTGCGATGGCACTAATGGCCTTATTTGACTGAGAGGCTCGGGAGCGTCAATCTGTGGATTGAAGGATTTGCTCAGCGCTCGGTGAAGTTGTCATTGGGTCGCCGCCACAACAGACTAAATCCACTAAATGTGCTGAGAGCTGTGTAGCCACAAGCCCTCCAGTCTGTCTGCTTTTGTTTGATCTGCATGGTAAAGAGGTTTACCCAGAGCACCACTCAGTCCACAAACCGTCCCACACCGTATGAGGAAAGGCTGGGAAACACTGATTGTTAGATCAACTATGTAAATCGTGGAGCCGTGGCTCTTGGCATTATCCCTGCGATACCCTGAAGGCATCGCAAATTTCTGTTGTTGCTGGATTAACGGGGATCCAGACGTACATCACGGTAATATTTGATTTGGCTTCAATATCACCTCCCAACTTAAACTGGCTTAGATTTAATAATAATAATAATAATAATAATGGATACTTTATTGATCCCCATGGGGAAATTACTTGTTTTTCTCTGCATTTGACCCATACACTCAGTGAAGCAGTGGGCAGCCCACTAAGCAGGCGCCCGGGGAGCAGTGTGTAGGGACGGTACCTTGCTCAGGGGTACCTCAGGGTAGCCGTTAAGTGGATTCGAACCGCCGACCTTCCGATCATGGGGCGACCACTTTACCTACTGAGCTATCCCTGCCCCACAGATTTACGCCTTTTCCGAGCAGACTGGAGTAATTGAATCTTTATATGTGGGTTATAATCAAAGCACAACAGTGTGATGGTGTGTCCTCACATCCTAATGATTGTTTTATAGAGCATATTAATTTCTCCACTTATATTTTATAAACATGAGATTGTGTCTAGCTGTGGCACTGAGCTGTTATTAAATGTGACCGTTACGTCCTCATAAATGATTTAATGTGCCACTGAATAAGTGAAGATGAGATTATTTACTTGCAAACAGAGGGCTGTTTGAGCAAGGATGAGAGGATTTAAGCAGAGCTGCTTTTCAGCCTTCTGGCTTGCATTCAGTCGCCTATCGTGTCCTTTTTTTTTTTTTTAGCTGAAATTGTTGATATTTGGCTCACAACTTTGGATAAACTCTGACTGACTCAGTAAATATTTTGGAGACTTTTACAGGACTTTTTTTTTTTTTTTTTAACTTGTGTGACTTTTTTCAAATGTTTTCATTTTTATGGTGCACATAAAGGTCAATGAAGTGACCGTCCATGGTTCCTCGATCGTTTAGGGCAGGGGTGTCGAAACTCCAGGCTTTGATGGCCGGTGTACTGCAGGTTTTAGAACACACCTGAATCAGATGATGAGTTCATTACCAGGCCTCTGGAGAACTTAAAGACATGTTGAGGAGGTCATTTAGCCATTTAAATCAGCTGTGTTGGATCAAGGACACATCTAAAACCTGCAGGACACCAGCTCTCGAGGCCTGGAGTTCAACACCTGTGGTTTTAGTTGTTTTTAGACACTTTTCCATAAAGTGTCTAAAAACAACTAAAAACAGTATACATTTAAAAGTCACCATCCAGTGAAAATAACAGTGTCAACAACAGTGTAATGTAGAGCTACTGAAAATAAATGTAGTGATATAGAAGATTTAAATTTATAACAAGACACAAAAAATAGCATTCTATGAATAATAACTACTGATGAGACTTCATGTTTATTTCTTATATGCATTTCAATCAAAAGTAAATAAATTAAAAGTACTGGATTACTAAATTAATTTTAGCACTAGGAATTGCAGTCAAAATAAACACCAGCAGATGCAAATTAAGTATTAATTAGGTTGTAAAACAAACAAAACATCATATTTCACTATTTCTATAAATGGGATCAATTTCTCACTGCATCACTGATATACAAAGGTGTGGCAACATCCAGTACCCTATTTATCAGTGCTCTACATTTACAATAGGGTTCTTTAAACACAAGGCTCAGTAGGTGCATCTGGTGCATGCCTAAAAATGAATTTATTATCCCTTGCGCTTTAGGAGAGTAGGGCGTATGATCAAATGTCTAGAAGTCAACACAATCGCCACCTTTCACACAGACCGTTCTCATTCCCAACGTGTATCATACCGACAATTTGTCATGTCCCGAGGCATCTCATAGTCACGCGAAAGGTAACCTTCCGTATCCCTATGACATGCGCCGGATTGTGGATGGAATTCAATAGAATGACGTGCCCAGCAGTAATTCCAGCCCTAATCCTGACCTTAATCCTAACTCTAACATTAACCTTATCCCTAACCTTGACCACAACCTTAACCATATTAGATAGTGTTTTCCAAAGCGATTCATGATGAGAAAGTAAAATAAATGTACATGTCTAGATTCATTCCAAACGGTTCTCTTTTTTCCGAACGCGTAACATACCAACGATTTGTCACGTAGCGTTGGTATGTTACATTTTGGGATCAGAACGTGTTGCTTTCACAACACTTTTGAACTATGTGCTGTATGGGTTTAATCAACCTACCCCAGTTAGTTTTGATGTTATGACCACAAGTGTTGGAGTAGGAAGGGGTGAAAAACCCAATTTCCCAGATTTAGGAATAACACTGAAATTTGACATGCTCCAGACCATTACTGATTGGTTAGAATAGGTAATGTCACCGACTATCACAAAACCTGATGTTTGCTGATTGGCTGTGGCAAAGGCAAAGCACTCCTCTTTTTGTCTTAGCATTCAATGAAAGGCTATTGTTTGAATCTCTAATTGTGAAGATGAGTTTTTGAGTTTCAACGCAATTCTCATCCATTTCTGGGCAATGCAAGAATCCGGTTTAAAGCTGCTTTTTGAGGTCAGCAAGTTAGCTGCTGCTTTCTTCTGAGAAAGAAAAAAAAAGTTAGATCTGAACTGAGAAGGGGCAGTTCACAAAAAAAAAAAAGAATAAATTAAGTTCTGTCCTGAGAAGAAAGGGGGATCTCTTTGAATGAAAATGCTTTTTTCAGGCATAGAAGTCAAAGAAGTTGGAGCATATTTTGTGTGTCTCCTTAAGCATGTGTGACACAGACCTGATTTCTAAACCCAGCGAGAATCTAAGCAAAAACAGGAAGGCACCTACTTGGCACATTATGAACATATGTAGAAATGCAAACATGGGCACACCCTGATGATGGTCTGTCCCTGTGTGGCTGTTTATTTTAAAATGTATTACTGCATTCGAAATGATATCTTTCTGCATTAAAGATCCAGGACTACTTGAAAATGTTGCCCTGGGTCTGCTCATTGTTATCTTAAAAACCCTTTACGTTTTCCTTCATTACCTCCATCATCAAGCTCTGACCAGTATGACAACATTACACACGACACCGCTGTTCTCCAGTTTTTGTTTGTATTTTAACCAGAATTGCTCAAAGCATTGTTGCTTTCTGACCTTACAGTATATTTACTGTGTTCGTCTTTATTTTCTGTTGTATACATAATGTTAAAATAGTAGAGTCTCATAGTAAACATTACCAAACCTTCCGATAATGAGTTCAGCATACACTCAAACAACTGATTCTTTGCCATCTTAAATATGAAGCAAGAATTTGGAGTAAACTGAAAAAATATAAAATCAAAGATTTTTATATTTAAATAATGAATCATTAAGCAAATCAAGTATATTTCATTTGACCAGATTCCATGAAGTTTAATGCTTCACATTTTACTCATGTAGCGAAATACATGGAACATTTACATGTAATCAGATGACTTACAGAAAGCCTTTAGGACATTCTTTGACTATATGTACAAGTAATCCCTGTAGAGGCAAAAGCACATGTTTTTTCTCTTCTTGGCTCTGCATGTCATTAAGAGTGGATCGTTATAGAACAGAAGCCCCACCCACCTGCTGCTGCAGCCATCTGTTTAACAGGTGGAGGGCAGGTAAAACAGCTTGTAACAAACACTGGATGCACCGAAGGCCAAGGTCCAGTGTAAATAAACAGGATTTAAAACTGTAAAAATGTGCAAAAATATGAATACTCTATATATAGGAGATATATATATATTCATGAAACTCATTCATCATCATTCATCATGTGTGATTCAGTGGGAACACCATGCTGGAAAACAGCAAAGTAACCTGACAACAAAACAAATGACTAAAATTAAAACAAATAAAAGAAACAATGTTGAAATGATGATGAGTGACATCTCTTTTGATAAGGCCAATTTTAAGGTCACCTCAGTGTCCAGTGGCCACCTAAAACAACCAGAATTTATAGAGCTGATCTTGGAAAAGCAAAATGTGTTTGGCACAAGTATGCATTCATATCATAAATGTGACTGCAAAAGCTATGAGACAGGACAGGAGTTACACAAAAAATTTATAAGAAATAAACTGGTAAGCTGGCTAGAGGCACTGTTGCTGTTTGACACTGGCTTCATGATTGTTACATGTGGCTTAATTTAATTGATTTATCTTAAAACTCAGAAATGTGTGACATAAGCCAATGAAAAATAGGAAAATAAAGAGCACTGAGGATTCCCTCTTCCTGTGTAACAACATATGTATCTCCTAGCTTTGCATCTAAGTCCATTATTATGACTGAAATTTCCATTTGCTGGTCCAAATGTGGCAATATGCGAACAGGTTTTTATGTAACGCTTTTCTACCCGAGCACTGAAAGTGCTTTACACAGCATGTCTCATTCACATACATTCAGTCAGAAGTGAGATGTTATTTGCGAGGGTATAGTCAGATAAATTCAATCTGATGCTTAAATGCTAATTGCATTTATAAGAAATGCTAACTACGACTTACGTTTTGCGTTACACATGCTTTGTTAGCTGCTTGGCGTGTCACACCATATGATGCCCCTCCATTCAGCGCACTGCGTGTTTTAACGTTTGTGCTAATGGGCTTATCAAAGGCTTATTATCCTCATCAGCTCTTGTTTACGCTGTCAGTGATATTCTTACAGTCCCAGTAGATCTACTGTATCCTTGCTCGGCTCCAGAGGATACAAATATTAACGCCGCCGCTGCCGTTGTTTTGCTGACAGCTTGTTAATCACAGCCTAAAAAATCTCCTGTGTTGTTGACACACTTTGGCTTGAATCCGCTCTAAATAAAGCAGACATGCTGATGTGGAAATGCAGTTGCATCATCGAAGGACAAACAATTTGATTCCCCATTCTCCTGGCTGAGTGCTGCAGGGACCCTCCTCCCAAATGGCCTGTTGTTACCCCAGGAGTCTGCTCTGTATGTGTGGTAGAAGAAATCCCAGCATGCGTCCAATACTGAACCAAAGTGCATCCTAGATAGTGGATATATTTCTTTCATTTTTTTTTTTTACAGCCTCTCAAGTGCCCTTTCTGTGCACTTCTTTCCCCTTTCATGTTTCAAATTAAAGGCGGTATCGCCACACTGCGTCCTTGGAAATGTTTATGGGTGAGCACATCAGGGAAAAGTCAGAGCAGTTAGCAAGACGCTCGATTGAAGTTGAGGATTTTCACATATGCGGAGCTGGAGCTTATTTCCATAGAAATGGTCTCAGGAGGTTGTTGTAGAGAATTCTCCTGCTGTCAAGAGCCCTCGTGGGTCACTCTGCCCACATTAATGGCAGCATTAGCTCCTGCTGTGCCCTGTAACTCTTCTCTGGCTCTTATGTGCAACTCAAACACCGACTCGCCCCTTGCTTTACACAGAAAGGTGGATTTGTTCCACCACCTCATCAGCTGGGCGTTTGTGGTCAGAGTTCAGTTGCTAAGTTCAGCTTAGGGTAATTAACAAGCGCTCGATCGAGCTTTTTAAGGCTTTTTAAGGCTTTTTAAGGCTATCAGTCACTGGCTCGCTTATTTTGTTTTTCTTTAGTGTTTTATTTGGTGCAGTTTTTTTTTTCTTCCTGCTGTGGGTAATAAGATTAGCGTGGCGCCGACACATCAAACCTAACAGGGCTATTTCTGTTTGTTCTGCTCGCTTTCATTTAGCACTGGAACAGCCAAACTCCCCAGGCTCACCAACTTGCTCTCTGATGTGTCCCCTAAGCTAACAGGCTCCTGGGAGCTATTTTTTATGATGTCCCCGATCTCCAGTCAATCTCCACTGACACCACAGCACATTTCTCTCTTCATCTTTTCCTTTGCTTTATCTCTCACCTCTTAGCTCTTACTGATAATATGGTGTGACTTTGGTGCTAATAGCGTCACAGTTAGTGCCACCGGAGTTGCTGCAACCATTTCGGCTGATGCGTTGCCATATTTCTTGACAGATTCTGGCTGGTATAAAAAGGCGATACATCAGCCTAAGTGTTAGTATTACCCATTTCATGCATCATGAAGAACTTTATTATAAAAAGAGGCAATCTTTTGATAAAGAGCACGGGGGGGGGGGGGGGGGGGGGGGAGGCCTCACTGCACATATGAAAAGAAAATCTGTGTCATTCTTATGGTAATGGTATTGCTGGGATAATATTGATTCGTCATCTTAGGTGATGACTCATTTCAAATGAGGCTAAACATCACTGCTACCAGTGAATGTAGCTGATCTGCCTGAGATTAATCTTTTTTAAGAAAATTCCACCATGTGAAATGTTTTTGCTTAGATTTGAAGATCGTGAAATTAAATCTACCTTTTCCAGTTTAACAAAATGAAACAGAAAGTAGGCGTTATTTGCCCCTGTGTCACAATCTCTGAAAGAAGAAGGTATCCAGATTAGCCCTTTAAAGCTTGAACTATGGAATAATAGCCAGAAATAATTGCCTTTTTCGCTCACAGCTACAACTTTTTGAGTTTTCTGTGAATAGATTTTTGCCCGGATACCTGTGAAACCTTGAAATAAATCGAGAATGTGAAGAGAATCACATATTTACACACACACAGTGTTGCACTCTTACTAATACACTGTGGACCCTGCAGTGGATCACTGCCTTAGAGATCATTTCCTTTGTAGCAATAATTCATGTGAGAATAGTTCATGGTGACTTTTAGCATTCTCGCTGTTGGGGCCACAATTCATCGTCTCGCCTCTGGTTTTTGATGCAGTGGCCGAAGTCTAAAGAAATGTGGTTTGAACATAGCATGGCCTCGTGTCTTGACTCCTACTTGCTGAGATGTTCACATACCATCGAGTTGTACCTGTGTGCTACACCAGGGGGACAGATGAATTAGGATTTAGGAAGTTATTTGTGCTGGACTTTACCCATCTTGTCTCTCTGCATTGCTGAGCCGCCGTTATCGTGTTTTTGCAGAAAAACTGGGATGAGATGGGCATTTGGCTTGGACGGGGCAGACAGTCAGATTGAGGAAGAGCTGTATGGTAGTATGGGAAATTGCAGCTACAAACAGCACTACAGAAAGATCACTGGGAGTTCAAACCCGCAGGAACCATACCCTCAGAGTTGAAAATGAGCCAGTGAAGGGTAGCAGCTGCCTGCAGAGCTGCACAGTAGGAATAAAGGTGTTTGTGTGTGCATGACTGTGTGAGTACAGGTCTGCTTGTGTGTGTGTGGTGTGTGAAGCTGTCCTGGGTTTTCAGATAAGCTCAGAAAAACACGATGCAGCACCTGCCCCGTGCTACAGCTTATCCACTGAAAACCTGACAGTTTGTTTACTTTTTCCCGCTGAGCATGACCACACATAACAACTTCCCAGCCCCAGGAAATATGGCAATATGCACGTGCGTTACCTGAAAGGTTTTTCCCATTTTGTATTACAGATCATTTCTTGTTCTCAGTGTAGCACTGATGAGCTGATACAGTATAGAGAACTTCATCCAAGTGCATCCTAAATCAGTTTCTCTTACATGTCAAATGATTTATAAATATAAATAAATTCTCAGTAAGTCTGTTACTTCAAAGTAGAGCATTTCCTAACACTCATGCAAAAGACTTTGTTACAAACACAAATCCAAAATTAAAAACACAATGCAACAAATGTCTGACACACAAGTCCAAATATCTGGGAGTTGATAAGACCAGTTTCTGGACTTCTGGGAGGGGAATGTTGTCCCAGACTTTGTCTGCTGACAATGACAAATGTTTTACGTTGATAAAAATGTTTTGGACTGCAGATCAGTTCCACACTTCAGCTCTTCTATTATGAAGCCATGTTGTAATCAATGCAGTAAGTGGTTTAGCATTATATTAGTTAAATGTCCAAGATCTTTAAAAAAAAGAGTCCCCTGGATGGGAGCATATCTGCATACTATATTTACCCATCAGGATTGATGGTGTTTTTCCAGATATGCATCCTACAAATTCCATAGTCACTAATATACTAATGACATCAGAAATGTAGTCTTTTGAACTGAGTGCTGATAGCAAGGCAGATGGTCCCTCTTTAGTCTGAAGGATGTGCCATCCATGTTTTGCCAAAAAGAATTTCGAATTTCACTTCCCAGAGAAGACGGCAGTGTTTCTGCATCATGTTTACTTATGACTTATTGTTTGCGTGATAGTGCTTTAAGCTGCATTTATGGGTGACACAGTGAACTGTGTGGCAATTTCTCGAAGTGTTTGTGAGCCCATGCAATGATTTCCAAAACAGAATCATGACTGTTTTTAATGCAATGCCACCAGTATTGTATTAGTATTTAGTATTTATTTATTTATTGTCATTGTCAAGAACAATGAAATTGCGTTTGGGGCTTCCATACAACCCAAAAAAAAGAAGAAAATAATAAATACCCCTTAAAACCCAAGTGTACATATTTAACCCAGTGTGACTCCAATGCAATAAGACAATCCTTAGCAATAATGTTCGTAGAAATTCAGACAAAGACCTGAGAAACATGACAAAATACAACAATGCAACCCATTCAATATTATTGTACTGTGAGATATGATATTAGATATGATAGTTATCTATTTAAGAAAGAGGGGGGGGGGGGCAGGAGGGGGAAGAGAATAAAGATATGATGCACCAATGCAGACCAGTTCATTGCTATTAAGAAGTTGGATATGGTTATGGATATTTTTATCAGTATTTTTACCAGTATCGGACATAATATCATCAAAAGATTACTAAAATCTTTTGATGATACTATGTACTGTAACTGATGAGACATTCATTTCATGTTAAGGAACACTGGTTTAAAGTTGTTCCACAAATTATCGATGTAGCCTTTTGGGTTTTTTTAAAAGACTGATGAACCTCTGCCAATTTCTACTTCTGAGAAACTGCCTCTTTGAGATGCTCTTCTTATACCCAATCCTGTCACTGACCTGTTTCCAATTAAAGTAATTAGTTACAAAACATTCCTTTGGTTGTTTGATTTTGATACCACTTATTTTTCCAGTCTTTCCCGTTTAAAATGAGATAATATTTTGCCATTAAAGTGGCTTAAAAGTGCGGGGAAAGGGGCTAAAGTGGCTTGTTTCAGAAAAGTGTGAAATGAGGGTCTGCATCAAGGCCCAGTATAGTGTAAACTGCCAAATTGTGCATATCCACTCCAGTAGAGCCCAAGAATTGGAGATTATGTATCGGAATTTCAGGAGCAGGACCACGCCTCCAAACAGGCTCCTTCCGGTTGTCATCTACATTGGTTCCCACAGTTCTGCAAGCTGTTCATTCTCGTTTACGTGCCCCACCCTATCTCCCTCCTTGTTTTCAATTCTTTAACTTCTTCATTTCTATTTAGTGCATGGGGATATGCCAGGCCTGGGAGCCATCGCTATTATTGGTCCCCACGGGGACCAATAAAGTACACTTTCTTCTTTTCTTTCTTCTAGTCCCTTTGAGGCCTTCCCCAAACCGCAGCTCAATTCATATCAAAGCATTCACTTTTACCTACTAAAACGCTGTCAAACTTAAAATGAGGGCGTGGGCCCAGCTAGTGAATAATAATATAAGAAGAAGAAGAATGTGGCATTGGAAATTGGCATGTTATGTCCCCTTTAAGAACACAACAAGAAACCTGATGAATGCACATCGAGAGCACATTCTTCAGTCAGGTGAGATCATGAGCTAAATAGTAAAAATACCTGAGATGTGTTCCAGCATGTTTGCTGCAAGCTGACTAGGCCTACATCAGCAAATACTCTAACAGCAGTAGTGGGAGTGTGATGAAGTGGAGATGCATTAGTTCAAGAAGTGTTGGAGATATGACTTTTACAGATCGCACCAGGAATTCCTGTGGATTCACCAAAATACTAGCTGACAGGATATATCTCCATAAGCTTTGCAGAAGATGAGTATTGTAGTGTGAACCAAAGATGGAAAAAGTGAAACCACGTAATGGTCAACTCTCCAGACTTGAATCTTAGCTTTGGAGTTTTAAAGGGAATCAGAACCCCTTTATTAAGAGACAGTGTTCTATAAAGGTCACCTTACAAAGTACTGAAGAAGAAAACCAGTCTCCGTATTAGGAGGCATCCTGGCCTGTGTTGTACTGAGTTCTTACTGTGGACCTTGCATTTTTAATCTTGTAAAACTTAAATGAACAAATAAATTACTGTTCAACTTAGAAGTAATGGTATAACTGTAAGGTGACATTAAAGCTATACTGCACTGGTGTGTAATGCTGTTCTATGATGTGTGCTGACATGCGTAATGCAAAAGAAAGTGACTTATCGATTGGAAGCTGTTCAGATAATTCTTACTTGTTCTTATTCAGGCTGCGACGATGGAAGCAGCGGCATGCGTTTGTCTCTCGTGGCACTGGTGAGGGCTGCCGGCTCAATTGGCTCTCACTCAGCGGCATTAAAGAGTAATTGGCTGAGTTTGTACTTGAGCGAATCAGTCAGGTTTTTCTGTGGGAACGCTGCCTCGGCCGTGTTAAAACAAGGGTGTAATACAAGAGAATGAATGAGCAGTTGTGTCTGCTCGTCCTCTGTTTTTGCACGTTGTATAAAGAGAGAGTTGACGTGGAATTAGTGGAGAAAATGCAAACGGAAAGACAAACAGACAGCAGGTTGGGTTTATAAAGACATGGATGAGCTAAAAGGCGGCAGTGCAGACTAATGGAAGCCGTGGCCTTCGTAAAACTTTGCTGTGCTTCCTTTCCCCAGAAAACCATGTGGTCAACAAATATAGTAGACGTTTCTGCTAGCAGGCAGGATGATGTCAGATTTCTTCGGATGCTGTCATCCATCCAGGACAGAAAAGAATAAGTAGTTGTCGTCCTGTACAGAATGTTTCAGTGATGAATCTAGAACAACATCTTTGTGCCTGCAAAGAACTGCCATTCATTCAGTGTTTTCACATTTTTCTTTCAACTCTGTTTCAGAAGCACAACATCAACCGTTGATCATCCTACCATTTTTGTCTCACCAGCTGAACCGGGGGTCAAGAGACATTTGTCTGCCAATCTATCCAGTATGGGGCTAGTTCTCCCCCCTAACTCATGGGATAAATTGGAAAAAAAAGAGGAAGTGGCACTTGTTCCACCCTCGTTGTCACTGCTGAAGTGCCCTTGACTCACAACTGCTCCACCGAGTCAGCCAGTGTCCTACAAATAAGACTGCAGACACGCCTGGCAGCTTCCAAGTATGATTTTATGCAAATGTTTCAGTGTGAACTTCTTGGACAAAAGAACGCTGCTATTGCTTGCAGAGAATAATTTTATTGCCGCTTAAATCTTCCGTCACAACATTTTGTTTGGCAAATTAATTGCAGAGATCTGAGAAGTCCAGCTGTGCCAACCCCCCCCCCCCCCCCCCCCCCCCAAAAAAAAAAAACACCCTCAAACAGAGAGGCAGTGGTGAGTTTCAGACAGATCTCTAAAATGTATTTAGAAACCAAAGGAGAGGCACACAGGTGGGCCAACCTCGAAAATCTTCAAATGGTCAATCGGTGCCCAATTTTGCACTTAACTTGGTGTGTACAGTGTTATTATGCAGATAGCCTTTAAAATAAAGGTTAGAGGAAAGCATCTTGTTGCTGACAGTAAAAGAGACAGACAGGAAATGAGAGGTAAGATTCAAGCTCTTTTTCGCTGCTGAGACAGAGATAATGACTAAGAGAGGACAGTCTTGGAAAGTGAAAGGAGGACTGCTTGCCAAGCTCTGTCCATAACACTTAAAGTCTGAGATTGTGAGGAGTGCTTGTCTGTGTGTGAGCGAGCGGATTGACTCAGGCTACCATGTAGCGCTGTCAGAGCTCTGCTGGGGGCACAGTGGGTGAGCACTCTGCTAAAAGGTCAGTGAAAGACCTGTAATGAATTATAGTTATTTCACTCAACAACAGTCTACAGCAAGTCAGTGTACTGCTGCTCCCGAATCCCTCCTCTCGCTCCCCATCCCACTTCTCAAACTCTCTTCTGGGTAGCATCCATCTCTGCCATCTGCACTTCACCGACCGCGTGTGTTCCAACACAAGCCAGCGTCGTCCTCGGCTCCTTGGCTAGTTTTGGTCGCCTCATTCCTAACACCGTAGTCAGCCCTCACTTATTTCTGTTCCATTTTCTGACCGTTTCTGAGCTGCTGGGGATCGGGCTGTTGGCAATCCTCGAGCCAAAGGGTTTCCTGGCTTGCTTGCTCTGTATGGTCTGTGGACTAAAGTGATCAAATTTCTGCTGGAATTGAGCCTGAAAGCTGCAGTGCAAGCCTGAAAACTTATTTTCTCTAAGCACTCTAATGGGAGCGAATTCAAATTACCTAAAGGTCTGTTTTTTCATTGGCATGTCTCAGCATGTGTGTGGATGTGTGTGTGTGTGTCTGTCTTTTAGCTCTTACATGAAGTCTGCCTTGTTTGGGGGACTTGCCTTAAATTACCTTTTGAAGTTATTTATGTATTGATCAGAATTTTCACATTTCCCTCAGTGTAATAAGCCATCTGCCAAAGTCACATCAATGCCTCATAATTACTCAGCCTTCAGACAAGGGAGGGTACAATACTTTTATTTCTCTCAGTATTCTCCTATTCTTATTCCTCTGTTGAGAGCAGTCTTTTCTTTTCAAGCCAAAAGTCACATCTATACTGTGCTATATTACAACAAGAGTTACACTGGAATACTGTAAAACTTCTACTAAGAATTTCTCAATTTAAGTGTCAAGTTTTTTTTAAAGCTGAGGCCATTTACATCTTAACTTATCTCTCAGTTGCAGATTGGGCCGACTCAATTTAAAAATCAACTTCAACTATAGTGAGCCGTGCAATTGGCTCTGCAGCAAGATGTAGGACTCAAACTTTTTTTTTTGGTTAAATAAATGTTACAGTGCTTTCTGGTGTAGGGACATCCTTAAAGCAAAAGCAGAACTAAACATTAGTGAACTCTAACTGCAGATGCAGCTTGAGTGTGGAGAAAACTGGCGTGCGTTTGTTTTGGCGTCACTTTTTGCTGAACCTGTTGCCAAATGTGCTGCAGGCATGAATGCAGAGAGGTAGTCAGAACATGCTCACTACAAACTAGCTCTCAGTGCTTTGCAACACTGTCTTTGTCTAAATCTGCTACTGCTTCCTCTAATAAAAAAGTGAAAATGTAGCCTCACCAAAACCCGAATCATTGTATCTTTAGGATTCTCTTTAAGAAGTGATTTTTTTTTCTTTCCCTCGGGCACTAAATACTGCCAAAACCACAGGCTCACAGATATGTACAATCAGAATCAGAATCAGAATCAGAATACTTTATTGATCCCTGGGGGAAATTATTTTTTGTTACAGTGCTCCATTTTAAACCAACATTAAGACAAGACAGACAATACGCTAACTAAGAATAGTACAATATATACATATATATACATACATACATACATAAGTCACTTATAAATAAATATTTGGAAAAGAAACATGTGTAGTTGTAGCAGCAAACAGTGTGTTAAGTGGATGCGTTGTACAGGGAGATGGCCACAGGCAGGAATGATTTCCTGTGTCGTTCAGTGGTGCTTTTCGGTAATCTCAGTCTCTCACTGAACGAGCTCCTGTGACTGACCAACATGTCATGGAGTGGGTGGGAGGTGTTATCCAACATTGTCTTTATCTTGGACAGCATCCGCCTCTCCGACACCACCTTGAGGGAGTCCAGCTCCATCCCCACAACATTGCTGGCCTTACGGATCAGTTTATTAAGTCTGTTGGCATCTGCGACCCTCAGCCTGCTCCCCCAGCATGCAACAGCATAGAGGATCGCACTGGCCACCACAGACTCATAGAAAATCCTCAGCATTTTCTGGCAGATGTTGAAGGACCTCAGTCGCCTCAAAAAATAGAGACGACTCTGGCCCTTCCTGTAAAGTGCTGTGGTGTTTTTAGCCCAGTCCAGTTTATTGTCAATGTGTACTCCAAGGTATTTATAGTCCTCCACAATGTCAACACTGACCCCCTGGATTGAAACAGGGGTCAAGTGTTTCCTGGTCTTCCTGAAGTCCACGATCAGTTCCTTGGTCTTTGCCACGTTGAGCTGCAGATGATTCTGCTCACACCACGTGACAAAGGAGTCGACCACAGCCCGGTACTCTGTCTCATCATCCCTGCTGATGCATCCAACCACCGCAGAGTCATCAGAAAACTTCTGAAGATGGCAGGTCTCTGTGCAGTGGCTGAAGTCTGTGGTGTAGAGGGTGAAGAGGAAGGGGGAGAGGACAGTCCCCTGTGGTGCCCCTGTGTTGCTAATCACCTTGTCAGACACACACTGTGGGAGACGTACATATTGTGGTCTTCCTGTCAGGTAATCAACAATCCAGGACACCAGAGAAGCATCCACCTGCATCGCTGCTAACTTATCACCCAGGAGGGTCGGCCTGATGGTGTTGAAAGCACTGGAAAAGTCAAAAAACATGACCCTCACAGTGCTCGCCGGCTGGTCCAGATGGGTGTAGACACGATTGAGCAGGTAGATGATGGCGTCCTCTGTTCCGAGACGAGGCTGATAAGCGAACTGAAGGGGATCCAGATGTGGTCTTACTATGGGTCGCAGCTGGTCCAGGATGAGCCTTTCCAGGGTCTTCATGATGTGGGAGGTCAGTGCCACGGGCCTGTAATCCTGGGGGCCACTGGGACGAGGCGTCTTTGGTACAGGGACGAGGCATGATGTCTTCCACATCACCGGGACCCTCTGCAGACTCAGACTCAGCATAAACAGTTTATGAAAGACTCCACACAGCTGGGGGGCACAGGTCTTGAGGACAAGGGGACTCACTCCGTCTGGTCCAGCAGACTTGCCTGAGTGAAGTCTCCTCATTTGCATCTCAACCTGGTATTGAGTGAAGGTGATGGGTGGGGGAGGGGTGTCAGGAATCTCACAGGAGGCAACATGTGAAGAGAGAGGCTGGCACAGTGGTGTGGCTCTGGATTCCAGGCTGACTGCAGGTGAGGTTGTGGGGGTGGGAGCAGACACTGTGGTGTCGAATCTATTGAAAAACAGATTCAACAATGTGTCCTTTGTTGTCAGCATTGTGAAGCCCGGAGTTACGGCAAATAGTGAGGCGTGTCTCTCATTCTTAACTTGTTACATTATTACAACTGTAAATTGTAAAAAAAAACAAAATAAAAAAAAAAACGTATTAGCCTAACCCTAACTTATAAAAAACACTTTTGCGCATTAAAAACTTTGCAAAAAGTGATATTTTTGGATAATGATAATAGATAAATCTGTGCATTAGATATTTATAGCATATGCATATATTTTAGATGTGGTCAAGTCTTATTATCTGATGCCTTGTGTGGGATATTTATGTTTACTTGGGTCCTTGTTTCTTAGATTTAGTCACCGGTGACTTTGAGGGTTCATTTAGTTTGTTCCCTGTTGTTTCTCATGGCTCATCTCTGCTTATCTTTGTCTTGCAGTGTTCCGTTGTCTTCAGCATGTAGTCTCATTGTGTCATGTTCAGTCTTTTCTTTTGTTTAGTTTGAGTTTGTGTGTGTGTGTTCTGGTCTGTGTCTGTTCCCTTTAGTTACTTCCTGTCTTTAATGTTACAGGTTCTGTTTTTCTTGAATAGTTTTACTTCCTGTCTCTGCCCTCTTAACCATCCTGTGCTGTGTTACCACCTGTTTCCTCTTCCCTCTTCACCTCTTGTGTATCTTGTGTCTCCATCTTTCTTTGTCTTTTGTTGTGTTGTCTGCGTTGCTGTGTATTTTCTGAGTTTGGATTCCCTGTACTGTGAGTTTTGGATTCTTGGGTTTGCTGCCTGTTTTTTTCCTGGATATTCTACATTCAAGAATAACCAGCAAAAAAATATTGCTTTTAATTTATTTCTGCCTGTCTAAGAGCAATCCACCTACCACACTCCTGGCTTACAAAATCCTGAGTTACTCACCACTCTAA
The DNA here is from genome assembly GCF_963969265.1 of Rhamphochromis sp. 'chilingali'. Taxonomy (NCBI): domain Eukaryota; kingdom Metazoa; phylum Chordata; class Actinopteri; order Cichliformes; family Cichlidae; genus Rhamphochromis; species Rhamphochromis sp. 'chilingali'. Next base: position 9,162,084 of record NC_137933.1, read on the forward strand.
CCTCCAAATGGGAATTTCAACCTCTTAGAATGTGTGTCAAGGTACTCATCAAGGTACTCATGCCTAAAGACACCCTGTGCAAACATCTGCAACTTTTATCAACTCTGTTGAGTCTGATGTGGCCGGTACTGGTAGTATGCCCAGTTAATCACGATTATTTACAAGTTACAATAACCTGTTATTGTCAAGTGGAGTAGTGGATAACGTAGCCAGGCTGCTTGGGGTCAGCTCTTGAAATAGCACATAGCTGTCATATGAATACAGATAATTAGAAATACAAAAAGACATCTCCTACATATTTTGGCCAGAAGATGAAGACATGACTTCAGTCCAGTGGCGTGTCTAGAAAATTTTTGTTGGGGGGGCCAGGTAGGGGCACAGATTTGGAGAAGGGTGGCAGATGTAATTGGCAGATAATGTTAAAAACAATTCTACCAACCGTTAACCATAATTCAATAACCCTGTAAACCTAATAACCGTAACCTTATTAGAATGAGATTTTAACCACTACGGTGCAAAGTGTTTAGATACTGTGTTGATTAAGTACAAGAGATACAATCAGTCAGTGTTTATTCAGCATTCAAGGACATCAATATTTGCATAGTATTTTTACTGACATGTAGTGCACATATGTTTTGGGCAAAAACATTTTTGAATATTAAAATACGAACATTTTTAACATACAATTGGCAAATTAGCCAATTCCAATGCAAAACCAATGCCTGTTAAAAAAAAAAAAAAGAAGATAATCTTCTCACAAACTGGTGTTTGATTTTGAAACAGGAAAAAAGTGGAGAAACAACTGAAAAGACTAACATTTGAATAAAACCTGAAAGCAAGTAAATACTTTATATGCTGCCTTACTTTGGTAATATTGAGAACAACACTGGCTGATGATGAAATGCAGTCAGCTGGCATGGTGACACTGCCAGTATTAACCTGCAGGGCTGGACTGGGACAAAAAATTGGGCATTTTCACTACAGATTGGCCCACCAGGTATTAAAGCCATAAAGCCTTTGACTGAAAACAAACCCTGTTGTGACAGTGATGTACAGTCTTTTTGGTATATGTATGATTTCTATACATTTTACGTCAGATAAAAACTTTCTTCGCAAGATTCAGATAATTATTTAATAAAAGCTAGATATTTTAAATGAGAATAAAAAAGAAAAGTATTTCTTTATGCCCTCCTCTCCCTGTTAATGCCCTACCTGGCCCCCTGGCAACACTTTGCTAGACCCGCCCCTGCACAGTTACCAGCTGTCAGCTACATAAAAAAAGGATCCTGGTGTTATTTATCTCTCAGAAACAGTTCATAACTTCAACTCATTCATGTCACCTAAAAGGTAAACCTGTTTCTCCATCACCTGTTCAGCTCTGATGATTCAGTAAGGACATCTCCTGGTTTCATCTTCATGTTTCCCTCTCACCACATATCCAAACCGACATCATGACCAGCAGCTTTACAGCTTTACAGCTGTGGCTCCAGCAAACATTCTAACTAAATAAATTCTAACAACAGCTGATCAAGCTTAAACGTGCTGCTGCTGTTTAGCGCGACATCTGCTGGTTCCCTCTTTCTGGCGCAAAGTGGGTGATAAACAAACAAGAGAGACGATCAGCTGATCATTGATCAGTTTCATGATTGAAGTAGCAACAGGAGAGAGAGGAGAGAGAATGAGAGGAGAAGAGGCAGCTGTGCAGCGTAAAGACAGAATAAATCCAGCTTTGTGTCTTTTTCCATTCTAGCTGAAGTCCGGGACAAACTGCGTCTCTTCTCAGCTCAATACCAAACGCGTAATATTTTCTATGAATGAGGGACCATTCCATTTTTAAGGAGCTGTTGGCAACTCTACTAACTAACCTTATGAATAAAATAAAGTTCACTATCAGTAACATCATAGCAACCGAACAGCTGTATAAACTCGTCATGCTAGCTCACGCAGTATGAGGTATTGTAACTGACTGTAAAAAGTCAGCACAACGAAAATAAACTCCACCTAAACTTGGTTTATATCTGACCCAGATAGACTGCAGGTCATAACTTCTTACCTGAAGTTCAGTTCACCTGACACTCGGACTGGTGGCCGCCTCGGGTCTCTCCTCCTGCCTCCCCTTCCCTCATCCACCTGCTGGCCTCTGTGGAAGCCCCGCCATAGCCACCACCAAACCACTGAGTTATTTTTACACATCGACCTGCATCTTATAACTCATAACTCTTATGTTAGCTGCCCTCAGTAGCATACTGTCTGAAATATTCGATGGTTGCAAAAATTCTTTAAGTGTTATTTTTTTCCTTGGTATTCTAATTTCACCGAAGTTTACTAAACTCAACAAACTTAATATTACTTACCGGGACATTTATTCTGTCCTCATTTTCTTTCACCGAAAAATTGTTTCCTGCAGTGTTGTCCTTCGTGCTTGGCTCTCCTACCTTTGCTAACATGATGCGCATAGCGCAGAAGCCGATGCTGCATTCACTTACACTCGGATATCTGAGCTTCACCGTGAAAACATAATCGTACATTTGATATTTGATTGAATTTTATTGTTTTACCTTTGGGGTGGCACCTGGGGTGGCCAGTCTGGTTGGGGGGGTGGCCTGTGCCCCCCCAGGCCACCCCGCTGGACACGCCATTGCTTCAGTCAAGTCTGGACATGGACAGTCACTCCTCCTCAGTCTTCCCTTTAGCCATCGCCAATCCGTTAATTACAACAGTGGCCGCAGGGACTAATGATCATGTTCCACAGGGTGGTAATGACACAATTATAACTCCGAGGATATCAGTCATCTCCAATTAGCTCATTCAGTGTCCTTGGCCTTTCAGACACACACATACACACACAGAGACTACTGAATAAGACAAAAACTCAAATGACATAATGTCATTGAACTAAATCACCATCTTGCACAAAGTTCTTTAACTGACAGGGCTTTTTTGAAAGATGAAATGTAGTATTCAGTGCTGCATCCTGTGAATGCAGCACTGGATACTGGAATTTTGATTAAAAAAAACCCCAGAAAATCAGAACATCATATCAAGTCATGAATGAGTGATGTATACTTATGCTCAGTCTTATTTTATTTTTTTTCTTAAGATAAGATGGTTTTTGTGCCAAGTCTCTAAATTTCATCCTGAAGTTTAGCTTTGTTCACGAATTGATTTTATCTGCCAGAGTACACTAGGCATCAAGGATTTTCCCTTGGAGTAGTGATTTTCTGCTCTGCTCCACAAAGCGCGACACCTCAGAGTGGTTTATGACCCGAATGTTCTGCCAGGGTGCCTTACATTCACACCATATTTAACGGCTGACAATTAAACCCGCCAACAACCTTTCGTTGTAACTGTCACAGCACTAATTTAATGCTCCAGTGCTGCCAAGATGAGCTGTGACAGTATATGGAAGTGAGGATGATGCCACACACACATCATTTCTGTTGAGCAAAGGCGTACACAAGGATGAAGTGCAGCTGATAACACTGAAAGTTGCTTCAGACCCGATGGAATCACACAAAAGGTGATTTCTGAAGTTGTGTTCAAGATTCAGGATTCAATATTCAAGGTCTTTATTGTCAGTACAACAATATACACAGTATACAGCATACCAAAATGCCTTTTCACCACAAGCCCCCCGAGGTGCATTTTTAACAATATAAAAGATATATCTCTAAGAGATATGAGACTAGAAAAATATTTGAGCTTATAATATAGAAAAATTACAAATAAATAATAACTCACTAAACTTGGGTAAAGTTAAGAGATAGAAATGTACTATTACTAACTATATCTATGTACAATAAACAAAGACAGGACAGAGACAATATGAAGTGGTCATGTGCAATTACAGTAAAGTAAGATGATTGTGTAGTAGGTATCGAATACCAGGGTCAAGTTATGAGTCAGGACAAGACAGGACGAAGACATGTGCAAGATGCAAAATGTGCAAATATAGTATAATTTAGATGTGTTCAGTAACCATGTGACTGAGATGTGCAAATAAGCATATTGTTGTGTTGTTTTTGAGTCTTTTGGTGAGTATTGTAAGGTGTTTGTAAAAGATTTTGTGTTTATTAGTCCTTTGGTGGTAGTGAGTTGAGAGCTCTGACTGCTTGGGGGGAAAAGCTCTTGCAGTGTCTGTCCGTTGCGATTTTGATGCTGCGAAACCGTCTACCAGATGGAAGGACAGAGAACAGTGCATGTGAGGGGTGGAAAGTGTCCTTCACTATGCTGTTTGCACGTCGGATGATGTGTTTGTTTGTCATAGAGTTGGGAGATGGGTGGGAGAGGGCCTCCAATAATCCTCTCTGCTGTCCTCACTATCCACTGCAGAGATTTCTTTTCGAAGATGCAGTTCCCGTAGCAGATGGTGATGTAGCAGCAGAGGACGCTCTCAGTGGTTTCCTGGTAAAATGATGGGAGGATGGGAGGAGGAAGACTGGCTTTCTTCTGTTTCCTAAGAAAGTGCTTTCTTCATGATGGTGGTGGTATTCTGGTTCCAGGAGAGGTCATCTGAAATGTGCACACCCAGAAACTTCACACTGTTGACCATCTTAACAGCAGTTCCATTGACGTGCAGTAGGTTGTGGGCCATTGAGCTCTTCCTGATGTTAACAACAGTTGTAAACAGCGAGAAAAAATCAACCTGTGAGTCTTTAAAGGGGATTTTTTATTAAAAGCTTCCATTTGATGTCTAATATCGACAGTAACTGGAGAATCATAATGTTACTTTTTTTAGGGACTTGCCTGACGGAATTGGGGCGTGGCTAACGATGCTAGCTGTCAATCAAGCAAACATATATCAATGACAGATTAATAGATTTGATATTGGTCTGATTTTTTTTAATTACTTGCATGATATCTTTATCTTTAGTCTTTATCTTTTAGTCTATCTTTAGTCATAGAAATTCCAATGAACCCAGACCCATAAAGTACTATACAAAAGTCTTGAGGCACCCATTTCATCCTTTTTTTTTCCAGGAAAATTGATTCAGTGATTTATTGAAACATGTGCAAACATATCTGGAAATTCATGTACAGGCAAAAGCAGAATGACTTCTAATCAGTTTGAAAGTCCACGTTGGTTTCTCTTTGTTTCATTCTCTGTCCAGATGATCAGGCATTCGTTCAATGGCTTAAAAGTATCTGTTTAAACCCCAATTTATTTTTTTTGCATAGTTTTAAACAAAATCCTACAAATTGTCATGGATTGGAGCTGGATGCTCTAGTGTTTCACTGATCATCAAATTTATGTGAGTCAAAACCAAATAAATGGTCATACTTAGAATCTAATTTGTAATCCTGGTATAAAGTATGGTGTAGACCAGGGGTCCCCAATCCCAGGCTACGTCCAAACGTACACAGGTATTTTTGAAAACGGAGATTTTCCGTTTTAAAAAATAATCCCATCCACACGTAAATGCAGAAATGAAGGAAAATGCTGCTAGGAACATACCAAAGCAACAGGTGGCGATATATTCCTAACCGTATAGAAATGTTGGCCAATCAGAAGTCTAGAAGCCTCGGTGGGAAATAGTAAACAAGGATGGGGCATAGAAGCAGAACAGAGTCGTATGTGTGGAGGGACAGTAACTGTGTGTGTATATGTAAGCATTTAAACACTGTAGAGAGTACAATTAACAGTAACAGTATTGTAGAAATTCATTTCACTGAAACAATAACGTGGCGCACAGTGTGACGTCAAAAAAGGCGCACACCTTGGACGCTGCGTTTTCTCCGTTCTTCTCGTCCACACGTAAATGCAAAAACTGAGTTTTCAAAAATATCCACTGTGGCCGGAGTTTTTAAAAATCTCCATTTTCAGTGACCAAAAACGCCGTTTACGTGTGGACGAAAGGTGCAAACGCATAGAAAAAACTGAGTTTTCAAAAATACCCAGGTATGTGTGGACGTAGCCCCAGTCCACGAGGGCTGGTGTTCCTGCAGGTTTTAGATCTCACCCTGGGTCAACACACCTGAATCACATAATTAGTTCATTACCAGGCCTCTGGAGAACTTCAAGACATGTTGAGGAGGTAATTTATCCATTTAACTCAGCTGTGATGGATCAAGGACACATCTAAAACCTGCAGGGACACTGGCCCTCGTGGACTGGTATACACCCCTGGTGTAGACTCATAATGTTGACTTCCTGTTTGTTTGAACTGGTAACACTCCTATATCATTTCAGCAATGCATTGATACATTGGTCATTTAAGATTGTAGGAACAAATAGCAGGAATTCTTTTAGCATAAGCACTTGTTGGATGAAATAAAAGTTCTCATGTAATCCTTTTCTCTCCTGCTTGTTTATGTGTTTCATATGCCTCTTCTCATTTTTTTAGCAACATTGTTGTTGCGGTCTCTGTGTTGATATGTTACATGATATGTTGATGGTATAAGCACACAGCATTGTGTGCTGGATCTGTTCACTTCTAAATGCTTGGAATGATTTTTGGTGTGAACAGCGCCAAGCGCAAGAAACTGTGTGGCACTCAACTGTGCCAAGCTTCAAAGAGGTTTTCAACAGAGGGAGCCTCATCTAGTGGTTCCCCAAAAATATCTGCCAGGCGCTCCGAGCTATAATACAAATGCTCAAAGTACAAAGGGCCTCAGCTCTCACCACCTGAAACCCAAAGCATGTCAACTCAGGCTTTCTTTGAGGAGTGTAGTTTAGCTGAAGTGCAGCAGTTCAGGCTGCCGACACAACGAGGAAAGAGTTCATCGATTTATTTAATGTTTCCATGATCAAAGCTGAGGCAGGGTTATCATTTATAATTCAGGCAAATCTTGGTTTTCTTCTGTTGTGTAGCACAAGCTTCGCCAAATAATGGAGTCCAGAAAGAAACAGGTGTAGGGGAGGAGAGATAATCATTTGCTATTTCCAAGTTGAAACAAATTTGACAGTTTTTGTTGGCTCACAGTTACTGCTGTTGGCCCAGAATATCGCATGTTAGATTATAGGTTTGAATCTTAGAGCTACATAGTGATTCTGGTAATGTAGGGGTGTGTGTACTGTACTGCTCTCTGTTGAGTTTCAGTCTGCCTTTATTTGTTTAACAGGTAGATTACATTCCAGTGCTTTGTTATCAGTTTTGAACATTAATCTTTGGGTTGCCAAAGCTGTGCCTGGTGGTCCCCTGCTTTGAGTCATTTATAAACAGATTGTTCACATATGTAGAAAAATCCTTTAATGAATATGATACACATTAACTGGAATTTTTTAAAATATTTGGCTTTAAACTTTAAATGTGTGACCGTTAATTAGAAAATTGCTGAGTTTCATCTCTGAATTTCTGAAGCTATTAATACGTCAATGTAAAAATATTTGTGTCTTTTTTCTTTAATTAGTTAATTAAATTTAATGTAATCAATTAATATTGCTCGTGGTCTTTATGCATCTAACTTTGGGCTTCGGTTCTTGGAAGCTGTTGTGTGACCATGATCACGTGTATCTGCAGTTTCAGATTATCTAACAGAACATATGAGTGTATTAAAAATCCCCACAAGTCCTTCTGGCTAATTACAGGAGTGACACTATTCAAAAAAATTGTGTGTGAAAAACCAGGTGTCAAGGTAAGTGTTCAAATTTGTATAGCCATGATGTGACTGCACTGAAAGATACAGAGCAAATAAAGAGCCGCTGGTGGAGTTTCGCTGTGACCTTCATCTGACGAACGTCCTGTGTGAGCAGAGAAGTCCCCTGATGACAAGTGTGTAACTCCTCTGATGGATGACATGCACACTCAGCTACTGAACAGACATGCACGCACATTGGTAGAGTGTTTCTGTACAAGTTTGGTCATTATAAAGTACGGAATCCTTCTCAGAGCAAGCGTCCACTCCGTCACTCTGCATTGAAAGACATTCATGAGTGGAAGTTGCCTGTCCCGCTACACTGCATTTTTTTGACACACACATGCACATACACAGTGTGTTATCCTTTCATTGTAAACACGTTTGTCAGATGTCCACTGTAGCAGACTTAGCGACCCATATTGACCCTTTCACATAAAGTTAGAGATACTAAATCAGGTAGCTGACCTGATGAAATTTGGTTGGGCGGATGAATCTAATAAAATGAAGCATATGAATTGGATGTAACGAATTTTGCAGTCTTAAAAATATATTTTTTGATTATGCTATGTAGACAGTGCAAAATCATTTTTCTTTTATTGTGTGTTGGGTCTGAGTCAACAGTGATAATCCAGCTTCGTGACTGGCCACTGCATGAGATCTATATTCTGATTCTGCCCAAAGAGTAAATGGCAGCAATAAACAGAAATGAATGAGGACAAATAAGGATGTCTGGCAAAGCCTATGTACTGAGTGTCTTCAACTGAAATGTTTTTCAGTGTATAACAAACCATGATATTATTTATTTGAACCACATTTCTAAAAATTGAGAAATTACATTTCCATGCAACCAAACTTCATCCTCCAGCATTCAGAGGGGAAACCTCTTTTTCCCCATTATCAGCTCATCATTTTTTACCTTTTCCATTTATGACAGAGCTGTGACCTATCTATTCATGATAGGTTTGTAACCGAGGAGTTCAGAAACAACTTTTTCTTTCTTTTTGTTTTTAGAGACAGGGTTGTTTATTTTCCCCCTGGAGTGCCTCGCTTACACTGGCAGAGATGAATTACTGTAATGCCAAATGGAAAATTTCTAACAGAAAATTTGGATCAGGTGAACGGGTGTGAGGGCAGTCGAATGAGTGGATAATTGATTTCTGGGTGTGTCACATTTGAGCTTATTTAATGAGTCCCACAGTGGACAGGGTGTCCTGTGCTTGGAGTTGTTGACTTCATTACAAACAGTAATGGTATGCATTGATGTGATAATGCCTTTTCCCGTCAGAATCCAGCAGCAGGACATTGATGGCTTCCACCATTAACATAATGAGAGGGCAGAGTATATTGTAAAGGTGTATGGTGTCCATCTACAGTAAGCTCCATTCATTCAAGTTCTGCCACAGCCTTTGTCTTTCAAGGTCATGTGAGGATAATGCTATATCATAGCATCCAATGGACAAGGTGCAGGTTTCCACTTTTGACCGTCTCCACCTTTCCAAGGGCATAGGTTCTTCATGGCTGCAAATATCCCAAAGTCCTCCATGGCTACTGTAACACACTGCCCAGAATCCACTTGGTCCAAACACCGGCATGGCTGATTAAGGCTGACTGTAAACAACGCTGGATAATGTCAGCGTAACAACCGAGAACTGAGGTTTCTGCAGATATGTTGCGTCGCTTCTTTTTAAGTCTCCTTTGTTTACTTTTGTTCTTCCTCATTCAATGAAACGGTAATAAATGCAACACACTGACCCTCTGTTCTTGTTCTTGTTTTTGTTGCACGCAGGCATGCATCTCAAATAAGCTCCCCAAGGTGGAGGCTGTCGTTAATTTTAGGGGTCATCGCAACAGACGGTTACTGGATTCGGAGCGCATCCCAGAGTGCACAATCCGATTGTTCAGTCTGACGTCACTAGCCGTGTCTGGGTCTAGGTCCATATATCAAACGATCACTATGGCATTACTGAGAGTTGAAAAACTGTCTAAAGTCTTTCATCTTTAATAAAATGATCAGCGTTCTGCTCTACCAGGTGTAACAATTGAGTTTAACATCCAGGCATCCATGAAAACGGAATTTATGACATTTAATGGAGTTAGAAGTTAGCAGGGAGTTAGCTCGCTAGCTTCTATCTAAATACAATATAGCATGTCCTGACTGCGGGGTTTTGGAAACAAATTAAACCGTACAGCTCTGTTATCACTTCCAACATAAATGAAGACAGAAAACTAAACAGCAGTGACGTTTGTAGGGTTACTGAAGTTGGGCTAGCTGGTATATAATGATGTGCTACGTGGCCACTAGCGACACAGCTATGTTAGCATAATATAAACAAGCTAACTTTTTTCCACTCGATAAAAGTTAACGTGAGTGTTCATCAGGAACAAATGTAATCGCATGGCAGGATGCTGTAAAAGGACCAAACTTCAGCCAGGAGAACAACTGAGATAATCCATCCACAATACGAGGTTAGTCATTCATATACTGCTGCATGGGCTGGGCTGTAGTTACATCCTAAGGTTTTAAAAACTGAGCTTAAATAAATGATTAGCGGTAATAAAAGCCGAGGGAGGTCAACAGTGATCAGTGACTGTTTTAGGAGCTTTTTGAGATCAAATAGAAGAAAATACATAACATTAAACATGTTAACAACACAAAAGCCATATTAAATGCAGACTACTTTAGACCCGGAAGTAGGATTCGTTGCGTCATCGCTGAACAACCGGATAGCCGATAACTACTGTACTCGGCTTCAGTGCCACCGCTAAATATTCACAGCCATTACCAAACTACAGCAAAAGGATTGAATATGCAGTGTGCGTTATTAATGCTCAGAGTCTATTTTGTCTGCAGACATTAAATTTTGTCACAGACAGGGCTCGCTTTACCTTGCCGAACATTTTTAATCTTCTGTGAAATGGAAACAAAAGTTTGGCTGCCTGAAGTCTCTGCTTTATAGACTGAGATATGCAGTTCAGTGCAGCGGCTGCAGAATTGCTCCCAATTTAACGTTCAGGAGAAAACCAAATAATGTCCGGGGTTGTGATTGGCAGGAGGTTAAACAGGCTCTTATCTGCAGACGCAGGGTATATAATCACACAGTGACGCTCGCGCCGCCCCGCCTGAGAGGATGCTCTGTCTGCAGAGGCCTTCTGCAAGGGTAGCTATCAGGCTATTAATCACAGTGCTGTAGCTGCCACCTGGCTGTTAATGCATGTGTTCACTAACGGCTTCCATCAACAGCAGAGCTGGATCAGTTCAAGGTTCACTCGTATTGCTTAACCCAGCTTTCACCCCCCCTTCTATCTCTCTATTCTTTTCACCTGGCTATTATTAAAGAGAACATGCACACTTTATCTTATTCGTGGGCAAAATGTCAGGGGCAACATTTGCATACGCAGGCCATTCTGTTGTTTAACAGTAATTGGGGTTTTTGAGTCAATGATTTTCTATAAAGCTCACGACTATTTGCATCACCAGTGCAGTGTGATCTGTAGTTATTACAGTACATTAACCTTCCTGCCATTTAAATTATGCAGCTCTTGCTACCAGTGGTCAATCTCAGTGTTTCATATCTTCATTGGAAATGAACAACCCCAAACCTCTACACCTCTACCTCTCAGTCAGGTTCAAAAGGCGTTTGGTATAATATTGAGAGGTCTTCATTACAGTAATCCACTGGTTTTGTGATTTTTACTTTAAAACAGTGTCAGGTTTAAGCCTTTTTCAATCACAACAGCAATGGTGGAAAGTTTTGAAAAGCCTTGCCACCCAACTTCCAGGTCAAAAGCCTGCTGGAATATTGGACACACTCAATGACGCTGGTTACCTTGTTTCTTAAAGGTCATTGCCAAGATGTTTTGCTGATGACTGATTCCACCAACCTGTAATTTTAGAACAGCAGCAATGACATGGGTACACTTCAATGGGTACACCTTGCTAGTACTGGCTTGAATCATTTTGTTCTTCAGAACTGCCTTAATTCCTCAAGGCATAGATTCAACAGGGTGCTTGAACACTTCTCAAATATTTGGTCCATACTGACATGATAGCATCATATACGCAGATTTGTCAGCTGCACATCTAAGTTGGACTGAGATCTGGTGACTTTGGAGCAGAAGGATACACTTTGATTATAAAGGGGCGGCAATAGTAAATGGAATGCCTGTTATGTAGTGCTTTTGTATTCTACCTGAGTACTCAATGCGCTTTACACAACATACCTCATTCATCCTTTCACACCAATCAATATAAGCATTTTTTCCTATGCTTAAGTGCTTTCTGTCTAACATCCACATAACGATGGATGCATCGGAGATCAACTTTGGGGTTTGTAACTTGGGCAAATAGCAAGATACTATACAAAAAGCCAGGAACACTGATCAGCAACAGTATTCGGTAATACTGTAGTGCTTGAACAATGCTCAGCTGGTACCCAAAGTGTGCACAGAAAAAATATTCCACAGCATTACACCACCACCGCAACCAGTTCATTCAAGGCATGATGGATAAAAGCTTTCATGTTATACATGATGAATTCTAACCCTACCACCTGAATGTCACGCAAGTCTTGACTCACCAGACCAAGTAAATGTATGTGACATTGGTATGGATTTTTTTTGGCACAAATAATCCACACACACACACATATATATGTGTGTATGTATATGGAAATTCATTAATTAATCATATTGGTATCATAATGGTTGTATTTACATCATTCCACCCTGAAAATGTTACATCTAGAAATTTATGCTGGCTTTGAGTTGTAATTTTTCCACTAAAGGCTATGCCAAATATCTTGAAAAGGTCCAAATCTATCCAAAAAAAGCTTTTATGGTAATGAAAAAGTGCTGGCTTTGTAACAGAGGATGAGGATCACTTCGTCTCTCAAACATCTGTTCCCAAGTGCCAAAATGACCCATGCATGGGATCCTGTTATTCATCCAATATGCCAAAATCAGCACTATAGATGACCTTTATAAATATCTAATCACATAATGGGCCCTTACCCAAACACAAATTATACTCCAAAACAATAACCACATATTTAAAATAATTGGTCACTTTTATTTTAAAAAAGACAAGTAGAAAAACACATCTAAATTCCTACTACATCCCACATACAAATAGAGTACACTCTTAAAAGACAAAACGGGTCCAGTTAACAATAAGACAACGGGGAAATTACATACGTAGTCTGTACCAGTTTAGATACTAACACTGGAAATGACTTCATATAAGGCACAGATGACAGCGTGCGATATCTTTTCCAAAAATAAGGACATTAAAACGAGACTCTAAGGTCACTTCTTTTCATCTTGCGACACATAAAGCTTCAATAATTCAGCAAACAGATCTTCTTACATATGCATAAACAATTGTAAATTCTAGATCAAGTAGGTTTTCACTGTCTTCAGTGTGCTGTTAATGTACAAAGTTTGCAGTAATGCAAGTTGGTACATAGTGAAGGAAAGAACAAGTGCTTTGTTAATATGGATTTCTTATAGCTGCCTGCATGTAGTTTATGCTGGTGTATCAAGTTGGTCCACGTTATGCTGGAGCTCAAGCTGAAGAAGCAGAATCCAGCCAAAATAACTGAAATGGTAAAAAAAAAGCATCTACCACGCAAACAACAACAACAAATTGAACTTTCAGTTATCTTCTAAATATCAAAACTGATTCAAACACATTCATTGGCAGACTAAGTAAACTCTTCTGAATCGTATGTTATATTCAAGTGTCAGTCCCGTTTCTCCTTTGATGTAGAGCTTCCTCTGCTGTAAATCACACAAAGGACATTCCTGAAATCTGGGATGGTAGCAAAGTCATTTCAAGTGGCTTTTAGGAAAAGATCTTGTATTTTTAAAAAATGAAATGAGAAGCCTTATCCATTTTTGAGGTAGAGCTAGACAGAAATGAGACCTACTCATTCCCAACTAAGTCTGGGTGCGAGACATCATCTCATAATGGTTCAGATGACAGTCCGCTTTTCAGTTCAAAAAGTTCTGTGGACGGTAATTTGTGTGAATAGACGTGATTTTTGGGATAAGATTTGTTAATAAAATTGTCCAGCACCTACTCCTGAAGAGTACTATGTTCAATTTTACTCAGTGTCACTGTGCTGCAAAAAACTTACTACAGCTGGTAAGTGGAAGTGTTCAAAATCTCCTCCTCTGCTTGGCTGGAGTAAAGTTGATGATGGGCTCTAATTCAAGTTAACACAGTAGTACTGTGACAAGTTCCAGCATGAGGCAAACACAGGTGTTTTAAACTGTAAACCAGCGGTCCCCAACCTTTTTTTGCACCACTGACCGGTTTATGTCCGACAATATTTTCACGGAGCGGCCTTCAGAGTGTTGCAGATAAATACAACATATAAAACCAGTACCAGTACCAAAAAAAGGAAGATTTATTCATAACACACGGGAAAAGACCCAGGGAAACCGAGTTAACGATAAAACCGCTAAAAATCCAGAAAACCATCAATTTCACACCCGAGCCTCAACTCTTGCGGCCTGGTACCAAACGACTCATGGTTCGGTACCGGTCCGTGGCCCAGGTGTTGGGGACTGCTGCTGTAAACCACAGATTGAGGTATCTGGGTGTTGACTGCAAAGGTGCCACCTGCTAAAGTCTCGTTAGCAGGTGGCACTTAGGACAATACCTTCATTTGAGAGGTTAATACTCCCCATCAAGATAACCTTTATCTACATCTTCTTCTAGATAGAACCACATGCTTTCAAGTTTATCTTTCAGTCTACATGCTATTCTATTTGATCTTATGCAACTCAGAAACCATTTTAGCAAAACTGTAAAATACTTTGTTTAATATTATAAAAAACTGACTACCTAGGTAGTTTGTCAAAGGAACTAAATCAGGGGTCTCGAACTCCAGTCCTCGAGGGCCGGTGTCCTGAAACTTTTCCATCTGTCCATGTTGAAATACACCTGAATAAAATTAGTAGGTCATTAGCAAGAGTACAGAACTTGACTACATGCTGAAGTGGCAACCCTAACCCTACTCAAGTAAATTTAAGTAAATGTAAGTGTTTGAAAAAATGTACTTTAAAAAGTACTTTTATTGCACCATGTTCATTCACTGATGAGCTGCTGTAACATGACTCAAATGGCTGAATTTGCCACCTCAGCAGGCAGTCAAGTTCTATAGTCTTGCTAATGACCTACTAATTGTATTCAGGTGTGTTTCAGGACACCAGCCCTCAAGGACCGGAGTTCGAGACCCCCTGAACTAAATGTAAATTGCCATTTCTTTCACTATTGACAATTAAAGGCACATGCAGTTGACAGAGTATTTCACAGTAATTCTAGTCACTCACACACAGATGTTATTGCTCCGGTGCCACTCGGAATAGCAATTTCTTAAGGAAGTGATGCACAGTGTTTTGTGGCAGGTGCTGCAATAGATTGGAGACTTCTTTTTGCAGACCACGCACACTCTCCTGCCAATAGTGGCTCGATACCTCGAAGCCACGTTGCTCATTTTCGCAACAAAGTACGCGGGCAGATGACCTAACCCCAGAGAATACGAGGTTTTAGCAGGTGGGGTGTCGGCAGACAGAGGAGCAGATGAGCCAGGGGATGAATTAACGCAGGGCGCAGGAGGGCAGGAGGTAAACGGCGCATCGGTTGAGGAGCACTGGCCCACTTTGGATGGGGAAACAGGAGGCACTGGTGTTGGTGAAGCAGGGGAGACTTTATGTGGAGAAATAGCAGTCAGTTTAAAAGGAGAGGGAGGCAACATGTAATTGTGAGGAGGCGCGCGGTTTGGTCCAGAACCGATCTCAGCCAGTAACAAAATGAGCTGCTCCCGGAACCTTTTCTGCGTGAGCATAGGCCGGCTCTGCAGCTTGCACATTTCCTTGTGAAGGATGAAAGCATTCACTGTGGCTATGTCCACAAAGTGGTAAAACAGAGTCTTGTACCACTTGTGGGTTTTATGAAGGACGTTGTAGTAGCCGATCAGCGCATCTGACAAGTCAACACCTCCCATGTAACGATTGTAATCTTTGATGCAGCCCGGAATAGGCACGTGCTTCACAGTCCACTGTCCATCTGAGTTTTTCACTTTGCGCTTTGCTACGTCGTGGTTGTACGCTTTATGTATAGAGGAACACATCGATACCTCCCGGGTGTCAAACCACCTAACAAACAACAACTCTCCCTTTCTGATCCATTTAATTGTTCCCCTTGGTGTTTTCTCTGGCACGTTATCCCACTTGGTTTTGGGAAAACCGTTGACATTTGAACGAACTGTGCCACACGCCCAGATTTTTCTCTTGAGGAGATCAAGGAATAAAGTAGGACTAGTGTAATAGTTATCCACGTAGAGCTTGTAACCTTTACCAAGAAATGGGATGTCCAGAAGTCTCATAACAGCGTCATAGCCTGCACCCTTCCCAGTTGGTTCACTCTCTCTTCCACCATACACAAAAAAGTTAATGGTGTAGCCGCACACTGAGTCTGCCAGCACAAAAAGCTTAAAGCCCCATTTGGTTGGCTTGTTTCTGATGTACTGCTTTAACCCGATCCTCGCTTTGCTCGCCACCATCCGTTCATCTATAGAGATATGCTGGTGGGGGTGAAAGAATGTGCAGCAGGCCTCCAAAATCTGCTCATATAGTGGCTTTATCTTGCACAGTTTGTCAAACCCGGGGGTCCCCTTCTTCTGGTCATTGGCCGCTTCCACAGCAGGGTCATTCATGTGTAGACTGCGGGAAATGGCTAGGAAGCGTCTGCAAGGCATAACAGAGGCAGGAAATGGCAGGCGGAAGAGCTCAGATCCTCTCCAGAACTCCTTCAGAGTTTTCAGTGGTACAAGACCCATGTAGAGGACAAGGGAGATGAAGGAGTACATGTCTGCTGCTGTGACTGGAACCCACTTTTCCTTTTGGGTTTGGTGTTTGATTTTTCCATAGGCGTTTGTGTTTTTCACCAGGGTATCAATGACGGTGGCAGAAAAGAACAACTGGAACAGTTCAAGTGGTGTGTAATGCGCTGTTCTGTTCAGCTGCGGCCCAGCGCATCTCCCGGGTCTGAACCGTGGCTGAGGAGGCTCAATGTCTTCTTCTTCAACACTGCGCCACGTTTCTCCATCGTCTGCTTCACCCCTGTTTGCTTCCACTTGCTGACTTTCTGCTTGCTGCTTTCTTTTTGGAGTATTCTTATGTGGTGTGGAAGGTGTCTTGCGAGTCTTGGGTCCGGAGGAGGAGGAGTCTTTTTTGGGCGTAGATGCATAGCGGAGCCTCTTACGAAGGGGACTCTGCTCCCATTTGTTAGATGCAGATTTCAGCGGTGATGATACTGTTGATACAGAGGAGCATCGCCTCTTTGACGCCCTTCGCTTCTTTGGCCTTACATACAAGTCGTCATCCGAACTGGATTCGTCTTCCCTAAACATAAAGCAGATGGATAAGGGTTAGTAAAATTGGAGGTGATGCGTTTTCTCCTACTATAACTATGACTTGCAACCCTACTCTTCTAGCAAGTCAGAGAGAAACAAACAGTGAATAAAATGGTTATTATCCAGACTAAAATAATAATACAACTTTTATAATATAAGTATTGAAGTGGCAGCACTTCAATACTTATATTATAAAAGTTGTAACAATGCAATCATAATAATCCCATTAGAACTTGTTGCCCTGACATTACTAGTGGCTTAGTATGGAAGCTCATTTTGGCCGCTGAGAAAAAAAAAAAAAGACATCCATAACTTGAAATTTCGAGTCAGATATGTCAAAATTTCAAGTTAATAAGTAAAAATTTCAAATTAGATCTGCCGGCCAGGAAGCTCTGTTAAGGCCCCAGTACACCTGCTGGTTAAAAACTGCTGGCACACAGCGAACACAAAAACTTCTTACCCAGAAGTGAAGGCATCAGCTGTCCAACAGTTCAACATAAACACACTGATTCTATACCTTTTGTGCTGTTATCATTCACTAAAAGGGATTCAAGGCTGAAAAACCTGGCACCACTTTATTCATGTTTGATATATGTTGGTGGCTGACTGATGCTGTCACTACATTATTTTGTTAACTGCTTCCAGTTAACAAGGAAATGATGCCCTTCACTGAGCTTCCTGACTGGTGGGGCTAACTCAAAATTTCAACATATTAATTGAAATTTCGAGGAAATAAGTCAGAATTATTAGTTTATCAAAATTTCATATTATTATTGCGTGAGAATTTCAATTTAACTTGTAAGAGGAGGAGAAGAGGAGAGCCACCTTTGCCCCCAAAGCCACTCTGCTTTTTAACTCCAGCCATAAGACCATTTCCCACACCCATAAGCATAAACTACTCTACACTCTTTTTATACTGCCGACACTTTATTCACTTACAGTTATTTATTCACTTATTCAGTCACTTTAAGTTTAAAACTGTGTATATACTGTATATTTTAAGTATTTTGTATCCCATTCTTATTGCCTGTTTGTGCCCTGTCCTTATTTTTAACGTCATGCTGCGGTGTTGTATCTTAATTGCCCCTTGGGGATAAATAAAGTCTCTCTGATTCTGATCTGATTCTAACTTGAAATTTTGATTTTTTTTTTTCTTCAGTGGCAGAAACACGCTTCCATGTGCCTTGCTAGTCAGTATTTTCATCTTACAAGCATTTTATCATCTTTACTGATTAAATATAGCCAATATATGTAAATTTGCAGCAAAAACCCCACCCCGACCTTCTCTGGTGCACTGTAAAACCTATGGCCGCCCATGCTATATGGCACGAAACGATAAACAACTGCGGTTTTATCCTCAGAGATGGCTGCTCACTGGGAGTCATACAAAGACAATCTGTTCTCATGGCAGCTATATGTGGTTAGAGTTGTATGGCGTGGCGTTGTGCACGCGCCCCGTGCCTTGGCTGCACGCGCTTATTACGGCAGCGGTGCGGCGCGAGCGGTGCATGAAAGACACCTTCATATCGAACAATGTGCAGGCACAATGGGTGATATCTACATGGCCTCTGCGTGATTGCTGCAGATTGGCCAACCGGTGTCGGCTTAAAGCAGGGACAAAAGGGCAGCCTGTACATACGAGCACAGCACTGCAGTGTACTGGTGTACCTGTTCTGCTTATCACTTTGGGATGTCCATGACCTCTACAGTGTGTGTGCCCGACGCGTCACATATAGCGTAAGCAGGGGCAATTTTTTGGACTGAAGCCAGCTCGGAGTGTTGGTACTCACTTATTTGATCCCCGGGCATGACCACTTGGAATGTAGTCCTCGTCGAGACTGCAGTCGCTATACTCGCTCTCAGAGTCCAGCTCTGAGGAGAGTGGTGCCAATTCATTGTCAGAGTCTGAAAGAAACATCGCTTTGGAGTATTCTCCCTCTGGAAGAAAGTCTGAGCGCTGTTACCTTCCCCAGAGGTTCCTTACACTCAACTGACGCCCAACTCAGCAGACACACATACACAAAAAAAAAAAAAAAAAACACCCCGTTCTTTACCCGGGGGTCACTCTCTCAAGATGTCCCACCTACTTTTTACCATATAGTTAAAAGAAAACACAGTTCGATTGGCTCGTGTAATGACACGCTGCTGGGATTGGTTGATAAACTTAATGAACCGCAGGTCCCTGCGACTCTTACCCTTTGTTTAACAAATAAATAAATAAATGACATCATTTGAATTGGTTTATGACGAAGATAATCAGTTTATAGCGCGGCAAAGTGTGGGATCAATTCAGGAACAAACACTTGTATTCAGTTCCTGTTTGATTGAATATGTGTAGGCTAGTGTTTATTAACCTTTGTGTGGTGTTCATATTTTTGTTACTCAGCCAGTGTTCATGGGTCTGGTGGACCCGCTAGAGTTTTGGCTTTCCAAATTAACACTATCAAAATATTTTATGTTAAATTACTCAACAGATGTTTACTTCATCCCGATTACAAGCCATATGAACGGCAAACATGGTTATTTTTTCCCTTTACCTTTGTTAGATCACATTTATGAATTAATGTGCTTCTCGTTTTTTTTGTTTGTTTTTTTTATAAAATGTTATAAAAAACATAAATCAGTTATAATCAAGTGGAGTGAGTGGAGGGTGTTTAAACGAGAGAAAAGTGTGAAAATGTTCATGCCTGCCTGAGTGTATAAAGCGTGTATTGAGGGGTTTTACAGCCTTAAAGCATCTATAATAATTGTAAAAAATAAAATTGGCTACTTCGCGAATATCACCTATCACGGGTCAATTTTTGAAAGTAACTCCCGCTATAAAGGAGAGACCACTGTAAATCAAAATGTTTTGAATTAATTCTGATAAAACTTTTTGGGGGTGTACATCAGGGACATGTTAACAATCCATAACAATCTGACTTATACACACCAAGGCATTGAAGGTCATCTTAATCATCCATCCATCCATCCATTCGCTTCCGCTTATCCTTTTCAGGGTCGCAGGGGGCGCTGGAGCCTATCCCAGCTGTCATAGGGCGAGAGGCGGGGTACACCCTGGACAGGTCGCCAGTCTGTCGCAGGGCCAACACACAGGGACAAACAACCATTCGCAATCACATTCATTCGCACATTCACACCTAGTGACAATTTGGATTATCCAATTAACCTATCCCCACAAGCTGCATGTCTTTGGACGGTGGGAGGAAGCTGTCATCTTAATCATTTATTGTTTAAACTGTGATCCTCACAAATGTGGTGGATTTAAAATATTGTCACATTTGGCCTCTTATCCCTCCTTCAAAGCCAATAGATTGATCTAAAGTTCAATAATAATGCTATATGGAGCTATTTAACACTGTCATTTTAAGATTAATCATGGGACCTTTTCCTGATATTCCCAGGTGTTGGTGTTAGGCGTATTTAGTACTGGCTATCTGAAGGTTTGATTAAACTCATCTTTTGTTGTTTTCTCTGACTAAAGAAAAGTGTCACTGATGGCATGAAAGCTGATCACAAATTGAATGCAGTGTGACTTCATGGTTGCACTGTGGCATAAATGTGGATCTAGCATCCCCGGGATCCCTCATCTCTTCAGCCACAGGATGAGAATGTTTATCAGCTTTGCACAGACATCTATAGTCTCTGCTAGTGCGCTTAAGTAGCTTTCCTGTATTCATTCATCACTCGTCATGATTAGGCTTTCTTCTAAATGCAATGTTGTGAAGAAATGAAAATCTGCTCATTGTTCCTGTTAACGTTATTATCATTCTAAGTGAGGAATGCTGTTGATCTCAATTAATTCGTTGACCATAAGCCACACATAGAAAATATCATCATTCAGCAGCCCACATTGCTTTAATCTTGTGTGGTACAATCATCATCTATCAGAATGTATTCCATTCTCGTGCTAGTGAGTAGTTGCTTTTTTTATTACCTTGCAAAGTGCAAAGCATGGTGGGTAAGTATCTAATATGTGAGTTTAGTAGCCTTACTATTATCTAAGACAGCAGATTTGTCAGCTGCGTGGGAAAGGCAGCTTACACTAATGTGTTTGGAAGTGCAGGGATCTCATAATCATCTCTGTTATTTGCTGTGAGTCTGACCAGCCAACTACTGAGTGACCTTCCTTCACCTTCCCCATTAAAACTCAAAGACAGTGGTGTTAGCCTCGGTGAGGAGACTGAATAAACTCCCACTCACTCTTAAAATCCAGGTTCTCTCGACAGTGTTGAAGGACTGAATGAGGAAGCCCAAGTGATGAGGTTTAGAAGGTCATTGTCAAACGGTTTGGCTGCTTCCTTTGCAAACGTTTTTCCAACAAAAGAAGCACTAAAGTATTTTTGAGCAGTTTTAGTTTTTAATATCATAGTTTGTAGAATATATGACCTGAAAGTTTCATGTTTGATAAAGGTTTTGCCACGTTTCTCATTACACGGCAAACACAAAAATGTGCAAGTGGCAAATGCTTGTAAAACCTACTCGGGCGTTCTGTTTACAGCCAGAGTCATGAACAGGTCCTGAATTATTCAGTCTGTCATAGCTGTGAGTTCAGATTCTGTTCAAAGGTCCCATTTTACTCACATTTCTGCCTTCTGTGAATTTGTTTTTCATTGCCCCATGTCTCAAGATACTGTAAGTTGTGCATCGTTATTTATTTATATCAACTATGTGGAATTTCTACCATGCAGAGAGTTAGCAGGAGGCCCAGTTCTTTCCAGAAACACCTGTAGCATAAACTAATCTAAACCAGTTTGAATAGAATTTGGATGGAAGTATTCATCCATTCATCCATTTACTTCTGCTTCAACGTCGTGGGTGGGTGGACTCTATCTCCGTTGCATTAGGGCAAGAGATGGAGTACATCCTGGACAGATTGTCAGTCTGTCGAATGGCTAACATAAAGAGACAGACCAACATTCACAACTATGGCCAATTTAAAATCAGCAATTAACCTAAACCTACTAAATGCATGTTTTCGGACTGTGGGAGAAGCCAAGGTACCCAGAGAGAACCGACCCAGACACGGGGAGAACATCCAAACACCCCACAGAAAGGCCCTGGTGGTGGATTCAAACCCAGGACCTTCTTGCTCAAGACAACAGTGCTAACAATTGTGCCACCGTGCTTCACTGGTTGAAATGTATAAAACGGCCCTAACACTATGTTTCTTAATTGTTTTGAAATAACCAAGCATTTAGCAAACGCAGATCCTCTTAGAATTTCTCATGGCAGTGCATTTGATTTTCACCTTTTCTTACACATTGTGGCTATGCTATAACATTGTTCTCAGAAATCCCAGCAGATGATGGTTAATCAGGCAAAATCTGCAACTGGGAGGAAGCATTATGAGAAAATGACAAAGGCTGCAATCAGGTTTGCTGTAGAGTGCTTAGAGATGGATAATTATGGAGTATATAACAAATTCTGTCATTTTCCAACAGAGAGAGAGGAATGCACAACTTCAGGACCCAGATTCAGCATTTATTGTGTTAATGTTGCATGCTTTTGAAAATGTAAAACAGTGCTCTCTGCTGCAGGATAAAACATGGATGGAGCCACAATGCGGGCCTCCAAGTGATACACATTATAGATGTCACTTCTGTGTGCTGCTCTCTAAGCCCCGCTGACAGGAGGTGGTGTTGGTGTGTGTGTCTGTCTGGGAGGAGTTAATGATGGCGATGACACATGTCACAAATCCTCTGTGGGAGTTTTAGGGGGTGTTTGAGGTGACGATACAACCTCCATCCATGTTTAATTGAGTGAAGGAGGAAAAGGGTAAAGGAGTTTTGGTTCCAACCTGGTTCAATGGGGCCTTTCTGTTTGGATATTGTGTTTTTCCCTGGGCATGCTTGGGTTCTCTCCAGGTGCACTGACTTCCTCTCACAGTCCAAAGACCTCCATGTTTGGTTAATGTGTGGGTAGGTGTGAATATGAGTGTGAACGGTTGTCTCTCTCTCTCTGTTAGCCTGTGATACACTGGTGACTTGTGCAGGGTGTACGCCACCTTTCACGTTATGTCAGCTGGGATAGGCTCCAGCCTCCCTGTGACCTTGAATTTTATTAGCAATTAAGAGGGATATTCATCTGTATGCGTGTATAAAAACATACATTTATCGTATATCGATACACATAAATAAAAATTTAAAGAAATGAAAGCTATATTGTCAGGGTAGATTACATCTGGGTCATCACAGAAAGGCCTACATTGTATTAAGACTGGGGGATAAAAAAGGGGGCTCATTTGCACTATCGCTGGTGTTGTGGTGTTGACCTTGAGAAACCCAGACTGCGGTACTTTTTTTTCTTTTTAAAGGAGTAAAAGAAAAGAAAGGGATCAGAGTAATTGTGCTGTCTTTGTACTTTTGTCAAGTCGTGTGGAACAACTAAAAGTAACGTGTGTGCAGGCTTGATAGCTGTTTCCTCAGAGGAAATGTATATTTAGGACATACTGCAATGCATATTGCATCAATTTGGAAGCCTTCCCTTGTTTTCAGCTGCTGGCAGACACAGGCTTGACTGAGTTTCATGATGATGATCCCTTCATGACAAGTCTATAAAACTTTCATGATCCACAGTGAGGTGGCGTGCCTAAGACAAAGAGATAAAGGGTTAAAAGAAATCCAGAAGGATCACAGCAGCACAGATAAGGAGTGTTCTTTACCATCCATCATCTCTTAGCGGCACTCACAAGTGGTGGGAGAAAACAACTCCTTTGACAAACCACAAGGCCGATGTTTACTGTGATTTCCATAAAAACTAAAGCAGAATGAATGATTCAGACTACTGTGACAAAGTCGGCAACATCTGCTGCACTCTGGGCTTCCAAGGATTTGTGCTCTCACTGCTGCATAGCCTTCTGCTCATCCATACACCAATCTTTATTTTATTCTACCCTATTTTCTCATTTGCTCTCCGTGCATCCCGCTCTCAACGCTTTCTGATCACACTCGTCTTGTGTAGCACACCTCGGGTTTGCTATTATATCAGCCAGCTCCATAGTCTGTGTTCAACAAGTTAGCCTCAATTTTCTTGCAGATGAAGGGTTTGTACTCTGAAGTGTTGTTTTCAGTTAGGAAAGTAGCCTCCCAGTGTGAGAGGGCCAAAATTGCCTAGTGTTTGACACCCCTGTAGAGCTTCACGTCATTTCCTGCCAGAACTAATGGTATGAAATATATGTAGGCATGAACATGAAAAAGACAGCTTTCAGCTTAGAAAAATGAAGCCAGTGCAGAAGTGCCTTGAACTTGCATTCTTTCTTGAGGCCGCCAAATGGCAATCGCTTTAGATACAAAAAGGTTTCCATTCCAATAAAAGTTTATGAGAAAGTTGCTTTCTGTTTTGACCTCTGTAAAAACTTTCCTGGTGTTTTTATGGGCTTAAGGAGGCTTATCTGTGGTTGGATTGTTGTTGTCAGCCAATAAGCAAGCAGTTTTTCAGACACCACTTGACAGCAATGGGGAAATTGCTATTCTCAGTGCTTTAAAACAGTACTTCAGAAATGGGTGCCCCTCCCTGAGCCTGGTTCTGCCTGAAAATTCTTCCGGTTAGGAGGGAGTTTTTCTTTCCCACTGTCTCCAAGTATTTGCTCAGAGAGGCTAGTCTGCTTGTTGGGGTTTTCTCTGCATTATTGTAGGAAATTTACCTTATAATATAAAGTACTGTGAGGTGATTTAGAATCCATTGGGCACTAAATGAACAAAATTGAATTGAACTCACAATTTTATCTTTTAAAATAACTAAAGATGGATGGATGATCACATTTCACCTTTAGTCATAAGTAAACAAAAACTGATTTACGTTTAGTCTTTAGGGTTTTATCAGAAAAATCATATTAAACCAATATTTTGTGGAGAGGCATCCAGTTTCTGACCTTACTTGATCTGTGGGTTGTTATCAGCATGTAGTGAATTTCCTCCTGCTTCCCTGGCAAGATCAACCAGTATTTGATTCACCATGAATAGAGCAATTTGGAAAAATGTCACATTGCAGTTTGACAGAAAGCACGATAGAAGATAAAAGCACTTCCAAAGGTAACAGCCATGGACCTCATTAAATGTTCAAGCTGGCCACTTCTCTTATCAGTTTTCTCCCTTGGAGTGAAACCCTAAGGCTCAAATGGCAATTCAGTTCATGCTTTAAGCTGACTGTGTGCGCAACAACCAGCTCTGAAGTGGTGCACTTTTACCCTTTCTTCTTAAACCTGCCTGTTCTGTTTGAACAAACATACACTCAACAAAAATATAAACGCAACACCTTTGTTACTGCTCCCATTCCCCATGGGATGGACGTAGAGACCTAAAATTCATTCCAGATACACAATATAACCATCCCTCCCAAACAGTGGTCACAAATCAGTCCAAATGTGTGGTAGTGGGAACATCTGCCATATTGAGATAATCCATCCCACCTCACAGGTGTGCCACATCAGGATGCTGATCTGACATCATGAGTAGTGCACAGGTGTACCTCAGACTGCCCACAACAAAAGGCCACCCTGGAATGTGCAGTTTTTTGCGCTATTGGGGGTCTGGGGACCCAGAACCGGTCAGTATCTGGTGTGACCACCATGTAAGGTGTGTAAAGTAAAGTGTAAAGTGTGTGTGTTAGTCCCCATAGGGAAATAGTTCCTCTGCATTTAACCCATTCACCCAGTGAAGCAGTGGGCAGCCACCAGTGCAGCGCCCGGGGAGCAGTGTGTAGGGACGGTACCTTGCTCAGGGGTACCTCAGGGTAGCCGTTCAGTGGAGTCGAACCTCCGACCTTCCGATCATGGGGCCACCACTCTACCTAATGAGCTATCCCTGCCCCCTATTTGCCTCATGCAGTGCAACACATCGTCGCATGGAGTCTATCAGATTGTCAATTGTGGCCTGTGGAATGTTGGTCCACTCCACTTCAATGGCTGTGCGAGGTTGTTGGATATTCGTGGGAACTGGTACACGCTGTCGTATACGCCGGTCAAGCACATCCCGAACATGCTCAATGGGTGACATGTCCGGTGAGTATGCTGGCCATGCAAGAACTGGGACATTCTCAGCTGCCATCTGCCCTGAACAATGTGAACCATGATTCATCCGTGAAGCGCACACCTCTCCAACGTGCCAGACGCCATCGAATGTGAGCATTTGCCCACACAAGTCTGTTACGGCGACGAGCTGGAGTCAGGTCAAGACCCCGATGAGGACGACAGGCATGCAGTTGAGCGTCCCTGAGACGGTTTCTGACAGTTTGTGCAGAAATTGTTTGGTTGTGCAAACCAATTGTTCCAGCAGCTGTCTGGGTGGCTGGTCTCAGACGATCTTGGAGGTGAACCTGCTGGATGTGGAGGTCCTGGGCTGGTGTGGTTACACGAGGTCTGCGGTTGTGAGGCTGGTTGGATGTGCTGCCATATTCTCTGAAACGCCTGTGGAGACGGCTTATGGTTGAGAAATGAACATTCAATGCACGGGCGACAGATCTGGTTGACATTCCTGCTGTCAGCATGCCAATTGCACGCTCCCTCATTGCTTGTGGCATCTGTGGCATTTTGCTGTGAGACAAAACTGCACATTCCAGGGTGGCCTTTTGTTGTGGGCAGTCTGAGGTACACCTGTGCACTACTCATGATGTCAGATCAGCATCCTGATGTGGCACACCTGTGAGGTGGGATGGATTATCTCAATATAGCAGATGTGCCCACTACCACACATTTGGACTGATTTGTGACCACTGTTTGGGAGGGATGGTTATATTGTGTATCTGGAATGAATTTTAGGTCTCTACGTCCATCCCATGGGGAATGGGAGCAGTAACAAAGGTGTTGCGTTTATATTTTTGTTGAGTGTATATCTATGAAGAGAACCAAATGAAGGTCATTAGGATTGATAATGTAAACCTTGGATGTAAGCACAACATCAGTTCTAATTACACTCTGTTTTATATTTAGCTGTTTCTTTACAAGTTCACAGTTTAATTATCACACGATGTATCTTAATCCTTTAAAAGCTAAAAGATACAAAAAAAGTTAGGTACACTTTAGAGTACTTAGAGTACTGTCTGTGTGGTCAACATGAATTAGTTAACAGAAGTGCTGCCGTCCCATATGTTTGCATTTTAGAAAAGCCTGGATATTGAAAAAAGATGCACCATTTTGTTGTTTCGTTTTTTTCATTCATGCCAGATATGAACAAATATGAATAAATTATAGCACTTGTTATTTATCCAGTGGTTATGCAATACATTGCATGTTTGCCTGTTCAGCGCATATTCCTTATTCTATGTAGTGAATGTGTGAATGCATCATGTCAAGATGTTATTGCCTAATTGTCTGTGAATATCATTTTCTATAGGAATGACTTAAAGTTCATTGAACAAGGATTTTGTTCACTGTAAGACTGCTCAATGAATGCTCCATTTACAGCCATATTTTTAGCCCCAGGGCATCATTAGTGCATTGTGGAAAAATGCAGCAATCACACATGGTATGGAGATGGTTATCCCAGTGAGACGGTTCACAAGTTGTTTGCTCAATTCTATAAAATCAGCTTTGTTGGATTTTATTCTTTCTTCTTTTTCTTCTCGAGGAATAGGCGGACTGGCTTAAAACGTCATTGAAATTGTAAACTGGAGAAGTTTAAGACATCTTGAACCAGTTACTTTTACCCATGACCAGGGTGGCTGTGGCTCAACACTTAGAGCCAGTTGCCTGGTAAGTTGGTTTGCGGATAAAAACCACAAACCACCAACTTAAATGGAGCACTAAACATTAAATTGCTCTTAGTGTGAATGCTTTTTTTTCTTTTCTTTTTTTTTAAATACAAAAAAGTGCTTGGATGAATGACACTTGTAGTAATACTTTCAGTGCTCAAGCAAAGTAGAAAAACACCATTCAAAACTCCCTCAATGACGTTTATATTCCAAAAGATACAAAAACACTGGAATGAATCTTTGCTTATGGAGTTATATGGATTATTTTTAAAGCACTAGCTCTGTTGGTCTTACAGAGAAAATCAAAATGTGATATATACACTTGGCCTCATATTTTTATCTTCTCTTGCTGAGTCTTACATTTGCAAATCAAGACATGCATCTTGAGCTTTTTTGACAGCAACCAAAAAAGGAAAAGTATTTGCATTTTTTTTTTTTAAACAGCCACCGTTTGTGCTGCGATGAGACGTGGATTCACTACATAATGAGAAAGCTGTTTCAGTTCAACTTTAACTGCTGTTATCACAGGGTACATGTTCTGCACATGGTTATTTCTATACACGGCTCATGTCACTAATGTCATGTCACTGTCAGAGGTAGGACAGGACAGGATCAGTAAATGTCTCAAGCGAAAAGCTTTTATACCTTTTTAACATTTCCTGAAATGTTTATCATTGTAAATACTTTTTACACACATTCAAGTATGTGATACGTTCAAGTTGCCTGATTCGCGAGAGAGACACGTGCTTCAAATGACTACAGGTGTGGATCACAGACAAAATAGACGAGATGGGATCACAGCCTCAACACTTGTCAACATGTTAATATTCCACCTATGTACTTCTTGCATTTTCAGATGTGGTCTTCATTGTCTTCATTGCCTTGAACACACGATATAGCCTGTGTTATAAGTTAATCAGAAATGTATGCATAATGCTATAGTTCAATTGGATTAGTCCAAATTAAATCAGCGCTAAAGCAATCGTATGAAAATTGCAGCCTGCGATCCTTTTTCAGAGCATAAACCGAGTGCCATTGTTTGAAGAAACAGATGGGTCCCCTTTGATTTGACCTCTCCAAGCCACAGAAGGAAATAGCATGTAATGTTCGTGCACTGCTGCACACACTCTGCTGTCCTGGAGAGTATCTGAGGCAATTGCTCCGTTCGGCCCTAATTATCCAACAATGCTAAATGGATTTGTCAGTCTCTATAGCACCTAACAATCAGCCAGTGTAGAAATGTACATTTAGAGTAATGTGAGAGGCACATTACTGTGTATAATTCACATTGCCCCAGGCATGTGAGCCACACTGAAATGGCCCTTTATATCCGACAAAATGGCAAACAGCTTTGCTGCTGTTCCTACTGTATGTCGCTGTTTCGGTAATGCATTTGTAATTCTCCTTCGCTGCCTTTGTCTTCATTTTAAAGACATAATTGTAAGTAGTCTGTCCTTGTTATTTATTCATCACATATTCCTGTGTTTCCACATGCTTGTTTGGATTCTTGCTCTTCGCACCGCTCCGTCGTTCTCATAAAGGATTTTTTTGTGTTGTTGTTTTTTTCCCAACCATGTTACCTCTGTTGTTGTTTTCATTTCTCAGACATGTCGACACACTTTCTGATTAGATGGCAATCACAATATGAAGCACTGTCACTTGACAGCAGAAAGGAAGCTGTGATTCTTTTAATCAAGCAGAAGGCTTGAGAAAGCAGGGTGGTGGATACAGGCGGTGGTGTGTGTTTGAAATGCGTTCCTCTTTGATCCCGTTATGTTCCGGTGCTCTGACTCACTTGGAGGTCGACGGGGGACAGATGACAGTTTCATGACCCAGTAAAGACTCGTGGTATCATCGTGTGGGTAGAATATAGATGGGAGGGAACAGTCAGTGTTTGGCAGTGGTGGGACAGATAATGTCATTATTTTAAATAGCAACCTACTTAAAATTGCGATGGTAACATTGCATCTTGTGGCTGGAAAGATTCTACTCTTTAGTTTTATTTCCAATGAAATATGGCCAAAACAGTTTTGTCCACATTGGTTTAGTAGATATTTAAGAACCATCCTGTCTACGAATGATTACATTCTGTTTATTATATTACACAGAATATGAGTTTTAACTTCTTTTTTTTTTGCATTAATCATACTTAGAGTGCACTCTGTCCTGCTGTAACCCTTCACCTAATCTGATTCTGTCAGCATGCATATGACATCTGAGATTTGAACAGATGAGATTTGAGTGCATCAATAGCGTGCTCGCTCTTTTCAGGGTTTTCATCTAGTTCTATTAAGTTTGGGAATTCTCTCGCAGAGGGGAGAAGGAGAGTGAACCTGATTGATTTGCAGGTTTCTTTGGCGGCTGGTGAGAGACGAAGAAAGGCTTCTAAGTGCAAGGGATTGACAGAAGCAAGAGTCATGGGCTTTGAAAGTAGCAGCTTGCATTAAATTCAGTCAACGGGAGGCTGTTGCGAGGGGTGTTATCTGGAAACAATGAAGCTAGTTTAAATGAAGCTCTAGCCTGAGCGGGGGAACCTCCTGTGATCAATAATGTGCCCGGTTGGTCCGGACACATCATGCCTTTCTCTTTAAATCTGGCAGACGAGAGATTTATACAGAAAGGAGCCATATCCCCTCACTGCTGGTCGGTGATTGATCCTGAGATGTAGCATCAAAGTCTGAAAGGCCATTCTATTATGGTAAACACACGCGCCTAGATTGTAGAGGCCTAACCCAGTTTAGGAAAAGACACGAGAGAAACCAGGATTAGTGCTCAGGAGGAGTCATAGTTATATTACATTTATCTATGGCAAACCAAAAAAAGCCATAACAATTGGCTGCAAACAGAGTGAGCTGTGATGGTTTTAAATTAAGTTTAGACTTCCTCTGTACATTCTGCTGAGGCTTCCAGGATGTTTGCGGCTGGGGCAAAAGATGTGCACATGCACACAAGCTTGAGATCACACATTTGTCTCATAACGCCTTTACAAAGGTTATGTAACCACTCTTCCAGCAGTGGCAAGTTTACATATATTAGGCAAGTACAACTGCCCACACAGTGAAATTTTAGATTGAATTTATGGAAAGTTCATCTGTCCCTCCAGCATCCTTTCCATCTCTGCCGGTCTGACAGCCTGGATCAGCGGGTAGCTTGTCTCTCACATCTTGCTGCTATTCCCTAGATATTTTTTCTCTCCCTCACTTACTCTCTGGTGTGGTAGACTAACACGCAAATATTAAGCAGTTATCAAAGAGTAAATGCTGTAGCCTGTTAGCCTGATAATCTTAATGTTTAGCATTTTCCACAGCATGTTCCTGCACACAGTTTATAAAAAATTCCTTACCCTGGCTTGTTTCTGTACACTGAAACACTATAGGGCTTTGACATTTGAAACAGATAAAGGAAGTGTTGAGTTTGTATGAACAGTGGCAATGCACTAATGAAATAACAGGGTGGGAGTAGATCACTGTTGGAAGACAAACCTTTGCTTGAATCAAGGATAGACATGAAGGATGTCTGCATTGCTGCATTCATCTTTCCCTGGACTCTTACTAGTCTGCCATTTCATGCGCCCCAAAAATTTCTCCACAGCATAATGCTGTCACCACCATGCTTCACTATAGGGATGGTATTGACCAGGTGATGAGCAGCACCGGGTTTCTTCCTGAAATGATATTTGGCATTCAGGCCAAAGAATTCATTCTTTGTTTCATTAGACCAGAGAATTTTGTTTCTCATGGTCTGAGAGTCCTTCAGGTGCCTTTTGACGAACTTCGGATTGGCTGTCACATGCTTTTTACTTAGGAGTGGATTCTATCTGGCCACTCTACCGTACCCAATTGGTGGAGTGCTGCAGAAATGGTTGTTCTTCTGGAAGGTTATCCTCTCTTTACAGAGCAACACTGGTGTCATTGTGACCATGTGGTTCCTTGTCATGTGCCTGATTAAGGCCCTTCTACCCCAATTGTTTGGGGTAGAAGGGCTTTAGTCGGCTCTAGGGAGAGTCCTTCTGGTTCCTAAGTTCTTCCATTTATGGATGATGGAGGCCGCTGTGCTCACTGGGACCTTCCCAAATCCATGCCTCGATACAATCTTGTCTCGGAGGACAGACAGTTCCTTGGATTTTATGGCTTGGTGTGTACACTGATATGCACTGTCAACTGTAGGGCTATATATAAACAAATGTTTGCCTTTCCAAGTCATGCCCAGTCAACTGAATTCACTATAGCTGGACTCTAGTCACATGCAGAACCATCTGACCGGTGATCAGTAGAAACAGGATGCACCTGAGCTCAATTTTGTTTCCCATGGCAAAGGCTGTGTATATGTTTAATTTTTTGTCATTATTCATATTATTTCTCATATATTATGTAATTATGGGGTATTGTATATAGGATTTTTAGTTGACAAATTAATTCAAACCCATTACGGAATAAGGCTGTGATGATTTCTGTGATGATCAGTTGCCCAGTTTTGTTTGACTAACCCAAGTGATCACAGCTACAGTACAAAAAAGGGAAAAGAAAGCTGTAGCTCTGTCCTGAACCACTTGTTTTCTTTTACTAAACACACTGAGAAACAGAAAAAGAAAGAAAGGAAAGGGAGGGGGAGTGGGTCCCTCAAGAGTTTTACTCTTATCCTCTGATGCTTCACCCTTATTACCTCCTTTCTTCCACCTCCCACAACCAGAGGCTGAAACCGTTGTTTTGCTCCAGGTTTTTGTTGTACAACACTCGAGGGTGAAGTGTTCATATCCGAGCAGTCTTGTGTATTCTCATAATATCTGACCTGGGGCTTTCTTTGTGGGAGACCATGTTACAACTCATAGGGAAAAAAAGAATTTAGCTGTGTTACTTTTTCATGCCAGGAGGTAAAAAGATTTAGCTGTGGAGCTCTACTGCTACTTTCAGGTTTTATTATTTTCTTATTGTCTACAGCTCATATCCTCCTGCAGTGTAGAGCGTGGTCACTTATACACACTAATATATGCGGACTAACACAAAGCCAGGCGTTGAAATTTCTTATTTCTATTTGTGAGCCCGTGCTGCTGTCAAGGCACAGACACTTTTCCTCTACCAGCTGCTTTCCTGAATCCACCGCTTACATCGCTCACTGTGCTATGCTACATACACACATAATTGCACACACAGTAAACACTGATAAATGCAGTCTTCCTTGGGTGTACCGTGATATTTGCTTTTGCAGCAGGAGCTGCAGCACATCTGAAAGCCTTCTCACCAGTCCTGCCTCCTCCACTGCTCCTGTGCTCCTCAGTGGCTATATGAGATATTTATAAGCGTTTTGATAGTTGTCTTCCACTCTCTGTCATCTGAGGTGAATGCTGTCATGTTGGATTACTCTATAAACTATGCTGCTGTTCTCCTACTATTCACTGAAGGTACCAGCACACTGGAACATTTCTGTTTAGACCCACATAGGGTTTGTTTTGAATTATTAATTGTATTCATGTCATTAACCAGCTCACATAGCTTCCCTAGAACAGGACCCCTAGCTTGACTTGGAATGGAAACAGCAAGGCACTGATTAGATTCTCAGCATACGAAGCTCCAACCTTCTGCCGTATTTTTATGGCACCTTTCAAAACACAGCCTAACACAACGTCATTGTGTCTGCCCTTGTCCTTCTCCTTTTTTTTGTCTGAAAGAACATTATTCAGAATATGTAATATATGCAGGCCCATTCATCAAGCTCAGAGATTTACATAAGGGTCTTAATTCATCCTCTCAAAGATCAGCTTCAGACATCTTATCTGCAGCCTTATATAGCATCCCCGCTTACAATGCTGCATAGCTGTATCCATAGCAACCTGAGTTGCAACAGTATCCAAGTTTACATTGTTGCTGTGTTTCAGTGTCTGTTAACACTTACATTTTTAGTAATTTGGTGCTTGCCTTTGTGCAAACTTTAGCATCTGTGGTCAAACTGATCTGGAACCACAGTTTATGAAGTAGAGGCAGACATTACAATAAGATTGCAAAGGTCTGTGGAGACCAACTACTACACACTTTGCCAGTGAAATACACTTTCATTTTTTGATGGTTGAAAATTAGCAGATGCTGACCCTCTAAGGAAAAAACACTAGATGAGGCAGGAGGTTAATTAACCCTGCAATTTTCCAAGAAATTGTT
Organism: Rhamphochromis sp. 'chilingali'; assembly: GCF_963969265.1. Lineage (NCBI taxonomy): Eukaryota > Metazoa > Chordata > Actinopteri > Cichliformes > Cichlidae > Rhamphochromis > Rhamphochromis sp. 'chilingali'. The sequence goes on from NC_137933.1 coordinate 9,195,922, forward strand.
GGCTGGAAATTGAATGAGTGGTTAAGGCAAAATATACAGTAAAGTGGTAAAACTGCTAGAGAAAGGGAAGAACATTTAAAAACAACTGTTTGTTTCAGATGGTTTTGTACTTTTTTCACCTCTAGCTCACATTTATGGTCCTAGTTTCAGTTGTAAAAAGTAAACACATTTTCATATTTTCAGTGACTTGTTTAGATAGTAAGTATCCACACGCTTTTTGATGTAGTTCTTGACTGCCATTACCATCACACTGAGACTGGAAGAGAGCAAATTTAGTCTGAAGTTTTGGCATGCCATACCATGCCAAAAACCTGGCTGATTTCAGCTTATCATTCAGTTCAATATCCCCCATGAAACTGATTGGCAAACATAGCACTCTGGGCTTGAGTACTACACTCTGCATTTGGAAATTGGGCTTTGTCACACACATACCCTTTCAGTTCAGATTGGCAGTCACATCTCCTCCACTCTAGTGCTCAGCACTTGAGTTCCCCAGGGTTGTGTGCTCAGCCCCCTCCTTTTCACCCTGTACATCAATGACTGCATTGTCATATGCAGAGGAGACTCTATTGTGAGTTTTGCAGATGACTCCGCTGTCACTGGCAGGGTTATGATGATGGGCACTCATAATGAACAACTAGGTCAACCTGCTGCTAAACATCGAAAAAACACTAAGAAGTTGGTGAAAAAACTGTGTGTGTTTACATAAGTTGACCTAAGGTGGAGAAGGTTTAAGGTTTCTGTTAATAATTTTGATGGAGAACCAGTCATGGTCATCATATCTCCCCACCACGGCAAAGAAAGCTGAGAAAAGGAAACTTAGGACGTATCGTCTTACAAGCCCAAAGGACAGCAAATTATAAAACCAACCCCGGCCTCAGCCTCTTCTCCCTAATGACATCTCAAAAGCAATGTATCCCCTTCCATATCACCAGATTTGAAAGTAGTTTCCTCCATTAGGAGATTACTGACTTCAACGCCCTCACTTCATCACAAATAATAGCTTTATTTTTAATTAGTTATTTAATAACTGATTTTTTTCTTGGTTTTTTGTCAGTATCCTAGATGGACTACATGTGATCTTTCACTATACAGCATTGGATTGAAAGGAATATTCACTCTTGCAAAACTTAAGTTTGAAGTTCTTAATGGGAACAGGTGATTGTGCAGTCCATTAATGCAGCCGCTCACATACAAACCCAGCCACGTGTATTAAGCTTGCTGTTATTATCCCCTGTTCTGTCTCTCAGACACACACACACACACACACACACACACACACACACACACACACACACACACACACACACACACACACACACACACACACACACACACACACACACTTCTGCATATACACCCCGTTGGAGCACATACAAAATGGGTTTTGCCCGTGACAATAAGAGATGAATGGAGAAGTGCTCAAAGTAAATGAGGTGATTTCCATGATGAAATAGAGCGATAAAAAGACAGAGGACAGATCACTGTTCCTCTCCCCATCTCTTCTCCGCTTTGTTGGCCACCCATTCATCATGACATCACAGTGATGGAGACCACACACACACACATGGAGTGTGAATGGACTGCTGAACTGAAATCATCCAGGGAAAAGCAGGTTGAGGTTTAATGCTGAAATCTGCCTGATACTGAATCCCACCCTCGGATGACCTTGAAATGGAGAAGGTGATGTCTCTGTCGAGTGTTCAGCAACAACTCTTTGTACCAAGTATGGATAAGAGTGGGCTCTGAGCTCCTCAGGATTGAAATAAGTCTGCCAGGAATTATTTCTTGGACAAGGGCAGGTGCAAGGGCAATGGCAGGAGCACTAATGTGAATTTACAGTACCCATATAAAAGTATTTTGCCCTTCTGTGTGAAAGGCAGAAGACCTTTCTGTGAGTGGGTTGATCACTATGAACAACACTTAGGTTATCTTTATGACTGCTGGCCATAAATACTGCCTCACAAAAATTGTACCAGATTGTTAAAAAACCACTGCAGCCGATAGAGCTCAGAAGATGACTCGCTGTTTTCTTGTTTAGTTTTGCTTTCACCGTTGAGCCATACAACTATCACACCAAATCTGTCATCTGTAAACGAATTATGTATTTTTTCAAATGCAAAGATTTGCTTATTTTTATTTTATAAATAATATTCCCTTCTGATGGTGGTGACGTTTAATCTTTTAACTGTCTTCATGTCTTCATAAGACTCAAATTTGCTGCTCTTATTTAAATGCTCATATCACCCATTAGTTAATTGAATAACTGTCAGAAAAATCATCCATTTGAATAAAATGGATTGATAATTTGGTTTAACCATCAGGGATGACTCAATCATTCTGGCTCCCTGCTTGATTTGCTTTTTTAAATTTTATATTATGTTTTTGTTTGTTTGCTTTATGCCATTGGGAATGGAACCACTTTGTGCCACTGATCAGACAAAAGAAGCAATTTCAAAACACAGTCTTGCAGTCTGTGGACTCATGGTGCAGATCAATTCAATAAGTTATTCAGTTGATTGAAAAAAATGATACTGATAGCTAAAGTTACAACAAAATTATTAAAATGATTAAAACTGATGAAAACCTTACTTTTATTGTCTCCAGGAGGTTACCCATATTGATTCAGATTAGCTTCCATCCTGTGTTCTTGAATAAATGCAGTGCTAATTCGTGGTAAGTGTACATTAGGTAAATAAAGTCTTGCCTATGATAACATGTGTAGGCTCATTTTCTGTTGTGAACCTCAAAAAAGGATTCTTTGTCCTAATAAATATGAACCAATCACTTTGAGTAAAGCAACTAACATATAGAAAATCAAAGTGTATTTATTCAGATAATTGATCATTAAGGAAAACATGGTTGGTATGAATTGAATGTATACAAATAAAGCACATTTCATTTGACAAGATTCCTGGAAATGTAACATTTCAGTGTAAAATTTCATTGGATTACATGTAATCATTTTAATTAAAATCAACATTTTGGGCAGAAATATTTTTTGAGTCTATGCGTCCTGGTCAGGCCGTCATAAAAGATGACTGCCTATGCATGCAGCTTCTATTAGGGGGTACCATGTTGCTCCAAACTGAGATTCACTCACCTGCAGTAGCAACAGGGTTATTAGAATAATATTGCCATTATCATTAGTGTTCTGTTTTATGTATCTAAAACTTGGATTCTAGATTTCGGTGACTAGAGCTCTTTGCTGGATAAGTTTCCAGTCTTGTTTTGTTTTGTTAGAGCATAAATCAGAGGTTAATTGTGTATCCACGCCACTGGACCCCCTCTACCCCCACCGCAGTCAGCTTGAAAAGGTCCTTATTACTACTGTTGAATAGAAGAGGCCACTGCATCCTTTTGTCAGTGAAGGCAGCTGTTTACCCCTGTTGCCAGGAAACAATTTTGGCACCCAGATTAATGCATTCAGGAAAAAGACAGAACAATGTACGACCAGGCTGCTCCACATGATTACAACTGAAGGGAGCACAGCCTCCCATGTGAGCCACAAATAACTCAAACATCAGAGCCCCCATGGACTACCCTACCAGGAAAAACATATTCTTTGCATTAAATATTCATAATTTTAGCCCCTGTAGCCTGGCAAACAATACCTGTGATGATTTGGATTTCCAGTGCTGATACAGCCCTTGATCTGACTGCATATGGACTAAATTGCAGTTCAGCTGGAATCCTCATTTACATAAAATTTCAAAGAGAAAACTCTTTCAGTACAAATTGTCTTCACTGGTGATCCACTTTCGGTAGTATTAGCAATTCTGTATGCTATAAATTGTGGCGTTCAATGCAGATTTGTAATTTTGTGCTGTTTTTACTTTTTCACTGAATGCATCCAAGTAGCAGTACTTAAAAGAGAAAAACTGTGTGAATTATGTGAAAAAAAACCCATGTTACTTATGGCGATACCGGAGACTTTAGTCATTTGCACTGGAAGTCTTTTCTGACAAGCAATACTGGCTGTGATTAGAAGCATCTGGCAGGTTCATGGTGATGGATGTCAAAACGCTATCCCATCCAATCGAGCACAACTTGGGAAGAAGGTGCTTGCGTCATGCAGAAAGTTTTTCATTTAACAGCTTGGGTTTTACCTGAAAGTTATTTGCCCCAAAGGGATCATTAATATGAATATTTAACAACGGAGTGATGCTTTTCTCCTGCTGCGCTGCATGACGAGCAACATATTCAGCCTATAGTGTTACTCCTTTCCTCTGAGAAGATTACTCAGAGTTCTTGGATCAAACTGAATTGAATTGAGACCATCATCATTCAGTTTCAGAAATAAGAAACATGAACTCTGTCAAGTGATGCGGATGTAAACTATTATAAATGATTTCATGTACACAGAGGAGCCAAAATGATGGAAAAATGGCTTTAGAGGGGAGTGTAAGTGGATTGATGATGGAAAAGTGAGAACAAACTGCAACTTAAAAAAAAAAAGTCTGGAGTAACATCTCTTCCACTTTTTCTTTTAACTGCATCTAAATTACTGAAACACATTCTAAGTTGTAGCAGCACATACGGTAATGTGTAAAAGGCTTGAGCCTCTTATTTCTTTATATTTTTCCTCCAAGGAGCTGGACTTTCTTGTAATTCTTTAAAATGGACTTTCAGTTTTTCTTTGGACTTCGGCTGCGTTTTCACTCATTTTCAGTCCAGTCTATGTACCTGACATTTTCATTTTTTTTAAGCAACTGAACACAACCTATGAATCAAATTAAGCACAAAAAGGAACCTAACTCAATGTTGTGTCTACACAATACAGACCAATTTGCAAAGCGCCACTTTATATTTTATATTGAGGCACATTGTTACTAGCAGCCAACCAGAAAAAATTTATTATTCGCAGTTGAAAATATCTTAGCATAGTGTGCTGTTTTCTCAGATTAAAAAATCTGAGGAAACTGGATCAGTGAAGGACAAAAGAAGTGGCTAGTCTTAAAAAAAATATGCTTAAAAGAACAGAAAATAAATCCAGCAAAGACCTGATGCATGATCTTAATGAAGGAAAATGCAGGTAAAGGCTAAGGTATGCCAAATTACACAAAAACTGGACTGAATATCTGTGGCAAAAGGTCTTATGAAGTAAATTTCATGGAAGGATACATCAGTGAGTGCCTGGAGGCTCTTTCGTAGTTTGTCAAACTGATGGAATTATGAATTTTTAAAAAAAGTACCATCAGTGTTTGCACATGTTTTCAAAAATCACTGCACTATGTTCTTAGCAAAATATAAACGGACCCGACTCAAGACTTTTGCGCAGTATAAGGAAATCATTCCAAATGTGATAACGACATATTGATCAGTGGAAAGTGTTAGAGTAAATAAAAATTTGAGCTGTTGCTGTTGTTTTTTGCACTGACAAACTCACACTTGATGCTCAAACTGAAAGTGAAGAGCTTTGTTTACCTAGGTTTTTGAATGTTTCGATGTCAGCCATATTATTTGCCAAAAGAATCCAGAAGGGTGCTTGCTACTTTCCATTTCCTAAGATGCAAAATGAAAGCCTTGTGTTGCATGGTGAAATGAATCTTGCGTGCTGAATCTTGATATTTCAGAGGGACACAAACTCCCCAAATTAATTTGCTAGCAAACAGTAAAAGTCTCACACAAGTTGTAAAGTCTTTTCCATAACTTTCCACATGACTGAGGCGCTTCTGTACTTGCAGCATGTTCAATTATGTCATTTCATGGGAATTGTAGTTCTGTTTTGTTTTTTAACACTGATCATAGTTTAGGAGTCATAATTATAAACACTGTCATATCACAGCAAAAAGATTTGAGGTTTTACACTTCTGATGCGCTTCGGTGTGAAGTTTGCACTCTTCCTGTACCATTGCGTGTAAAAAAGTAAAGAGTGAATTCTGCTTCTGCAGGGCTCTCTCTATGTCCTCCTCTCCTGTCCACACATTGACACAACTTCCTCCCCTTTAATATTGAAAGAGTTGTCACCTCCTATCATTAATCTCTGTCGACCCTCCTGAGCTTTGTGCCCTTGTCAAAAGATCTCACGCATGCGAAGACACACTCTCATGCACCCACGCGCGCACACAGACACACGTGCGCCACTTCACACACTTCCTCAAACCTCCCTTGCACACAGGTAAGGTCCTATAGCATACAACTTCTGGAACATGAAAAATAGATGAGTATGAAATGGCTGACCTAGTGCTCGGCTGAGTGTACCCTCCCTGTGTTACCCTGCCCTGCCCAGAGACAACCTCTCCCGCTGGGGCTGACAAGAGTTCGCTGGTGGGGCTGAGGACAGGGGACAGGAAAGGACAGAATCGAGTAAAAGTACAGAGTTTACAGCTAGAGAGTAAGAAAAATAAAAGCTACAGGACAAAAGCAGGGCAGCACTAACTTTAATATTTCACTATTTCACAACATTGGAAATAATGTTTAATTGCGGGAATATAGCATCTTAATCTCCTGAACTGTCCTAGAGCCTATTTACGTTCTACATTAAATGTTCTGGGTTTTTCTTAAAATCAGGCAGATATTAAAAATTTGACTCTGTATAATTAAATTAATTGATTAATAGTAGCAAAAACTACAGTCTTTATTTACAAAGTGTGTTGGCAATCTTCTCACTGAGGTTGTGTCCTTGTGCATCTCTGGACCACTTCCACCACAGTTAGTATTATGAGAATGACACAATGGACGCATTGTGTTCAATGTCACTGCTCAGATTCGAACTATCCAGATATGCACAAGGGCAGGAAAAGGAGAAAGATAGATCCTTCACATTTAAATTGGGTATGTTTATTTATATATCTATATTTTAATTTCTTTTTGCAGGGAGAGTCACTGCAATTGGTGACCACATTGTGCATAGCTCGAGTGTTTCACAGCAACGTGTTAAAGCCAGGCTGTTGGTCACTTTCATATATCTTTGGATTTGATGGAATGCTCCAAACACATACAACATGGAAAGAATATTCAATCACATGTATGGGCAAGTTTGTACTTCATGATTAGGATGTAAGATTTATTGTAGCAAGGCTGATGAAGTTTATAATGAAAACCTCAACTTCGCTACACCTAAAAACTCTTCAAGGTTAGGCGATTTCAGCTGCACCTAATGCTTGATGCAGTACAGGTAGAGTAATGTCACCTGTCTGGGCAAAAAAAGAGGATATAGTTGTGTTTTTTCTGAGTTTGGCCTCATGTTTTCCTACTGCCACAGTGACGGCAACAGTCCTGCTGTTTCACTTGCACGCAGTAAATGATAGCTGACTGTATAAAGGATGTCGCCACCAATTGAGAGCAAATTTGTTTCCAGACACACACATGCAGCTCGCGTCTCTGCCGCCAACACTGGCATTTAATTGCACTTGATATTTAAGCGCTGGAGCAGATCACATTACAAGTGGCTCTTCCTCCTCCTGTGCTGGCGGCATATTCCATTATACGCTCCTCATTTCCCTAGCTGCCCTTCAGATTGTGTTGAATGTCAGCTGCTCGGGGCATCAGCATTCTGTATCAATTATAAGTTTTGAGTTGGCTACAGTGAATCAGGAGCTGATAGCATCATGGCAGATTGGGTTGGGAAGGAGGGCAAGCTCACAGGTGGGTGAGCGAAGACAGACTGCACTCACCTCCAGATAAACGAGAACAGATACTGTGGACGTGGGGAGAGGCGTTAATGAGAAATATAATGCAGAAAATAGAAGAGGTGGTTACTGTGTACTGAAATAAGTTGTACATTTATTATTCATCTCTACATAGCCTATATCAAGCACGAAATTGGTCCTCATAATTTTTAGCCCATAATTTACCTCTGTAGTAATTGACATCACTGCTAACCATTTTAGATTACAGTCCTGCCCTTCACGCAGAGATTATTGGATTAGTTTCAATAATAACTCAGTCAAATACAGTACAAATACGATTGCAACCTTTTTGCGGCTAGGAATGTTGCACTGAATTTTGTCACAGCCGGCAACCAGTTGTTGTGGCAACCAGTTTTGACTGCAAAACACAGGTCGCCTGGTGGCAGTCGTTTTCCAAGCAAATGCATTCCTGCTCAGAAACCTGCGATCACTGTCCGATACACTGGAGACAATTGCAAGCTAGTTTATAACCACAAACAGATAGCCTAAACATTGCAATCAATCCGAGTCGGTCTGCACCGATGTGCGAAACCTGTCTGCGTGCTTTTCAATAGGGCCCTCGTTTCAAGTTTTAGAAAATGATTCAACAATTCTAAAAGCGTGGTTGGCAGTGGCCTGTGTCATTGGACAGCATATCACCTTGAATCACCAGATTATCACAAAGACACTGCATGTAATTACTAACTGGACTTCATTTGGTTGCAAGCTGAATGAAGTCAGTTGCATCGAAGATGGGAACTGACTGTGAGTGGACAAAGACCTGGTCCCTGTCTTTGAAGCAACCATTTCAGAGGCAACAATTACAAATTCATTGCACACATGGCAATAATTTTGATCATATCACAGTCTTGGCCACTATTTAGTGTGACTGTAACATAAAGTGAGGAAAAATCCAGATGCTGCTGCTAGGCTAAGATTAGCTTTCAGAAGTTAGCTTTTATGAAGAGATTAATGTTTATATATTAGCTTCTGTATTGTGTATGAATATTATTTTTCCCCCTATCAAGCGTAATTCTTATAATATGTTGCAGTTGCTCACAGAGTTGTGTGAGCATCTGCAACATATTATTCACATGCATGGGTCACTAGTGGGTTTCGATGCTCCAACTGCACAGGACTGCTTATGATGCATCTTTTGTTGTACAGTTTTGAAAGCAGGCCGTGCTGCAGCTGGTAGAGCGCATGACAGGCGTGGATGTTGTCAGAAACAGATTTGGTGTCTCCTGTGTGGATGATGTGTTCCTGGAGTTGGTTGTCAGCATCTTGTCTTAAAAGAAGCCCTGCAGTGTACAGAAGGAAAATATCCATTAGATTGAGCTGTCATGAGGACAGGAGCGCCTCTTATTTGTCACATAGTTTAGTTTGTGTTGGTGATCTAGTCACAGCTGTTGCAGTTAAGATGTTTTTTCAAAATGGTAAATTTCTCAAAACTTAACCAGCTCTTAACTTTTTTTCAACAGATGCCAAAAAAATGATCATTTATGGAGAAGTATTAGTTATCTGGTTTAAACATTCAGTAAAACAGAGAGATTGCTGAGAAAATACAAAAATAAAGTAATTACACAACCACTCATAAAGCTTGAGCCATCACCTCTGTATGTATGCATTGATGGTAAATGGCCTGTATTTATATAGCGCTTTACTAGTCCCTAAGGACCCCAAAGCGCTTTACATATCCAGTCATCCACCCATTCACACACACACATTCACACACTGGTGATGGCAAGCTACATTGTAGCCACAGCCACCCTGGGGTGCACTGACAGAGGCGAGGCTGCCGGACACTGGCGCCACCGGGCCCTCTGACCACCACCAGTAGGCAACGGGTGAAGTGTCTTGCCCAAGGACACAACAACCGAGACTGTGCAAGCCGGGGCTCGAACCGGCAACCTTCCGATTACAAGGCGAACTCCCAACTCTTGAGCCACGATCGCCCATTGATGTGCTCAGTCAAAGACATAGATGGTAAAGATGGACGTAATTAGTGTGACGATACCAACTGGTTACTAAAGTCACACTGAGATTAGCATTTCTACCATCATCCTCTTGGTTGTAAAAATACGGATGTGACAAAGAAGGTTGAATCTGACAGCGAAACTTCATGCTCATTGGCTAAAGACTTGTGATTGACAGTTTGACAGCCAATTAGTTTACATTTTCATACCACAGACAATCCTCTATTTTGACAACAAACTCAATAAGGCAGCATTTACAAAGAAGGTCAGACTTCTATAGGATAGTGATCGCTATCTGGTCGCCAGCAGATGGAGAACAGGTTTAAGGCACTTTTGCACTGTCGTTGTTTTTCCAACCCAGAAGCTATGTCTATGGTCAATGTAATGGAGCTTCATTAGCTAATGATCTGTGGCCTGTGTAACCAAGATTTATAAATGCAACCTGTTCTATTACAGCTTATATTGTTTTAATTATTTCTGTTGAAGATTCTTTATGCTTGAACAGTGTTTGTTTTATTTGTTTCTTGAGGTTGCAATTAAATGACTTTAAGAAGAAGAAAGAGGCCAACGTTGCTTCTCAGGAATTAGAGCCACCATGAACATAATGAAATAAGAGACCACACATTAACATTCTGAAGTTGTTTAGATGTATGCACTGTGTTTTCTGTATAAACCAATTTGTTTGATGTCAGCACCAGTTTAAGTGGTGTAGGTAGTGTATTTAACCATGTGATAATCAAATACTGTATATAACAGATCAGCATTTTGGCTGCTAAAATCCAGTGAGCTATAACAAAAACATCCACTTTACAGTTATTTTGAAAGATTAAAAACATTTTTTGTACAAGCCTGGAGTCATGTTTGGTGCTGGTTAGGGTGAAGATGAACATTTTAAGGTTATGGATGTGAACTTGATTCAGATTTGTGGGTCATGTCCTGAACATATAGGCAGTGAAGTTTCAGACGAGTGAAGCGAAACAAAGACTTATTCATGCGCCCTGAGGGACATGCGTGTGTGCTTGGAACGTAAAGTGGTTTATCTGGAGGATTTGACCTCTCCTCCTCTTCCTCTGTCCTCCAGCTGCTCTCTGCTGTCAGGTGGAACCAGAGGGGCTGGCCTTAATTATGGGGAAGAGGTTGAATGTGACACTGATGCAGGACGTGGCAATAGCGTCTCCAAGGCCAGGACCGAACAGGACATGCCTCAGTCCCTGTTGCCACATCCTGAGACAATGAGAGCTATTGCAAACCATCTGCTGCCATTGCCCTCCCAACAGTCCTGGGCACATGGACAAGTAGTCCTGAGTGTGCGTGTGTGTGAAAGCTGCTTCTTCCAACCTCCTCCTCTGCTGCTCTACCGTCACTTTAATATTTCTCCCGCTGGGGCCCACATGCTGACACATCTACCTTTGAGGAAAATGGGGCACAGCGGCAGCGGGGAAAGTAAAAACATTTACAAACTCAATTAAAATTGCAGGAGTCTGTGAAGAATCCTCTGAAAAAAATGCCTCAATTTATAAAATGTATTTGTTGTACTTGGTGGAAGAGGGTGGGGGTTCTATCATGACATGATTGTTGTCTGCTTAATATAGCAACTCAGTGTTCATGCTCTCATTCCCATTTGAGGTCAACTGGCTGAATCTGTATTTCTTTAAATTAAAACTCTTTCTCCAAATAATAAATTAAGATATTAAAACACACTTATTATAAACTCTTATTCCATCCACATCTTGATTCAATTATGTACAATTTCATGCTAAGAACGAAAGAGCCTAATCTTTCAAGCAAAAATATTCACTTTCCCAAGTTTATCCCCCCGAGGTTTTTTTGTGGCTTTGCTGGCATCCTGCAGGCGTGAAGTAAAAATCTTTTATTTTGTGTTGAGCAGCAGCATGGATGGAACGGCATTAAAACAGGCCGTAATTAACCACTTATTAATATGCTCAACTTGCTTGTAAACTGTTGCCTATTTACATATCAAGAACACAAAGAGTTGCAGTAGATTTCATTTGTGTCTGTGATGAATTGTCATCCAGTATTCAGTCGTTCTGTGGCTCTGCTGTGGTATTCGTTAGTGGAATCCCTTGTAAAAGCAAATTTGGCAGATACAGAGAGAACGCTTCATCAGCTAGTCACTACCTCGGTGTGTTTGCAGTTTTGTGACAGACACGTATAAGACAGACAAAATCATCAGACTAATCTTTGTCATTATTGTCAATCAGTTCCAGGGACCTTAAAAAATATTTTGATGAGTTAGCATGAAGTGTTAATACGTCTATATTCAATACAGTGTATTCAAACTCATACAACTTGAAATAACATGATTTAGGGGTTTATTGATGCCTGCATGCAAGCAACACACTCAAGACCCCAAAGTATTATTATATCTATAAAGGTCTCCATACACCAAGAACAAGGTTTGATGTGTGTGACTGTGAATAACAAGCAAGAAGAAAAAAGTATTTTACAAAAAATCATACTAACAAAAAACCAGCAACATCATTATTATTGATCTCTGGCTTTCTTCAACAGTGTGTCGTTTGTCCTGCCTCCCTCCCCCTTCCCTCAACTGGATGTGGCAGATGGCCGCCCCTCCCTGAGCCTTGTTCTTCTGGAGGTTTCTTCCTGCTAAAAGGCAGTTTTTTTTCCCTTCCCACTGTCACCAAGTGCTTACTCATAGGGGGTCATCTGCTGGGGTTTTCTCTCCATCTATGATCTAATATCTCTCTATTTGGGATTTGGTGTGTATAAATAGATTGAATTGAATTAACGTTGATCATAAGGCAGCTAAATTTAAGTTTGTTTGCCTTCTGATTTGTGATCAAGTAGCAGATTTTTTCTGCTGTGCCATGGACTTGCATCACACTGCTGTCGCAGAAAACACTCTTCATGGTGGCTAAAGTAGTCATATTAGCAGGTCTTTCCAGAGTGGATGGAGCAGGTTTAGCCATGTGATCTTGTGAGGCAAACAAAGGTTGGCAGGTAATGGGCGATGCTGGTCCTTGATCTATTGCAGCTAATGGTGTCACACTTGTAACTGTGGCTTTATTTAACCACTCTGGATAAACTGTGCAATGTTAGATAGGTATTTGACTTTTAACTAGTTTAGAAAGAAGGGAAACCTAAACGCTTTTAGGTTTTTTTTCTCAACAGCCATTTAAGCCAATTAAAAAATGTCACAGAACATACCAGTGTCATTTCTAACTTCAGACTGCGAAAGCGTCCTACAGCTTACCCCCAGGTTCCCCCACTGGACAGCCTCTTAATGTGATCAAAGGTACAAATACACCTCAGAAGCAGACCACAGAGTGTGCTGGGGCTTGCAGACTAGTTCAATTATGAACCTGGCACAAGGCAGCAAACATAGCACACACATGGCCCCACTGTGCATGTGCTTTACATACTGACTCATCTACAGGTCAGATCTAATAATCGGATCTGACCTGCAGAGGAGCCAGTGTGTTGTTTATGCTATTATCATATTGTGTAATAAAAAGAAAATTACTTCCTGTATTCACCTGTTGTAACAGTTTTTGTGCCGTCAGTCACCTTGCCGTCAGATAATTATTTGTTAAGAGCGAGACATTTTAAATGAGAGAAAGAAAAAAAAGTATTTCTTTGTGCCCTCCTCTCCCTGTTAATGCCCTACCTGGGTCCCTGGCAAAACTTTGTTAGATCCACCCCTGCACAGTCACCAGCTGTCAGCTACATAAAAAAAAAGGATCCTGGTGTTATTTGTCTCTCAGAAACAGTTCATAACTTCCCTTCAACTCATTCATGTCACCTAAAAGGTAAACCTGTTTCTCCTTCACCTGTTCAGCTCTGATGATTCAGTAAGGACATCTCCTGGTTTCATCTTCATGTTTCCCTCTCACCAGATATACAAACCGATATCATGACCAGCAGCTTTTACAGCTGTGGCTCCAGCAACAATCAGCTGATACTAGAAATTAATATTAAATAAATTCTAACAACAGCTGATCAAGCTTAAACGTGCTGCTGTTGTTTAGCGTGACATCCGCCGGTTTCCTCTTTCTGGTGCAAAGTGGGCGATAAACAAACAAGAGAGAAAAGCCGATCAGCTGATCATTGATCAGGTTCATGATTGAAGTGGAAATGGGGGAGAATGAGAGAAGAAGAGGCAGCTGTGCAGCAAAGACACAGAATGACTCCAGCTTTGTGTCTTTTTCATTGTAGCTGAAGTCCGGGACAAACTGTGCTCCTTTTTACCTCAACACGAAACGCGCAATATTTTCTCTGAATACGAGACGATTCCGTTTTTTACGGGACGGTTGGAAACTCTAATAACTAACCTTATAAATAAAATAAGATAAAACAAGTTCAACATCATAGCACCCGCCCAGCTGTATAGAAACTCCATCATGCTAGCTAGCACACAGTACGAGTTATTGTAACTGACTGTAAAAAGTCAGCATAACGAAAATAAATTCCACCTAAACTTGGTTTATATCTGACCCAGATAGACTGCAGTCATAACTTCTTCCCTGAAGTTCAGTTCACCGCCTTGGGTCTCTGCTCCTCCTGCCTTTCCCTCATCCACCTGCCAGCGTGTTGGACCTGCTGGCCTCCACCACTTGCTAATGTTACTGAATCTGTGGAAGCTCCGCAATAGCCACGACCAAACAACTGAGTTAGTTTTTACACATCTCCCGGCATCTGGCCAATCCACCACCTTTCAGTGTTTATACCGTTACGGGAAAAAAACAAAAGAAAAACCATCGGCCCATAAAAACGAAAAATCACCATCGGCCCACCGGGCCAGTCCAGCTATGGGGACCACTGCTCTAATGAACGCCATTATTATTATCCATTGCAAACATGGTGAGTTACTGGGAGTCAGAGGAGATTCTAGGTTGAAAATTTACAGGGGCTCAGCATGATTGCATTTGATCTAAAATGGACTGTGGAATTCATCAATATCTCATCACGGTAACTTGTGATGTAGTCTGTGATCACTTTTGCAGTAAATTAGTTCTTTTCCTTCTTGCTCAGATTGCCCACACAAGTTCAAACTAACTTGTAAATAACATCAACTAATCACATAAGTAATTTTCTAACACCTACCACCACTTTCATCAAATTAAAAGTGAACTTGAAATTAAAAATAATATGAAAATAAACTTAATTTAATGTCTGCATATACTTGCACCCATGTTATTAAATCAGCCGTGGCTTCATGTATAGCAGCAGCCTCTGGATGAGAATAGCAGTGACGCTAATTAAGCTCTCCCACACTGCATTGTCAAATATTTATACCCCGATATCAGCTCGCCTGTCAAATGATTACTGCCTGTCACTGGTGAAGGCACAACAAGTGCAGTGTTTTATCTTCAGTGTCTCACAGTCTCACAGTGTCTTCCTGTATCTTTTTTCATCTACGTATTTTTTTCTTGTCCAGGTTTTTGTCTATATTTTCACTTGCACTTGTGTGAATGTCTGCTTTTATTCCTGTTTGGATGCGTCATTCTGTCGCTCTGCAACTTCTTTGTCATTTTTCATGAAATGCAGAAACTCTCAACTGAATAGTATAGAATATCCCTTTATTGTCATTGTACATGTACAACGAAATAGTGAGTGCTCCACACCAGCTGTACCGGAATAGCATATAAATGGTAGACAGCAGGAATAAGTAGCAAACAGGAGAAATATATACAAACAAGAAGGATATATACAAAAACAAGAAAAATGTATGCAAAAATAAGACAAAGGCACACATTAGAGAACAAGTGGGAAAGTGCTTGGAAGTAATGCAAAGAAAAGGCTTGATATGAATAGCCCATATGCGAGTGACCTATTGTCACTCAGACCAGGTTAGTGAGGTGAGTGGGCAGGGGTGGGGTGATAATGTTTATTGACAGTCCGAATGGCCAAGGGTAAGAAGCTGTTTGTGAGTGTTTTTGTTGATTCTTGATCCCTTTGTGCTTTGTTTTTCTATCACTTATAAGGTGAACAGCAGTTGCAAGCAGTGTTTTATAGAAGGGCAAGCAGAGCCGATGACCATTCTTTTATTTATGCTGCAGAATCAGAATCAGAATACTTTATTGATCCCTAGGGGAAATTATTTAATGCTCACCTCGTCATCTACATTATCACCTTTCTGCACTTGCTTCCTCCAGTCTGCACCTCTTCAACCTGCCTGTTTAAATTATCTGGACACGGCAGGAATAGATGTCTCCTCTCCATCATCAAGACTTTTCGTGTTAACATGCTAAAGGAGTTCTTAAAGTCATCTTCACACTACACTATAATTCCTCTATAGCATACATGCTTGCCAGGGTTATCAACTAAGACAAATCCATCAATAAACAATACATATTACAGAGCAATTTGCTCATATGGTCAGATTATCCAACGCCAGAGGGGAGATGGACATGTCCATGAAAATGAAATTATAGGTTGCAACCACAACATGGGAAGGCAACAGTTTGAAATGTAGGAAAGAGAGAGTGCTTTCCTTTTAGTATGTTTTAACTAATGCATTTTTATATTATACTGCAAGCACTACCGTCCTTGCTTGCCATCTTGAAACTTCACTGGTGAATAGGGAGTAAATCAAAGGCTGTAGCAGCAAAAGGTGATCTTGTTTGACTGAAATCAATTTAAAAAATTCACATTATTCCTTTGATCAACCAAGTCTACTACAATGCACTTTGCAGTTTACCTGGTACAATAGTTGTTACATTTTTGTACTGACTGAATTTGTAAATATTTACCTTATCTTATTGTAGCTGGGACGCATTCTGTGTGTACTTATGAAAAAACATGCTGTCCTTATAAGAAAAAATGCTGTCCATGTCTCCACCAAGTATTAGGCATAGTTAGTGTAAAACCAGTTTGATCTAACTATGGTAATTTCGATTTGGCCTCCTTGTGCCTATCTAGCAATGTTCTGTAAGTTTTAAAAAGTAGGATAAAGTGTATCATTTTGCAATATTCCCAAATTGGCTGCAGGTAATGTATAGTATAGTAATATTATAGCCAATGCTGCTGTAAAGCATCCCACAATGGTAGGTGTGTTATATGTCATTGCTTTACTTTGTCCCTTGTTTAAAGCATGAAACCATAGCAATCAAAGTTGTTGTGTGGTATATATGCTCTGTGTGCATATACTGGTTATACATATCTCTGGTTAAACCTAAGCATGATTTTTTCCACTTAGTAGTTGTTAGTAGTCACTTTACTTGCTAAATCAGTATGCTGTACTCATGCATATGTGCTAATGAGATGGTTATCTAACCAGGAACATTGATCTCATTTAGATGATCTTTGCACATTAAATAGACATCACTTGACAGTAGTGCTTGCTTTGTCTTAGGAGCAACATTTTCAGATTGTTTACACACGTGGTAGCTCTGAAAACCATTGCATTGCTTTTTTTAACCGATTGTTTTAGGAAGCGCTGATGAAAAACCTATAAATTATTGCTTTAGGTTGCAAGACATAGTTTTGACTTGTATGCTGGTTTTTATTATGGCACATTTATTACATATAAAAATATTGGGCGTTAGAGGAAACACAAGTACCTATGGCCAATTTAAAAACACCAGACAACTTTACATGCATTGCATTGGTCTACAGGACCAAATAAATAAATACAAATAAATAAATGTAACGCCATGAACATATACTACACGCAGCTTTTGTCACAATTTTCTGTGTTTACCTCTTACCTTCTAATACCATCTCCATACACAGCAGCATCTGCACCACTCCCCACTAATGATCGTATCACTAGGACTACATTTTGTGTGTGTCCGTTTAGATATGTGCCTGCTCAACAAAATGATGTTTCCATACAACTAAAGTGCATTCTTATTCTCAAGAGCATTATATTTTGAGGGAAACATATTTCCTGCACAACAAAACAGCTTTCAATACACACCGATAAACTGGATTGTATTTTTTTTTCTTTTTGTGAGGATCTATTTCCCTCAACACAAAAGACCTAACAATTCAAAAGACTGACAAATTCCCTCTCAGTAGGTTGACTTGGGAAGTCATGGCACAAAATTGCAACAAGTGATGCCAACAAGAAATCATTATTTTTGTTTTTCCACTTTCATGCTGTTTTTGATACTTTCACATTTCATTTCAACTCAGTGTTTGGTTAGGTTTAGATAACCAAGCAACTTGGTTAGTTTTTGGAAAAGATCATCATTTTGGCTGAAATACATGATTTCCTAATCTTAACCTCATGAGAAGTTTGTCCTTCCTTTTCTGTTTTACCAAACTGACGAATCCTAACCAGCTACTGATTTGGTGCATCGGCAGCATCAGAGGTCAGCCACAATCAAATGGGTTTACCTGCATAACAAAAGAATACTTTCATGTAAAAATTGTTTTATACGAGTTGGTGATGATGATATGAAGTTTACAGAGATTTGGGTTGGAATCATCAAATGTAGAATTTTGTTTCTTTATCATATGAAAAATTATCATTTAAATGCTGCGTTTTTCAAGCTTTTTCAGTTTATATGTCCTAAAAAGATAACAAAAAGTTAATATTATAGATATTTCTACTTCTACTACTTTCTACAGACCGGAGTGTGCAAGCAAGCGTTTTTTACCTGCCTTGCAGCTATTTTTTCAAATCCACAAATATCTGTTTATTTTTTAAATGTTGTTATAGGCTTTTTGTTTTTTGGGGGGTTTTTTTTTTGTTTTTTTTTCTTACATAAAATATAAGACCTATAATTATGAGAAAATATTTGTAGTTATATGAATGCATTATTTAGAGCATATATGTATAATGCTCACTTGGCTATGATTGCATTTTTTGTCGGTATGTTATGTGTGTAGTTGATGACTTGATAACGTGAAGAGAAAGTATTAGGGAACAGCTTTATTAGGTTTATTAGGTCAGTATAAATTCCTACTTTTTGACTATAGCTTCCTTTCTGCAGATCTTAGGCAGTCCTCTTTATAATTTTTTCAGCATCTCTTCTTTGCTCTTATTGTATTGTTCTGGAATTTCACTGATACGTTTAAGTCTAATCAATTGGCTTACAGGTAAACATTTCTTGAGGTGGTTAGAATGAAAACTTCCAGCACAAAGAAATGTATTCCGATCAGCAGGTTTGGAGTACAGAGGACAGATAAGTCATATATAGCAGCTGGATAGCGTAGTGGTTAGACTACACGCCTTTGGAACAGAGGATCGCAAGTTCGATTCCTGCCTGGGGCGTCTGTATCCAGTAAGGGTCCTAAGGCTAGACCCCCTATGCTAAGCAAGCCTACTGCAGACATGAGCGAGACAGATAAATATGAAGGCATGCCGGCTCGGACGTCGCCCGGATCAACAAGGTCCGCGTCAGGTGTTGAGGAACCAGGGCACCCTGACGAAAAGTGGGCTACTGGAACAAGAAGGCATCGGTGGGCAAGAGACGAAAACAGGGCGTTGTTGGAATGCTACTACGCAAGTAACCCCGGTGGAAGGGGCTACATGAATAGGATGAGGGACCTATGGATTCTTCGATACCCAACATCCACAATGACGGCGAAACAACTAGTAGCTCAGTGTTCCAACATTCAAAAGAAGGGACTGCTCTCACAGCTAGAGATTGACGAGGTACAACACAAATGCTACGGCAAGGAGTCAGGACGCCAGGTCAGGGGGGAGATATCATCACCCCCACCCGAGATTGGGTACATAGCCCCAAGTGCGATAGGAGAAGGATCGTTGAGTGCGAGAGGAACTGACCTGAAAAATAAGATCATGGCCAAGCTTGAAACCTGGATCCCCCGTAGCCGGTTACCAAGATTACGTGAAGTACCCTCAGATGTTAATGCAGCACTACGGGCAATACCTACAACCACGATTACCGACACTAACAAGCTGATCTACAATACGGCAACAGTGATCAGTGAGATGCTTGGCTACAAGTTGAACAGCCACAAGGGAGTTCAACTGGAGTTCAACCATGGAGAAGGAGGCTAGAGGGCAAGATCAAAGTAGCACGGAGGGAGGTTAGCCAACTAACGGAGTTGCAGAAAGGTGCGACCAATAAGGTGCCTAAGAAATACATCAAGCTGTCCATACCTGAGGCCTTGGAAACTGCCAAGCAAAGACTCACAGCCTTGGCCAGCCGCTTGAGGAGGTACACCAGAGAGATAGAAGGCAGGAGAATAAACCAGCTGTTCTCCACAGAACCAGCAAAGGTGTACTCTCAGTGGCAAGGGAACAATAAGAGAACAGCACCACCAAGGCTGGAGACGGAGCAATACTGGAAGAGCATATGGGAGAAGGATACAACCCATAACGGCAATGCTCAGTGGCTAGAGGATCTGAGGGCTGACCACAGCGACCTCCCTGAACAGGGTCCAGTAACCATCACAGTGGCAGATATCCAAGAAAGGGTCTCCAGTATGAAGAGTTGGACAGCACCAGGGCCCGACATGGTTCACGCCTACTGGCTGAAGAAGCTGACTGCACTCCACGAGCGTCTGGCAGCACAAATGAACCAGCTGCTAGTTAACGAGAGACACCCGGAATGGCTAACCGAAGGTCGGACGGTCCTGATCCCCAAGAAGGGACCGGTCCCCTCCAACTACCGACCAATAACCTGCCTCAGTACTACATGGAAGCTCCTGTCAGGCATCATATCGGCTAAGATGAACAGGCACATGGGTCAATACATGAGCGGGACACAGAAAGGGATTGGCAAGAATACCAGAGGCGCAAAACACCAGCTACTGGTAGACAGAACAATCAGCCGAGACTGCAAGACCAGACTGACCAACCTGTGCACTGCCTGGATTGATTACAAGAAGGCCTATGACTCAATGCCCCACAGCTGGATACTGGAATGCCTAGAATTGTACAAGATCAATGGGACCCTAAGAGCCTTCATCAGGAACTCAATGGGGATGTGGCGTACAACACTAGAGGCCAACTCCAAGCCCATAGCACAAGTCACCATCAAGTGCGGGATCTACCAAGGAGATGCTCTGTCCCCACTGCTGTTCTGCATAGGCCTGAACCCCCTCAGTGAGATCATTAACAAGACTGGCTACGGATACCGACTACGGAACGGAGCAGCCACCTCCTGTACATGGATGACATCAAGCTGTATGCCAAGAGTGAACGAGACATCGATTCACTGATCCACACTACCAGGCTATACAGCAATGACATTGGAATGTCGTTCGGACTGGAGAAGTGTAGTCGGATGGTAACAAAGAGAGGGAAGGTAGTCAGAACTGAGGGGATTGAACTACCAGAAGGCAACATTGCAGACATAGAGGGCAGTTACAAGTACTTGGGGATCCCACAGGCGAATGGGAACCAGGAAGAGGCCGCTAGAAAAGCTGCAACCACCAAGTACCTGCAGAGGGTCAGGCAAGTCCTGAGGAGTCAGCTGAATGGTAAGAACAAGATCCGGGCCATCAACACGTACGCCCTGCCCGTGATCAGGTACCCTGCTGGGGTAATAGGCTGGCCAAAGGAGGAGATAGAAGCCACTGACATAAAGACAAGAAAGCTCCTTACCATGCATGGAGGGTTTCACCCCAAGTCCAGCACCCTGAGGCTGTACGCTAAGCGGAAGGAAGGGGGCCGGGGACTGGTGAGTGTCAGCACCACAGTCCAGGATGAGACAACGAACATCCAAGAATACATTGGGAAGATGGCCCCAACTGACAGAGTGCTCATCGAATACCTCAGGCAGCAGAAACCCAAGAAAGAGGAGGGAGACGAGGAACCATCATGGAAGGACAGGCCCCTGCACGGTATGTACCACCGGCAGATAGAGGAGGTGGCTGATATCCAGAAATCCTACCAGTGGCTGGACAAAGCTGGACTGAAAGACAGCACAGAGGCACTAATCATGGCAGCACAAGAACAAGCTCTGAGCACAAGATCCATAGAGGCTGGGGTCTATCACACCAGGCAAGACCCCAGGTGCAGGCTGTGTAAAGATGCCCCAGAGACAATCCAGCACATAACAGCAGGGTGCAAGATGCTAGCAGGCAAGGCATACATGGAACGCCATAACCAAGTGGCCGGCATAGTGTACAGGAACATCTGTGCCGAGTATAATCTGGAAGTCCCGAGGTCAAAATGGGAGATGCCCCCAAGGGTGGTGGAGAATGACCGAGCTAAGATCCTGTGGGACTTCCAGATACAGACGGACAAAATGGTGGTGGCTAACCAACCGGACATAGTGGTGGCAGACAAACAGAAGAAGACGGCCGTAGTGATCGATGTAGCGGTTCCGAATGACAGCAATATCAGGAATATCATTGTTAAGTTTGCAGATGACACCACAGTGCTCGGACTTATATCCAACAATGATGAGACAAACTATAGGACAGAGGTGCAACAACTAGAGTCATGGTGCCACGACAATAACTTGGTCTTAAACACTAAAAAGACCAAGGAGATCATTGTAGATTTCCGGAAGAGGGGTCATAACAACCATCTGCCTCTCTTCATTGGCAGTGAGGCGGTGGAGAGGGTGAGCAGTTTTAAATTCTTGGGGGTAACTGTGACCGAGGACCTGTCCTGGGGCAACCATATCACCTCAGTTGCACGGAAGGCCCAACAGCGCCTCTACTACCTGAGGAGACTGCGGAGCGCACACATTCCCAGATCTCTGATGTTGAACTTCTACAACTGTGCCATCAGCAGCGTTCTGACGTATGGATTTCTAGTGTGGTTCCCCAGCTGCACCAAGGCCGATCAGCAAGCACTCCAGCGGGTGGTGAAAGAAGCTGGCAGAATTATTGGAACAAGTCTGCCAGAGATCAGTAATATCTTCCCCACTCGCTGTCTGAGGAGGGTGCACAGTATCCTGCGGGACCAACATCACCCTGCGCGCCACCTTTTCCATCTGCTGCCCTCAGGGAGAAGGTACAGGTCTATACAGGCCAGAACATCCAGACTGGCCAACAGCCTGTATCCACAGGCTGTGAGGCTCCTGAACTCTCTGCCCCCCTCTCACGGACAATAACCATATCCAACTTCTTAATAGCAATGAACTGGTCTGCATTGGTGCATCATATCTTTATTCTCTTCCCCCTCCTGCCCCCCCCCCCCCCCTCTTTCTTAAATAGATAACTATCATATCTGATATCATATCTCACAGTACAATAATATTGAATGGGTTGCATTGTTGTATTTTGTCATGTTTCTCAGGTCTTTGTCTGAATTTCTACGAACATTATTGCTAAGGATTGTCTTATTGCATTGGAGTCACACTGGGTTAAATATGTACACTTGGGTTTTAAGGGGTATTTATTATTTTCTTCTTTTTTTTTGGGTTGTATGGAAGCCCCAAATGCAATTTCATTGTTCTTGACAATGACAATAAATAAATAAATACTAAATACTAAGGAACACGAGAAGCTGGAGAAATACCAAGGGCTCAGAGAAGAGCTCGAGAGGATGTGGAAGGTGAAGGTAACGGTGGTCCCCGTGGTAATCGGAGCACTAGGTGCGGTGACTCCCAAGCTAGGCGAGTGGCTCCAGCAGATCCCGGGAATAACATCGGAGATCTCTGTCCAGAAGAGCGCAGTCCTGGGAACAGCTAAGATACTGCGCAGGACCCTCAAGCTCCCAGGCCTCTGGTAGAGGACCCGAGCTTGAAGGATAAACCGCCCGCAGGGGCGTGCTGGGTGTTTATATATATATATATATATTAGGGGTGCAATGATACACAAAATTCACGGTTCGGTTCGGTTCGATACTTTGGTGTCACGGTTCGATATTTTTTCGATACAAAAAAAATTTTCATGCCTTTTTAATTTGTCATTTATTAAAATTCTAAATATATATTTTAACTCAAAAGTACAGTTTTTAAATTTAATCCTAACCCTTTTTGCGTGTTTTTTATTTTGACAGCGAATGCGCACCTGCAGACCACTTATGTGCAGCCCTGGTTATTTAGCTCGTCATATTGCAGCCACAGAAATTCTTTTGTCCATGAAACCATAAAGCTGCACTTTCTTTTTGCCCTATAGTCTGATTTGTCATAACTTCTCCGTTTTGTGGTAAGCTTTTCTTTGGCTGTCACTTCTTCACCCTGACCTGTCTTATTTGGCTCAGCAGAACTAAAATATATATCCTGCTGCTTTTACACACTCACTCACATAAGCTCAGCGATTCTCTGCGCGATCAACCTCTCACATGTTTAAGCTTGCTGCAGGAGATTTCACTTGTCATGTTTGCATAGTAAGCTAACGATTAATAAGACGATGTCAGAGGAATTGGTGCACAAATTATCATCACTCACAGATCAGTGCTGTTGCTCTCTATACACAGTTCGCACGCTTGCAAAGTGAAAGCAAAAAAACAAGCGCAAATTCAAATGCGATTTCAATATGTCACATATTGACAGTGGCTCACCGATGCCAATGACATAATTACCCAGCTACATTTCTGAAAGAATGCAAAAGCATTGACATATATGTTTCCTTCCTACAATAGGCCGACGGGCAGGGCAGAGATAGATTTTGGTAGCCCGACTGAAAAAAATCTCTAGCACCGGGACGTCGGGCTAGCGATATTGCAAGCCCTGTATCTGATTGAGGAATCACTCATCTTTGGAAAAGAGAGTTTATTACAGAGAAATGTCTCTTTCCAAAATAAAAGCTATACTATCCGCTTCTTCTGGGCTATATTCTCAGCAGCATAAGGAGAATCATGTGCTAACAGCTGTCTAAATGACTCGGCTAAAGTTAGTAGCATGCTTGCTGTTTTTGTCTTTGCACTAGGATGTAAATGTGCAGTCATATTCGTTGTGTTCCCACTAGTGCTTTCAGGTTAATCTTGTTGAAATGACCTTAACGCCACAACACGGCAAATCTCCGTTAACGAGCTACCGCCGATCGCCCCGTGCATGGGGCTAGACGGCCAACACGTTAACGAGCTAACTGCGCTAACACACTAGTTCACACCAATGTAATTGAGCATTGCATGGCACATCCAACATACTGTTTTACTTTAGTCCATGACTCGCTTACCTTCAGGGTCATACGTCACATGAAAACCAAAATAATTCCAAACGCCAGATCTGAATGAGGGTGGGGGAGGTCCATGTTGCAAGGAGAGCTTAGCTTCTGTCTTGCTAGCTTGCCCTGCGCTCTTCCTTCTGACTATGCTGTCTGTGTTGAGCGCTCAGTGGATCTGCGCTCGACAGTGCAGCCTAGGCGGAGTAGTCGAACGCAGATTCACTGAGCGCTCAACACAGACAGCATCGTCAGAAGGAAAGTTGATAAAAGAAATTACAAATGTTGTACTGTTCGATACATATGCGTACCGAACCGAAAGCACTGTATCGAACGGTTCAATATTGATACGAATATCGTTGCACCCCTAATATATATATATATGTATATATATATATATATATATATATATATATATATATATATATATATATATATATATATATATATATATAGTTGAGTGCGAGAGGAACTGACCTGAAAAATAGGATCATGGCCAAGCTTGAAACCTGGATCCCCCGTAGCCGGTTACCAAGATTACGTGAAGTACCCTCAGAAGGTCTGCTAGATGATGTTAATGCAGCACTACGGGCAATACCTACAACCACGATTACCGACACTAACAAGCTGATCTACAATACGGCAGCAGTGATCAGTGAGATGCTTGGCTACAAGTTGAACAGCCACAAGGGGCAGTACCCTCCATGGAGAAGGAGGCTAGAGGGCAAGATCAAAGTAGCACGGAGGGAGGTTAGCCAACTAACGGAGTTGCAGAAAGGTGCGACAAATAAGGTGCCTAAGAAATACAGCAAGCTGTCCATACCTGAGGCCTTGGAAACTGCCAAGCAAAGACTCACAGCCTTGGCCAGCCGCTTGAGGAGGTACACCAGAGAGATAGAAGGCAGGAGAATAAACCAGCTGTTCTCCACAGAACCAGCAAAGGTGTACTCTCAGTGGCAAGGGAACAATAAGAGAACAGCACCACCAAGGCTGGAGACGGAGCAATACTGGAAGAGCATATGGGAGAAGGACGCAACCCATAACGGCAATGCTCAGTGGCTAGAGGATCTGAGGGCAGACCACAGCGACCTCCCTGAACAGGGTCCAGTAACCATCACAGTGGCAGATATCCAAGAAAGGGTCTCCAGTATGAAGAGTTGGACAGCACCAGGGCCCGACATGGTTCACGCCTACTGGCTGAAGAAGCTGACTGCACTCCACGAGCGTCTGGCAGCACAAATGAACCAGCTGCTAGTTAACGAGAGACACCCGGAATGGCTAACTGAAGGCCGGACGGTCCTGATCCCCAAGGACCCCAAGAAGGGACCGGTCCCCTCCAACTACCGACCAATAACCTGCCTCAGTACTACATGGAAGCTCCTGTCAGGCATCATATCGGCTAAGATGAACAGGCACATGGGTCAATACATGAGCGGGACACAGAAAGGAATTGGCAAGAATACCAGAGGTGCAAAACACCAGCTACTGGTAGACAGAACAATCAGCCGAGACTGCAAGACCAGACTGACCAACCTGTGCACTGCCTGGATTGATTACAAGAAGGCCTATGACTCAATGCCCCACAGCTGGATACTGGAATGCCTAGAATTGTACAAGATCAATGGGACCCTAAGAGCCTTCATCAGGAACTCAATGGGGATGTGGCGTACAACACTAGAGGCCAACTCCAAGCCCATAGCACAAGTTACCATCAAGTGCGGGATCTACCAAGGAGATGCTCTGTCCCCACTGCTGTTCTGCATAGGCCTGAACCCCCTCAGTGAGATCATTAACAAGACTGGCTACGGATACCGACTACGGAACGGAGCAGTTGTCAGCCACCTCCTGTACATGGATGACATCAAGCTGTATGCCAAGAGTGAACGAGACATCGATTCACTGATCCACACTACCAGGCTATACAGCAATGACATTGGAATGTCGTTCGGACTGGAGAAGTGTAGTCGGATGGTAACAAAGAGAGGGAAGGTAGTCAGAACTGAGGGGATTGAACTACCAGAAGGCAACATTGCAGACATAGAGGACAGTTACAAGTACCTGGGGATCCCGCAGGCAAATGGGAACCATGAAGAGGCCGCTAGAAAGGCTGCAACCACCAAGTACCTGCAGAGGGTCAGGCAAGTCCTGAGGAGTCAGCTGAATGGTAAGAACAAGATCCGGGCCATCAACACATACGCCCTGCCCGTGATCAGGTACCCTGCTGGGGTAATAGGCTGGCCAAAGGAGGAGATAGAAGCCACTGACATAAAGACAAGAAATGGTGGTGGCTAACCAACCGGACATAGTGGTGGTAGACAAACAGAAGAAGACGGCCGTAGTGATCGATGTAGCGGTTCCGAATGACAGCAATATCAGGAAGAAGGAACACGAGAAGCTGGAGAAATACCAAGGGCTCAGAGAAGAGCTCGAGAGGATGTGGAGGGTGAAGGTAACGGTGGTCCCCGTGGTAATCGGAGCACTAGGTGCGGTGACTCCCAAGCTAGGCGAGTGGCTCCAGCAGATCCCGGGAATAACATCGGAGATCTCTGTCCAGAAGAGCGCAGTCCTGGGAACAGCTAAGATACTGCGCAGGACCCTCAAGCTCCCAGGCCTCTGGTAGAGGACCCGAGCTTGAAGGATAAACCGCCCGCAGGGGCGTGCTGGGTGTTATATATATATAACAAAAGTAGCCAGGTTATAAAGAAAGAGGTAGATGGTAATTTTGTAGGTTTAGTGTCAAGAAAATGTCCCACAGACTCAAGGCCTTGCTCCTGGGTAATATTAGTAAACAAAGATCCAATATCTAACATGCTCAATATGATATCTGCATCAGTTGGTGGGAGGTGTTTGAGAAAAAGCCAAAAGTGAGTTTTATGTTTTATGTGACTGACTTCCTCCTCGGAACTGAGATAGAGTCCATGGACAGTTCAGTGGATCTTTTCTTTTTTCCCCAGCATGTGCGATTGAATTTGGATCTCTTCTGGATGGGGGTTCCAAGAGAGGAAACTCTATTTTGTCCAAAAAAATAGGATGTTTAGAGTGGTTGGGGAACTTATATTGTGACTTTTTCTTGATCGTAGCAGTTGAAGGAAGTCTTTGACCTGGATGTGCAGTTTTGTGCAGATTATAAAGACTGTAAACTGTATGTTTTACTTAATTAAATGCTAGATTAAAAAAATACATGTTTTTTTTATATTCAGTAAACTAATAGTTAATAGTAAAGAATATTTTCCTGTTACAGATGCAATTACTGGGTGAACATTGTTTGATTGCTGGATGGACCCAATCTGTCATCATAAAACATCAAAAGGCTACCACAGTGGATTGTTTGTCCCCTGTGATATATACAGCACAACTCTGCTTCAACAAAGTCAATTCTGTGTTCCTTTTTTGATTTGACTTGTAATAAAAAAGACTTCAACTGTGCGGTAATCTGTTAAACTGCGAGGGAAGGCACACACTGCGCTGCCTCCTACTGATGGAGATATGGATTTATATCAGTTAGCGGGCACCCAGGTGTACCTTTCTGAGCTTTGCAGTAAGTGTACCTGTGAGAACATCCTGCACACGCACACACAGCACCTGTCATCCAGGTAAACTGTTCTGCTCTGTCTGACAGAAGAGAAGGACTCTGTCACAGTTTCAGTTTTCACTGTGTCTGTCTAAAAGTTTGTCAGTGTGCAGCTCAATGAGTGGCAGCTTCTTGTTGGTGCTGCAGAATGACAGACAGATGAAAGCACCTTTCTCACACCATTTCCTTCTTTTGATAGAGAACCTTTCCATTCAGTTCTCCTTCTCACGAGCTGTTCCCTGCCAGACAATGCAAACAGCATGTTCCTGGACAAGCTCTAATCTGCTCAGCCAGAGCGCTTCCTGCTCTGTGCGTCTTCTAGAAGGACAAGGGCTTCTGTGATAAGGGCTGCTGTTCTCTAAAGGTGCTCTAATTAAATGCACCGGTAGTTTTGACACCCACAGGAGACGGGCAGCATCAGAAAGGTGCAGTCCTGTGCTGCATGTTGATTATTGTTTTGTGTGTTTGGTTTGTTTGCGCCACAAAGAGATAATAGGTTTTAGTTATTGAATTCAGCCACCTGAGGTCTCTGCATGCCCCCTTTGAGGAAAATAATTTCAGTCCATGGTGAAAGATGACAATGCA
The DNA here is from genome assembly GCF_963969265.1 of Rhamphochromis sp. 'chilingali'. Lineage (NCBI taxonomy): Eukaryota > Metazoa > Chordata > Actinopteri > Cichliformes > Cichlidae > Rhamphochromis > Rhamphochromis sp. 'chilingali'. The sequence goes on from NC_137933.1 coordinate 9,224,634, forward strand.
GGTCTTTTCAAGTTTGTGCCACTGGTCTAAGTTCCTGCTGCAGAAGGGAAAAATGGAGCATATTGGGAGATATTCAGGCTCGCTTTCCTCCTTCACAAGTTGAAGTTGTGGAAAGCAATACTGCGCATAAGACTCAATTATCGTAGTGCATAATTGCTGGCTGAGATTATGTTTTTTTCTTCAGAGGAGGCCATTTTAGTGCCATTTATACTTACAGTGTGAAATATTGCTCACACAGGGATAAATGTCCATCACGGGAATGAAAGAGAAGGCTTTTTTCTTATCCTTATATTCTTGTGCTGAGTTTTCATATCCGAAATGCATTACATTATTCTCTGCTACCCGTCTGTCACTTGACACACAATAAAAAGTAAATGTCCCCAGGAAAAAGTAGAGAAAAAGAAAGTTACATTTCAGACAGCATCAACTAAAGCTGAACAACGACATGCCATCACTCAAGCTGAGCGTATCTAAATCTGTGAGCAATGTAATGGAGTCTGTGTTGGCACCATGTAGACATGACCCCAGCTTATTGCGCGATAGACTAACAAAGCAGCAAAAATGAAGGTTCTGAGTTCAACTAAACTTTTCTTGAGGTTCAGAAGCACATTATTCAAAGTGCTGCAATACAGGAGAGACGCGTTTCTCTGCATTTGCAAATTTGTGTCAATAACTGCTGATGCTCTGCAGTCTGCTGCACATACTGTATGTGGGTGCAACAACTTGTATTTGTAAGCTACACAACAGTTGAGTGGTAAAGTCTGATTCAGAATGATGTTTCTGCTTAAACGAGGGACAGAACTTAATCTGTAACATGAAACGGCTTTTATTTAAAGTACAAATGGGCATGCACACAGGAAGAGATTGGCAGCTGTTGAAGAAATGACTCCAAGGCCTGTCTCTCAGTTTGCTGTGGTGGTGTATTTATTAAGTATCCTGATGTTGGGTGGGTTTCCAGTCACAGAAGAGTGGGTGTAAGTAGATGAACCAACCCAGAGACATCTACAAGAATGCTATTTATGCAGGAGATTACAAGCAGGAGTAACTGAGATTGGTGGAATGGTTGATAATTATTCTATAATTATAAAGCACAAAAAGGTAAGACACTAAAGAGTCTGGTCACTGGCCATGTGTTACCAGGCTCCAGCAACAGCAACAAAGATTAGTGTTAAAGAAAGTGAATGGTCATGGGAACAGGGGTCACACTCCAGGAGATGGGGAACTTCCTGGTGGGCTGCAGGGACTATTCATATTAAAAACTTCATATTTATTGTAACACAATGAAGCCATGTCTGTCTTAACAGTATTTAACATGGCAAATTGCTTTACACGTGTCAAGTGCTCAACCTGTCTAAGGTAACACTAGCGTTTGTGTGGAATTATTGTCTGAGTTGAGGGCAATTTTTTTTCTTATGGCACAACAAGCAGATCTTGATCTGGACCTGCACCGAGGCAAAACGGATGATGATCCTCTCATCCAACTGTGAGTAACAAGCGAGCAAGCAAGTGAGCTGGCCTCCAAACTGTTGGCATAACTTGAGAGTTTTAATCTTAGTCCTGATTTACGCTATGCATGACTGAGAAAAGTCATCACCTTGCTGCTATATGAATATAGGCGGTACTGTTTGCACTCTTGTATTTGCTTAAGCTGGAAACTGTTGCTGTGATTTTGATGTATTTGATGTCATTTCATGCATTCAATTGATTGCAGCTACGTGCTGTGCAGTGACTGACACTTGCATACAAGCGTAATAATTTCTGTAGAGGTGCCTATTATTGGAAACCCTTATTTTCTCACTGTGAAAATAAACAAGAAAAATGCTTAGCTGTTTACACCAAGTGCATCATAGAAAAAATAAACAAAACATCCCATTTAACGTTTGAGCACATGTCTGTGTGCGGAAAGCAAAGCCCCGTGCAAGTCTCAATTATCATGGTGTGTAATTGCAGACTGAGATTCAGTTCGTTGTGGAAGAGAATAGATTGAGGATGAGAGAAAGGTCAAAGAACGGGGGAATGCAGATGTAGGTGTGTTATTGTGTAAGAAGGCAACCAGCTGAGACAGTGATGAGAGTTTATCTAGAAGGATGATGATTTCAAGGAAGGAAGGAAACAGTTCCTATTAACACACAATAATAACATGGACTGAACCACCACTCACAACCACTAGCACTTTATATAGCCTCTGTAGAAACTATCTACACCCTCACTTATCTTAACTGCACTACTGTATGGCTCTGTGTAAATAATCATTCTGTACATACGATAATTTTTAACCCTACAACCCTTTAACTACTACAACTTGCATAGTTCCCATTTCTGTATAGCTGTATATCTCAGATTTCTGTAAAGTTATTTATTTCATATTCTGTATAGTTTTTCATATTTATATCCTGTTCATATCCTGTACATAGCTTGTACTCACTACAGCCTGTACATACTTATAGTTATAGAATGACATACTTCATACCGTGTACATTGTAACATACCATAATAGACCCATTTCTGTAATATACTTACATATCTATATTATTGCTAATATATATTGTAATATATCTATATCACTAAAGCACTTCTGGATGGATGCAAACTACATTTCGTTGCCCTGTACCTGTGCATGTGCAATGACAATAACGTTGAATTCTATTCTATTCTATTCTATTCTAAGTTATTTAAAAAAGAGCTCTCAGCTCTTGCTCTTAAGTTGATCACATGAATTAGTGGTGACATGAATAATCTGAACTGTAACTTGGATCTGTGGATATATTCATGTCGATATTACACTGCTAACCATGTCTGGAGATGATTGTTGCTGATCTATAGAGCTAAACTGGCAAAACTGAGATAAAATGGCATGTGTCAAAACACAATAATATAATTTTATTATAATTTTCTAAGTTACATTTATACACTTTATTATTTACTTATTGCCCCAGGGCAGCTGTGGCTACAATGTAGCTTGCTATTGCCAGTGTGTGAATGTGTGTGTGAATGGGTGAATGACTGAATGTAGTGTAAAGCGCTTTGGGGTCCTATGGACTAGAAAAGCGCTATACAAATGCAGGCCATTTACCATTTACCACTGAGTTACTGATATGATTTTTCCTTTTGCTGTATTTGCTCTTAAATTCTGTTTCTGTGGTAAAATGTTTATTATTAATTTCTTCTTTTTGGACTCTTCAATATTTTTTGATTTTCTTTTAAGACAAAAAACCTCAAAAACAACAGTAAAAAATCTGGAATAAAGCTGTAAGAGCTGGAAAAAGGGTAACCTCTTATTCAAGAGGCTTTTTCAGTTTTGGAATACAAAAGGTTGAGAGACCCAGGTGTTTGACCTTAGCGGAGGTTGTCCCCTTTGGAGTTGGTCGATGACCTGATAGTGCGAGTCATTAAATGAGCCAAGGTGTGAAAAAACGCGTTGCTCATCACTATTACCCAGGCTTAAGGGTTGAAGCCACTGTGAGGCCTCCCCAGAGCTTATAATGTGGCCTATTCAACAGAAGATCAACAGAGCGAAAAGTGTGAATGTGAGGCTGAAATACCCAAGAAAGGTTCTCAAGATGTCTGATAGCTGGTCATGTAAGCCACCACTTCTGTGCAAAGATTGTCGTTCGCAGTGGACATAGATGGCCTCTTTTAGTCCTCTTTCAACCCTTTCAAGTCTTCTCAGGGCAAAATGTGAACATTGACATCCTTAAGAGTGCAGGTGTGCAGCTGAGTCTTGTCCTGTTGCATTGGCTCTATTTTGTGGAGTGTGTTTGGTTTCTCCTCTGTAGAGATCCATGCACTCCTCACTACACTAGCCACCTCACCACTACTTTTTTTTAAATCTATTTGGTTGGGTATAAAGTACACTGGGATAAAAGCGTTGGAGAAAATTCTCTAGATTTTCTCTGGCAAATCTTCAACACAAAACATGACAACATTGTTCCATTTGTCATTCTGTTTCACGCTAGCTAGCTAGTGCCATCTGAAATAGAGCATAAGCACAAAACAACTGCTCACAATAGGAACGGTTAACCCTCCATTCGCATCAAAAGACAGGAAAGTAGGAAATACAAATGAAATGATACATAGACTTCTTTTTCACACGACTGGAATAGCACAAAGTTCATATGTGAGCTGAGCTACATGACATAAAGGACACAGTGTAAACAACGTACAGATTCAAATACAAAACATATACATATAGTGGTGTCTGCCTTTGAAAACATACTTTTTGAATGAGAACTGAGAGCACCCTTTCTTCTTCTGCAGGAAGAGTAAGAGAGTAAGTAGCAGCCAGGCGCTGATAATCAAATGCACTTGGTTAGCTGATCATCAGCGTTGCCACCTTTTAAAGAAAGAGATATTTTGGCAGTTTGGAGGCTTCAGGTGTGTGTTTACATAATGCCACAATCAGAAGTGCACATTCACCCCAAGGTCAGACTGTGCAATGTTCACATAAACTGCAAAAAAAAAAAAACACAAACTACATCTCAGACTCTACAGACCTCAGTTAGCATGTTAAATGTTAAAGCTCTCTATACACCTTATATCATGGTGGCAGAGGGGTGATGATTTGGGACCTAGACACTTTGCAGTCGTTGAGTTGACTTAATGAGCTCCTTTAGATCCTAGAGTTGAATGTGAGGTGATTTTTTTCCGACGGCTAATGCTTGGTTGAAACTCGGTCACATGACAGCATAATGATCACAAACATGGAAGCAACTCTGCAAAAGAAGGGCTGAAAAAGACAAGGATGTGCTGCAATGGCCCAAAGTCCAGGCTCAACCCAACTGAAATGATACAACTGAACCTTCGAGTGAGCTGTGCATAAATCAATGCCCCCAAACTTCAATGAACGGAAGCAACGTTGTGAAAAAGAGTGGGCCAAAATTGCATCACAATGATGTGAGAGACTGATAGTCATACTGAAAACGATTACTTCCTTCTATTGCTCCAAGTTAATGAATCATGGGGTATGCTTCAATTTTCACAGGGGTTTATAGACTTCTTTGAAAACATTATTTTTCACACGACTGTAATAGGGCAAGGTTCAAATGTGAGATGAACCACATGACACTGTCTAATACAGTGTATTTTACCCAAATACCCCATTTATAAGTTGAACTTAGGTTGTGAATTGTTTGATATAAAGAGTTTTTCCATAAAAGCTGTATTACTGCTTAGCTAAACAGTGATCTGGATTAAAAGAACAATACCTGAGAAGGCCTTTCATCCTTTACAACCCATTTAACTGAACTCTATCCCTCTTTAAAAATGTAAGGCCTAGTGCTGAGTGATAGTCAGTGTGCAAACCTGAAAATTAAATTGAGTAACAATTCAAAGTTTGCTGGATGTAAAACACTGAAAAAACATTCACTGGTGAAGGCACACACAAGGGCACTTTCTCCACCAAGCACCAAGCAAGTCTCACATTTGCTGACAGTCACTTTTGAAGTCAAAGGGACTTATCTCAAAATTTATTTCCATCTCTGTTTCATTCAGAGGCTGTAGCAGCAGCTTCATCTCATGGACTTCAAACAGAGAAAATAAAAGTGACTGATCAGCTGCAGTGGCTGAGTCCTATAAGCTTGCATTTACAGACACCTTCAGTAATGCATTCACACAATCTGTGAGTATCTGGGTAAAGGAAATAAAGGAGTTTCCATCAAGAAGAAACAATATTGTTGTAACATAGAAAGCTGTTTCCATTGACCCCTACAGTAAGAGGTGATGAATCTAGTAGTGCGCACACATATACAGACGACAGCAAAAGAACAAGGTTCTTCTCTCTTTCTGTCTCACAGCATCCAAGCACACAGCACCCTCATTTTTACCCATCTCTCTCCCAGACACACATAAGTACACAAAAAAGAAATGAGCTAACGTAAACAAGCACGCGCACACTCATGGATGCGCACAGTCCTATCCTGCCTTATTTTTAGCTGTTCCCCTACCCAGCCCTGACCTACATCACAGCATGAATAAAGCAGCAGAGAGATGAAGAAAGTGAGCTCATATTGGGAAGGGAAAGGGTGGAGGTGGGGTGTGGTGTCTGGGGCAGAGAGATGGGGGTGTGGGGAGGGAGAAGAGAGGCAAAGAGAAACACACACACACATACACTCTGGCAAAAAACGAACAGAAAAACGAACCGCTTCTCCTCCATCCCCCCGCTGTGAAATGACAGTTTCAGTTCTGTCAGCAGACCTCACCTGCAACAATGCTCCCAGAGGAGGCAGCAGAGGGCGAATACACACACAGACTTTTCCAAACACAGGGGATGCAGGGCCTTAAAACAACAGAAAAGTCTTGCCTCAGGCTTGACACCAGAGGGTCGTCTTGCTTTAAGCGAAAGCGAAACAAAAGCAGCGAGTGCTCGACTTTGAGTTATTGAGTCTCCGTGTCGGCTGTCATCAACCTTTGAACAACAGTTTGGCACCTTTTGCCAATAAAGGTTAATCAAATGAGTAAGCTTTTTAGGCGGAGCAGTGCTTCAGGACAAGATGAAAATTAGATTCGGGTGCTGTCGCTCAAATAAGTTCCATGTTTTTGATGCAGGAGATCAATGCTTTTTTTAACACCGAAGGCCGGCGAGCCTTTATATGCCTGAATACATGATCGGCCTCTCTTTGTGGAATTTAACACTCCTACTGTGCACTCTCCAAGGATGAAACTCACCGAGAAAAAAACCTTATGGGTGTTGCATGTAAGGCAATTACATACTTCATACGCATTCATTCTATTGTAAGGGGAAAGAGTGAGCTGAACACCTCGAGGCTGGAATGTATTTATCCAAGGAGATGATATGGAAATGCTGTCCTCACGCTCTCCTTCCCTTAAGTGGTGGAAAGGCCTGTTAGCCTCGGGAAACCGGTTCTCTTCTGCTCACATCCGCATAAATACTCGGCACTGTACAAACGCACGCGCGCAAATTTAGGGCTCCCTTCTGCATAACGCCTCCCTTGTGTGTTTCCAATCCCATTTCATCAGCAGTCATCCAGCTCTGCTAATGCTTCCCCGAGCTCCATGTTTTAGTGCTCATACGATGTCTTTCAAGCTACATTAGGAGGAGAGAGCCTGTGTGTGTGAAGAGAAGACGTAATATATCATGATATTAGCTCCACATAATAGATGTCAGCAAAGATGCTGTACTCCCTGCTCTCCTCTGTCCTCTTCAGTTGATATGTCCTTATCTCATCAGCCTTTTCCTTTCCTTTCTCCTCCTTGTTGAGATTGCTTCTGGTGTGCTCGATTCACAGTCAGTTGTCATGCTCTCTCTCTCTCCATTGTACTGGGCATGACCGTTCCATTTAAACCATACAAGCAGTACTTAAATTTAAGCGTCTTTGTTTGTCTGAAGTTTTTCGGTGGGTGCAGTTTTGGTTGTGCAAAACTCTAATTAATAACTTGTGCATCAAGATGGGGCTCAGACACCTTTCCTTTGGGAGGTGATTAAAAGCAATTTACTTGTTAGTTCCAAAGGAGTAGGTGTGTCTTTAAAGAAGCCTAAAGAATTATTAACCCACTGCATATTCTCTCTTTGTCCTCAGATATTGATGAGTGCGCGACGCAGATGCACTACTGCCAGTCCAACACGGTGTGCGTCAACCTGCCCGGCAGCCATCGCTGTGACTGTCTACCAGGCTTCACCAGAGTGGACGAGTACTCTTGCACTGGTGCGTCTGCATGCATGGAAATATGTCACTGACTCACATTAAGGACTGTCATCAAAACTGACCAGTAGTGTACCGGTGTTTAATGACTTCATAATTTCTGAGTTATAAGGAAAGTTTTTTGTTTTAGAAATTAAAGCATCTTTGCAATTGACTTGTTGAGCACGGATCAAACAAGAGTTATCCAGGGTGTAATGTGCGATGGCAGTGGAGCTAGCTGACAGTTTTCCTTTGGCTTGTGAGATAAAAGAAAAAAAATCACCTGACCTGTAGCAAATAGCAAGTTGTAAGTGGTTATGACTACTTTCTTTCATTTATTGCAGTCTTGCCAATGGGATCTGTGGCAATGTTGTGTGGTCTGTTGGCTTTGTTAATTGAAAATTTGGATAGATTGCCCTAAAGGTTTGCACAGGGATTCTAAGTAACCAGAGGATGGAGCCAGGAAATTCCCCTAATCATGCAACTTTCTCTTAGCACCACAAGCAGGCAGCCATTTTGGTTTACAGTGTCAGCAACTTATGGATAACTGATCATCCTGATAGTATTCAGTGCAGTTCTTTACGACCAGATATATGCAAATATATATCTCTCAAGATACGCCTTACTTTCAGTCTTAACTAGATATTGTATTTAATGCAAATCCGTATGTATGCTAATACACTCACTGCTAATCATTTTCACCCACCCCAGTACCTACCCCTGGCTGTAATACTGGCTGACTTGTGGTATGCTAGGTTTACCTAATGAGTAGAGTCCCATACACTCCTGTGCTAAAATGCACCATTATAAAAAGCATGTTTACAGCCCAGTACAGACTATCCTCTGTGGATAGTTTCCCAGTTTATAACAACAACAGTGGGGATGTTTAGTTGTTTTGTTTTGTTTTTCTAATTCATCCATAAATTCCTCACCATCTAGTTGGATGTCACTTTGATTGGCAGATGTCCCGACACAGACAGCTGAGTGTTGCCTGCTAGGCCTCACCTCTGGTAATTGGACTCACTGAACTGCATCTATTCTGTGTCTGTGCTGCATGTTCCTTTCTGGGAAGTTAAATTATATGACAAATAATATGACCTGCTGTTTAATTTGGCCAATCCCAAAAAGTGATGGAAATTCTGGCATTTAACTAGCATGTTACTCTGGACTAAGAATAATCCTTTAGTCCTTTAATTGTCCCACAAGGGGAAATTTGGTTGTAACAGCAGCCAAAAAGACACATATACAAACAAAGCGTACACAGGACACAGAACAGAAACATACACAATTTTTGTTACATATTTACATTAAGGACAATGGTTACTATATACAGAGTACTGTACAGTTATTAAATTAAATAAAAATAACTACAGATAAGAGGCAAACCAGGTTGTAGTGCGAATCGGTTAATTAACTTATTGCAGTTACAGCGCAGATGTAAACATCTATGTTTGTTGGGAGCAGTTCTGATTGTACAGTTTGACAGCTGCAGGGAAGAAGGACCTGCGGAAACGCTCCTTCGTGCATCTAGAATGCAGCAGTCTGTCACTGAAGGAGCTCTGCAGTTCAGCAACATCTACATGCATGGGGTGGGAGACTGTGTCCATCAGAGATGTTATTTTGGCCAGAGTCCTTCTGTCTCCCACCACCTGCAATGGGTCCAGGGCTCTATTTGGAAGCAGCACGTCTCGTCTCTCTATATACTGGACTGTAGCGGAGATGACAATAAAGTTTACTTTGACTTCAGCAGCAAGCAGGCGCGCCGAGGGCTCTCACGCTCACTTTTCGTGTATAGAATTTCAAAAATACATCGGTGCAAATTATAAGTCTGTATTATAATGTCTCGTGTTTTCGTGTTTGTTGGTTTGTTTTTATTTTGTTTTGCTTTGCTTTGCGAGTTGGTTATTAGATGCTGCTCCAGCCGATCAGAGAATCCCCCGCCGCCCTGCCCTCTCCTCTCTGCGCCGCAAGCAGCAGGCGCACCTCGCAAACGAAGGGCGCCCTTACTCCCAGCAAATGGGCAATAGAAAACCGATCGGAGCCTATGCCATTCCTAATATGCGCTGGCTGACGTTGGGGCAGCATAAGTACGAGCATTTTTTTTTTTGTTTTGCCGATGCCCGTGATGCCACCCCCCACCACGATGCCGCCCCGGGCAACCGCCCATGTCGCCCGTATCTAAAACTGCTACTGGCCACCACAGAGTCATGGAAGGTCTTTAAAAGTGCTCCCTGGACTCCAAATGACCTCAGCCGCCTCAGTAGGTAGAGTCTGCTCTGGCCCTTCCTGTACAGAGTATCAGTGTTGTGGCTCCAGTCTAGCTTATTATTCAGGTGAACACCCAGGTACCTATAAGAGTCCACTATCTCAATGTCCACTCCATGGATGTTCACCGGTGTCAGTGTGGTGGGTCTGCGTCTCCGGAGGTCCACCATCAACTTTGTTTTCCCGGCGTTGATCAGCAGGTGGTTCTGCTGACACCAGTCAGCAAAGTCCAGAGTCCACTGTCTGTACTCTGAGTCGTCCTCACCTGTGATGAGGCCGACTATGGCAGAGTCGTCAGAGAACTTCTGTAGGTGGCAGCGTGGGGAGTTGATGGAGAAGTCTGCAGTGTAGAGGGTGAAGAGGAACGGTGCCAGCATAGTTCCCTGTGGGGCCCCCGTACTGCAGACCAGCGTATCAGAGACACAGCCCTGTGACCTCATATACTGTTTTCTGTGAGGTAGTCCAGTATCCACTGGGACATGGGGTGGTCCACTCCCGATAGCTCCAGCTTGTCTCTCAGAAGTTGTGGCTGGATGGTGTTGAAAGCACTAGAGAAAAGAACATGATCCTCACAGTGCTTCCAGGCTTCTCCAGATGAGTCAGAGCTCGGTGAAGGAGGTAGATGATGGCGTCCTCCACCCCAATGCCAGGCTGGTAAGCAAACTGCAGTGGATCCAATGAAGACCTCACCGGGGCGCAGATGGTTTAGAACCAACCTCTCGAGGGTCTTCATCAGATGCGATGTCAGGGCTACCGGCCTGTAGCTGCTGAGGTCCTTGGGATGGGAGGTCTTTGGTACCGGTACCAAACAGGAGGTCTTCCACAGCTTCCACTAAATAACCGATATGAGTGTGTCATTGGAACCATGCAGAATGCCGCTTACAAACCAAGCTTGTTAGTATTAGCTGATAATTTAGAAATCCACCTGTTCATCTAAATTTCATGCCTCAGGATCCAAAAGACTAACGTGGTGGTGAGATTAATGCTGAGGCTTCACATTGTCAAGTTAAAAAAAATGGGTCGCTGTCACAGTCTATATTTAGTATATAGACTATGGTTAAAATACATACCATATTTCAAGGGGTTTATGCTGCCAATCTGGATATTGAACTAAGCAGCTAGCTGTCTGATCTGCTGTTTCACCACCTTTTCAGGTCTGTCTGCTGCAAAGATACAGTAAAGAGCAACACACAAAAATAAATGACGGTGACTCAGACTGTACTCGTGACTCTGTAACATCTGTTGAATTTAGTTCTCCCGGAAAGAGATCCACGAATTAAAATGTCCCAGATTATTCATATAATGTTATTTTATGCATAACGGTAAAAAGGTTAAAGCTTCTTTCCTAACCATAAACAGAAAAATCATGAAATCATGAAATATAAATCTACAACAGATAATAACTATAATTGTATTACTTTATTTTATAGTTTTATTTGTAAAGCACTTTTCAAAACAGAGTTCAGTGCTTCACAGTTCAAATAAAAGCCACACATTTAAGATATGTGTATATGTTCAAACATACAGGCACATAAACAGACACATAATCAGCCATGCTGGCAGACACGAATTCCAACAAGTTGTTGCAAACTATGGCCAAAAATGAAGGGGGGGAGATTAAGGAAATGCTAACCTATAAAAATGAGTTTTCTGCTGTCATTTAAAAGAAATAACAGAGTGAGCCAAACCGATTCACTGAGGAAAGCTGTTCCGCAGTTTGGGCGCAACAACCTCAAAAGCATGATCTCTGGTTTTAAAATCAAAGCGAATGACATTTAGGAGACACTGTTTAGACGATGGGAAAGGCCGGCTACACTGAAAAGGTCTTAGAATCTCTGTTATATAAGCAGGGGCCTGTCCATGTAGAGATTTATATGTTAATAGCAGAATTTTAAAGTGGATCCTAAATTTCACTGCAAGCCAGTGAAGGATTGCAAGGATAGGTATAATATGTGACCGCCTGCTAGTTTTTGTTAGTGCAGAATGCAGCAGCAAGGCTGCTAATTGGAGACGAGCTATGGAGGACTGAGAGACACACGTGAAAATTGAATTATTATAATCAAGGAGAAAATTAAAGTGTGAACAAAAAGTTCAAGGTGATTGAATGACAGTAAAGGTTTGATTTTTACAATATTTCTGAGATGAAGGAAACAAGACTGTGTGACCTTTGGTTTTCAAAATTCAGGTGTTGGTCAAAGATGATGCCAAGGTTTTTAACAGATACCAAGGTTCATGTTATTGGTCAGGGGAGTGATGATTACATCACTAACCTCAGAGAAATTGTCTGGGCCAAGCACTAGAACCTCAGTTTAACAGGAATTGAGATGAATGCATTTTGAATACATTCTTTGAGGCAGGAGAGGCTGCCAAACTATAAATGTTTATCATCTGCATAGGTAGGAGATTCCATAGGTGCATATAAAGAAAACGGAATTGGTCCAAGGACTGAGCCCTGGGGGACTCCACATACTAGCAGTGCAGATGAGGACATACGCTGATTAATATGAATTCTGAAGTGTCTGTTTGATAAGTAGAAGAAAATCATTTGTGAGCACTACCAGTGATGCCAACCCAGTTTTGTTTGTTAATACAAGTAGCATGATCATTAGTATCGAAGGCTGCAGATAAGTCAAGCAGGACTAAAATGGAAAATGGATGGACAATGTCCATCTACCAGTTGGACATGGACATTAACACAGCTCGATTTCTCTCTCTCCTAGTCAAGGCGCTTGTTTACATTTTGCTCTTGAGGAGAGTACACAATAAAAATGAATGAGTGATTCTCGTAATTGGGTCCAGATAATACTATGATTCCCATGTGTGTCAGTAGCTCTTAATATTTGCTGCAGCTTTCACACTGACTCGTGCTGCTGGTCTAATGATTCACATGCATTTAAAAAAAAAAAGCATGTTGGTGTCCATCAGCCACCAGGCACTGCTGCTTTGCAACTGTCCTGCTGAAACTTTTACTTCATTATCTGAAATTAAAGCATACACAGAAGTGAATGCAAACTGATAAATGCCTCAGCAGTTGTCTTTTTAAAGCTTTAAAGTTCAGCATGTGATGGAATAAGAATGGCTGATTGCTGCCATTTATTCATTTAATGGCTTTTCTACCCTAGATATTTTTGATTAAAATGAACAAACATATAACAGCATTGTTCCCCGACCTTCTCAGAGGTATATGTCAGGACAAAGTACGGAAGCAGCTTCAGCAAAATATATGCCCACTTTTAACAGCACAAATGCTCCGTTTAAATGTAGATCTGTAGATTTAAAGCTGTTTTACAGTATACATTGCACTGACTACTGGTCTAGCATAGCTTGTTTAAAACGTTCCTCTCTTTCCATTAGGTAGGTTACAGATTGCCCTGTGCATTTTGCATGCACTTGCAAAGGCAGACTGACAATACCGAGGTAATGGGTGTCATCCCTGTTTGCTCGAATGTTTTTCCTATTGCTATGTGTTTTAAAGATGTATATTTATTCATGATTTCAAAGTAAAAAAGAAATCATTGTAGTAACTTGTGTCTTGCAGGCTACAGATTGATCCTTTTGTTTAGGGCAGCATGTTTTCTTAAGAGTAAATAGAATGTGCTTGGTTGCTGCTCAGTGTTCCTCCAGAGAAAGTGTTCTTTAATTAGCTCGCAGTTGGCAGCAATGCAGGGACAAGGATCCATGGACAATCAATCCATTTTGCAGCTTGTAAACTGTCCTGGCAGCTGACTGGGAGCCCAAGGAGCACTCTCTGCATCTGCTGGGAGAGATAAATCGTCTCGCTGTCTCCCTTTTCAACCTTCCTGCTTTTCCTTCAGCTTCTCCCCGGGGGTGTCAGATCTTGTGCATGGATGTAAAACAGAGTTAGCGTTCACAGCTTAAGGTGGTGACTGCTCATATTTCACAATGTTAATGTGATTGCACTTTAGCTTGTGTAATTGGTTGCTTGTGCTGGAATCTGTATTGTTATTCTGCATTGTGTCTAGATCTTAAAAGGTTTTTGGTAATGATATTGCTGCAACTGCATTGAGGAGGAGACACAAAACTGGAAACCAGTTTTTTTCTTGTCTTTTATTCTATCAGGCAATTAGCATGGAGAAAGTGAACCCAAGCTTTTCAGTAAACTGCAAATTAGCTTCAATCTTTGCAGTTGTGGAACTTCAATTATTAAATATAATGGAGGCTGTTAGGATGCCTGGGTCGTTGACCCAGGGTATTTGAGTTTATTATATTATTTATACTTTTTAGTCTTTGGTTTCTTTGAGTTCTGTCTTATGGTTTATGTCTCTGTCTTCTTTAGTTGCTCTGTCTCCCCTATCACCTGTATCCCCTTGTCTAGTTCGCGTCTCTGTGTATCCTTAGTTCCTATATCCCCGTGTTCAGTCAGTGTTTGTGTCTGCCCTGGTCCCACGTCTCTGTTCCCTCTGTAGTGCCTGCATGTGAGTCTGTGTTATGTGTTTCCTGTTTTACTTTGAAGGTCTCTGTCTTATCTCAGTGTGTTCAGTTTACGCTTCCTTTTGTCTCGTCAGTTCTGATTTGCCCCAGCTGTGTTTCCCTCCTGTTATTCATTCCCTGATTGCTCCTTCTGTGTATTTAAGCCCTGTGTTTCTCTGTGTCCGTGTCGCGATCTACCGTTTATTTTGCTGTGTGTTTTGTCAATCCGCCGGTGTTAGTTTATTTTTGACCTTTTTCTAGTTATATTATGTTTGAGTTCAGCATTAAAGCTGTTTTGGTTTAAGTTTGTCTTTGGAGTCTGCATCTTGGGTCCTATTCCTGTTTGCATGCACCCGCCACCTAACAGGAGGCAGTGTTTCACCATTTATACGTTTCTCCTTTTCAAATATTATTTCAAATATTTGCAGATAAATAAATCGCCAAATGCTTTAACCAGTTGCTTGGTAGAGTTTGTGGATGTGTTCCTTTTTAAGAAGCAGCTGAATTATATTGAGGACCACCATGCAGTCTGGCTAGCGAGGAAGTCGCTCAGGAAAATCCCTCTGCAAGTAAAAATGGTAAATGGCCTGTATTTGTATAGCGCTTTACTAGTCCCTAAGGACCCCTAAGCGCTTTACACATCCAGTCATCCACACACTGGTGATGGCAAGCTACATTGTAGCCACAGCCACCCTGGGGCGCACTGACAAAGGTGAAGCTGCCGGACACTGGCGCCACCGGGCCCTCTGAGTACCACCAGTAGGCAACGGGTGACGTGTCTTGCCCAAGGACACAACGACCGAGACTGTCTGAGCCAGGGCTCGAACCGGCAACCTTCCAATTACAAGGCAACCTCCCAACTCTTGAGCCACAATCGCCCTTAAGTAATGGCGTAGTTGATGCAGGATGGCAGTTTAGCTACTTGGGAACCGTAGTTCTTCTCCAATCTGTCTGAAAGTGATTCCAGTCCAAGTTTGGAAACACGAGTCATGCAAGTCACCAGTCATGCAGGTCATGCAGTCACCTCACAGTTGCAAGTGGTTGCCCAGCGGTTGTTGCATCCATGAATTTTTTTTGTAGTTACAATGAGATTGCATTGCTGTTTTTACTCTAGTGTGACTGAGCTGTTAATTACAGATGCTGTCAAGCTCTCAGGAAGGTGAAAGAATTAAAAAATAAACAAATGCTAAAAGGAATTACCAGATATACTTTCCAAGCAGAAATGAGGCAGAGAGGGACTGCAAATGAAAAATGTCCTTCACTCTTGCATGTTTGTTTGTTTGCTTCTTCCTACCATTGCTTCTGGACAGAGTTCATGGATGTATCACATGTGTCTCAACAGACATGATGCATCAATCAACTTCTTCCACCCACAGACCACAAGCTTACTTTACTCCAGGCCCCACCCTTAGTATTACAATATGAGCAGCTCCTTCCTTGGAGGAACACTGGCTATAGTTCCCTTACACAACATGTATAATCTTTTGCTTTCGTTTTTCTCAACTGTCTCTCTCCTGCTTGGTGGAGGGGATTGTCCTTTGTGAAAACAGCACCATATAAACAATAGGAGGCCAAGGTAATTGTGGTTCCACTTGATTTCACCTCTATAGAAGTAAGCAAGCAGCTCTGCAGAAACACTGGAAGAATGGAGGGAGAAAGAGAGGTGGCAGAAAGTGTGAGGCTTCTGTACTTTCCCCTCTCGAAGTTTGTATTCAGCCTAAAGCAGTCTGGGATGTTTACCTGCTGCCTGAATGTTCAAAATAACATCTGGTGTCCCTATTTAAAGGGCATTTGATGTAGGAGGGATTATATGTGCATGATTTGTAAAATAATGTTGTCATTATCACTGGTGTTCACACTCCACACCTTAGGGATCACTTGTCAGTCAAACCATATGTTTTAAAAAAGGTGCTGTACCCGCACTAACCCACTTGCTTGCATGGATCGTATGCAGTGTTTCTGTGCTGTAACATGGTACTTACACTCACCAGCCCCTACATACTAAGTTTGCCTAAAAAACTGCTTTAATTTTTCCTGTCAACAAGGTGCTGGAAACATTCGTCACAGATTTTTTTTCAGTATTGACTTGACACGGCATAGCATCATGGAGTTGCTTCAGATTTCTTGGCTGCACATCCATGCTGTGAACTTCCAGTTCCTAAAGATGCTCTATTGGATTGATATCTGGTGACTTTGGATGTCGTTTGAGTACAGTGAACCCATTCCCATGTTCAGGAAACCAGTTTGAGAGGATGTGAGCTTAAAGACATGGTGTGTTATACTCGTGAACGCAGTCATCGGAAGACGGGTACATTAAGGCCATGGGATGGATATGATCTCAGGTAGACTGTGGTATGCTCAGCGCGTCAAGAGAATATTCCCCACACCACTGCACCATCAGCCGCCTGAACCATTCGTGCTTTCTCGTTATGTCAAATTCTGCCCCTGGCATCCAAATGACACAGCAGAAATTCTCATCAGACCAGACTATGTTTTTTCCAATCCTGTTGTCCAGTGTTGTGCATTCAGAGATGTTCTTGTGTATACTTTAGTCATAATGAGTGGTTGTTACCTGTGCCTTCCTATTCCCAGCTTGACCTGACCTCTTACATGAACAAACATTTTTACTGAGAGAGCAGGTCCGCAGAGGATGATGTATTTTTTTTTCATACCATTCTCTGTAAACCCCAGAGATGGTAATGTCAGAAAGTTCCAATAGATCAGTATGTGAGTCCAACCCATCTGGCACTAACAACCATGCCACAATAAAAATCACTTTAATGACCTTCCTTCTCCATTATGATGCTCACCTTGAACTTTCTATGACTGGCTCTTTAGATATTTGCATTAACAGTCAGTTAAACGGGTGTACCTGTTCAACTGTGGCCAGTGAGCATATATTTACACACACAAATACACACAAAGTCTTAACTTGTGTCCGCCATGTATTATATCACCATACAAGTTTTAAGTTTGCAAAAAAATGAATAAACAAACATCACTGACCCTAGGCATTCCTTTGACCATGTCCCTGTGTTGCCTTGTTTGTAGTCTCTGTTATGCTTTTTAGTAACTTTCATGTTCTTTCAGTGCTAAGCTAACAGGGGCTTTCCTGCTGTAATTAGAACACCAAATAGGTAGTTAGAAAGTGAGTGTGGTGTCTTTTTTTTTTCCTTCAGGGCACCTCTGATTGTGAGCTCTCAGCACGCTCATTCTTTGCTTTTGTATGCTGGTTAATGTGAGCACAAACATGCTAATTGCAGTCAAACAAAATGTTCCTAGTGACACTTCTAGGCTACAGATTGGCTGCTTTGGTTATTATAGTCCGTATGGTTTGTTTCTGTCCTGGTAACATGGATGACTGCTAATCCCTTTGTTACCCCAGCTGCACTAATGGAATCAAACACAACAACAAAACCGAGTATAGTTAAGGTAATTTGTTCTAACTTCACAAGTGAACAAGAGCTCAAATGTTTTGCTAGTACAAGGATGTTATGATTTACCACTTTATAATTATGTTATACTTGCACTTATAATGTCTGGGTGTTAGATGATTTGCTTTCTGCATTAAGTAGGTGCTGATAAGGCTCGCAGTGGACATGAAACAGTACATGTATAAAGGCCAATGTACACCATTGAGCCCTGCTCTCAAAAACTGACAAAGATTTAAAAGTTTCTGTGAAGCTGGATTTAAGTTAAAGTTTTTAGAAGAGTGCGCTCTTATGCCAGTAGAGAACTTGATGTTATCAGGTTGGTTGGTTAGTGTGTTAGTTGCAATAAATTTATTTACATTAGCTTCTGTGAGGTAAATAATGGCAGATCCAATAACTCAAGGGTTTTGTTTGTTTTGTTTTTTTTAAAAAGGACTACAAGTAAAATTCAGCTGCAACAATGTTTTTTATGTTAAAAATTATATTGTTGTTTAAATTAAATGAATTTTTGTTGTTTGTTCTCATCTGAAAACATTTATCTCGACTAATGACAGCTCTGAGAAGCATAAGCTGTGCCTGGAATGACATTAAAACAATCAGGGCAGACCTTGCAAGCACTATAATATTTCCACTTTACAGAAATCTCCAGTCTTGAAAGATTTCAAGCTTGAAATTGTTACATTTTTATCAGTTTTTTAATATAAGTATGTTTTTAAAAAATCACACCAATATCATTAGTCTGCCTATTGTTCCTTCATCTTATAAAAAGTGGTGCTATTTTTACATTATTAACTTAAATAACATAAAAAAAAAAAAGCTTCATCAGCTAAGCAGCATGCTGATGAAGACGTATATTTCTCTTCTGTCCTCATCTGCACTCTAATAATCAATACTTGTTTTTTTTTGTTTTTTTAATCCTGCTGTTCATAATCTGCGCAGTTGTTGCTGTATGGCTGACCAAAAGAAGCTGCCATTAATTTCATGCATCAGTTGCCACATATATTCTTCTAAAACCAGCAATGAAAAAGGCTGTATCCCCCCCCTCCCTCCCCCACCCCAAGATGCATTACATGTTTAATGAAAATTTAATCAAATCGAATTCCAATTATACATCTAATGATTGTGCAGCCCAGGTGTGACGAGCCTGAAAACCTTGGCAACTCTCCCTGTATATATTAAACGTTCAAAAATAGGGGTCATGCTGTTAAACTGGCCAGGCACCAGCCAATTTAATAAGCCCATCAAACGCAGTTTGGGAAAGCAGGGAAGGGGCCAGAAAAGTTTCCCTTACTCCTCACTTTCATCCATTTGTAATTCCCTCTGAGAAAGCTGGTGTTTATATTTAGCTTCGCTGTGAAGGTTCAATGTAAGGAGCGTTTCTTCTTGCTCATCACCAGACTGTACAACCATCCAAAGTGATGTCTGTAATCATGTTATGCTCCTTTTCTCAAGACTGTCTCTTCTTCTTTGATGCATTGTCTTCCTGTTCCCTTGGCTGAATACAGACCGACCTGCGTAAAATAATATGTGACTGTGACTATGCATGGGAGGGATGTTTACTGACAGAGCACATTAATGGAACATGCTTTCATTAATGTGAATTGCAACCTGAATGTCTTTATTGCCTTTAGCTGTGTAATTCATTGGGTATCAAAGGAGTTGTATTTCAATTATGAGCTGCTGCTATTGCACAGAAAGGATTTAAACTGTGCGGTCAGGTGCATTGTGCACACAAACATACTATATCCAGCATGATGTGAAGCACTTATGTTTTAAGAGGTCAATAATTGCACGCAAATGCAACTTAGGTGCATAACACATTATATGATGTGAAAATAAAATTAAAGCCCCATTAATTATAGTGAAGTACCAGTGGTGTATTTTATTTGGGGGGGAAGACACACTATATGGACGTGGGAGTACTGGGACAGACCTCTTGATCTTTAAATTCAGTCTTTTCAGTCCCATTGCATAATGGATAAAAGTTCCAAACGACCTCTGAAATTAACATCTGCACAAAAACTGTGTGCCAGGAGCTTGGTGGTGTTTCCATGGCTGCGCAGCCGTGTTTTAGGTGTACCATTTGTTTCCAGTGTAGTGTATACTATAATATACACTATGATTTCTTTCTAGATTTTTAGAACAGTTGTGCAGTTTTTAATAACTTTAGACCAGACACACGGGGAACTGATCCACTGCATGCCTCCTCTAAAGGAAAAACAGCTCTTAGACCCTAAGGAGGGTGCCTGTTTATTAGAGGGGGTCAATGGACTAGTGACTTTGATACTGATTGTGTTTGAGAGCATGGGAACAGTGACCTGGGGCCCGTTCTTCGTACCTCGCTAAGTAGGTTAGCCGGATTAGATTGTTGACGATTTCGCGTGATCCTGGATCAGTCGGTTCCCCGAAGCTCATCCGGGACTTGCTGTCATAGCAACAGAGCCGTAAGCGTAAACCTGCTCGGGAGCAGGTTTACTTTATGTAAACAGGATTAGATCGCGGCCACGCAGGTATGTCCGCGTCATCATACGAAAGCAACAGCGACATTCCGCCACCGTTTCACCACAAATAAATAACATCAATGTAACTAAAGATAATGCAGCACTTGATCCTTTTATTGATTCCACACAGATACATACAGGTCAGTCCCTAAAAAAAGGGAAATGTACGAGTAATCACGCTATGGCATGTAGGTGATCACGCCAGATGCAACACACATTCCACAGTAGAGGAATAGCAAATTACGTCGTGTAATCAAGATGACAGACCACGGCTATAAAAGCGAAGGTGGAAGTGGGAAGTTTGTCGCAGCCATGTCCTGTCCGTTTCTACGCGAGCCACCCATTGCGGAAGGTGCAAGAGTGATAAGGAGAGTGTTCAGAATCCAACGTATATTGCGGGATAGACAGGATCCTTTAGCACAGCGCGACAGTGTGCTCATAGAGAGATACCGATTTTCCCGTGAGGGTATCATCTACCTAACCAACTTGCTGGATCCCCATGTTAAGAGTACCACCCACCGTAGTCGGGCATTAACAACTGCACAAACTGTGTGCATTGCCTTGCGCTACTTTGCGAGTGGCACGTTCCTGTACACTTGTGGAGACGCAGAGAACGTTGGGAAAAGTGCCGTCTGCCGGGCCATTCGCAAAGTGTACCTGGCACTCAAGCATTTCCTGGGTGTGTTTGTGGTTTTTCCAAGCCACTTAAGACCACAGGTCGTCAAACAGGGCTTTTTCGCCATTGCAGGTACAGTAAATTGGATAGTGAATGTGATGCAATCATGACCTATGTCGGTAACTGTAGCTCCAACGTCCGCAGGCTTCCCGAATGTGATTGGCACCATAGACTGCACACACATTGCGATCAAGGCCCCCCCAGGCCCCACTGAAGGGGACTTTGTCAACCGAAAGGGGGGCCACAGTATAAATGTGCAGGTGAGCAATACTAACACTCCAGATGGCAATATACGATGGGAGGAGTGTGGTCACACATAATGGAATCCCACAGATGGTGTGTGACTCGATGTGCCATATCACAAATGTGGAAGCAAAATGGCCCGGATCAGTGCATGACTCACGGATCTTCAGAGAGTCAGGGTTATGCACATCATTTGAGCGTGGTAAGTAAAAGAGGCTTATGTTGATGCTACATACTCATGTCGGGCCTAACATAACAGCATTTCTTCATTACACAGGGGCCTACGATGGGATCCTCCTCGGAGATAGAGGTTATGCATGCAGGCAGTACTTCATGACACCGTTCCCTGACCCCAACCCTGGGCCACAAACCCGCTACAATGCAGCCCTAGCCAGGACAAGGGCACGCATTGAAATGACCTTTGGGCAACTGAAGGAACGATTCCAGTGTCTAAAACGCCTGAGGGTTGCACCTGACAGGGCATGTGACATTATTGTTGCATGTGCCGTACTGCACAACATTGCCACCATCAGAAGAGAGAGGACCCCCGTGGTGGAGGTGCAGCCTGATGATGACCTCCAGCCAGTGCACCTGGACCAACCTAGTGGCAGAGCTGCACGGGACAGGATTGTGCAACACAATTTCGCATAATAAAAACATGACATGACACATTTTCTATTGACGTTTATTTGAGCATCGTTGTCTGTCCCACCACACACAGGCCAGTCATCAGTTGCCTGGGAAAACAGAGCATGTATACTGCGTCACGCAGGGTCAGCAATAGTGCTCCGTATGAACATGTATTCCTACTTACTCTGGAGTTCCTTTTGAAGCACCTCGATTTCCAATTGTAGTTTATGCCTCATTAGGGCTTGTAGTTCGATCTCACCTAGGAGCTTTTGTTTCTTCAGCTCAGTATACTCCATTTTTTGCTGGAGACTTCTCTTGTAGAGCAGACGTATGTCACCCTGTGTCAATTGTGGTGACAACATTTAACGGGGAATACATGTCATATAGGCAGTATAATTGATCACAACACTGCCCACCTCTGCATCAGCAGGCCTCTCTGCCGGCCTCTTGGCCTGCAAATCATACTGCAGTCAGACACACATGGCAGTACACAAGTAGATGGTATTTCAGGCCAATTCATGCATGTACTCACAGGGTCTTCCGCCACACCACAGCCATCTGACAGGGTTGCGTCACTGTCCTGTGCAATGGTAACACAATGGTGTTACTAAGGGGTGTGGTACAGCCTATAGGTCTGTACAATTGGGTGGGGACAGATATATGTATATCTCCCAACTTACTGTGCATGTTCCAGTCACCCCTTCCATGGGAACAGGTAAAAGTGATGGTGTGTCAAGTAACACTACACACAGAGAAAACCCACAGTGCCAATGAATGAATGTCACAGTTCGAATAGCATTTTCATTTAGGCAACAACCACATATTTGACATTGTGCACATGGAATCATGAGCCCATTCACCAGTTATGTAGGTGCTGCTGCTACTGCACCCCGGCTTCTGGTCTCCGGAAGAGCTGCCCCCAGGGATGCCCTCAACAATGGGTCTGGTGGCATTCAACCTTAGGGCCAGCTCCTCTGCTGGGGTGTGACGAGGGGGTGCAGGACCACCACCTGTCTTTTGTTGCTCTGCCCTTTTCTTGGTTGCTGTTATACACAAACACAGGGATTGTTTCAGGGGTGTCTTTTCAAGTGACTGACAGCAATATGAGTGTTGGATATTACCATTCTGTAGTATGTTCTTGTATTTCACTCTTACTTGTTCCCATGTTCTGGTGGGTCCGGTTGTGGCTCTAATGTGTAAGAGGATATCATGTGGTATGATTTGATATGATAAAATATGATATGGTATGGTGCCATGTAATATGTTGCATTACTTACGCGTTTAATTTGTCAGCAACTTTCTGCCAGCCCTCTCTCCTTGCTTTTGCAGCCTTCGCACTGTTACCTTGCGTTTTAATTTCACTCTGGTACTCCTGAAATCCCTCAATCAGGAGTTCTTGCTCCGCTGCGGTGAAGTACTGTGCGCGCTCCTTCGACATTTTCGCCGACCAATCAGAGGCTTGCCGATCACTGTTTCTGCTATCGATGCATAGCCCCTTTTACGGCACCCAGTGATCGCGCATTACTTCATCCAGCTGTAGTAATCGTCAACAGCAGGTGTGTTCAGGGAACCGGATTAGCGAGCTCACGGTTAGCGCGATGATTTGATCTTGGATGTTTCATTTGATCTTGGATGTAGTAAGCGACGTACGAAGAACGGGCCCCTGGCCTCAAGAGAAAATAAGAAAAGAGACAAGAGAAAGAAACAAGGACAGACAGAAAAGAAAATGGGATAGAGGTTGTACAACTTCCATTACTGTAATATACTGCAATACATAAGTGATCGGGACTACTAATGCATTACCGGTCTTATACTGGAATGTAATGCATAATGGAAATGGAAAAAAAGATTAAAAAAAACAAGTTATGGAAAAAGAATATTATTTGTGCATCATTTCCCAACCTGTTGAAGGCCAAGCAGGGGAACGGTGCACAAACTGCTTCATTTAATATAACAATAGTAATAGTCCAAGAAATCATTTAAAAAAAACATATGACTTGCATGCAGTATCAAAAGTTGTAATTAAAAAGTAAACTGCCTCTTGAACTCTAGGTAGAATACCACAGACAAGTGGGGAATTTTCTGCAACATATTTTAGGGAATCCATGTCCTTCAAAGCTAAATGCTATGACAGGCAGTCAATATTTCTCCCCCTGTGACATGGAACAGATCTCTGCTGAGTTCGAATCTTGTCAAGGTGAGCAGCAAGGCTGAGGCGGAAAGTAAGCTTGATGACTTTGTGTTGCCAGGAAAAAAAAGATGAAAAAACCCTTGAAATTTCTGCCATGCTCTGGTCTGTTTTATGGGCCTGTCACTGGTCATTAAATTTCACATTACTGAAGTGTTCAGCGTGACATTACTGAACGAGGTGTCGATTGAAGCTTAAGAGATGAGGACATGTTTTAGAAATTTATTATGTAAAGTAAAAGTGAATCACGAGGTGTTAGTTTTACTAGCCTAGGCACCCTTTCTGGATACAGACACCCTGGTCACCACCAAAGGGTAGTGTTACCACTACACCATCCAGCTGCTATTGACATTGTCTGCCGGAGAGAAGAAGTGGCTGGTATCCTAAACACGCCTCCTCAGGTGGTTGATAATGACCAAGCTAAGATTCTGTCGGACTTCCAGATATAGACGAGCAAACTGGTGATGGCTAACCAACCGGACATAGTAGTGGCGTACAAGCAGAGGAAAATGACAGATGTAGATTTACAAGTGATAGCAACATCAGGAAGAAGGCACATGAGAAGATCGAGAACTACCAAGGGCTCTCTTCCACACCATGTCTGTTGTTCTGTTGTCCTTCTCTCACCCCAACCAGTCGCTGCAGATGGCCGCCTCTCCCTGAGCCTGGTTCTGCCAGAGGTTTCTTCCGGTTAAAAGGGAGTTTTTGCCTTTCCACTGTCACCAAAGTGCCTGCTCATAGGGGGTCATATGATTGGGTTGGGTTGGGTTTTTCTCTGTATGTATTATTGTAGGGCAGGGGTAGGCAACGCCAGGCCTCGAGTGCCGGTGTCCTGCAGGTTTTAGATGTGTCCTTGATCAAACACAGCTGATTCAAATGGCTAAATGACCTCCTCTGGTAATGGACTAATCATTTGATTCAGGTGTGTTGACACAGGGTGAAATCTAAAACCTGCAGGACATCGGCACTCGAGGCCTGGCGTTGCCTACCCCTGTTGTAGGGTCTACCTTACAATATAAAGCACCTTGAGGGAACTGTTGTGATTTGTATAAATAAAATTGAATTGAATTGAATTGAATTGAATTGAATTGAGAGCTTGAGAAGATGTGGAGGGTGAAGGCACACTTTTAGATAGGACACTAGGACAGTGGTCCAAGGTAGGTGAGTGTCTCCAGCAGATCCCAGGAACAACATCCGAGATCTCTGTGCAGAAGCATGGGTTTGGCGCAGGACCCGAGCTTGAAGCATAAAGACTAAATATATAAAATGCAAAAAAGAAAAACAATTTGAAAAACTTCTCACCTGATTATCAAAGTGACAAAATCATCTTTAAATCTTGAAAATATGGTAAAACTGTGCTGCACACTATATCCTCAATGACATTATGCCTGATCTAGTTTGCTTACAGTTTGCCAGCCTTAATTTTAGTCAATTTGTTGAGCTTTTTGAGCAGGGCCTGTGGGCTTTCACTTCACCGTGAACACTAATTACAACTGAGTGTGTCTAAGGTCTTTGATGCTGGAGATCATAGCAGCAGAACAGTGCCCACTCAGTCTTGAAGTAAGAACGTGGCTCATCGTGTATATAAACTGCTAAGAAAAAAAGAAAGTATTGGAACACTTAGAAAACACAATGAGATCACAATAAGGGGGGGAAAGATCATGCTGAATATATATCCTGATGTGAACTGGGTAATGATTTTTAGGAATGAAAAGATGCCACATTGTCTGATGGAAATGAAAATTATCAACCTACAGTGAGCCAAGTTTAAAGACACCCCAAAAATCAAAGTGAAAAAATGATTCGGCAGGCTAGGTCATGTTACCGAAATTTCATTGTTGCAACTTAAAATGTGAATCGGTAGTTTGTAAAGCTCCTAACGAGACAATGGATGGTGTCCTGGGGGATCTCCTATCAGAGCTGAACCATACCATCACTGAGCACCCAGGCAGTCTCAGGTGCAACCTTGTGGTGTTGAAAGCAATGCCATGCCCCAGGATGAACCTAGGACCCACTGTTGAAAGATGTTATAGGCAGTGCAACGTTCTTAACAGCTTCTCCGAACCCTTTCATGTCTGTCACGTAATCAGGGTGAACCTGCTCTCATCTGTGAAAAGCACAGAGAGCCAGTGGTGGTCCTGCCAGTTCAGGTATTCTTTTGGAAATGCCAATCAGGCGGCATGGTGAGCAGAGAACAAGCCTGCTAAAGGACATCTCATGTTTCTGAATGCTTGATTGGTTGGGTTAAACCAGTGGCCTGTGGGAGGTCATTCTGTATCTCTGGCAGCGGTTTCTCCTTGCACAAAGGAGCAGATACCAGTCCTGCTGATGGGTTGGGAACAATCTACGGCCTTGTCCAGGTCTCCTGTATGTGAGTCCTTCTTCTGTATAAACACTGCATTTCAGATGTATGTTCTGCTATTATTCACAGACATTTTTGCCAGAGGGGTCTAAAATACCACAAAGGTGTTTTGCTGGATTTATGTCATGAGACCTGCCCATGTCATAGTTTCCCTTTTTTCATTTTCAGAAACTGTTGTGTGATTTTGACAGTGTGCTTTGGATCATTATCATGCTTGAATGTTCTTTCTCTGCGAAGGCGAAATTGGGACTCAACTTGTCAGCCAGCATTTTGGTACATCCAACAGGCATTCATGATGCCATCTGTAAATGTCATTGCTCCAGCACCTTTTGTACTTATGCTGCCCCATTTCATCATACTCCCACCTACACTGTCAGGACTATGCATTTACTGGAGTGCTGGCCAGAGTGACAGTAAGCAGGATGGATCCTAGCTGAGCAAATGTGTCATGGTCTCAACTGACTAAAGAATCTGCCCCCAGTATTTATTCATCAGGCCTTTTAAAGTTTCATCATGCGGTTTGTGCTAAAGAGCACCTTCGGACAGCAACTGTGATTTGTAGTCCTGTAACTTGTTCTACCTGATCACCATTGTAGCTGTGCATCCACTGATTTTCAGTTGCTCTTAGTCTTTTCAATCTTTTTAAAGTCACACAATCATCTTATAAATCATTTCTGATATTTATTTTTTTTATGTGGAGCCTGATAACGTTTAGATCATGGATATATTCAGGTTTATTGCACCAAGTTTTTAACTTGGCAGTCTCCATTTTCAAAAAGGCCTCCCTGAAGATTTGTTTCTTTGTAAGAGGAAATACTCTACATGTGGATTTTTAAAATAATGCAAATGTTTAGTGTTCATGCCATTGTGACTCATTCACTTTTTTGTTCAAATAACTCTAGTTTTGATGAAAAACATGTTATTTTCTTATCAAAATGAGAAAATAACCTCTGCCTCTGATCTGCCTATTAGCATCTGTTGACAGTGCAGAAGTCTCCGTGAGTGCTGCGGCCACTGTCCGTGGCTCTGATGATCAGCCATTATGCATCATTAGTCCAGTGCTTTGGGATTTCACCTCAGCATGTCCAGATCTGACACCACATCACTCTATAATCATCACTAATTAGATTCATCTGATATAGATGGGCAGCATGCTCATATTAAGCTGCTGTCTCCTGGAGAATCACTGAAGTATCTACACCAGTGTTATGATGTTCCAGTGAAACATTTATTAGTGAACAGATTCTTGTACTGAATAAACTCTTTTATAACAAATACTATATACAGATACTGTATATTGTAACTGATACTATAACTGACCACTGATGGTTATCAGTGAATAAGAGTTGCCACAATACATTAAAATACAGTTCCCATATTAGTCAGTGTTAGCTTAACAAAATAGGAGCATTGGAAATTATATTAAAATGCAGTTAAATTAATCGCTAATAAATAGTTTAAAAATTTCTAAGTCAGTAGCAGAGTAGCCAATGCTTTGGAGATCATATGAACTCTCATACATTGTGGATTCATTTGTGTTTTCTTTTTGTCAGGATTCTTTTTCTGCAATGCAAAAATCTGTCCAAAAGGGTAGGGTTTAGAAGTAGATGCACAAAACGATTTCCCAGGAGAAAACAGCCTGCTACCTGCGGCGACCGTGGCTCAAGAGTTGGGAGTTCGCCTTGTAATCGGAAGGTTGCCGGTTCGAGCCCCGGCTTGGACAGTCTCGGTCGTTGTGTCCTTGGGCAAGACACTTCATCCGTTGCCTACTGGTGGTGGTCAGAGGGCCCGGTGGCGCCAGTGTCCGGCAGCCTCGCCTCTGTCAGTGCGCCCCAGGGTGGCTGTGGCTACAATGTAGCTTGCCATCACCAGTGTGTGAATGTGTGCGTGAATGGGTGGATGACAGGTTGTGTAAAGCGCTTTGGGGTCCTTAGGGACTAGAAAAGCGCTATACAAATGCAGGCCATTTACCATTTTACTATGAGCTTCCAGGCTGATTACAACCAGTATGAAAAGTATTTCCTTGGATGTCCATTTTGAGTGCTGTGTGATAGTCAAGATTCGGTTATTCATTTACTGTTTGATGTTGATTTATTGAGCACATGGAACGCAATTTTACCAAAGTAATTCAAGTTATCCTTTTTTTCTGTTATTTGATCCCTCCATTGTGCGTGAAGAATTTTAGCGTCTTTCTAATCAGTGATATTTGTTAGTGACGTCTAAAGAACTCTATTGTGTAGTAACTCAATGCAAGGTGTATTTATGAAGTCGTGAACTGCTGCCAAAAACTTTTATCTACTACTTTATCTTTTTCCTTTTTGATGGCAGACACAAGAAAAAAGTAGCAGTGCCGAAACAGAAGGTTCAAACCTCCACACCAGCTGCATAGTGAAAGCAGCATCAGCAGCAAAAGTAGCATCAGTTAAAAGTCATTCATGCATCTGACACAGAACATTCATCCAGAGGCCTGCTGTGCACTCGAGCACTTTTTGGCAGCACTCATAGCTCAGTATGCAATTCATGTAGTTACATGCATGAGTCACAAGAAAATAGACTTGACTTGTGAAGAGGCATGCAGGATATACCTGCAATTAAAAAATAAATAAATAAACATGGAAGAAGCTTGTGAAGACTGATACATAGGCTAGCTGTGCAATGATAAAATTCAAAGCATATACAGAACATTTGAGGAATGTAAGACACAACTGGTACTGACACCTCGGCACGTATGAGCCTTTCCATGCAAAAGTTGTAGCAGTCTTGTTCAAACTTCGCACAGTTATTGTTACTCTTGCTGGCTCCTCCTTCACCTCCAGCCGGTCGCGGCAGATGATGAGACTGGTTCTGTCAGAAGTTGTTGCCAAGTGCTTGCATTTTTATGGTCTTTTGCTTTGTTGGCATCAACAATTAAAAATTTCAGAGCATAAAGTGGCTGCTGATTGTTGAGAGAAGGTTTGAGGAGTGTTTAATAGGAGTTGTAATCACCAAGTCCAAACCTATTAAATGTCTGTGACTTTGGTAAAAGTTACCTGAGAGCTGAAATCCCTTTGGCTGTCTATTTTTTTTTAATGGCACCCTTCTACATTTTTCCACTTTAAAATTGTTGAAACCCCAAATAGTCTTGCCAGTTAAAAAATAGACCCCAAACCTTGCACAAACCACCATTTATTTCTTCATGAACTCTTGTTCCATGAACTCAGAAAATTAGCCATCAAAACCCTATACTGAGTCTCTAAAAAGGGGACACTATGCACAATAATGTTTTCCCACAAAAGGGTCACATTTCTGTCCTTTCTCCATAACTCGGAAAGCAGAGATCAGAGTGAGCCGTTCAGGTTTATAGCCTCTTGTGACCTCAAAACAGTGCATGCTCATCCCCCTGCTGACAAAAAGACCCAGCAAATAAGCAGCTTCCACTGCCTGCTGGTTTTATTTCCACACTAGAGCTGCTTCTGACTACAGTAAAATGTCTCAGGTATGAGCAACACACTGCAAGTGTTCTCTTGTTAACTGTATATGGTATAAGCATGGTCACCTTGCCAGAAATTTTGGAAACAGAAAAGCCAAAAACATTGCCAACTGTATAACGAATTGGACCATCTGGGATGCGGGAATGTTGTTTTCATGTACAACAAAAATTGTTTATGCTCGTTCACACACCCAGCTAGAGGGCAGCAGTGGTTTGAGCCCCTGTCTCCCCAGGTCTGCGTGCTAAAGTGTACTTGGGTGAGACACTGAACCCCAGAATTGCCCCTGATGTATATGATTGTGTACAAGTGTGCACGATGGGTTAAAGCACAGAAGTGACTAGAATTTTAAAAAAGAAAAACTGTGTGAATGTAGTATAAAAGCACTTTGAGTGGGAAGACTAGAAAATCACTATTTAAGTACCAGTCCATAGCAGTAGAAGGTAGTCAAAGGTCCACAACCACATTTTTCCAGTGTAATGGCACTAGAAATATATATGACATTATTCTCTGTACTCTTGTACAAAGAAGTCCCCGAGGTTTTGGGGGAAAAAAACGCACAATAAATCTAAAGAGCAAAGGCTCTATTTAAGTAAGTGCAACGACAAGTGCAAAGCACAGACTGTGTAGGCTTTCTGAAGCAGCTGTTTTAGACACAGACTGCAACAGAAGGAGTTAAGTTGAAAAGGATCGCAGGGTTTTATTGTTGAATAAATACAAAGTCGTCATAACCAGCACAGATGAGATGTTAAATAATTAAATTAGAAATTTAAAAGAAAAATGCTGTCAATAACAGGTAACTGTGATCACTTTTTTCGATTTGCAGGGAAGTGCAACAATGAGTCCAAATCTTGCTGTAAATGTAAATACTTTTGATACACAATTTATTGTTGGCTGTTGTTGATACAATCATCAGATTGGCAGCAAATTGAATTCGCGCCAGGGGACATGCTTCTTTTCTCAGCACAATTTCTGGCACGATTTCCACCAACAGTTAGCTTTCCGCAGCCTCATTTGAATGAACCTCTCATCTGTTTGGCCTCCCTTGCTACCTGTAGCATTGTTTGCACAGACAGGCAAAGGGAAATTTAAGGACCACAATAACCCCAAAAGGTCGAAGGGTTTCTCGAACTCGCCATCCCAATGCTGCAGAAATAGAGCCTTTAAGTGTGTTTTAGGATTTATTACAGCTTGTCAGTTCTTCACTTACTCATTATCTGTCAGTGTTGGCTTTCACTTTATAATTTTAAACTGGCCAGCAGACATTAAACACCTTTAATAAGCAGCTGTGTCCATCAGTGTGGATTGTGTTGCTCTCACCGTCATTAGCTCACAGCTATTAGAACCCTGAATTTTTAATCACGCGACTCTTCCTGCCATCAATGTCGACTACTTTTCATATCCCTTCACATAAACTCTAACACATACCACAAGCACTGTTAACACTCACCTCCACTTTACAGCTCAACCTAAGGAGGAACTCCTTGGGAAGAGAAAAGCAAAATAATTTTGCCGACTTGCTTCGGGGCTTTATGAGCACCACTCATTAATTAAGGGGAATGTATTAGTCATGACTCCCACCAAAGCGTTTGCATATTAATGAGGAGTGCGTTTGAGGGAGTGTGCATCTTTTGAGTGCTGTGAGCCCCGGGCACTGACTGGCACTTAAAGACACAGTTGATATAAAAAGATATTTTCGCAGTGCAGCTGGGCTGTAAATTCCCACCACAGCACCGTCACAGGCTGCTCTTTAATGTATTGTTTATAATCATCTTAAATCATGTTAGATTCTAATTGAAGATGTATTCACTAAAGCTTAATCAGTGTGATAAGCTCAGCAGTAGGACATAAATCAATAACATGTTGCCAAAGATTAATTAATCTCACATTTATAAATGACAGACATCATTCCAACAATTCATAACGCAGCACAGAAACCACCCTTTTATGATTTTTTTTAATGGCCCACTTTTAACTGTTGATGCTAGTAGTTCTGTTGCCATCATGCTTTTTGACGACGTAGATCATGGCGTTCTCCTGACACATTTTGAATTGTGTTGTAGGCATTAGAGAGAAAGCCCTTAAATGGCTCCAGTCATATTTCTCAGTTAAGAGTTTCTCTTTCCATTTTGGACAGTATTCGGCATCTATGTACCCAGTTAGTTGTGGAGTACCTTTAGGTTATATATTGGGTCCTCTTCTTTCTCTCCCAAGTGCTTTTAAATAGAGCAAGGAATTTTAAACACAACTTTTATTTTAGATGCTTACATTATTTTACTTTTACGTCACAGAATCTAAAGTAATGTCATAAAATCAAATCAGGGTTCTTCCCTTGGATCGATGTACTTTTTGGGTTGTTGTCGTGCTAGAAGAGCTTGACGAGATTCTCATTTAAAGATGCACTGAACCATCCCCACATAATAATAATAATAATAATAATAATAATGATCCCACCACCATGTTTCACTGTATGGACCGTGATCTTTGGGTTATATGTCTTTTATATGCCTCACCCTACTTTTTGCTTTCTTGTGGGCAAAGAGCTCTGGTTTCCGCTTCCCGTATGGATAACCTTTCTCCGGTTTATGTTAAACATACTGCAGTCTGGCTTAAAGATGTCTCTTATGCAGAAGTGGAGGTTTTTTGGTCTGCGACCTCGCAGTAGTGATTGTCTTTAGACACATCTCTCACTAGTTTTCCTTTCCAGAGCCTTTGAAATCTTTTGCTTCCTACCTCTGCCAGGTTTTTCCCTTACATCTTATATACAGAGACACAGACAAAGAACATTCCACAAACTCTTACATGTTGGGGGGGGGAGGGCTATACCTCCTCCCTCACAGAGAGAATTATGACCTTGTGAGGGAGGAGATTTACACCTAAAGATTTACATCCCTGATAAGCAGAAGGAGTCCCACTATCTGTTTAACGTCTCCCATTACAATGGCCTCACTGTGTTAACATTCCACATGCATGTAAACTAGTGACAGGAGTGCTCTTACTATAGTACAGTGAGAAAGTGATATTACTATAACTAATGTGATATGATTGAATATGTGATTAATACATGAGAAAAGAAATCTGCCACCACACTTCCTTCTGCAATTACTTTTAAAAAGCACATCTACTTCACTGCGTTCCAGGTAATCTCCAGATATATCTGCCAGTACAAATCAATATCAGTGTTTTTATTTCTGTTCTCTGGCGAACACTCTCAGAGATACATGATCATAAATGAAGAAGTTATTTTATTTGGGCAACCCAACCTTCTACATGGGTATGACAGTGACCATGGTCTTTGAGCTTCTTACTTTCACCCAGTTTTAGGAACTTTGGTGTGATTTTTGACTTGACACCTGTGATTATCATTTCATGTTGTTATAATTTAGTTCTTTTCAACTACACAGCAACCACCGGGTTATGAGGCCCCAAGATCAACCGTAACACAGGCCTGTCAGAGTGGGTCTCGTTAGTGTAACATGTGTGTAACATGTTAATTCTGTGGCGTTTAAAATGCTGCAGCATGCCGGTGCAGTTTAAAGAAACAGGAGCTCAGCCAAGCAGTTGCTCATTTGCTTTTAACAGTGTGACACAACAATCAGACATTTCTTTCCTGTTGCAGAAATGTATCTGTCACCTCAGTAGCAGAGATAAAAATATATGCCTTTTTTCACGGTAGGTCTTTTGACATTTCATAGTAAGTAAGAAGCTTCTGCTTTCTAGTGCATTTTCACCTGTCTATGCTGCCTCAATATCATAACGCAATGGCTTAACTGTGACACCTGAACATTTTTTTAATGTTACAAGTGTCACCTTTGGCTCCTTTAGAACTGAACACAAAAATCTTCTATAGTGTTTTGAAAAAAAAAACTATGCTGTGACTTTAGGTTCAGTTTTAGAATTTTTGAGCACATCGGTCTGCATAAATGTTACATCAGCAATTTAAATAAACCTAAATAATATATTGTATGTGTGCTACGCACAAGGTTTATTAATTTGTGGAGAATAGGTATGGGTGAAAGGTCCTAATAAACGTTGCAGTTTGATTTGCTGTAAACAACAGCCTTAGCTGTGATTTCCAACTAAGACCACTTGCAACGATGAGCAGTTATACATCAGCACACTGGTGAGTCCAGCAGGTCTGTTGTCAGCTCTGCTGTGAATGGAACAGGGGGAAAACTGGGAAGTATTCCCTCATTATGTTTTTTTTATTAGGATCTGAGAGAAGCTCTAGTCTCCAAGTTTCATGGAGGTAAGGTCTCTGAACCACACAGGTTACTATGAAACACATTACAAAGGAGGAGAAATTCTCTGTTTCAAATTGAAAGAAAAATCATCTCTCCTTAGCATACAGCTTAAGTTTGAAAATATCCTGCACGTGGTTAAGTTAGCCTACTTTTGGAGGACTACAGATGAGCTGTTCTTAAAAAAATAATAAAAATAAGAATAAGAAGATTGTATTGATCCCAGAGGGAAATGCATAGTAAGCACAGAAACTGCCAGGGGGCTGACTTGCCAAGATCAGTGCATCAGATCATAAAATAACAAATGTAAATATTTTAAAACCACTAATAGTGTCATAATCAAATTTGCTGTTGTTCATTGGTGAAGTCTTTGTCTTTATGGCCGATGAGAACTACCCTCTAAGTAAACTCATGGTGTTGAGTTTATAGCTAGTTTCACATGCCTTTAATATACCATGGGGCTCTGTTTTTCTTACATTTTAGTCACTCGGGTCAAAAAGGATGACAAACCAGAAAAGCCTACATTGTAATACAGAAATCACTACCATAGTAGCTCAGTCAGATCCAAAAAATAGCATTTTTTACAATAAAATATGGTGCATTCATAATTTGCTAAGCTACCACAAAAGCTACCTGTGTTACTTTGTATCATATAAAAATATTTTTTAAGTTTAGCAAATGCAGCAAACCATCAAAGATGTGAAAAGTCCAAAGTTAAACTTCAGCTATGCAGTTACATTTGAACTACGCTGCCAGAGAAGTGAAATGCAATTCCCGTTTAGTGGAAGGTCTCTTAGTGGTGGTTAATCATGCACTGCCTGCAGTACTAAATCCCTTTCCTTTCCCCCCAGGCCTCTATCTAAGAGCAAACATATAAAAGTCAAGAGAGCAGTTCATGGTACCCAGCAGAATATAAAACACCGACCCTGAGATTGTACGTTACTCGCAGCACTTACTATTTTATTAGTAAGTCAGCATTTCACGATTCTAACAAAACTGTCCATATTTTCATAATGCTGACCTTGCAAGTTTTCTATTACAAAAAATTGTCTCAGTTTGCGGTCATAGAATATTGTTTGCCACTTTATTTGAGTCAAAGAATGAGTGAATAAGGCAATAATTTCTCTTTCAAGGGTTTGACATGACAGAAGTCATGCTTGCTGTCATTATCATCAGCTGCTGTAAGACCACTTTCTGTGTTGTGATTGGATCAGTGCACCTCCACTCGTTCATTCAGAGCTACACATTTAAGCTGACAATTGTTTTGGTCATCATATTGTTAAATAGTTTTGACAAATTAGAGCACATCACAAAAACAAATGCAATCATGAATATATCTTCATATTGTTCTAAACTGATATATTGAACGCAATCAGGGACTAGATTTGTCACCCCGACTGTAAGTACTAGATCCAAGTGTCAAACATTTGGCCCTCAAGCCATAAACAGCCCACTAAACAGCCTAATCCCATGCACAGGATGGCTTTGTGAAGAGGAGGGTAACATGTCAAACAAAATGTGGAAAAGGTGCACAAGCCAAACCTCCTAGAGAGCCATAGGGTTCAGGTTTCTCTGCACAGCAGGGCTGCTGTAACTCTAAACTCAACTATACATCCAGCCATCCATTGAATTTTCTTCCACTAATCCAATTCAGAGTTATGGGCGGGCTGAAGCTTATCCCAGCTGTCATAGGACAAGAGGTGGGGTACATGGTGGCTCAAAGAGTTGGCAGTTCGTCTTGCAACCGGAAGGTTGCTGGTTCAAGCCCTGGCTCTGACAGTCTCAGTCGTTGTGTCCTTGGGCAAGACACTTCACCTACCGCCTACTGGTGATGGCCAGAGGGGCCGATGGCGCGATATGGCAGCCTCGCATCTGTCAGTCTACCCCAGGGTAGCTGTGGCTACAACTGTAGCTTGCCTCCACCAGTGAGTGAATGAATAGTGGAATTGTACAGCGCTTTGAGGGCCCCGAAAAGCGCTATATAAATGCAATCTATTATTATTATAGGCCTCCAAACTCCACTAATAAATATGAAAACAATAAAGCAATAACAGCAGTAAAAATAAGATCAAAATCAAGACTTAGACAAAGTGATTAAATTGGTTCATTCTCAGAATGTACTTGTGCTCCTGCACACTTTTAAAACATGCTGTTTTGTCCCGGTTTTAATCTGACAGCCCATTTAAGATCAAACCGAGCTCTGTTTGAACTACAATGAGTCTGACAGCCCTGCTCGAGACGGCTTATATATGTTCTGGCCATATCATGCTTTAATTATATTCCCCGCATTATCTGTGATAATGTTCTTGTACTGAATTTGTCACATACTCAGCAGTAGGGACATTCACCTTGTCTCATTGCCGGGATGCAGAGCGTTGATTGCAGTGAGCAGGTTTTTGGTAGAGTTTTTACGGGTGGAAAAGGAAACTGTTTTTCTTTTTTTCTTTCTGCTTTGTCTTCATAATAAAAAAAATCTCTTCTGGCAGTGGGAAAGAGAACAAAACAGAAGCAGCCCATGCTGTTAGCCTACTGTCTAATCACTCTTTCCCATGTTGGCGTACAAATGCTGCAACACTTTAAGCAACTGTTTTCAACTAGTAGAGTCAAGGATTCTCTTTCTGGAAAACTCAAAGTGTTTACATGTTAAAGTAAAGAGATGGTATATTTTCGATATTGTGTCTAGCACGTCATCAGTGTCCAAGCCAACATCATTAGGCTAATTAATTCTGATGCTCAGTAATTAGTCAGTACACCTGCCATGTGTCAGCTGTTGCCTCTCCACCATGGGCGGTAGTTTTTAAGTAAAAGCGGGCTTGGAACGAAAGCGAGCTTTTGTGTTTGTTTGAAGTCACCTTCAAGAATCCAGTTCAAGTCCATTTTGAGCATGCCAAGCATAACTGGTGTTTGAAAACATGGTTGCTCAGAGAGGTGGCTGTTGACAGAAGAAAGACTCAGCTATGGCTTCTCATTCTGAGCCAAGCAGCCGGTTGACTGTCCTCTCAGAGCGTAGTGATTGGGTGGCCTCTCGGCTCAAAAAGAAATGACCCCTCCATCTTTCACACACTGCAAAGTCAGAAACACACACACACTCTATTCTCTATGTGAAGTTCCTCTCTGTCGGTTTCTCCCTCAGAGCATGACGAGTGCGCCAGCGGCCAGGATTTGTGTGATGAGAACGCCATCTGCACCAACACCATCAGGGGACATCTGTGTACCTGCAAGCCAGGCTATGTGGGAAATGGCACCATCTGCAGAGGTAAGTTCCTAACCCTGGAATATCCCACCTGACACACAGACACAGAAACAAAAAACCTTGCCACATCCTCTGAAGATAGGTTGCATGCTTCATTACAACACGGTTCATGTGGTTCGCTCCTCCTTCCTATCCTCTAACCAGGCAGCAGCTGCCATGGAGATGGTGAAAATTGAATCTGGACCATTTTCAGACAGTTTTTGCCCACATGTGCTTCTTTCCCCTCGCTGCTCACCCTGCTCCCCATTGACCTGTTGCACTGCCAGGCATGTTTCCTGGTTTGCCTGCATATAATAGCAATTGAACAGCATACAGAGGAAAACACTTTGTTTTCAGGTTCACAAAAAATTAACATTTGAAAAAATATCAGAACCTTTGCATATCTATAGCTATGAAAATTACAGTTCTTTGTAATAGACTCCATTAAATCTACACATAGACCTTAGAAGTGTTGATCATTCACTTCAGCAAGCATGTTAAAGATATGGTTGTTTGCCTGCTAGAGATTAGACCGAAGACTCAAGTTGCAGCACTACTTGGTCTGCAGTAGCACATGTTTGTCAGCAAAGCAAAACACGTTTTACAAAAACTGTGGGAAGTTCTGTTTTGCTGTCTTGGGTTTAACGTCTTGGTCAGGCATGGATATTACTAAAAAGAAAATGGACCTTGCACAATCATAGCAACTGAAACTAGAAGTTAAGATAATAAGCGCATTAGGAAAGTATTCCTTAAATTAGATGAGAGATTACAATCCAGCTGCTGGAGTTTCTCCCTGTTGGCTCTTAAAAAGGTTCTGTGGTTAGGACACTTTAGTATTGATACCTCCATATTTAACTCATTCACTGCCATTGACGTCTATAGCCGTCAATGGCAGTGAATGAGTCAATGGGTTTAACTCATTCACTGCCAATGGCTGGCAGTGAATGAGTTAAATATGGTCTGTATTCTTTAACTATAAATATACTGTGACTCATTTGTCTTAAAAAGAGGTATTAAGACATGTTAAGTTTGGAGGATCCTGCCAACAGTCTAACCTTAATAAGGTGCTTAATTTTAGTAAGTTGTCAGAGTCGGTGTACATTTTGAATATTGCGTATTTTATTGTATAAAACAGAAGTCGGTGGTGGGTCAAATAGAGTCACTTTGTGCTTTTTTGTTATGTCAAATCAATCTCCTATTCACAGGTAGATGACGTGTTCATGCGTCCAATCCGCGAGGCGCAGTATTAATTCTGCTGAAATGCATATTTTCAGGGCTGATGAAACGGGGCAGCCATTTCTAGGCCATGCAGGGCAATCGTAGCAGCAGAGGCTCGTTAGAGGGTTGAGAGCTTTTACAGTCCAGAGGAGTGCTGTGGCTTGAGGTCACCAAAATACCACAAACATTGCTAGGATCCACCAACAGAGCTGCAGAAACATCAGATTTTCACTTTAGCCAACCAGTCAATGAGAAAGAAAACATATTACATTTCAGAATCTGAGGAATCAGGAAGTTTTTTATTTACGGTATCTGTTTGATAAGAGATCTTTAGTCACAAAAAAAGACATAGCAGGTATATCTTGCCTGGGTGTTAAGGTTGCACTTTGCCTGTTACATTTTATGGGTATTTTTCGATTTGGTAAAATAGAGTTAATTGCTCAATGTGTCCCTTTTTTATCAGCAAAGAGCAAAACACTCAGGTTTAAAAAAATTTGTGTGTATGTGTAGGAGATAACAAGCTCTATATTAAAAAGCGTTTGAGGATTTGAGGTTTATTTCTCAAAATGTGTTTTGTTGCTCAGAGTTGGTGCTGCCTCATAATATACTGTACTTCTGAACTCAAGTCTTAAAATACAGCTCAACTCCCAGCCTTGCTCATGTCTACAGCTTGATTTGTAAATAAAGAGACCCCATGGGCTTGCATGGAGCACTTTCGTGTAATTTTTTAGACTGTGTGCATATGCTTGGCTGCTGTCCAAGAGATGGGAGAGTCATTAAGCCTAATTAGGCTTTGATATTCTAACCTACCTAAACATGATCTCAACAAAATTCCGGCAAATGTGCTGCAGTTGGATGTATTTGTTGCTGCACAAGCTGACATCCCCCCCAATAGGCGATATATGCCGCCTGTGAGGATGTGGGCTTTTATTTGCTTTCCTGTAATTTCCTTGAAAGTGCCGAATATCAAAAGGGAATGTCAGGACTACTATCTACTCTATCATTTTTCAGGGTTAAATACCATGCTTTATTTTGACCTTCCCACCGTGTTCCATAGTGAAGCCACACTTTGCGTCGGCCTTGCTGCTCCTCACCGTGAAACTTAATAATGTTGTAATTAGGACAGGACAGAGGAAAGCATGTCAGTAATACAAATGATTAGTGGGAGGGTAAGTGTATCATATGGTGCTGTGGGTTGACATCTGCATGTATGTGATGGACAAGAAGTAGGGAAAGTGAATGATGAAACAAAAAGCAGCAAATGCAGGAGAGTGAAAGAGGAGGGAAATGCAGTGACAGAACCAGAAAGTAACAGGAGACATAAAAAAAAAAAAGTAAAGAAGTCGTTGTCACCCACCCCCACTCACCCAGCCATCTGTAAAACAGGCATTAGGATGAGCAGCAGGTAGGAGGCAGGTCCAGGGAGAGATCAATGTAATTTGCAAAGTGCCTTCCACATAGTTTCAGCCTCTGGATTGTCTCCAGATTCATCACACACACACACACACACACACACACACACACACACACACACACACACACACACACACACACACACACACACACAGAGGCACACAATGCTTGAGGACAATATAAAAATTAAACTACAGCCTACATATTTGTCACTCCAGGAGTCACGGTCAGTGTGCAATTTATATAACAGAGAGGTGAATACATCAAACAATGTTTAGAATATAAATGATGAAATATGAAAACATTAGTTAACATAGTGGGTTTTGTTTTGTTTTTTCATGTTGGAATTAGAAATGCACTTTATTAAAAAAAATGGGTACTTTTAGGCACATGAAAAATGTGCATCTAGCTCCTGAACATGTAATTCCATCCGTGGACTTTATTCTGCACTCCTCTAATATCCTTTCAAAAGATTTCCTGCAAGGAAAAACCCACTTTAGCTGCAACAGGAAGGTGTGGCATTATTGTTAAAGGATGATTTCTTTTTTTAAAATTTGCCCCAAAGTTGCTGGAAAGGTTTAAAATCAGGATTCTGAACAAACTGGTCAAATACTCCTTCACCAAACTAGAACAAAAACCTAGTTCATGTAGTGCCTAGATATTCCTAGTCTAGGAAATTAACCCAGACCCCACATTGTGTAGCTAATACATGATCAGTCATTATGCTGAGACCATGCATGACACTCAGTCCAGCTGACTAATGACATTTGTCACAGGCATGTAGGGAAATTTGTTTTAATAATGTAATTAAAACTTCCTGCATTTTACCTATATTGTGCAGGCCAATTAGTATATTATGTGAGAGGGGAGTTTGAGGAATCTCTCTCTATTTCCCCCCTCCCCCTGAGATCTCATTACTGTGTGATGGTGACAGTGTTGGCCAATCGACCTGTGCCTCCCATCTCATTCCCCTCATAAATCACTACTGCCCTCTTAGGAATAGGGGAATTAGTCTGAGTGTGACTGCAGCTCCTCAGCCTGTCCCTGCTAATGTTAATAAGGAAAAAGGTGAGTTTAGCTTTAGCTCATGCCCGACTGTGCAAAACTGCATTTCAGAGACAGAAAATGTATGGGTGACTGAGGGGTGGAACGGCCAACAAGTACCCATCAACATTTAATGTCTTTTTACATATACAATGCAACTTCACTTGGATTTGTTGTCAAGGAGGTAGCATTTTCTTTTGCAAAGGTATAATTTGGCGTTTACTATTTGTTAGGGCTTGGAGGATGGTAAAACCTGCCATAGGTATAGGTTTATATGCTCAGTGACTTCCGAACTGAAAATCTCACACATTTTGTTAGACTTTTACCCCATTTGATGTCATGAACTGATGTTTCATTAATTATTAGATTGGCAAGACTTTTGTGAATGCCTTAGTTTTCGGCCAATTAAATCTCTATACAGTGGTGGTCAGATGTTTACGCACACTCATGAATATCATGGTCATTCTGGGCTTGTGATGATTGCTTTGAACTGTTGTTTTCCCAGGGTGGAATGATTGTACGGCATACATCTTTAATGACTTTATAAAGCAAGAATTGGGTACACAAGTTTGAATATATTTCAGATTTTTTCTAATCCACACTGGTTGGCTAAATGTCCCTTAGCAAACTGCACCTTGACCAGATGCTTTTGGTAGCTGTCAACAGCCTTCTGGCGTAATTCTGGCTGGATATTTGATCACTCTTCTTTGCAGAATTGGTTGAGTTCATTTAAATTGGTTGGTTTATTGCCACAGAACCGGCTTTTAAGTGTAGTCCACAAATGTTCAGTAGAGTTGAGGTCAGGGCTTTGGGAAGGTGATGCCAGAGGCTAAATGTAAGCCTCCATTGTCCTGTTAGAACACACAATTTTGTCCAAGTTTCAGTCATCTAGATATTAATTTGTCAAGTTGAAACATTTGGAAGTAGTCGTCCTCATTCATTATTCCATCCATTATGTGCAGTCTACCAGTATCACTGACAGACAAACGGTGCCAGAGGATGATTCTACTGCCAACAAGCAGAGAGCTGCTACAAAACATTAGTTTTACCCCTCCAAACATATCTCTTTGTGGCCAGATAGCTCAGTCTTTGTCTCATCTGACCGTAAAACTATCGTCTAGAAGGTAATTGGCTTGTCCGTGTGGGCAGCTGTAAATTGCAGTCGATGTTGAAAGTGTCATTTTGGAGTGGGGCCTGACTCTCAGTCGACACCCTCTCAGTTCAGTATTTGTTTTTTTCTGGGTTTTTTGGTTGTTTTTTTTCAACTGATGGTCTTGGAATGGGTGATTGTTTAGAAATGGTTCCAAGAGACTATCCCAACTTATCCAAATCTATACTTCTCTTCAAGTTAATAGGCCTTGGATTTTGTCAGGTTAAAAACATTGTAGAGCCCCCAGAATTTCTGTATATATTTGATCATGTATGTGTACTTTCAACTCCATTGGATTGGAGAAAATCCAAAATAAATTCATTCTTGAAAACAATTCTTTTTTTTCTTTTTGAAGTCATTGGAGATGGTGCACAATCATTCCACCCTGGCAAATTACCACAACATTCAAGCCCATGAGAAGTGTTTGCAATCTTTTAATTTTCTTTTTTAGGCCTTTTGGTGTTTCTGAGCTGGCCACTGGTACATTTGGGAATGTACCAGTTTTTTGATTTGGCAAATCCTAAAGCTTTTGATAGTCCTTTGATATTTTTGGTTTCAGCCTAATAATGGCTTCCTTAATTTAAAATTGCACGCCTTGCATGTGAAAAAATGGGGGGGCTGTGTATTCAGATGACTGTAATTCTCCAGTTAACTCAGTACTTTTGTTAAACTCCTTGAATTAAAGCTGAAAGCCAGCACCTCAATCATATCTTGCTTGTTTGGTTTAAAATGCACCATGGTGATGTAAAGAGGCAAAATGACCAAAATTGTGCTGTTGTCAAATATTTATGGACTTGACTGCATAGCTTGTATATGTGAAACAAGGTTTTTGATATATTTACAGGATAATATATCAATGGGTGTGAATCATTAAAGGGTTAAAGGATTAAACTCTGTGGAAAAGAGCTATTTCAGGTGATGCATTAACCTCCTAGGACCTGGCATCCACATATGTGGACACCACATTTACTAAATTTTGCTCTACAAGGGCCTGATATCCACTTATGAGGACATTATACTGTTACTGTTCTATCAAAAATTTAAACAAATATCCTCATTATGTGGCTCTCATTTTTCTTAGAAACAAAAATTAGGTAAAAAAAAAAAATATCTGGTAATTCTTTGTTTTTACATTCATCAGGTCCCAAAATGCCCAAATATCAAAGAGAAATAAAAAATACATGCCGTGAATGAGTTCGGGTCTTAGGAGATTAAAGTCAGTGTGAAAGTGATTCAATAGGCTGTTTGTCTAAAGGACCCTAATTGCAAGCTTTCTGCTATGTTGAATTGAAAAGAGGAAATGTACTGAGACTTTTTTTTGCGTCTTATACTACAGTGAGTATATTTTCTGGCTATGTTTATCTGAGTACATCTCTTCAGAGGATAAATCTTAACAGATAGACAAAAATCAAGATGCCCATTAAAGACTGTAGGTTTTTGATACCAAGAGTTTTCACATGAGTCAGAAAAGTTAGCCCATTACCTGACTGTCCCCTTGCTTCCTTGCAGCACACCACAGGAGACTATACATGCTTCCCATTTGCTCACTGTGAATTCACTGGATAATTACCTGCTATATTCTAACATAGGTGCAATCAGACAGTACATGGGCTTTGTGCCTGGGAGCTGAGAGGAGAAAGTATGTTCAGTGTATAATATCTGCTAAGCAGATATTATATTCTCACACAATAATATTACATAATAAAATTACACTTGCCGGAGCAGGGAGATGGAAAGATTAAAGAGTTTACATTAAAGACCTGCATCAGCATCGTTTGTCCGTGTTCACATCTGTGTGCTCTACTGCATAGCACTCTGCGCTACCAGCAAGAGTATCTGTTAAACAAAGCGTATACAGTACTTTTCACAGATTTTATATAGTTGAGTATCACCGGCACAAGACTGATTGAAGACAAAAAAAAAAAACATCACAGAGATGATAGAATGAGGACAGCATACTGGATTTTTGCTTGGTGCATTAAATTATATTACAAGAGTGGATGTGATGGAGCTGAACACAGGGGGGGGGGGGGGGGGGGGGGGGTCTCTCTTTGCTGCTACATCTAACAGTGGGGAACAGACTAAAAATAATTGCCTCAAATGATAATTGCTACAAAGCTTCAAAAACAAGTAGCGAGTTTTTTTTCTTTTCCTTGTTACAATTTTCTTTTCCACATTTGCAATTAATCATAGCTTCAGATACTGTGGTTTTCAGCCAATTAAATGTTGTAAAACACTGTGCCCTCTAGCACACAACTACACAGCAGAAACTGCTAAATGTGTTGTTCCTATCAAAAAAGGATGAAGGGGAGCAATAATTATGTAAACAGAAAATTAAATGCTTCATACTTATAGAGG
This sequence comes from Rhamphochromis sp. 'chilingali', assembly GCF_963969265.1. Lineage (NCBI taxonomy): Eukaryota > Metazoa > Chordata > Actinopteri > Cichliformes > Cichlidae > Rhamphochromis > Rhamphochromis sp. 'chilingali'. The sequence continues at coordinate 9,269,121 of NC_137933.1, forward strand.
AAATGAAGACTGAATTACACTCCTTCCCCCTCCCTCCCTCCCAATTTCTCTTTTCCTCTCATCCCCCCTCTCATCCCCATTCTCTATTTCCCAGAATACATTAGCATGGGTTTACAGCTCGCTGTTAGCTGCTTGCAACATGGTTCCTCTGCGATTAGGTCCGATAGCAAAATGAGAAAAGCACGAGTCAGTGCTTTTGTCCTCTGCGCCACTGTTTAGACTCACTACTCAAATCCTCTCTATTTAAAGCCCCTTTGTCTATACAAACCAGTCCTAGGGAATGAAACGGACCATTAACAAGATTAGCTCACTCATTCTACTGCTGACAAAGGCTCTGCAATAGGCTGCTGATCATTAGGCTGGCAGTGGGAACAATGCTGATCTATAATCTTTTGCCGTGCTTCGATTGAACTATTGTGGCCCATTTATTAGACTCTAAGGGAGATGACATAATGGTAGCCCTTTGTCAACCCAAGAGAGCCGCAATACCAGAGCAATCGGTGGAGGAACGAAAGTAAGTAATGGTAAAAGGAGTCTTAACCCTTCATTTCTTCTTTCTTACAGTCAGTTTGTGCAGTTGGTTGAACTGAAATAGAGCCTGTGGGATGGAGGCCTTTTTGTATGTTTCCAGCAATCATCCCAGTAGCACTAGGCAGGAAGGTGGGTGGCTGCAGGTAGGCTGTAGGTCTCATCAGGTATAAAGTTGAGAACAAATGTTCGCATGTAAATAGCAAGTATGCTTCACAAATGTTTTCCAGTGTAGTAGCAGGTAGCATTTTAGGTGAGAAAATCTTTCAAGCCACAGTGAACACAATCATTTCAAAATCAACACCTGAGCTGCATTCTTAAATTGTGTTTTTGAACCGTAAATACAGCAAGACTGAGCAGAATCAGCACCTACAAATAGGAGCAATAGCTGCGCTTCTCCATCTATTGTGTGTTTTCATAATATCAGCAGCAGCCAAATCTATTGTGTCGTTAACAGTCACCCGAAGGGGCATAGCATTGCTGTAGCAACAATATTAGCCATAATTACTCTCCTGTAATAGAAGCAAGATGTGAGGTATAATCACTACTCAGTCAGTGAGAGAGCAGAAGTAGGTCAGCTGTGGTAGACTGAGTGATTGTGGTGAATGTGCCTGGCCTAGTCGAGCTCCCCTGAGATCACCGAGGCAAGGATCCAGTCAGAGTCCCACCGATGCCACATTACACATCTGTTACACGAAGCTATAAGGGGAAACGTATCAGGTTCACTGTGGTAGGAATCTGCTCAAGTCAAGCCCATGCAAGTGGATATTGGGTATGTTTTGGGGCATGCAACCCAAATGAAGTACTTGTGGAAGTGCAGTTTTTCTAATAAATGCTTGCAGAGGGCGTCTCCAACAGTGAGTCAAAGCCTGTGAAGTCCCATGTTAAAGTTAAACCAACAGAATGAACAATATTTACAGCAAAGATTAAAAATTGTTTTCGGCCCCCTTGAACTTTTCCACATTTTGTCACATTACAGCCACAAACATGAATCAATTTTATTGGAATTCCACGTGAAAGACCAATACAAAGTGGTGTACACGTGACAAGTGGAACGAAAATCATACATGATTCCAAACATTTTTTATAAAGAAATAACTGCAAAGTGGGGTGTGCGTAATTATTCAGCCCCCTGAGTCAATACTTTGTAGAACCACCTTTTGCTGCAATTACAGCTGCCAGTCTTTTAGGGTATGTCTCTACCAGCTTTGCACATCTAGAGACTGAAGTCCTTGCCCATTCTTCTTTGCAAAACAGCTCCAGCTCAGTCAGATTAGATGGACAGCGTTTGTGAACAGCAGTTTTCAGATCTTTCCACAGATTCTTGATTGGATTTAGATCTGGACTTTAACTGGGCCATTCTAACACATGGATATGTTTTGTTTTCAACCATTCCATTGTTGCCCAGGCTTTATGTTTAGGGTCGTTGTCCTGCTGGAAGGTGAACCTCCGCCCCAGTCTCAAGTCTTTTGCAGACTCCAAGAGGTTTTCTTCCAACATTGCCCTGTATTTGGCTCCATCCATCTTCCGATCAACTCTGACCAGCTTCCCTGTCCCTGCTGAAGAGAAGCACCCCCAGAGCATGATGCTGCCACCACCATATTTGACAGTGGGGATGGTGTGTTCAGAGTGATGTGCAGTGTTAGTTTTCCACCACACATAGCGTTTTGCATTTTGGCCAGAAAGTTCCATTTTGGTCTCATCTGACCAGAGCGCCTTCTTCCACATGTTTGCTGTGTCCCCCACATGGCTTGTGGCAAACTGCAAACGGGACTTCTTATGGTTTTCTGTTAACAATGGCTTTCTTCTTGCCACTCTTCCATAAAGGCCAACTTTGTGCAGTGCACGACTAATAGTTGTCCTATGGACAGATTCCCCCACCTGAGCTGTAGATCTCTGCAGCTCGTCCAGAGTAACACTGCCCTTTTATTGAGGTTACATGAATATGCATAGGTTCATTAACATATGACGTCTACATACACACAAAGAGTACTTTGGCTTTGTGATGTGTGTGTGTGTGTGTGTGTGTGTGTGTGTGTGTGTGTGTGTGTGTGTGTGTGTGTGTGTGTGTGTGTGTGTGATCTGTGTGAGGTCAAGATGTGACCCTGTGAAGACTCCCCAAAGCTGGTGCCAGAAGTCTAGCGGGTCCATCTGAACAAAAGGCTCTTATACTTAAAGAGATATACGTGTGTTTGCTATGCCATATATCAGCAAGAGAAGATACGACCTCTCCTAGGAGGTGTGTGATCTTATGCCAGAACACTCTGTAGAGGAGTGAACGCACTCCCCTCTTCATGCTACACAGAGTTGTTACAGACCTCCTAGGATGAGACATTCTTTCAATCTACAAATTATTATACACCTCTAAGCATATATGGTTAAATATTTCTAAGCATAAATGACAATCAACAATACAAAACCTAACAGAGGGCTGACATTAGGAAAAGAGAATTATACATTTTTCCTGTTTCTAGTGTTGATCTTTGTGTGACACAACCCGAAATGGCACAACGTCAGCATCAGAATCAAATCAACATGGATGTCTTTCTAAAAGTGCCATTTAGCACCAATAATCGAACCGTGGGAAAGCAACAGCAGAACATGTAGAGAGAAATTGAATTACTCACAAAGTGCAGATTGAATTTATAGACATTATGTTTTAGTTTTTCTGTAAACTGCAGTGAGCTGTAGCTCTGAAGCTGTTGAAGTCTCCATTTAGATTTCAACTAATTAAGGTTCATAATAAAGAATAACCCCGTGGCTCAGAGACAGTAAAAAATTTATGTTGGGTACATTTTCTGCTTGCAGTTGTATTTTCACCAGGTAAAAGGTTTGTATATGGAAAATGCATACCAATACACCTGGGAGAAGGAAAGAGACAACTGTGGTTTCTGTTGCAAAATTTACCATCACTTAGCATTCCTTAAGCACACCTACTGGCCCAATAGAAAAATACTAATTTAATTCTTTATATATATTTTTTGATTGATTATATTATATTAATAACTTGAGATCCACTATGCATATACATTTTATAGCCACTGAGGTCTGCTTCAAAACAGCATGACTGTGTTATTGTCAGTCAGTCTTTAATAGGGAAGCTTTGATCACCTTTGTAGCTTTACACCTGCTGTGTTGCTTACTCTCAGCCAGACCCTGTCCCACATTATTGTTAAGATGCAAACTACCATATCAAATCAAATCAAATCACTTTTATTGTCACATCACATGTGCAGGTACATTGGTACAGCACATGTGAGTGAAATTCTTGTGTGCGAGCTTCACAAGCAACAGAGTTGTGCAAAATACAATAATGTAAACAAGCAAAATACAAGAATGGCTACATCTGAAACTAATAAATATATGTACAATATATAATAGTATATGCATTTCTGGATGTGTATACTAAATGTTTTTCTACGTGTGTGTGTGTGTGTGTGTGTGTGTGTGTGTGTGTGTGTGTGTGTGTGTGTGTGTGTACGTACACATATTTTACAAATTAAATAGAGTAAACAATAAATAAAATATATAAAAATATACAGAGTTGAGACATGTGCAAAACAGTGGCATTACTGTACAGTATGGAGTGCATAATGTTGAAGTTCCAGTAGTGGAGGTGAGGTGTCTATGAAGTGTTCAGCAGTCTGATGGCCTGGTGGAAGAAGCTGTCTCTCAGTCTGCTGGTACGGGACCGGATGCTGCAGAACCTCCTGGAAGTAGTCTGAACAGTTTATGGCTGGGGTGACTGGAGTCCTTGATGATCCTCCCCGCTTTCCTCAGGCAGCGCTTCCTGTAGATGTCTTGGAGGGAGGGAAGCTCACCTCCAATTATCCGTTCAGAGCACCGCACTACTCGCTGGAGAGCTTTGCAGTTGTAGGCGGTGCTGTTGCCATACCAGGTGGTGATGCATCCAGTGAGGATGCTCTCAATGGCACAGTGATAGAAGGTCCTGAGGATGCGGGGGCTCATGCCGAATCTTTTCAGTCTCCTGAGAAAGAAGAGGCGCTGCTGCGCCTTCTTCACTGTTTTGTTTGTGTGTACTGACCACGTAACCATATCTGAGGTTCGCTCCAAGGAAGCAGGTATGTATGTTACTTTTTACTACCTGCTCTAGTAGCCTTAAGAAATTTACTGGGTATATGACTTTGACATTTTAAATAAATAAATACGTACATAAAATAGAGGCTGTTTTAAAACAGAGAGTATTTCATCTGGGACTGAAAAGCACAAAGCTCGGAGGCTCTAGGCTCCAAAACACTTTAGTTCAAATCTGCAGGCCATGGCTGATTTATGGCAGACTGCAGGCTTCACTTGTACACACACACACACACACACACACACACACACACACACACACACACACACACACACACACACACTCAAATAACAAATAGACAAGTAGAGGAAGCATTTGAATGGGATAACACTGTGTGACTGTAGCTGTTTCTCTTACTCACAGCTATTACTGTGGATTTTACTTTAAACAGGTACTTCAGTTGTAATTACTTGTTGAGAAGTGTTAGTTCTGTGCACTTTTAATTGTGCACTGGTGCATTCTGAAAACAAAGTCAATAAGCCAAACGCTGCTTCAGTCCCTACAATAAGGGAAATGTATTTACTGAAAAAGGAGCCCTGAATTATATTCCTTCTACTAGTTATTTGTTTATGTTATACACCACATGTATGTTCTAATTATTGCTGCTTTCAGAGAAAAAAAGCGCACTTGTAAAAGATACAATCAGACAATAGTTCATCAGTCCACATGACAGGATTCACCGTGTATAGATTTATGACAACATGTGGTGTGGTGTGGTGTGTGTGTGTGTGTGTGTGTGTGTGTGTGTGTGTGTGTGTGTGTGTGTGTGTGTGTGTGTGTGTGTGTGTGTGTGTGTGTGTGTGTGTGCATGCTTTTGTGTATCTGTGTTTTTCCAGGTTCTTCAGCTAATTAATTCATTGTTTTTGCCAAACAGGAAATTTGGCAAGAATAAAGCAGTCTTTTTCTTATTCATATGATATTGGACGTGGTAAATAGCATACCCTGGGTTGCTTCAAAGAGAATTTGCCTTGGATTTAGACACTGATTATTGGGTGTTTTCTACAGACAGAAGCCCCAGGACACAAGGAAAAAAGAGTTATAAACCCAAAGTGTAAAAGTTTGTTTGAGTTTTTGGACTACGATATTCATTATGAGAAGAGATACTTCAGTCACGAACAACATGCAGGCCCACTATACAATGCTGCTATGATAGCATATTAAAAACGGGGTAAACCTGGAGTGTATGGATATGTAGTTGAGACCTCATTGTTTTTGACAAACTGAAAGAAATAAAGCAGCAGCCATCTCCTGAGAGGATGATATGATCGTTTCTGTTCTCCTCACTCTCTTTTAATAGCAGCTGCTCTTCTACCTGATGTGTCTTTCACCATTGTGGGGCTCACACACACACACACACACACACACACATCCAAATCAGTGTCTCATTCACAGTCTGTTTCAGTGCAGATTTCTAAGCTGTCGCTTCAATCATCTTATTTCTCCTCGTTCTTGTCTTATCATCTGTTTCCCATTGCTAATCCATCATCTGTCTATTCCACGTGCTGTCAGGATGATAGGTCTACTACTCAGTAAGACTTTTTGCTTGTTATCATTTTCAGCGTATTCGTGGTGAGTCAGTGGAGAGATACAGATACACTTTTCTGTCTACAGAACTACAGCTTATTCAAGTTTTCCAAACCAGTTTTTGGGGAGTGACGATAAAGATGCGGGAAGTACAGAAAAGTCCCACACGTATTGAAACTGATTTTACTTCATGAGTGAGTACAGTAGGATGGAGTTGGAAATGGCTCAGCAGTGCTACAAAAAAAAGTTACAACTGACAGTTTAATAACTAAAGTTTCCCTTGATTTTACTTCCATATGGGTCAGTCAATGAAAATCAGCACGTGTGTCATGATCCTGGGTCTTCGATCAAGCGTTTTGTGTTTTGTTTTGTGTATTGTTGTGATATATTTTGGTTTTTGGTTGTGTTCTTCCTTAGTTTAATGTTTCGTCATTTCTGTCTGTGTTTTCCTCTGTGTAAAGTCCGGGTTTCTCAGTCTGTGTCTTTGCCTGTGTGAGTTCCTGTTTTATTTTGTAGGTCTGCGTCTCCCATCAGTGTTTCTGGTTTCGCTTCCCCTTGTCTCGTTATGTCCAATTACTCCCAGCCGTGTCTCCCTCCTGTTTCCCATTCCCTGATTGCCCTGTGTATATTTAAGCCCTGTGTTTTCTCATGTGCATTGCTGGTTCGTCTGTGTTATTTGGTGTTTTCTGGTGTGCGTTGTCGCCCTCTCTGGTTCCCCTGCATCTATCGATGGCTCCCTGCACCTCCGTTTGTGTCTCAAGGTTTCAGGTTAGGTTTATTCCTAGTTTTCCCAGTTTAGGTTTTGTCAGTTCTGTTCTTGCCACCCTCGCCTTTTGTTGATTGCTGTCCTCCTCAATAAAGCTCACTCTCATCTTAAGCTGTGCTAGCACTTTGGGTCCTTTAATAATTTACACACGACTTGCCCCGCAAACCGTGACAGAGTCCCTCCTGGCCCCCTCACAATTCACAGATTTCAATTTTAAAACCTTTTTTGTACAACAACTGTAAAGTAATGATGCCATGCAAACCTTCATAGTGTCAAGATTTTGCAACAAGCTGTCCCTGAAGTACAAACGCCTAGGTTGAAATTTGATTATTTATTTTTTTGCGAGGTCTTATTTTTCCCACCTTTTTTTTTTCCTTTTTTTTTTTTTTAATCCTCATAACTAGTTGCTACCACTACTACTGTGCAAAACACTTTCTTTCTTAATATCTTCCTTTGAAGCAGTCAGACTTGCCTGTCATTTTTGTTAAGTGGTCTTTAGCAGTATTTCTCCAGGCTTTCTTAAGCTCTTTCTGAGTTTTTCCTTGGACTGCTTTTTACTCACTTTCAGTCCAGTCCTCATAGCTCACTGTTTCCAGTTGGTGTGAAAATAGAATCAATTGGAAATTTTTGGTTCAAATCATTTTCATTATGTACAGAAGGCATCCAGACCGACACACAGCAGCCTTGAGCCATAAAACAGAGTGGAGGCTCTATCATGGTTTGGGGTTCCATTTCAGCCACTCACGTTGGGAAAAGTACCATCAGACTGACCATGCAGCACCATGTGAAAACCATCCACCATCCATCTAAACCACCATGATTGGCAACAGTTTCATTTTTCAGCATGATAGTGATCATAAATACATTGCCAATGCAGTAAAAGCATACCAGGATATAAGGAATGCAATGGAACAATAGCAGTCACGGACTGGCTTCCCCAAAACCCAGACCTCAAGCCATGTGTGCTCATCTTGGCAAAGAATAGTAAAGAAGGCACCCATAATCCAAAGAAGAGGGAATTATTTGATCCACTGCTGAATTTTATATATAACGCGCTTCCATTCATTTTGCACTTTTCAATAAACCACTGCAGCTATTACCTATTTTCCTACAAAATGTTAAGAAATAAGGAGTGGCTCTAGAGTTTTGCACAGCATTCTAAGTACAGGATTTCATCTCATTTCTCTTAGGGACAGCATAATTTTCTCATGTATATACCTTTTTAAAACCAATGATCGTAGTCTACTGTGGATACTACCTCAGGATTTCAGTGAGGATGAAGACTCATATCTCAAACTGATCAGTTTGTGTGTGTTTGATGTTTCTGGTGTTGTGAAAGAGTGGGACTTAAAAAAGAAATGATCTTATAGTGCGAAGTGTCTGTTTGTATTGTTATGTAAACAAAAAGGAGAGAAAAAAAATGCCATGTTTGAAATAAGTGAAATTTTTTAAACACAACCCTCCGTGTGAAATCGAATTCATCACTATATGATATGCATCCCTCCTCCAGCTTCCAGCAGCATGGGTCATGGGTAATTCCGCCACTACATCTCGCCTCTCAGCAGTAAGCGTCATGTTATCAGCGAGGCAGAGGCAGCAGCAGAGGTTGGAGAAGACAGTGGTGTCAGCTGCCTACCTGTGTGTGTCAGTAATGGATTCAGATACAGGGAGTCGCACATCCCGTGCCGCCCTCTGTTATGAAAGCTCCTCACATCCAGCTGCCAAGGGCGTCCCTGCTCCTCACCCCTCCCCTCCCCCTCACTGTGCTGATAGGTTCATGCCCCCCATGACTCTTCAGCAGATGAAAATAGATAAAATCATCCAGACATGGCGTGAACTGACAGTTAATGTTTGCCACACACTGATTCAGTTGAAACACAGACAGTGAGTTGAATATATTTCTATTTTTATTTGCTTCTTATTCACTTATTCAGTATTCAGCAATAGCATTTTTTTAATACTTAGGAAACTGTATAACAGACAAAACTCACACAACAGAGATAATTCTCTTACCATGCTTATTATTTGTATTCCCCAAACTTCATATTGGACTTTGCTTCTACTTAAAAATAAAGTAAATATACAGTCATCACTACGCCCACACTAGCATCTAAGCAGATAAAAAAATATTACTGATACTAATTGCCGGCTTTGTTGTCATCCTAAAGAATCGCACATAAGTTTCATAATTTTATGCCAGTACCTAATAAATGTATTCACCCACACAAAAGGATGTTAAAAACCCAGCTTTAAATACAAGCTTAAAGCTTTCTTTAAACGTGTGTTTCTGAGCCACTCGTAAGAAGTGGAAATGAGCTAAAAAGACAACACCAACACAGCATCACCTGTTAATTTCTTAGCAAACGTTGGCTCATTTAAAAATCCGGCAGAGACACAGCGACGCTAACATCCATCTGGAGATGTGTCTGCACAAGCCTGACTAACTATTCGCATTATACCCAACCGTCTTAGTCTGTTCTATAGTCTCAAATAAGCATTTTTGTGGGATTAACTTTCAGATCTCATATCCTGTAGCTTTTTTTCTCATTTCAATTGACTCTTCCCATTTAGAAGTACTATAATTAGTTATATCCATACTTAAACCCATTACAAGAGCATATCATTTTTATACTTATTCAATCTGAGTACATAACCCAGCAGCTCATCAGGTACATGTATAAAGCTGAGTGTAAGGTAAAGCAAATGCAAATATTTTCACAGCACTCTCTTATTTTTGGATATTATAAAAGTGTGACTCTGGATTAGGGTTGACTGGAAGTGGACGTGCATCTTGGGTAAAGGACCCGCTCATTTTATAGTGGCATCAAGCAGACTCGTGCGGTAATGGATATCTGTGTACACAAGAAAATGGAGTTGTATTTCTGCGCCTGAAGTGTAATGCCTGGAGAGAGAACACAGCGAGTTGAATGCTTTTAAAGTGAAAACCAAGAATCCCAGGGGAGCATTTAAGCGCTGACAGCTGTTTTACATCTAGAAAATGTGGCAAAAAAAAAACTTTGTCAGTTTGCTTGAGGTTTGGTTTTTTGCTTTTTGTTTTGTTTTTTTTCTTTGCTTGTCTGATGAATAAACAAATGGCACCTCTGCGTTAGCTCAGTCCTCTGCTGCCATCTGCTTCTGCAGGCAACCTTTCAAACTGTCTTTGCTCAAACACTTTAGCCATGTGTTCACAGGTGCACTTAAATGAAAGCCTGAAATGAAAGGTTGATCAGGCCGTGCTTGTAATGATGATTGTGAATGAAAGTATCTGACTTTCTTTTCACCGTCCCAACATCCACAGTGAGATAGTAGCAGGTCCCCCCTGCCTTCCCCAAAACTGCTTTGTAAGTTTCCCTAAAATCGCTGGTCACTTACCTGCATCTTTCACACTCCTCCAGCCCTGAGCATTCTGAAATGTGAGGAGGCTCGTTCCAGAGCGTGGAATCTCCTGAACCACCTGGCAGAATTAAGTGTTGTGTCAGCAGTATTGATCAACCACCCCTTCAACCCTCTGCAGATACATTATGGCAGTAAAAATCTCCCTTAATGTGTCTTTAATCCATGCCGACTGCCTGGCGCAAGTCCTTATTGTCTTGTAAGTGCAGTCATTATCTGTGATGTTCAGTAAATGCCCAACAGAGAGTACAGCCAAGGGTGAACTACTGTTACTCTGATGCATAGTAAAGTGAGGCATTTGTATGAGTAAATGGATTGGCATTAATTCCTTCTTAGCTGCACTTTTGGCCTGCTCAGCACTTCCTTGCAGGCTGCCAGTGGACTTCTAACTCTGCATTTAAGCCTGCTGCTATGCATTCATATAAATGGAAGCAAGACAGACAGACACACACACACACACACACACACACTGCAGCAGGAGAAAGAGGGAGGAGGCATTTTTCTTCCTATGAGATGAAGGATTTTGAAGAGAGAGAATATAGTAGAAGATGTTGAGCCTCCATTATCTGGATACCCCTGCGTTCCTCTGTCAGAACTAATAGATGTTGTTTTCAGGAAGGCTCCTTTATATTGTGCATAATCTCTTTCCCTCTGTGATATCAGCACCTGTTGGAAGATATGAAAGGATCTGAGAGTGGAGGCTAAGGTTTACATTTAAAACTTTCAGGGCATAGATTGATTGCTGCAGACCAGAGCTGTTCAACATCTTTGAAGAGGATGCTAGGAATAAGGTGGATTGGAAGCTGTGGCTAACTGAACCAACTGTAAAAAGAAAGATTTTACTTCTAAGGCCCTTTTTTTGGTAACGATCTTGAAAAAAAATGTTAATTTATAATTAATGCATCTTTAGTAGTTTAATTACCCTTAAAAACTTAAAATATAATTAATAGTGTTTAATAATCAATAATGTATGTGTCATTATTCCTTAAACTTGATGAGTGATATGTTGCATCATGTATTGTGTCACAGCTGTTAAGAAACAGTAACAGTTCAGTTCTGGCAGCATGAGAACATTATGACTTTTATATAGTGTTTTCTTATTCTAAGTGACCACTCAACATTTTAAACACACTCACCGGCCACTTCATTGGAAACATCTACTGAACTGCTTTACAGTGCAAACACCTAATATGGCAATCACATGGCAGACGATCAGTGCAAGACAAACTGCTCAAACTGAGTATCAGAATGAGGAACTAAGGTGATTTTAAGTGACTTCTGTGCAGGTAGCATGATTCTTGGAGCCAGATAGGTTGGTGTGAGTACTACACAACGTACTGATCTCCAGGGATTTACCTGCACAAGCAGGAAAATGTCTAGGGTTTACAGAGAATGGGCCAAAAATAATGTTATCTGGTAGAAAATTATTTGTTAATGTCAGAAGTCAGAGGAGAAAAGCCATGCTCCTTTGAGGTGATAGGAAGACTACAAATGACCTCTCCTTACAATCAAGGTGTGCAGAAGAACAGTTCTTAATGCACAACAGTCTCTGAAGACGCTTCCTCCAAGGAAGGTACGTAAATGGGGTTAACGAGATCCTCGTAGCATTTTGTCTACCACCCAACTTTATCCTCAGCTGAAGTCAGTAGCACCCAACTCCCACTGTACACCATTTGAACAGAGCACCACTTTCCTGGGTCACCTGATGATTTGCCAGAATCAATTAGTGGCCAGCTGAAAGTCTTGTTCCATCCTAAACCCACTTTCATAGTCCCAAATGCTTACCAAGCCCAATAAGACTCTCTTAGGCTAATGGCTCCCATCAGCTATGGTGCCCACCATCAGGTTTGGTGATTATCACCATAACAAGCATCAACCACCCTTTGGTTAATATGGAGATCCAAAACATTGTCCATTGAGTCTCAATAGTCCCAGCCTCACTTGAAATTTTATTGAACTACTGCTGGAGGTGGGAATTGAAGTGCTCACCAGGACCTGCACCAGATGCTCCCAGCACAACCTCTCTAAGTCCAGTATCCTCCCCCACCAACTGATACATCTCAGTTGATATCCAACTCAGGTGATCAGTTGGTAGCTCATTTCCTCACTTCACCCGAATGTCCAAAGCTTGTGGCCGCAAATCTGAAGAATATCCAGTGAGTGGCAGTTCTCTGGGGGAAAATGCAAAATTAGTGATTGACCTGCACTAAGGTGTCCTGGTCTCAAATGCACTTACAAACACCCTGATGCTTGATCAGGTGTCCCTTGTGGACAAACTGTGATTGGCACAAAGGCACAATAATAAAACAACACTGGAGACTACATCAAACAGGCTGTTTTTCTCAATTGTGCCCTTCCAGGTCTCGATATTATGGCCTGTGTGTGTGTGTCTCCAACACAAGTCTCCCGGTGGAGTACTCTCCAGTGCCCTACTCGGTAAATCCAAGAAGGCAGGGTTCTCTGAACTGTCATTCTCCACATAAGTGTAAATGACAGAACAAGAGCCAGAGCCAATTACCCCACCTAAAGGTTAGGGAAGCAACCCTCCCATCCAGTGGGGAACACCCCAAAATATAGGCAGCAAACTAAGGGGATACAAGTATACCCACCCCTGCCCACCCCTCTGACGGAGGGCAATGAATGATTGGAGCACAGTCCAACTCATCTTCAGGGATCTGAAGAGGCACAGGCACAGATCATAGGCCCTGTGTTGCATGATTATATAATTATTTTCTCTTTCCCTTTACATGCGGCATTGCAGCATGCAAAATTAAAAGTACTGAAAATTAGATATTTCAAATTTGATAATTATTTAACAATTTCTTACTATGACTTCATTATCAAAAAGGCTAACAATGTTCTTATCAGTTTTCATTTTTCTGTCATAGAATTCCAAAGCTCGCCTTTCCCCTTTCACACCTACTTGAATTTGTCGAGCATTCATCTTTCCCAACAATATTCCTGCTCCTAATTCAGAGATGGAACCTTGGACACCCAACGACCGTGAATATGACTGTTAGCCACGGCACAGAGTGGAATGATTTCATTCTTGCCACCCACTGGAAAGCAATCTAGGCCTGTAATGGGAAACTCAAATAGCAAATCTGTGGGTATAAGCATGTCTTGAGAAGTCACGAGTCAGCAACAGGCTCAGTTAAGCAATGAGATAGTTTAGCAGGAGGTCAAGAGACTTACAATTAAAGGAGGGCACTTTCTTTCTTGGAGCTCTGGGTCAGTCTATTTGTCGCTGTGGTGGGTTCTCATAATGACATGTAGAGGAGGCAATTAAGGGAAGAGCTGGAGAGGTGGAAAAGTGGGGAAAAAAAGAAGAATTTATTGAATGTTAAAAAAAAAAAGGAAGGGGGGGGGGGGGGGGGGAGATTATGGAAAGAGGTGAAGTGTTGGTGAGATACTTTGTATAAGCCAGCAGTGAGACTAGAGTTTTAGAGGCTTGAGAACTGAACCTTCAAACAGTAAATATAAGGTTTTGGTGTCAGAAGGGAGGAAAGGGGAATCACTTTCTGCAACCACAATCTAAGGAGGTGGCACAGGGTACAATACAATTCTACTGCTCTTCTTTGTCTTCTATATGGTGCCATTCCATTGAAATGGGATGTTCCCTGCTGTTTGTTGAACAAGAGCGACACATTGCTATTCTTTTCTCAATCTTATTCGGAAATGGAAAACCATCAGTACCACACATTATATGTATGGTGCATGTAGAAAAACAACAAGAGCTGTAAACAACTGGCTTCTCATCTCAAAGAACGCCTCCACACCACAAGATCTATCAGGGCAAATGAAAAAAAAAAGGCCTCGAGCAGACCTTCCCAAAGTGTGGGGCCCGCCCCCTAGGGGGGCGCAGAGCCATGGCAGGGGGGGCGGTATGAAAAGGAAAAAACAAAACGCTTGGACACTGCTAGCACGGGGCGCCCGCAGAAACGTAAAGCAGGAGATGAAGCATAGCTGAATATGTTTCCAAACCAACTTCATTCTAAGCCAAAGACTAGAAAATCTGGTGAATTATATCTTCCCTTTGGTTTCACCTGCACAAGTGCCAAGGTAGGTCTCCCCTGCAGAATTGATTTTCCCTTCGTTGGGAGCAGTGCTGGGCTCTTCAAATCACGGACAAACAGTATCCCACATTCGTGATTTTTAGTTCACAAACACTTCTTGTAATGACTAACTACTCCTGACATTTTAGAGATGTTAGCTCTTTATACAGTAAAGTTACAGCAGGATACAAATAATATCAGGCTGATCCTGCCACGATTTGTTCCCCCGGTTCAAATCACAGACAAACAGTATCCCACAGCTGTTTATGTTTTTAAACCCATTTTGCACAGAGAGGCATTTTTTGAAAAATGTATTGATAGCAATGTTGAATATTATTACGCAGGAAAAAACAACTACACGTAAAATAATCACACCGTGACGCCTCTGCCTTTCTAATTGGAGGGACAGTAACTGCGTGTAAAACCTGCTGATTAACAGTATTTTGTCTCTATCTGCCATTCTGCAATTCATCTCATGTAAACAATAACGTGGTGCACAGCGTGACGTGAAAAAGGGCACATACCTTTGACGTTGTGTGACGAACTCTGTATTCCTCGTCCACACGTAAACGCAAAAAAGGAGTTTTAAAAATCTCAGTTTCCGGTGATTTGAAATGCCGTTTGCGTGTGGACGAAACAGCTTTTTTCAAAAATACCTGTGTAGGTGTGGATGTACTGTAAAAGATTTAGTAGTTTATTTTATTACTACCTGTAATTTATTGCAGAGTACTTGTATTTGCTTAATTGTTTATTAAATGTTTGAGGTGTAAAATAAACCGCAATGGAGCAAAATATGGGTGTGTGTCATAGCTGGACTGGCCATCGGGCATACCGGGCATTTGCCCGGTGGGCCGCTGGCGATTTTTTTGTTTTTATGGGCCGATGGATTTTTTTTTTAGGAAGGGTATATATAATGAAAGGTGTTGGATTGGGTAATTGGTCATGATCGACTCTGGGCTGGACCAATTACAGCCGAGGAGACGGATTTACCCTCCCCCTTGTTTAGCAATCACGTGATTTTCGCGCATTGCATGCCGGGCACTAGTGGCAAAACAATCCAAGTACCGCATCAAATGCAAGCATTTGCAGCACCGCTAAACGTTCATTCTCCGGTTCCAATACCTTCTTGTTTTTTCTTTGCCGCACAAAAAAGGAATGTACAAAACAAAAGGAGAACAATGCCGGTCCGTACAAAGACAGACTCGACGAAAAGACAAAGAAAAGATACGAGAAAAAATCAAAGGAGTGAAAGGGTCAGACCCTTACGAGCACACAGAGTGGACAAAAGACGTTAGCGTGCTGCCCAACTTTCACCACGCTCAGATTTATAATTATACGCTTCTTGGAGTGAGTGCATACACTCATGAAGTTTAGTAACTTCAGGCCACTGCAACAAGCCCAGGTACAGTTTACCGACGGATGGGTGCAGGACCTTGAAATGCACCGTGTAGAACGAAAGACCATCGTACGAACAAAGGTAAGTTTACCAGTCTCACAAATCGTCGTCATAAATACACATTCGTTAACAGTTTATTAATATAACCTTTGAGCTCAACGGTAATTAATTAGCAGTGGAAATAATTTCTGGTTCATTACAGAAATGTAGCAGTGACAATAATATTGTATGTTGTAATCGCACTGGAGAATTAGTGATACAAAACAACTGTTTTATCCTGTGAATAAAAGTATATGTTTTTGTCAATGTACCATAATAACAGAAGCGAAACGCAATATTGTGTCAGGACAATTCACTATTTATGCACAATAAACAAAGGAGCATAGCGCGACAATTTCTGTTCAGCGCCAGACTTGCTTGTAACCTATATCACCAATTATGTTAAGAAAAATGACGTATTAACTACTACAAAACTCTGACCTTTGTGGGAATGCTTGGAGCAGACTAACCTGTGAGCTGGAGTGTTCTGGGACGTTATATTTGGTATATCCAGACCATCCGTCGGCTCTTACTTCGGAAACATGGCTTAAATTTCTCTTCAACGACGTAATCCGATTAAAAAAAACGATCTCTTTACCCGTCGGCTTCCCGTGGCTGTCATGCAACCGGCAGTTAATAATACAACAGCTTCTTGCCATTTTTTGGGTTTCTTTTTATCGCTGTGTAACTGAGTTCGCTAGTACCTCTTGCCACAAGTTCCCAGAATCCTTTGCGGTTTTACCCCTGAATGACGTCACATTTTCAATCTTTATCCTGGTGGGCCGGTCTCTAGTCAAAATGCCCGGGCCGATTTTTTGTCCCAGTCCAGCCTTGGTGTGTGTGGTTGGAGGATGTGTTAGTGCGTGTGCGTGCGTGCGTGCGTGCGCGGGGGGGGGGGACATTTTTCTTGTAAAACAAAGGGGGGCCCAGCAAAAAAAGTTTGGGAACCACTGGCCTAGAGCAAGATGTACCTCCAGAGAAAAGTATACAGCCAAGTCCTGTCTTTTAGCGCTCCAGTATACCGAAGATGAAACCACACCCACCTGTCACTGAAAAGCTGCTGTGTTCTTAATTATACATAACGTTAAGCCTCAATATAATTAAAAGGGGTGAATTGTGTAAATGTTCACTTTCCATACAGCTGCCATGAACAGGCAAATAATTAGCTGTAGAGACTGTAACAGGTTTTTTTTTAATAATAGGCTATAAACATGTGCTCTAAAAGTGGCCGTTCTAACACGTACTTTATGGTAATTGAGTCACATTTAGTGCCTCAAGTAGTCACTTGATGAAGTGTAGTTTTCAGCAATTGCATAGCAACTTAATTTTTCAGCCTCAGAGGTTTCTCATTTTATTATACTGCATTTTTTTTAAATGGGAATCACTGACAGGTATTGCTTTAATTTTTGGGGGCTGGTACTGTGTTTCACTCAAGACAGCAAAGTCTTACACTAATCTTATTCTTGTTATAATATCGGTTTATTACAGTATATTTAACTTTATCAGTCCTGCTTAAAGGCTTTTTTAAAAAAAAAAAAAGTCCAATAGTTTTTTTTCACATTTTCATTCAGCTGTTGGACTGGATTCCACACATTTACTCATTAACACACTATTACCAGTAAGCATGAGCAAAAGTTCTGGATTAAAAGTTTTAGTGTTGGCTTAATTCATCCAGCTATTTCTTGACAGGAATTAAAATACTGGAGGCAACTTGAAACCGAGGCTTGTTTTTTGGAAAGAAAACTACTGCCTTCAGTCATACAGCACGCCCACTCCCAGTGAAGCCCCCTCATCTTTGGAAGTCATTAGTTCGACAGGCAGGCGGCATTATGCTGATGGCGGTGAAATGATAATTAGAGTTGGAGATAGATTGAGTCAATATAAGTGTAATTAATTTTTAAGTGTGAGGTTTATTAGTAGAGAGGCGATCAGGCCACTAATGAGGGCCTGATAGAACTTCTTAAATAGTGCAACCAGATTAATAGCTCTAATAGCTTCTGGCAGTAGAATCTACTTTTATTTATTTGCTGCATTTGTTTGTATATTTAGGCCAACACTGGGTTGATCATTTGTGCTGACAAATGAGCTTTCTGTGTATTCATAAACCAAATGGAGACAAGCTGCTGCACAGATTACACACAGATATTACACTCACATACCCTATGTCTGTGACTTTAAATAGATTTTTTTTCTGCCCATTAAGGCTCATCTTTTTAATCGTGTCATTAATTAAGCTTAGAAATACTTAATGAACTTGCTCAATTAAGTCTGCCCTCTTTTTTGGTTTAATCCTCGCTTTAAGCACTGACTGACTGTCCTCTCTCCCTGCACCAACCCTTTACATCTGTTTTGTGGAGGATATTTCTCTGCCAGCGCTCCTCAGACATCCTCTTCTCCTTTGTGTTGGTGCTTCACAGTGTGTACACTCGTTGAACAAAATACAGCCATTTCCGCTGCTAGCCTGCTTCTAGGAAAAGGCTGTAAGAATGTTGGGAACACATGCGCTCACATGAGAGATTTCCAAATCACTGCTAAATGAGGAGCAGTTACTTTAATTATTTTAGATTCTTCCTTGCGGACATGGTTTGCAGACCGATGACCTCTAGTGTTAGTGAAAAAATGATTCTCTTTTAAACTGTGTGATAGTGTTATACTAATATCAATCAGGAATTTACCCTGATATATACCAAGAATTAATTAGGCCAAGAATTAATTTTCAATCCACTGATCACTGTTTACAAATGCTGGTGGTTTATTATTTGAAAAAAAAATCTAATAAAAGGCTAAAACATCTGATGATAGCTGTGATTGCGTTCCAGCAAATAGCATCCTGGACCAAACTCAATTCATTTGAACTGAATCAGCTACACAAGATGAACACCAATGAATTCTCACATTGCCTCGCCACATAACCCCAGACCACAGTAGGCCATCTCATCAGTACTGACCTTTCATGGAAAACAACGCCATATTATCAGTAGAAGAACTGTAAAATCTAATAAGCTACCAGTATCTAAAACAAATGCAACCTCACTGCATTAGAAGAACTAACAACAGTTTACTTCAGATAGCTAAATCAGGCAACCTGTTCATTGTGAGTGCCAGTAAGCAGTACTAAATGAATTAGTTCAACTGGCGTTTATGGCATAATTAACAAATTCATTTAGTATGACTCGCTCTGAAAAATCAAGTCATTCAAAGTGCTGTGACCTCACAATGAACAAGCTGCCTTAACTGACGCAAACTTAAATGAAGGTAAAAAGTTTGCATATATCTTTAATAAGTGTCAGCAACTTATGACGTCTGTCAAGGAGGTTGTGTTTTTGTAGTCTTTGCGTGTCACTGGTAATCTGTAAATGCAATAGCTCAAAAAGTTTCAAAGGAAATTCTGATGAAACTTTGTAGGGGTGTAGAGTGGGGTCATATTAGTAAATCTATTAAAATTTGACATGCATCCATCAAGGTCTTCAGGGTCAACTTAAAAAGCCTTATAACTTGTATGTGTTGCCAACATATAGAAAGAACCAATGTAAAGATTTTAAATATGATGTCAAATTTGACCTCTGACCTTTCCTTCAAGGTAAATACATGATCTTAAGGCCAACAATAATATAATAATAATCTTATATATAATCTTCTTTGGTTTTGATAACATATAGGCATATAGGGAATGATTTATGGGGATAATAAATGTCACGTTACTTTAGACCTCCAAGGTCAAATGAGGTCAAAATTCCCATAAAATCTCTTTTATCTTTAAAACTATACTTAAAATCCTACTGCCTTTGTTTTATGATACTCATATATGGTAAATAAATGGTAAATGGCCTGTATTTATATAGCGCTTTACTAGTCCCTAAGGACCCCAAAGCGCTTTACATATCCAGTCATCCACCCATTCACACACATCCACACACTGGTGATGGCAGCTACATTGTAGCCACAGCCACCCTGGGGCGCACTGACAGAGGCGAGGCTGCCGGACACTGGCGCCACCGGGCCCTCTGACCACCACCAGGGTGGGGATTATAAACATAGCATTATAGTTTGCTGCCAAATATCATGTCACATTTAGCCTCTGACTTCACTTTCCTATTTCACGTCTGCTTTTCTTTCAAGTTGACCTTTCTTTTATACATCTAAAGAAAGTATAGTATTCAAGCAGGGCTTTTTTGAAACAGTCGTGCCAATCTTTTTGCAGGGCACTGGAAAATGATCAGAGTTTTCATGTAAGCACTTGTGTTATATTCTTGCTTGGCACCGTGTTGGAAAAGTTATCATAATGACCAAGCACAAAAAAAAAGAAGTGAGGCAGAAATTCAGTACGTGCTAGGATTTTATCACATTGAGGAACAACAGCAGCTCAGGTGGTGCTGCAGGTTGTCCTTGACACAGATCTCATCCTGATGTTCTGTCAAGGGTTGACAATTTGTTCAAACACAGTAAGAGAGAAATGAGACACTGGCAGACCGACTCAGAGTTTCAAAGACGTGCGCACGGGTGAGAGTCTCTGAGCAGACTAACACACCGAGCACCGTTTACTCGCTTTATTTATAAGGCAAAATGGGTTACATAATACTTCCTCTTTCAACTGAAGAGGGGAGAGCTCAGGCATTGTCTTAGCTATCTAACTTCTGCACACAAACTGAAAAACAACGACACAGCAGTATTCATGCTTATCTGACATCGCAGACACTGAAGTAAAGAATGCATGTATATGTCCTGTCTTTGTCAAACATCTCACACACTTAAGCAAGGAATACATTGTGTTCTTTTCAACAGTAAGCTTTACCGTGTGAAAATATATAAACACTTGATTATAAGGCATACTTGTTTCTACTTGATTATACTTTAATGATTTAACTAAAATAAAAATTCTCTTAACATTCCCTCCTGATGTTAATATATTTCACATGTTTTACTCAATGCATAGTCACTTG
Source organism: Rhamphochromis sp. 'chilingali' (assembly GCF_963969265.1). Classification (NCBI taxonomy): domain Eukaryota; kingdom Metazoa; phylum Chordata; class Actinopteri; order Cichliformes; family Cichlidae; genus Rhamphochromis; species Rhamphochromis sp. 'chilingali'. The sequence continues at coordinate 9,289,858 of NC_137933.1, forward strand.
TTAGTCACATTTTCAACTTGCACGTCATTCAGTGAAATAATTAAACAACAAGCTTGTCAAGATTGTCATAGAGATTTTCTTCTCTCTCTCCCACACTCAGCATACCATACTGACGATAGGGATCCTCCATAACTGACTGAGCCAAGACATGGTTTCCTAACATACGCTTGAACATGTTTGTCATTATGCTTCTCAGACATGGGATAATACAAGCAATGAAAAGGCAAAATAGTAACATCACACTGAAAAGGGCCAACAGGCCTTTAATCAGTAGAGATTTCCAAGAGCCGCTCAGCAGCCAGTCCCACCAACCTTGAGTATCGGTAACGTAGTCCTGCTGCTGAGCGTCTCTCAGTTGTTTCAAAACATTCAAAGCATTTGTCATGTTTAATGAATGGATGTTATCAGGTATGTAGGTACAACATGTAGTGTTAAACAATACGCAGAGACCACCTTTCTCTGCGAGAATGATGTCTAAAGCCACTCGGTGCTGCATGACAGTGATGCGAATTGCATCAATTTCTTCATTCTGTCCTTGATTAATGCGGGTTGAAGCATTTAAAAATAATCCAAAACGATAGTCCAGGGTTTCTATCCGTAGTGCGTGTTTCCCTACTCCTATCCATGGAAACAAAGCGTGTATTACCTTCTGGCTCTTGGTCCAGAGTTTGAAGTCATCTGGTACATCAGAACCAAGATATGGATCATGGGGCTTGAGGCCTGTGCTACGTTTAGCTCTGGTGTTGATGTTCACTGACATCTTAAAGGTGTGGTCAGATACCAGAACAGGGGCACAGAGTCCGGTGCTGTTTGGTGGCAGCATGAAATAGACTTTCAGGCCACACGCCCAAGCTGCGCCCTGTACCCAGTATGTACCTGTCGATGAGCCGATGCCATCCCAATCTGGTGCCGCCAGGATCATGGAGCAGTTTCGGTTTTGTCCTAATTTCTTCAGACCCTGGGGCGTACCTGTTTGTCCGGTTGCTCCTGTGAAGTTAAAGCACACTGGGTGTTGTATGTCAGGTGGCAAAACAACTGAGAATGATTTCAGTTTTCTATGGCTGACGTTTATATGCACCCAGTAGGCTTCATTGCAGGTGTAGTTTATATTTGGGTACTGGTGGGTGCAGTTTGTTATGTTGTAGATTAAAGACTTTACACTCTGTGGGACTATATATTGTGTAGTGTTGTGGCATGTGTTGCTGTTTTGGTCCTTTATGGATCCACCTATCACCATCACAGGTTTTCCTGGTGTTGAGCAGGTCCCGGTAATGGCTTTGTCATATATGCAGAGTGCTTCAGCCTTGGTTGGGGGTTTTCCATACACTGTGGCATGGAGTGCTGTCGTGGGCATATGTGAGCAGACATAGCAGTTTGCGGCATTGTCTTCTCTGTGCACTCTGTCATGGACATACCGGTACCATGCATTGTTCAGCCACGGGTGGTTGTGTTCTTTGTCTATCTCCTTCAGGTGCGAGTTGTCGTGGGTCCACCTCTTAGGTCGGAGAATAATTGGTACTGTCTTGTGGGTTCCACTGGGCATCAACCAAAAGAGTGTCGTCATCAGGAGGATAGCCATTAGACAGAATATGTAGCACATGAGTAGTTTTCGTTTGATGTCACAAGCGCCCAAGCACAACAGCTTTGGGGCTGGAACTGGTGCTAGCATTGATTCTGAAGCTGGTTCTTCTTCTGGATTTATCAGGTTGTTTTCCTCAGTCATCTTGTTGAGATTTTATTCAGGCGTCCCTGGTGTTATTATTGGTTCTGCTCTTCGGTGGGATAGGTCAGTCTGATCTTCAGGGCGACCAGGCACACCCGAGCTCCCACGTGAGTAGCACTGCCGAGGAAGCACAGGGCGGGAAACCCGTTCAGCCCTGTCCTCCAGCAGGGGTTCACGTAAGAGTCAGGGGAACCGGCGTCTTATTGTGGTGCAAACACTTTCTTCACGTGGGATTGATGAATCCACGAAACTCGTTCGGCTATCTTACACGCTGTGGGTGTGGTAAGTAGCACCTGGAAGGGACCTTCCCACTTTGGAGCACTCCAGTTTTTCCGCTGGAGGACTTTAATCAGAATCCAATCACCGGGGTTCAACCTGCAAGAAACTGAAGAAAAGTCACTCGGCAGTTGATTGCTTAATCTCACTTCTTTATTCTCAAATAGTTTTGTCATCCATTCTGCCATTGTTGTTTCTGCAATAGATTTATTAATTGGCTCACTCATTATGGGGAGTGGAAAATGTCTGCCATGTACGATTTCAAATGGCGTTAGACCACCTGTTCCTTGAGTTATTCTCATCCATAATTTAACCAAGCTTAGACATTCAGGCCAAGGTTTTTTAGTCTCTTCCATACATTTCCTCAACCTTTGTTTAATTGTGCCGTTAGTTCTCTCGACTAATCCTGCACTTTGTGGATGATAAGAACAGTGATGTTTTATGCTGAAGCCTAAAGCTTCAGAAACTTTACTTATTACTTCATTTACAAAATGTGTGCCATTGTCTGATCTTATCAGAGATGGAATACCGTACGTTGGAATAAAATGATTACATAGACATTTTGCTACTGATATTGCATCTGCTTTTTTCACTGGGTATATTTCTGGCCACTTGGAAAATACATCAATTATCACAAGTGCATATTTGGAGGATTGTGATTCATTTAATTCTATGAAATCCATGTGGACAGTGTGAAATGGATGCGGTGGTATAGGGAAATGCCCTCGCTTTGGACGTAGATTTCCCTGTGCGTTGTGTCTTTGGCAAATCATACATGTTCTGATAAACTCTTGTGCTGAACTTTCAAAATTTTTTGTATAGAATTGTTTATTAAGAATATTAATCATCCCTCCTGATGACACATGAGTTTTCCCATGTGTCACTAAAGCAGCAGTTCTATGCAAAGATTTTGGAAGCACTGGTTTGCCATTACACATCATAAGGTTGTCTTTTAATTCTGCTCCATCTTTCACCCAAGATTTTTGTTCACTCAGCGATGCTGTTTTCTGTGCATCTGCTAGTATTTCTAAAGGTATTAGATCTATGGTTTCTGTTGTTAAAACATCAATTTGTTTTTCTGCAGCTGCTTTTGCTGCTTTGTCAGCAAAGTTATTTCCTCTCGTAATTTCTGTGTCATCCTTTTGATGAGCTGCACATTTGCATAGTGCTAATTCTTTTGGCAACGTTATTACTTCTAATAGCTTTTTTAGAAGGTTTGCATGTTGAACTGTGTTGCCTGAGGAAGTTGTCATTCCTCTGTTATGCCATATTTTAGCGAAATGATGAACTGCTGAATAGACATATTGACTGTCTGTGTAAACATTAACACTTTGACCCTTATATAAAGTACATGCTCTGATGACTGCGGTTAGTTCTGCGCTTTGAGCAGAGTTTGAGGAGCTGAGAGCTTTTGCTTCTATCACTTTATCAACAGTTGTGACCGCATAACCCACACAATTTCTACCGTGAATGTCTTTTGACGCTGAGCCGTCCACAAAAACATTACTGAAACTGCTCTGGGGGGAGCTGTATATATCAGTGCGAGGTTTTGTATCTTCCTCTAATTTTTGAATGCAACAGTGTTGTTCTCCGTCCAGAGAAGTCGGCAAAAGTGTACTTGGGTTTAGCTGGCCACACTTCTCTATTTTTATGTGTGATTGTGTAAGTAGAATCCCCACATAAGAAAGTTGTCTTGCATGCGTGAGGAAAGAGAGGTTCGCTTGGAGCAAAATAGAGGTCACTGCATGTGGGACTTTGATGATCAATTTATGTCCTAGAACAATGTCTGCACATTTTTTAACTGCCTCTGCTGCTGCTGCGCATGCCTGAACACAGGTAGGTAATCCAGCAGCTACAGAGTCAAGTTTGCATGAGTAGAAAGCTAATGGACGTTGTTTTTCTCCAAAAGCTTGAGTTAAGACTGCTTTCATATACCCTCCTGCACCATCAACATGGAGAACGAAAGGTTTTCCATAGTCTGGTAATGCTAAGACGGTACATGTCTGCAGTGCTATTTTCAAATCAACGAAAGCTTTTTCTGCTTCTGGAGTCCATTGTACTTTGTCTTTTAATGCTAGATCTTTACCATAAATGAGGTTCTGTAGTGGTTGAGCTAGTAATGCGTATTCTGGAATCCAGCATCTACAGAAATTGCACAGTCCTAAAAAACTCATCATTTGTTGTTTAGTTACTGGTTTTGGGGCATTTTGGACTGCTATCTTTCTGCTCTCTAACAGCTGCCTGCCTTGTCCTGTCAATTTGTGGCCAAGGTATGTTACTTCCTGGCTCCACAATTGCAGTTTATGCTGTGACACTTTATGGCCTTGCTCTGCGAGATGTTGCAAAACTGTTAATGTGTTTTCTTTGCACTCATCTTTTGTATGGCCTGTGATCAATATATCATCTACATACAACAAGAACTGCCCTGGGGCAGGGAGCGTACAAGATGACATTGATTTTCTCAAAGCCTCTGCATACAGAGTTGGGCTATTCTGGAATCCCTGAGGCAACCTTGTATAAGTATACTTTTGATTGTCAAAGGTGAATCCGAATAACTTCTGTGAGTCAGGGTGCAGAGGTACAGAGAAGAAGGCATTGGACAAGTCTATTACAGAGAACCACCGTTCTTTTGGTGTTACTTGATTTAGAATTGTGTGTGGATTTGCAACCACTGGAGGTATTTGCTCTGTTACCTCATTTATTGCTCTTAGATCATGAACTAAGCGATATTTTCCTGTATTAGCCTTTTTTACTGGAAAAATTGGTGTATTACACGTGGCTTCATTAGTTTTCACGAGAATACCTGCTTTTTGCATCTCTGCTATGACTGGTCTGATACCTTCTTTTGCCTCTGCACTCAAGGGATATTGTGGTTTTACAGGCCTATATGAGGTTGTAGTTTTCACCACTACTGGATCTGCTCCTTTTATTAGGCCTACATCCGTGGGTCCTTGAGACCATAATGTTTGTGGCAGCTTCTCTAGTTCTGGATGTGCTTCAATTGTTAATACTTGTCATTCATCTTGCTCTGTTGTGGCTAAATGTGTGGCTGGTGTGGCTGTCACCGGCCAACACAGCGTTAGCCTCATGCACCCAGTTCTACGGCCTTTTTGCCAGTCCTCACACTCTATTTTGTCATATCTGTCCATTTCTACATTTCTCAGCACTGTGCCTAACTCAGACCAAGGCGTTTGGTCGTTGCGTGCAACAGATACATGAGGGTTGCATATCTTATTTAAGCGCTGCACTGCATCTGTCTGTAACACTGAGCATACTGCATTACCACTCTGTGTCACATACAGGTGTTGTAGGACTAGTTTTTGCGGTCCTAGTCTGTGCACTTGTTGATCATAAATTTTGTCTGGACCTGGGACATATTTATACCACAAGGTGTTGTGATATTTTGCTGGGTCCTGTCTATGTGAGTGCTCAGGTAAGTACATATTAGCTTTGGCCTCTAATGGTTCAAGTTTTGGTAAATCTAAGGCCCAGTAATAATTTGGCTCACCTAAACCTTCACAAACAAAAATATCTTCAGTTTGGCTCTGACTTTCAGAGAGTAGGAGTCTGGCTTTCATGCCACTTTCTTCAGGAAAAACTCCTATTTTTAATTTTGTTAAAGCATCTCTTCCTAACAAATTTAGTGGACAAGATGGATCATAGATGCACTGATTTTTGCAGGCACGGCCACTATCTCTATGTGACATAAAAAGGGGGTCGGTTAGATGCTGTTTTGTCACATGTCCTGAGGCTGATTTCACGATTAAGGTATCTTTTGAAGAGGTTAAATTTGGAACTTCTACTGTTAGGACAGTTTTACAAGCACCTGTGTCGCAAAGGAATTTTATTGGGACCCCGTTAACGTGCACTATAACGGTGGGCTTTGCTTCTGAGCCTAGCAGCAGTTGTTCAATGTTGTAAACTTCCCCTTCACTTGTTTCACTTCCCTTTTCTTGTGCTAGTCATTCATCACGGCGTCTGCGCCTGTCATCTCCACCTTCCTGTTCTTGGCTTACATTTCTACAGTTTCGAGCAAAGTGCCCGATTTTACCACAGTTATAACATCTCATATCTCTTCTATCTCTTCTTTGTCCTGCTTTTTGCTTTCCCCTACTTTGCTTAAAACCTGCCGTGTGTTGCTGTCCTGAGAAGGCTATAAAGCCTGTCTCTGGATCAATCATGAAAACTCCTTCTGTTTTTTCTTTTTGTTTTTGAATTTTGACTGCATGCTCAGCATATTGTAGGGCTTCAGGCAAGGTTCCTGTATTTTGAGTGACCCAGTGTTTGTCTACATGTGCTTTTATCTTAGGCAGTAGACCATTTAGGAAGGCATTTTTTAATTGTTGTTGAAAAGCAGACAGTGGATCGGCATCATAATTTAGCCCTGAGTTTTGTCTGAAAACTGGGCGTAGGCGATCCAAATAGTCTGATGCTGTCTCTCCTTCCTTTTGTTTGCACTCTCCTATCTTTCCATAATCTGGCCTTGGGGCTAAAATAACTTCTATTCTGCCATACAAGTTATTAAGCTCCTGTATTAATTGGGGAGTGTCTGGCCCCAACACGTCACCGTTTAAATCATTTCCTGTAAATTGACCTCTAGCTCTAGGAAGACTTAAACCTAATAAATCTTGAAAAACTTGATGCATCTCATGACCATTTAAACCCCACCCCTGACGGATCAATTCCACTGCATCTCGCCACGGCCGGAAGCCTTCTTTAAGGGGTGGCACATCTTTTAGTACATTCTCTCTGTCTTTATGAGACCAGGGTCGGAATGCATAAATTAAAGGCTCACCGTCTACTGGTATGACTCCTTGGGCGTCTGGGGGACCAGTGGGTTGACCGTACCTGGGGTTAGATAAGGCTACCATTGGAAACTGACCTACAATTTCTGTTTTTTTGGAATGACCATGCTTAGTCATAAGATCAAGTTGTTGTCTGGCCTCCATATAGGGATTTGAAACAAAAGGTTTGTGAGGAGAGCTTACAGGAAGTGCTGACGTAAGGTTAGGTGCAGCTGCTGCAGGCTGTGCAGGCTGAAGAGCATAAGGAGGGGGGTACGGTTTTTCTTCTCCTGCAGTTTTCTGTTTATCTTTAGTTTCCTGCTTTTGGGCACGTTTAACAATGCGTTTATCGTTTTCTACCATCCACGCCTTGAAAAGGTGCCATTCTGCTAAGCGTTTTGCTTTTTTCTTTTGGCTCTTTTCCTCAAATAATTCTTTTTGTAAAGCAGCCTTTAAAGCAGTTATTGATTCTTGATTGCATTTGCCTTGCCAGGCTGGGCAATAAATTTTATGTGGATTTCTCCACCTATTTGCACTGACTCTTCCTGCATTTGGACAGTTTTTTTCCAACCATCCTTCATCTGCTGTTAATTTTACTTTAGTTTTAGAGTTACCCATTTTGAACTAATTACGTCAGAACTGTGACACCTTCTTTGGCATGAAAAAGTGAGAATGGGTTTTCGATAACAGCCTTCTACTCTCCCACTAATTGAGAGAGCGGTTATCAATTTTACGTGATGAAGCACAACCCTTTTTTTCCACCTTTACCAATACGTGAGTGTACACAGGAAAACAGTTTGAGAAGTGGTTCGACCGCGTATTGGGTCGTAAAAACAACTCACTCCTCACAAACAAAGCGCGTTTCTATGATTTTTATTGAGATTTTCCGTAGGCCTATTTATTTGTGTAACACCTTCACCTTCAGCCACTCTTCTTGAGTGACCGGAAACCTGTTCCGTTGCAGCCACTCCCAGAGCGACCGGAACTTTTAATAGCGATTTTTCTAGAATTTCGCTCTTGCCTGTCGTCTTCTTAGTCCCGCATGGACACTGAGATCTGTCGGCGTACCTAGGTTTACACACTACTTAAAGGAAAATCTCAATATCAACGTATTTTAGCGCTTGGTGGAATGCGTGTCATATTCACCTCTACTGTGGCGCTGCGTTTTAAGATCCGGTGCTCATCGGGTCCTGGAGCCGTGAAGGCCGAACGCTGACCGGAGATCGAATTCACGTTCCCGGGTTTTTCGTTTTACTGATCAGATTTCTTCCAGCGCAGGCGTCACGACGTCAGGATCCGATGGAGACCGTCTGTGGAAAACTAGACGTTAAAATAACAGTCAGTTCTCCGGCTACGAAGGACCAATTAAATGTCAAGGGTTGACAATTTGTTCAAACACAGTAAGAGAGAAATGAGACACTGGCAGACCGACTCAGAGTTTCAAAGACGTGCGCACGGGTGAGAGTCTCTGAGCAGACTAACACACCGAGCACCGTTTACTCGCTTTATTTATAAGGCAAAATGGGTTACATAATACTTCCTCTTTCAACTGAAGAGGGGAGAGCTCAGGCATTGTCTTAGCTATCTAACTTCTGCACACAAACTGAAAAACAACGACACAGCAGTATTCATGCTTATCTGACATCGCAGACACTGAAGTAAAGAATGCATGTATATGTCCTGTCTTTGTCAAACATCTCACACACTTAAGCAAGGAATACATTGTGTTCTTTTCAACAGTAAGCTTTACCGTGTGAAAATATATAAACACTTGATTATAAGGCATACTTGTTTCTACTTGATTATACTTTAATGATTTAACTAAAATAAAAATTCTCTTAACATGTTCAGGTCAGCTCCTTGCACAGTTGCCATGTGTGTGAGTGGTTGAAACTGTAAAGTGTTCCTGCTGTTATGTTGATAGATAGATGTGCTAACGTGAAATCGGCCCCATTTGCTAGTCGCACATAATAAGAACACATATTTTCCTTGCTGCATTTTGTACCTTTGCTGTCCAATAGTCAGTAAAAGTGCATGCATCCACTGAAGGATACAGTAGAATTTTTAGTGCCATCTGGTTACTGGTTCTTTAAACGTGTTTCACTTTCCTCAGTCGCTAACTTGGTCTGATTTTCTGAACTGTACAGTAAATGTGCTGTAAAGCTTAAAAGGCAAAAGACAGTCATTTATCCGTTGCTCGTAACAAATTGCAAAAAAATGCAACTTTCTCCTTAAAAGGCAACACAATGTTCAGCCATCCTCCCAGAAATTTGATAGTTTTTTAGCTGCCTTTTACATGACCACTTGAAAGCACACTTTTCTCTCAGATATAAATCTGAGGCAAGGTTACAGTTTTGATCTGTCTTTTTTTTGTCTTCTTTATAATGAACAAACACTGCAGCATAAAAACCACCATTTCTAAGCCCGTGTGAATGGTGAGCGTGAGTAGTCCCTCCCAGAACTGTTAACGCATCTTGTAAAGATAGTCAGGGGAGCTTTTTGTAGCGTGTAATGCTTTTACAACATCACAAAAACCGCAGGATTTCAAAGGCTTTTCTGTGGCTGTGCTATTCGGGTCACAGAGGGGGGAAAACACAAAAAACTGAACTAATATATTTTTGGTTTCTCTTTCTAGCCTTCTGTGAGGAGGGATGCCGAAGCGGCGGGACCTGTGTGTCTCCCAACACGTGTGTCTGTCCCTCGGGATTCACGGGACACCGCTGTGAGACAGGTAAGACCTGAGGACATCACCTGACCCCACACCTCTCATCTGTCCAGTTTGTTCAGCCGTCTGTCCCAATTAAAATCTGACACGAGCATCACGTTGTTTTTATTGACTTTCAGGAATGACATCGGCAGGATGGTCATTAGATGTTTTCTTTTCCTACTTCACTCTACACACACACACACACCTACACACACCTACACACACACACACATTTTCATGCTCTGGCTTTAAAGTGTTGTTTAAATTGGACACTGCAGAGATTGAAGCTCCCAAGAGAGTCATAGAAAGAGTCAGCTAATTGTTCCCTACCTTCCTCTTCTCCTTCCTTCCACCTTCTTCCTTTCTCCCTCTCCTTTTTCACTCTCCCCATCATTTCTCCCAGTTGTCCTTCCTCCTTTCTTTTCTTTCTTTTCATTTTCTCCTCCTTTGTCTTCTAACTTCTCTCGTTTCTCCTTCCTTATGTCTTTTTCCAGTTTTATAAGCTACTTCTCTTTACCTCTTTTGCTTCCTTTCATCCTCTGCCCTCCTTCCCTGACCTCTTCTTGGCTCTCCTCTGCTTGCTCATTTTCTCCTTTCCTCCTCCACCCTTGTCCTTGTCTTTCTTTTTACCCCCCCCCCCCCCCCCCCTTTCCATTTTCTCCCCAGATTCTGTTCTTGCTTTCCCCTTGTTCTTTTTATTCCTATTAGCTTACTCCTTTACCTCTCTTGTCCATCTATCTCTACTTACACAACCTCTGTCTTCCTCTCGCTCCTGTCCCATCCTCCCCTATGCCATTAAACCTCCCGTCTCTGTGGTCTAATTTCGCTGAAGTGATCAACCTGCTCACATGGAGCACAGGAGTCACGGGTCAGCTATTTGTAGCATGTTGCCATGGTTTCTCTTTAGATAGGTCAGACAAAACCTTCATATTTTTACATATTGAATACATCATTTGTGCTGCTGTCAGTCAGCCTCCTAATATGTAAGTGTAATGCAGAGGAAGATTCTCTTTGCTGTTTTATTTTGTGTGTGTGTTATCTTCATCACACATTTTAGACCAGCACCAGTGTCTTGAAATTAAATCCACACTGTGCATATTGAACTGATCAGACTTAATTAGGCTGTATAGCACATCTTCATTAGGAGGGAAAAATCTATGGGCATGATAATTTAACTCATTCCAAGTCTGATCTCAGAAAGCAGCCTAACTCTGAAGGCTCCAAACTGTAGTCAGCTACTCATGAGGATAACCAATCAATTAAAAATAAAAGTTTCAAGACCAGACAAGAAAGAAAGGTATCATGCTTGAAATCATGAAAGACAGAGACACTATTGGTTTGATTTCAAATGTTCATAAGGCTTAATTTGTTTCCTGCACTGGGTCTCCCCTGGTGACGACCAGTCTGCTGTTTCCAGCTTAAAAATCGATCCCATGTTCTTTTAGGACACGTCTCTCCCTGCGATGCTCTGATCCAGAGTATACCCTTACTGTTTGGTCAAACATCATTCTCAGATACTCCCTGAAGATTGTGAATCAAATGAAAAAAACAAAACAAAAAACATACACTTTATGAGCCAAATGTCTCAGTACACACCTGTGTAGCATCCAATCATTTGTTCAAACAAGAGGAGGCAAGACGTGTTTCCAGGTTTAGAGAGAAAGGGGACTGTGCTGTGTCATACATCTATACGCTGTACCACAGCTTAAAGTCTGGACCTCATTAAACATGTAAGGCAGGCTTAAATTTCTACATGCAGATACAGATACTCGGGTTGCAAAGACACCGGAAGGTAAGTTACACAAAAGAGAGACATCACTGCGTGACACAGACTGATCCTCCACTTTTTTCTCTCAAATTCATAACAATCATGATTCTACTAAAAGAATAACTTCCATCTCTATGACCTAACCACAGATCTGAAAAGGAATGTAAACGGAAATTCAAATAATATTGCCTGCAACATGTTTTTTATCAGCTCTGATTTCGATGTTACATAAAATTACTGAAATATAAATTTCCACATTTAATCCATCGTCTGCTATAAGAGCACAGAATGGCTTTAAGAGCATATGGAAGTAGCTGGGCACACATTCGATGATATGCAGAAATGGACAACTGGTTAATGGGATGAAAGGTCTTGCGGGTCCGAAATGCCGAAACATGATTTATTTTCACTACATTTTAGTGTATTGACCATGAATAATTTTGTCTCTATAATATTGAACTTTACTCAGTTTCTCTATGGACTCTATTATATTCAATTGTTAATCAAATCAGTGTTTTTTAATTTAGTTTCATTCATCAGTGGTATGAAGAAAACAGTTTGATTGTTAAGGTATATCATTATGAATTGTTTGAAACATGCAATTTTTCTATGTAGAGTCATTTAAATGTTCTATTGGAGGTGCACGTGAGAAGGCTTTTCTTTTTGGGGGGGATAGCATGCAGGAGGTAGGACATAGGACGGCCGCTCGTGCGATGCAAATTACTTGCAGTGTTCTGAAATAGGCACAAATCAACACAATTAGACATCACACAGACGTTGTACTGGGGGGCTGGCAGGTTAAAGACTGTTTAACTCTTTTCCCCATAAAGACATTTGACAACAATGCTAATGAGCGTCCAAGGGGGAAAGTGTTTAACGGTCTTTAACCTGCCAGCTCCCCAGGACAAAGTCTGTGTGATGTCTAACAGTGCTGATTTGTGCCTGTGTGAAAACAGTGCAGGTAATTTGCAGCTCGCCAGTGGTCGTCCTTTAAGTTTTAGTTAATTCTGCGTATAGTATTCATATTAAGAAAACATGAACAAATGCAAAGTCCATTGAAAGTACTATCCCTGAAGATCCTTGCACTCCATGTGCAATATATAAAGACAGTATGAAATAATCTTAGATTTCATGTACATACTGTACCCGAACAGGAAGCGGTAGAAAAAAAGGGAAAAGCTTTGCTCTCATTTGGAACAAATTCTTCTTGCTTTTATTGACTAAGGTGGTTGCTGGATTGTGTGACTTTAGAATTGAGTGCATAACAATGTTTGTTCTATCTAAAAGGTTTGGGGAAAAAAGACTCATCTTTGTATAATAAGGACAGTTCTCTACCAGCAGGTTATAAAAACCTGGCAGTCCTTTGAATGTTTTTTATGTTTTGTTTTTTTTTCTCACCAGCCTCAGCTGTGTGGGTGTAAAGTTTGCTTCGTCCCAGTTTCGGCCTTTTGAGTCTCTAGCTTTGTGCTACATATTTGTCATGTTCCATCACTGGCACTGGCCTGTGGTGTTCTCTGAGCTTAAAGAGTCAGTCCATCTTTAACTTGAATTTTTTGACTTTGTGTTCATGTCATTCATCCTTAAATTTTTACAAATGCATTTTGAAATAAAATACCTTCGTCTATGCCCAAATTTCTCTCCTTTATAGAGCCGAAGACTGAAGTCAGTGTAGTTTTGATTCACTGCTCCTTCTTCTGGAATTCGTTTGATTAAAATTATTAAATTAACCCTTGCTGCTTTTGCATCAGGAGATATATTCCAGATTTTATCGCATTTTTAGTCACATTTTTTCTTATAATTTACTCCTCTCACAGCCAAATCTTCAGCTTCAGATTTTCATCTTCAGTGAGTTAACGGCAAACAAAGTCACCACCTGTCTCATTTAAATTATTAACTTATTTTCCAACCCCTTAAATTTGTAGCTAAGGAGGAAAAAAAATCATATGATTTCCTGTAATTCTTGGCTCTGAAGATTTGAATCATTGATCTGGTAATCGGCAGTCATTAGCATGCAGGGCATGTTTTGAAAGGCAATCAGGCAGAAACTAATTAACTCCCCTATTAACAGCATCAAATATCTATCAGTTAATTAACGTGGCAGTGAAGCTTCACAGCCGTGTTCTCCAAGAATGCAATATTATATGCAATAATATACAGTATCTCACAAAAGTGAGTACACCCCTCACATTTTTTAAAATATTTTGATCTTTTCATGGGACAACACTGAAGATATGACACTTTGATACAATGTAGTTAGTATACAGCTTGTATATCAGTGTAAATTTGCTGTCACCTTAAAATAGCTCAACATACAGCCATTACTGTCTAAACCATTGGAAACAAAAGTGAGTACTCCCCTAAGTGAAAATGTCCAAATTGTGCCCAAAGTGTCAATTTTTTTTTTTTATTCAATTTAATTCAATTTTATTTATATAGCGCCAAATCACAACAACAGTTGCCTCAAGGTATTTTATATTGTAAGGTAGACCCTACAGTAATGTTTGGCAACAATTATTTTCCAACACTGCCTTAACTTTGTTGGCCATGGAGTTCACTAGAGCTTTACAGGGTGACACTGCAGTCCTCTTCCACTCCTCCATGATGACATCATGGAGCTGGTGGATGTTAGAGCCCTTGCACTCCTCCACCTTCCATTTGAGGATGCCCCACAGATGCTCAATAGGGTTTAAGTCTGGAGACATGCTTGGCCAGTCAAGTACCTTTACCCTCAGTTTATTTAGCAAGGCACTGGTTTTTTTGGAGGTGTGTTTGGGGTTGTTATCATGTTGGAGTACTGTCCTTTGGCCTAGTTTCTTCAGAATGTCACAGACAGTGTTGGCCAAGTTACCTGAAAAAGGTAATTAGTTACTTTATTACTTAGTTGCTTAGTTACTTTTTTAAAAACTTTTTTTAAACATTTAATATTAACATTGGAGCACGTTTGTGCAAAGGCTGTCTGCCTTTCCAGTATTCAGCTTTCAAGAACTACATCTTACTTGACAAAATCTCCTTTTGTGAAGCAGTGTTTGCAGCGTCTGAAGCTCATTATTATCTCTGAATCCATTTTTTATAAGAGAAATATTCCGAGTTGAAACTCCGGCTGAAGTTGAATCGGTAAACATTTGAAGAAGCTCTTAAAGTCTAAGTGCTGAAAGGCTGTGAAATTAATCTTCCATGTGAAGACACCTTAAATGTAAATGACAAGAGGAGTGAGAAGTGTCGGCTGCAATCTCGCCGTTCAGAATGAGTGAAGTATTTTCTGATCTCCAACATTATATTGTTATTTCAGTTCTGTTTGTTCCTTTAACTGTATCCCCATTCACCTCTGCGACCGTTTCACAGCCTCAAAACTCAAAGTATATGCTATTGTAAATGATTTTTTTTAAAGATGGAAACAGTGGATGTAGGGAGGAAAGATGGAGATAAAATACTTTCATGTCCTTACAGTGCTGTCTGGGTTGCTGGAGTTTCCCCTAGAAGACTTGCCATAGGCAACGTGTAAGAGGAGTGCAGAGGGTTCTTGTTTTACCTCTGTGCATGACATATTCTCTGTCACTGCATTTCATTCTCAATCTGTCTACCCATCTGTTGAACTCTCTTAGTATCTGTCTCTGTTTCTCATGTACATCTGTCTCTATCTTCTGACTCCACTCCTAACTCGCTCTCTGTTGCCCTCCCCTTCTGTGCAATAACGCTGCTCCACTGACACTCGTCTGTATACTGTAGCTCAATGAGAGGTTGAAAACATCTAAATATAAAGCCAGCGGGAAAAGAGATGATCTTACTGCTGATCTTTTCATCTTCTCCCACGTTGATGTGTTCTTCGGGGCTGCCTGTCTTTCTCCATTGGGCTTACATAGCTGCCAGTGATCCACATTTGGACCACTCTGATTTTACTTTCTGAAAGTCTTTACACCAAAGGAGTCAAAAACATAACAGCCGGCCTAGGAATGAACTCCCACTTCATATATATTCAACTTCATTGTCAAAAATAGCATAGTTTGAGTATGTAATGTACTAGAGTATGTTCTGCTGGAACAGAGCTGACAACTTCTGTTGTCAACAGTGTGACTTTATAAGAGAAGCAGCAGAAACAGCTGTGGGTGAAAACCAACCATGCCAGTGTCACTATTCAAGGTTTATGGTCCAATATCTCCTAAACGTTACATTAACTTCAAAACAACACATGAGGATTAGGTTAAATTAGCTAGAACTGAACCCCCGCCATTCATACTGAAGCCTCATTTTGAATAAATCACTGTAATGATTACATGATGAGGACTTTTTCTGGAGTGTTTTCACAAAATTATTGATTCAGACTTAAATGTTATTTAGGAAACAACTTTGGCAATGAATGCTTCATGATCGACAGACATTGCTGAGCAATCACATTTTGCCTTTGGTACATTTAGGGTTAAAAGATGCTGGCATCTAAGTAAGACAAGTCTGTATACATGCAGGTAATATATAACTACAGTGATTTTATTTAAATGTGGCTTCTGGGTGTGCTGTAATGAAGTCAGGAAAAAAGAAGAAAAAACTACAATAAATGCAACCATTTCCAAATTGCTGACATCTGACAGTTAAGAAGTATCAGTATTAGTAGCAGTACAGGACAATGTAAAGTTAGCAAGTTAAACCACTTAACAGTTTAATTGGGTGAGTATGCTGACTGCTGAACCACTGCTGAACCTTGCACCCTTGTACACCAGACAGTTACAGCGGTTGACAGGTTTGATTTTTCCTTAGCGCCTCGCACCCTTTACATAGGGACTTTTAGTTCCTTTGGGTGAAGGTTTCTGGTCACAAGCAAAGTGATGAGCAAATTATAACTTTGTGTCTTCATGGGTGACATCATGCTCAAAATCATGATTATTATTAGTGCTTGTTTTCGGTATTTTGTGCTATGCTTGTTTATCATCTGTTGTGTATTATGCATGTTAGGTTGGCTGACTCACGACTACAGAACTAATTACCAACGGGTACAAATAAAGTAACCTGAACATGAACTTGTTTAGAAGTGCACACATGGACAGCTGTGAGCACCAAGGATGAGTAGTTGTTGTTATTATGCTATTTCCTGCCTCACCTGGAGTTCCCCTGGAGAGCAGATGTATAGTTGATGCCATTGTAGCGTGATGTCTGCATGAACGGGGATTACATTGAGCCTTGCAGTCACACTACGTTCACATAATTTATATTACTCAAACCCGCGGGCTTGCAGAATATAAACTACAACACAGCAGTTCTTTAAGTGACAGGCTAAGCTCTTGTGTGGTCAGTCCACTGCTCCCTTAATCCAACATGCTGTTAGCTTTAAGCACCGTTACTGGTCACGGACCATCAGGCAGCAATGAACACAAACTCTGGTTGCCGTCTCTGTCTAAGGACACATTAATGTTAATGCGCCATGTGACATTTTCCATGATGTTGTGTTAGTAGGTTAGTAGGGCT
This sequence comes from Rhamphochromis sp. 'chilingali', assembly GCF_963969265.1. Lineage (NCBI taxonomy): Eukaryota > Metazoa > Chordata > Actinopteri > Cichliformes > Cichlidae > Rhamphochromis > Rhamphochromis sp. 'chilingali'. Next base: position 9,306,570 of record NC_137933.1, read on the forward strand.
GGAATAGCTGTAATTATGGAAAGCTCAAGAGGCCAGAGGATTCTCTCAAGTGCTTTGGGATTATTTTAACTACAGTATGTTTGGGTTAATTCCAAGTTTTCTATCTGAGCTAAAGTGCACAGCTCTTCACAATCTGTGTTGTCATAAAGTTCTCATTACTCACCGGGAACATCCACACTGGGCAGAAGTGAACTTGTTTGTATTGTAATAGAAGGAAACAGAAGGAAACATGAAATGCAGTCTGCTCTCTTTTTCTTTTTGTAGCTATAACAAAGATTTATGGGGTATATTTGTGTGTGTACTCCAGCATATTGCAACTCATACAAGGTCATCTGTCCACTTCACTTCCACAGACAAAGAGAATGGAAGGCTTCCCACACTAAAGCATACTTGTAGACACACAAGAGCTTCAATATAGCTTTGTAAACTAGTGTACTGAGCATCAGGAAATATTGAGTGTGCGCAAATGAAATCAGGTTTTATTATAGTTAAATAAAAAAAACTTGTTAGGCAGGTGATGGATGGCATGTTAAATAATGTGTGCTTCCCATAAAAACAACCACAGAGACCTGATTTTTCTTTGTTTACAATTGCTTCTGTGAGGGAGAAAAGAGTCTAAATTTCTTGGGAATGGAGCAAAGGTCCTAAACTGTAGGACAGGCTAATTCTGAGCTATGGCTAGGATTACATAGTTTAAAAGGTTCTTGTTAAAACCTGCTAAAGGGGATAAGTTACCTTCCCTGCTTACTGTCTAAAATCTAAACCTGCACTGACTAGAAATAGCAAAGGATTTGGGCAATTCCCCGGGGCAACAGTTCACACAGAGGTAATGTGTCTGTGAATGCCATGGAGACAAATATGATGAGCTGGCGATATTTGGTAAAATATTATCTATTACAGATTGTGTGTTTGTCTTAAGTCAAATGTTTGTTTTCTATGGGATTTTGTTTATTTATTTATTTATTGCCAGTAAACCTCTTAACCCTAGAACACTATCGCTATAAATAGTAACACAATCACTAATGCCGGGTGATTTTTACCCGATATAATATAACCAATAAAAAGTAATCAAATATATCAAAATATGACAACACATGAGAAATTAGAGTGGTCTTCTTTTACTTTCAACTTTTGTATTTGCCATATAAACAAACTAGGGAGTAAAATAGATCACAAAGAATGATCCAAAAACTAGCAAAATAAAAACAGTAAGAGAAAACCAAAGGCAGGGCAGCCAGGGGAATGAAGAAACACAGACTACATATACACACCAGGGAGGGGGATAATGAGACATGAGTGAACTGAGTAAAAACAATCACATAGGTGGGAAAGGGAACACAGGGAAGTTAAAAACAAAAATGAACAACAACATAGAAAACAAAAAGAAAGCCACATGATGAAATATTTTTAGCAGGACAAAAGGCCCCGGGGCAAACCCAGGACACGCTTGGAACGCCTTGGTGTTCCCTCGAACAAGCTGGGGAGGTGGCCGGGGAGGGGGAGGTCTAGGCTTCTCTGCTTAGGCTGCTGCCCCCACAACCCAGACCCAGATAAGTGGAAGATGGATGGATGGATGGATGGATGGATGGATAAATGGATGGAACAGCTTAAGGAGATTTTGTCCTCAAGAGAACCAAATACAAATTTACAAAGGTCAACATAGCCATAAACTTGACTCTTCATTATTGATTATTAGTATAGCCTGTCCTCATCCAGCCAAAATTGTACATTTGTCACTGACAATAATAAAAATATTGGAGGCTGCCTATGCTGCCCCTCACCCACCTATAAGCTACACCTTGGATATCGATTTCAAAATCCTGTTTTTGAGTTGTCGTATTCAGAAGCTCGGGTGTCCACACCCAAATGTGACGTTGCCATGTAAAAATAAGGCTTACATTTCTCCCATGCTGCAACAAGGGGAAAATCATTTTTACAGTCATTTTTAAATGTGAAGATGTTGAAAACAGTGAAATTACAAATCTGATAACAAAATAAAAAATAAAGTACATTTCAAATTGACCTTGCCTGTACTCTAGTGTCTGAATTTGATAATTGTATTTACCATAAAAGTGTTGATATCGTATTTTTTCATTTGGAATAATTTCGTAACCCAATCTAATAATAATTAAATCATTCCACATGACAATATATATAACAGAGATGACCGAAAAAATATGCAGTCTAGATGGGTAGTGGTCAGTTGGTGATCATTTTGTTCTTTCTTCCTGTTTCCTGGAATTAAAAACACACACACACAATAATAGTGTCCTAACACACATGCTTTTGAAAAGGTGATGATGGCAGTAAAGCTTTTATCCCATTGTTGCTGTTCTTCTTGTGTCCTCCTCATTCTTCACACCTTGATGTTGAGAGTCTGTTTACAACAACAATGTCAAATATGGAAATAATGAGCTTAGTGCATATCGTGAAAACCAAAGCCCTACACATTTGAGGAGTTTGCGTGTGTTGGGTGGCAGGAATTGAATTAGAGGTACTTGTTCTTTTTTGACAAGCCTCATAGTAATTTACCAGGATATGATGCGTACACTAAAGACGTCAAAATACAGGCCGAGCTTTGTAGATAACAGGAAATGAAAGACAAAGCTTATTCCTTCATTTAATTGAAAATAAACTTGTTCCTTAGTCACATCAGTGAATTCAAGGTGGGCTGCTGAAAGACACAGTGACAGGAGAAAACTGAAACATTACAGAGAGAAGGAGAAACAACATATAAAATATTCAAGTGAGACATCTGGAGACACGTTCAGTCTCAAACATTTGTTATTTCACAGAATACGTGATCGGCTGTGAGTGACAGGCAGTGGGTTTTACACGCCGTGTGACTCTGTTATCGTAGCAAGGTCATTGTAGGAACGAGCCTCACCAAGAAATGTGTTCGGCAAGTGTAGTGAGGCCTGAGCAGAGAGGTTGGGGCACTATATTTCATTGCTCAGCCAAAAAAAACGCAAGTTTAAAACATATTAAACACTCGATCATTCCTGATGATCCTGAAACCTCAGTTATAACCTGCTTCCTCCTAGCTCATAGTATGTTTGGGGGTTTTTTAAATTAAAACCAATCATATTGTCACCGAGCTTGATGCAATGGCCATTTATCCCGACTCTGACTTTGTCATGTAACTGAAGCAGATTGTGATCAGTGCCTTTGTTCTTGTACAATACCTCAATTAGGAGTTGAGAGCAGGTGATTTGACCTTGATCAAATCAGCACCGCTGTGCATGTAATACGAAATCTGACTCTGCTCTTCTCAGAGAGAAAGCCCAGTGTAGATAACCTCTTGAAGAGACTTTTAAAACTAGAAATATTTGTCCCTACTGGTAACAATGTGAGGTTTTTGTCATCTTCTTTTATTTTTTCTGTATTTTATTCTACTGGAAAACCTTGGGTCTTGACATTGATATGCATATTTGCCAACTTACCAAGAAGCAGGATATTGCACCCTGACACATTGCAATTACAAGTCAACCCACATGACCTGATGGATTCTTTCCCAGTGCTCCAGTGCTAGAAACTACAAGACAATCTAATGTATCTGGGCTGCTTTGATGACATAAATGGGATCGCTCCACTATACAGTGCAGGTGGTTTGTTGTTGTGGCTGATCTGTGAATAGAATAGATGGATGACGAGTATTGCTTTAGTGTCCAAACTACACTGCATACTGTACCAAAGCAATCAGTCAGCCTTTAAAGAATCTGCTTATTTGCACTCTTTTGCATACCATCAGTTCTCCTAGCAACATTGCTATCAGTGCAGAATATTTAAGAAACTTTTTCAGACTTTTCTTCCTCTTCTAGCAACTGATGTCAGCTTTTGTCAAATAACATCTTTGCCCTGTAGCCTGCAACGACCACTACCAGATTGTGGTCTGCCCATTGAAAATCACTGACCTATTCAGTGCATAGCTCACTGATGCAGCACAGTCAGAAGTGACACTTTCTTCTGTGTCACTTCTGACTGTGCTCCCTGTGTGCTGCAGCACTTTGGATTCCAAATGAAATACTGAGTTAAATTTAAACTTTATAGCCATAGCCAGTGAACGTCATAGATGATACTTTACAAAATCCATGTTGGGAGGAGGTGAGGGTTGATGGGAAGGTCAACAACTTTGGACAGCGATGCATTCACTGATTCAAGGTGTTTCTTTTAACCATGATAATTACATAACCTAAACAGTGTGTTTATTATAAAATCAAGTGCAGCTCTTCAAGGGAACAGAGCAAACCACAACATCCACTAAAGCAGTTTCTGTCACTGTTGATGTGTAACTCACAAGTATTCATTGCATTACCAAATTTCAAGTACAAACTATGTCCTAACGATGTACAAACTACTTTTCTTGCACCATATGGACTTTCTTTCTGTCTATGTCTATGTAGGACTTTATTGCTTGTACTGGACAAGATGACTAATGTCATGAAAATTCAACTGACTGGCCCCCAGTTACCATGTCTGTGTTGTTGCTGTGCTGTCCTAAAATACATCATTCTTAAACCATACAATCAATATCTGTATAAATACTTACCCTGCAGAGAAACTCAAACTAGGTGGCATAATACTGTTTGAGACTGACATGTTTCTAAGATCCAAACCAAGATGAAAAAACACAGTTAGGTATCATATTTTTTTGTAACCTTGTGAAGAAAATGAGCTTTTTGTTATTCAAATGCATTTTTAAATTTAAATAGACAATAACTACGGGAATTGGGAGCATTTCTAGCCAAAGATAGAATAAAAAAGACTTCACATGACTCACAGTGTAACCGGAAGTATTTTTTGTTGCGTGGAAAGACATTTTGGAATACGTCCTTTGTCATCAATTATGGAGCAATATGTTGGTAAGCAATGCTGGATTACTGTTATTAAGAAAGCAGACAGCACTCTTGCCTGTTATTTGTGTACTCTAGATTTTTCATAGAGGGCATTATCTTTTCAAATCCTTTTCCATTACGAAGATAAGCATGTTTACTGATGCAAAACAAAAAAGGCTATTCCATGAGGTCCAGTATTAATGATACAGAATACTGAGTTCTAAACTATATATGTGAGTATTAAGCATAAATGGATTTCAAATCTTTCTGTGATGCTAATTCACACTTTCTTTCCAGTGTTTTTTCCAAGGGCCTTTAATTTGAAAATTAACTGTCTGTTTTAATCAGTGTGGCTGTGTGTGTGTATAAACAAATGATTTGAGTGCTTGGGTGGCTCTGCGTGGACTTTGTTTTTTATGGCTTTTTATGGAAACAATACAAATCTGGACAAATGATTATACTCTGACTAACCAAAGCCAGGTCTTAAACTATATCTGTCTACAGTAAATAAATATATGACATTCTTTTAAAAATTCCCCTGTGGATCCAAAAACAATGTGCATAATTATGAAGCAGTTACCTAGTTTTGACAACACACAGTCGTTGAACATATGCCCCCTCGTGTACTTGCACAGTGCTGCTCTTTCTTTGGAGGAGTCTGCTTCTCTCAGCCACCAGTCACTTCTAATATTGGGTTGTTTAAGTGAGATGTCAGAGAGGGAATCTTTTGGTGTAACTTTGACCAGATCTTTGACCTGAGAGGCGGGCAGAGGGCAACCCTCCCAGCAGCTGTCACGTCTTATTACCTACAGTGCATCAGGCTACAGTGTTGAGCTCTCCTTGTGTTTATACACCAGTAAATATGTGTGTGGTTTAAAGTCCTGGGCAAGGTGTGTACTTTCACAACAGGGCTGGAGCAGTGCAAACATGACCGTTGTTCAAATACCAAATCAATTTTTTTTAATACCGTTTTTCTTGTTACAGCATGTTAACTATTAACCTTAAGCACGGTGGGATTGGTGGCATTTCAGCATACTGAAGTCAACGATGCTATAACAAAAATCATCATAGATGTCACTTCACAGTGTAACTGTGTCAGGCAGATAGATCCACTGCAGATGGCAACATCCCGACAAGAGCTGTAGTTTAGCCATCTACAATTTGGCTAAACATTACAATTTTTCCCTAGTCAAACTCACTCGAATCCTTACACATGCCCATTTTTCCTGGTTCTATCACATCAACTCTGAGGACTAAATGTTTACGTGATCCCTAAAATATCCCACCCACTAAAAGCAGCCAAGAGATAATTAGTTATTCAGTTCCCGTCAGTGGTCATAATGGTATGCCTGATTGGTGCAATGTATTATGGAACGATCTGGAGGCCTAACAAATTGAACACAATATTTTTCATGATATTTCTTCATCCAAGCCATCCTGTTAAAAAGGTTCACACACCTTTGTTAATATGATTTCTATAGAAGCTTAAAATATGACAAAATTGCTGTATCTCGGTTTTAGTACATACATGAACAATGGATTGCCCTGCCCTGTCACTGGCACTCTTATATGGAGCAAAACTGTTTGCACTTTGCGCTTCCCCTTAATCACAGGCTTAATCTGCAACACTATCAGGCTGAACAAGACAAAGCCCAGCAGATTTCAGAAAGTGTGGATATTGACTTATTTTGATCATATTACCCTACACCAACAAGTCATGCATGGAGCTGCACTGATACATTGACATGCAAGAAACAAAATCCAAGTTTACAGTCAAGCAAGAGCTGCAAGATGAAGCACTGTATATTTGCCACTTACTTCTATTGCAAGCCACTTTTCTGACACATGCACTACACAGGCAACTTAGTTTTGGATCCCCAGCATTTTCACTCAGTTTACTTGCACATGTAGGTGACGCAGCGGTTGCTAAGGAAGTAGAGCTGCTGCTCAGTCCCCGGCTCCCCCACACGCAGGGCCTCAGGTTCTTTTCTAAAGATATGTTTCTCTTTTTTCAAGAAATATTGCCAACTGTAATTATCGTCATGTACTGGTAAATCATTTGAGTTGTCACATAGTGTGTACCTCCTCGAGTCAACTGTATATCACTGCTGGACTTGGGAAGATATTTAGGTTGTTAATTTTTACAGTGCAGTGCTCACACCATAAATAATGGATCAGAGAGATGTACTCTCCCAGGAAGGTGCAAAGACCTAACACCTCTGGGGTGAGCCTCTGTATGCATGCTGCACACCAGAGACAAAGTGTGAATGAGCAAGGAGAAGAAATAGAAAGGGGGAAAAAAAAGTGCGCTACTGGAAACAACTCTGCAGCCAAATGGTGTGATTTCTAAGAGACTTTGATCCCTGCTGCGGCAGACAAGCTGGAGATGTGTTTGGCTGTCTAATGTGGGCATCCGCTGACCCAGCTCTGCTGTCGCGGCAGTGGTTTTGTTCTGATTGGCTGAACCGCTGCAGATCAAAGAACAGGCAGAACATCAAATGACACAAAATGAGCTGAAGTTTCAGGTTTGCGCTTGTTGCCAGGAAAATGTTTTGACTGACAGTGATGTTGCTGCGTGTGTTCGTGTCCTCAGATATTGACGAGTGTTCAGAGGGCCTGATTGAGTGCCACAACCACTCCCGCTGTGTCAACCTGCCTGGCTGGTACCACTGTGAATGCAGAAGTGGTTTCCATGACAATGGATCCTACCTGCTCGACGGGAGCTCCTGCATCGGTGAGCATACACTGAATTGAAACTTATCACTACTGGAAACATCATCTCCTCAGCTTCTGTGTGCCCGCCACCTAGCAGCTGTAGACTCGTCTCTTTTTCTCTGTCTAATTATACTGTTACTGTCTAGCTTCCATCTCTAAACCTAAGCACAGAATGCGATGTTGTGTATTGGTTTAGCACATTTGTGTTTGATTTAACATGCCCTCTGTGGGACAACCAGTCTAATTAAAGGTCTTGTCACCTTTAGAGCTCGAGATCCGACCGCTTGGTGTAAGCTATTCATGGGAACACATGTCGGCCTTGTGCCATTGTTATAGTTTTTGTGTTGGGGGAATTTCGCCAGCCAATAACAAGGAACAGTATTGGCATTTTTTGTGCTATTTGCTTTTCCCATGGCTGAACAAAAACAAAAGTTTATTTTTCCTAAATTTTGAGTGGTCGGGTGTGACTCACACTTTGGTTACATAGGTTACTGTGAGGCTATTTCATGTAGAAGGTTGCTTTGAGCTAGTGTTTAGCAGATTTACACTACATTGCCAAAAGTATTTGCTCATCTGCCTTCATATGTATATGACTTGACTGACATTCCATTCTTAATCCATAGGGTTTAGGAGGTTTAGGAGTGTCTTTATGGGAATTTTTGACCGTTCTTCCAGAAGCAGATTTATGAGGTCAGTCACTGATGTTGGACGAGAAGGCCTGGCTCACAGTCTCTGCTTTAATTTATCCCAAAGGTTTTCTGTTGGGTTGAGGACAGGACTCTGTGCAGGCCAGTCAAGTTCTTCCACACCAAACTTGGTCATCTGTGTCTTTATGGAGCTTCCTTTGTGCACATGTTAGAACAGGACAGGGCCATCCCCAAACTGTCCTGTTTGGGGAGGTTGTCAAAAATATCTTGGTATGCTGAAGCATTAAGAGTTCTTTTCACTGGGAGGGGCTGAGAACAACTACTTAAAAAAGAAACCTACCACAATCCCCCCACCCCCCCCCCCCCCATCACCAAACTTTAGATTTTACACAGTGCAGTCAGATAAGTACCTCATCTATCAGATGAGGCATCCTATCACAATACCACACTGGAATTGTGAGGGACCAATTCTTTCACACATGTTTTTAGAAGCAGTCTGCATGCCTAGTTGCTTAATTTTATACACCTGTGCCCATGGAAGGGACTGGAACACATAAATTCAATGATTTGGATGGCTGACTGAAGACTTTTGGCAATATAATGTAGCTAATGTTTAATTTGATTAAGATCACATTTGTTAATAGCAACAGAACTTGAGTAAACAGTAGCTGCTCGCTGATTCCCGATCCTGTGACATCAGTGCCTCATTTTATGTTTATTTCCCACATTCTTCCTTTACAAGAACAGAAGCTCAGATAAAAAATTCTCAAGAAATTCAAGCCATTGCTTTGCTTTTTTTTTTTTTGCCCATGCACCATTGCAGAGTGTAATAGGTGTAGCGAACAGGATCGTTTGGCTGAGTGAAATGCTTTTGCCTTGATTTAACCTTTAAATCATATTGCAACATCAGCAGTCTGGTTTGATTTATTTACTTGAAGAAGAGAGGCACGATTTCAGTAGATTCCCTTCCAAGAGAGTGAGTTTCACTTCAACTCAGTTCTGAAGGAAAGCGATAAGAGAGATGTACCAGAAATGTCAGACTTTAACCAAAAACAGCTTTGCATCACATTAACACACAGACTGAACACCCACCTCATATTGCCACACTACAAATGTTTTGCCATTATGATGTCATATTTGCTCATTCAATTAGTGATTAAATCGTTTCATGCACAGTGACTTACAGGTCAGCACAACCACCTACTACAAATATCATTTATGTTGGTCTCCAAAATACAAATAAAAACTTGAAATATCTCAAATCCTGCTCTCTGGCAGGTAGCTCCATGCCCTCCTGGGTTTTAAATGCACCTTAGAACACACATGCATCAACACTACAATGAGCGGGTGGAGGGAGGTTTGGAGTCTTCTCTCACCCCCATTCTCTGCGACCTGCTGGAGCGGGGGGGCTAGGAGGAGGAGTTGGCCGTCCGACTGCGGTCTGGAGTGTGGGGCCTCCCTGCTGCTGCGGAGTCGGGGCGGTCTGCCTCCCCCCACCGCAGGGAAAAGGGTAACACCACCTGGGTCTGGGTGCAGTTCCCCCCCCTCCAGGGGCAAGGGTACCTAGACCCGGGGCTTAGAGTACGCTTGGGGAGTGTGATCGTGTGTACAGCGTCTCTTTATGTCTGTCTCCACGTTGGTTGAGTGTGGAGTAAGTGTATATGAGAGCATGAGGGTGGGAATGGATGTTTGTATATGTGTGTGCCTGTATTTCTGTGTCTATATGTCAGGTTGGGTGTCAGGCGCCACCTCTCTGGGGACATCTTAGGCCCTCCACTTCCCCTGCCAGTGGCGGACTCCCTCAGACGTCGGTGCGTTGGTGGTTCTTTGTGTCCGGGGATGGGCGTCCGGGTACACACCGGCTCACTCCTTGGCGGCCGCTTATCGGGGCCTGGAGCCTGGGGCTTGCTCGGGCCACTTCGGAGGTGGGGTGCCCCCGGCCTCTCGGCCTGGGGCTCGGTCACTCAGGCACGGCTGGCTGCCGGCGGAGCTCACGGGCGCGTCACTGCAACTCCCCCTGGCTTCTGCTCCGCGGCTGCTGAGTGAGCCCTCATCTGGGACTCTCCTCAGCTCTTTCTGGGACAGTGGCGCAGCTGCCCCTCTGTTGGTCTTCCTTGGTCTCTTGTGTTCTGGGGGCCTCTGGATGTCTGGAGTTTTGATCTCCTCCATACCTGCTTCATGCCCTGGAGGACGGGGCTGTGGCCCCCCCCACACCCTCTAGCAGATCATTACATGAAGGAACCTTTTAAAAAACAAAAAACAAGCGCGTCCATGCTCACAGGTGTACACACGGGTGATCACACCCACAAACTACACCCTTTTTGGCTCCTACCTCAAAGCACACTGTGTTCTGTTGATCTTATGTGCTGCACAATAATGTTTAATATTTAGTATTTACTGTCATATTCCCATATATCATTGTGATGTTGTTTATTCTATTACTCTTGTTCTCTTCTGCTTGTTTTCTTTTTTTCTTTCTCAGCAGGTGACCCAGGTGATTGATATATGCATTTTTTTTTCTTTTCTTCTTCTTTTTTTTCTTTTTCTGCTCATTCTGTTGGTTTTTGGTTTTTGCCCTTCTCCCCCGTCCCTCTTCTCAGCTGTTTCTCTTTCCCTCTTTCTTTCTCCCCTTCTTTCCCCCAGTCAAGTCTGTCCCATGTTCAGTAAGTGGGAAAAAAAAAAAAAAAAAAAAAAAAGAAATATCTCAAATCCAGTTTTTCAGGTTTTTGCAGTTTTGTATACTTTTGCCAGGTATTTAGACAGTGGAGTGAAAGTGTTATTTCCCTCAGTGGTAATATTAAAGGAAAAAATGACTACAGCTATCTGCTTGGTATCAAAAATACAGCCCATATAATCTTGCAGCTCTGAAATGATGGTGGCTTGGTTCTACGTGGATATTGGCAGCTGCAGAGAGCTTACATCAGCTGCTGTGGTCGTGATGGTTGTTGTGAATAAAGCATCAGGAACTGCAGTAGAAAATCCTTCTTGCAATATAATCCACTTCTCCACTCTGGTTCTTAATTTCAACACATTCCACAAAGCTCCTTCCCTAAGTGCACTGCTTTTTTTGGTGTCATAATTTTTCCTTGTACTTCTTGTACTTTCTTGTAAGTAGGACTTATTTGATCAAGTGTCTAGTGGCACAACAAGAAAACACTGTGTAATGAGATGTCTTTATGATAATAAGATGCATAAATATGGTTGATTACCTTCATCTAATGGTCTTTAGTTACTCTGATGTGCACATTCAGTCATGAGTCTTCAAGCAAGTCTAACTGGATGTTAACTTTCTTGTGTTCTGAGGCTTTATGACTGGGAATTTGGTGTATGCAGTGGTGTGATTAGTGAAAGCACTTGTGTTGCTCTCTAGGCTTCATAAATGTGGATGGTACATGTCGGATGCATTTGAGTGCATGTTGGAGAGATAGTATATCCGCCACCTTTTCTCCGCCCAATTTACAGTATTAGGCTGGAAGCCGGCAGGGGAAATAAGTACAAATGACATTTTAACAGGATTTTCCCCCTTCCACAATATCCCTCCAACAGCCCTTCATGAGTCAACCGAACATAAAGTAGCATTTTGTAATAAGAAAGTTAGCTCGAAGCAGGGAGCAGCAGTACTAGTCAGTTAACCACGTCGTTGGCTCTGTGTTTGCCAAGAGCATGTCACCACCGCACAGGGTGTTTCACCCTGTGCAAGTTACTCCTCGTCATTATTTTTTTACAGAATATCCCACAGATTAACAATAAAGGTTTGTGGGAGCAACAGTGTGGAGATGGAAAACTTCAAAGACTTTTGATGAACCAGCACCCTCCTTAAATGAAAATCTATGAGATATGATTGCTCTCATATTTTCGTACACAGAACTGCTTTTATGTGGATAGCTTCTCATTCACTTGTTTTTTGTTTTTCTTTTCACTAGCCACTGAGATCTATGCATAAAATGCCAAATCCTGTCCTTTTACTGATATTGGGTTAAGGAGGTGGGAGTAGGACTCAGAAAAATGGAACTCTTGGAAAACACTTCAGAGCTCAATGGGGGGAACAAACACTCATGATATCTAAACTGACATGGATTGAGTAATGTGATAGGAACAAAAGGATGCTACATTGTTTGATGGAAATGGAAATGATCAACAGAGGGTGGAAATCAAAGACACCCCAAAAATCAAAATGAAAAAATGGTGCAACCCTTTCATGTCTGTCACATGTGCTCAGGGTGAACCTGCTCTCATCTGTGAGAAACACAGGTCGCCAGCGGTGGACCTGTGCTAATTCTGATATTCTACGGTTATGTGGTGGCAAAAATAACTCAAGTGGTAATCAGTCGGAAATATTCTGTGTTTTGGCAAAAAAGGAAATTAGGGAATCATACAGTGTTTGTGGATGTGTGCCCTGTGAAAATGGCTTGTATGAAAAGGACGTGTCACTTTTTTTTTTTTTTTATAAATAAGTGTTTTGTTGTAACGTTGGCATTAATTTCTGTTTTTGAACGTAGAGCAAATGACTCAGCTGCTCTGAGGGCATCCTGCTGTGTGACACATGGATCTACAAGAGTGTTTTATTTGTGAAGCCACTAAGTGCACTCTGCCTCAGTTTGGGCGTGAGAGGGCCATTAATCAGCTGTCACACAGGCGCTTCAAACACATCCGCATAGTCTGCCTTCCTCTCTGTGTCATATTGTGTTTTCTCACGATAGATTTCACTGCATTCTTAGTTCTGTGTGTTGGCTTGGCTACACCACGTCGCATGCCCCAGGCAAAACACTGTATACTGTTGCATTGTGCCACGCAACTCTGCTGTGGTGAGGCTGTGACTGAAAGCTGCATGGGCTGCGTTTTGACAGTCGTTCATTACGCCTAATGCTTTAGGGGGAGACAGGTGGCTTTAATAAACAGATTGTGAATAAAGATGAGGATAATACCGCATAAACTCGCACTGTCTCCCTGCAAGACAGGGTTTCTGCATCATTTTCCCTCTCTCTGTGGTGTACGTGACCTTTTCCATATGGACTGCCTGGAGACATACCAAAGAAAAATAGTGTAAATACTAAAATACCCAAGCTTTCAGATGCTCTATAATTACCAGCATCTGTCAGTGGGATTTAGTAATTTGTACGCTTGTTGTAAATGTGTGTTATCATGTACATACACAGGATTAGTGCTTTCATGTGTAACAGCACATTTAACTGCGAGTGTAAGTTCTACATGTGATTGGCTGTGCTCAGATGGTTACTCTAAAGGGCTTTTTGTATTTAGTCGTCTTTCGTAGGCCACATGTGAGAGCAGGCTTCATGTGTGAGCGGCAGCTTGTGGCTGAATGTGGCGAATGTAGCATGAAGAGCATTAATCCTCCACCAGCAGAGGTACAGTGTGTCTGACTGGCTGATGGGGATTTCATTTAGCGTATGCAAATAGTCTGTTGCTGGCGCCGCTTCCTGATCTCTATCTCTCTGTATCGTGCAAACTTGATACTGCAACCAATTAGAGCGCTATACATTAAGCAGTGTCACCATTGTTGGGGATGATTTGGCAACAGGCACTGGCCAAGATTCATGTATCCACACAAAGCAGGTCTGCCCGCTGGGTACCACTCATCATTTTCCACCAGCAGTAACATAAATATATGTTGCATGGTGTTAACAGTCTGAGCAACTTGTGTGCCAGAGGTGCTAAAAATGTCAGTGTAACACTCCAAAGGTACAAGTCATGTGTTTTTGTTGCTTTAGTGTGTCCTTTGATAACATTACACTCTTATAGCAAGTTAATATTAGCTTGTAAGCACTGATTGAGGTAGCAATAAATCGCCTTACATTTGTTTGGCTGTGTTTTTCACTCACAATTCATAAAGCAGTACAAACTTTACAGCTGCCCCTGATCAGCTGTGTTATTTAAGATGCACTCTGGCACTCACTACAAACACCTTTTCAATTCAATTCAATGTAATTTTATTTATACAATGCCAAATTACAGCAACAGTTGCCTCAAGGTGCATTATACTGTAAAGTAAAAACCTTACAATAATACAGAAAAACCCCAACAATCAGAAAATCCCCTATGAGCAAGCCCTTGCAAACAGTGGGAAGGAAAAACTCCCTTTTAACAGGAAGAAACCTCTGGCAGAACCTGGCTTAGGACCATTTGTAGGCAAGGAGAGAGAGAGACACTTTACCATCTAACTGTACTTTTGAGAGTATGCACAAAGCTATAGCTCAATAAAGGGATCTTTACTGCAGTCAGCTTCTTGATATCTATGCTTTAAAAACTCCCCATTCTTGTTATTAAAGACATGTCTAAAACTGTGCACATGCCTTCTTTTTTGAACCATGTCTGTTATTGATTTGGGGGAAATGGGAATAGTTAAAGGCCTCATTAAGACATGGCTCTAGTGAGCCACGTGAAATATTCACCAGGCGACATTTTCTTTCTTACATTTTCTGTACATGTAATTCCTATGAAGCAAAAGAAAAACTTGAGATTTTCTAAATGCTTAGTTTTACACAGTTTTTTCTACTCTTGTGATGTCAGTGGGGGCAAATATTGCTATGATGGTCATCTCAAGCACACAGTTCTGGATATGGAATAGAAACCACCTTTCTTTTTGTGAGGAAAAGTCATAGTCAGATGGTTACTATTGAGACAGAACAAAAAAAATGGTTTTATAGACCAGAAAATAGTTAAAGTAAAGCAAGTAAGATGTAAGAATTTGTACATTAAGTGGACTGGTACTTATAGAAATGTTTGTTCTACTGTAGTTGAGCATTTAAACCACTTTTTTACTACAAGCCGCATTCATACAGTACTTTGGTCTATGCCTTTAAGTATTTTCTGATTATCACACTCAGGCACAATTTGGGGTTTGGGATCTCACTCAAGGACACTGAAGTTCAAATCGCTGCCCTTCCAATTGGTAGACAACCTGCTCTACCTTCTGAGCCACAGCTGTCACATAGGGAAATGTTGGATGTTGTGTATGATAACACCACTGATGCATCAATTGGATTTGAGGCCGGAGTACCCCACTCTAAAGATGTGTTAGTTGTTAGTTTATGCCAGATGTTACAGGAGCCAAACTTTACAAAAAGTTCCAAAAACCTTTATTTGGAACTAGTATTTGGGAATCAAGGTGTGTTGTTTTTTTTTTTTTTTTTTTTAGCAAATAGGAGACAAGCTTTTGTGCTCTTTTTGGTCAGCAGTGGTTTTTACTCTCCCAGGGGTGCCGTTTTTGCCCAGTCTCTTTCTTGTGGCTTTTTTTTTTTTCAGATAGGTTCCAGGGCCCGTATCCCTAAAGAATCTTTGTGCAAAAAGTGGCTCCTAGCGGCCAAATTCTAAGAAAATTCTCAGAGTCATGACGTTTTCTTAGAATTTCCCCTAAAAGTGACATGACAATCCCAGTTAATATAAAAGCTATTCCTCAAGATTCCTAGCGCTTAAAAGGGCTCCTAAGGCGAGATCTGCTAAGAGCAGGGAAGAGAACTTTTAGTGGCTTAGGAGTTCCCCTAAGCAGCTGCACAAAATGGCCAACAGAAGAGGCAGGAGAGATGTCCTGCAAACACTGGATGACAGGGAATTATTGAGATGCTACAGATTGGATCGTGCAGGAATCATGTTTGTGGTGGATCTCCTTAGAGATGCAATTACTTCACCAACTCGACGCCACAACGCTATTACACCGGAGACGAAAGTAATCACAACCCCGAGGTATTTGGCAACCGGGAAAATGCAACAATGCAGCAGTGATGACTTGGGTCTGCAATCACAGACATTGCTAAAAGCTGAGCCGTGTTACCCTCGTTAAGACCACACTGGACTTGTAACGTTGTGATTTCTACTTCATTAAGGACAGCCTCTTGAGATAGGCCATCTTGTTTTCAACGGGGTCCATATGGGAGTGAAAGTACAAAATATGCCAGCTAGGATATTAATATGAGCAAATAAGACACGAATCATTATTTGAACAGGGTGTAATGAGTTTAAGTTTTCACATATTTTAGATTCTAATGGCTATAACCCCTACAGCTTACTATTCATTTTCCAGATATTTTCTTGAATGTGAAATATTATTTACAATTACAGTCAGCATAAGATTAGAGTATATAATATGTTTATTGATTTGAGGGTACATCCTTTGCTCATTATCACCAAAAGCTCATTTCCATCAAACTTGTAGGATCAACCAATCACGGCTTTTGAAATGATGACTCATACCTAGCAACGGGGTCAACCACACCTCCTCACTAAGATAGGATTTTCCATCCATTCCTTGCTCAGAGTTCACTGAAAATGTTCTGGAATCACTTCTAAGCTAAAACTCCTGGCAAGGAATTTTTAGGTTAAGTTAGGAGCTCTCTGAGAGGATTCTCAGAATCTTTAGGGATACGGGCCCTGGTGTGTTTGGATAGCTTTTTTCTCTCAAAAAATAAAATAATCATTTAAAAACTGTTTTTTGTGTTTAGCTGTGTTATCTTTGTCTAATATTACAATACGTTTAATGATCTGAAACCTACACAGGTGACAAAAGATAACAAAACAATAAAAAAAAATAAGATTAGCAAAGGGGCAAGTACTTTTCACAGTACTGTATACAAATTAAAAAACAAAGCTGAGGCAGTGTTATCATGCAGAGCTCAGTCTGGCATGTCCAAAAATCATCTGATGGAAATGTGAACAGTAAGAATCAGCAAGGAAACATGGTGATGTGGAAATCAGTCTTCTTAACCGTGCTGACGGTCATCACTCACCCTGAGTCGAATGTAAATTGACCTGTTGACTATTTTCCTCCCAGTGGGAGTACAATGCTTCAGTATATAGTAAATCAGGAATTTAACTATTTATAATGTAGTTTTTTTTTCTGCTTTTGCAATTTGTTCATGTAACACTGCTAGCATGCAGCCAGTACCGAATGAATGTGATTGATGACTTCAGGCAGCAGGCGCTAGCAGGGAAGAGGAAAAAAAACAAACTGCTGTTAAAAGAAAATTGTTTTTTTCCTTTTTTCTCCGATTACTTCACATTTAGTGGGGATAAAGTGAGTTAAATTATAGGGCTTGGTAATAGTTATGGACAGACATTTGGCACCTTCCTTCCTGTGCCATGCTGATAAAGAAAAGCAGAGAAAAATGCCATCCGCTCTCTCTGTTATGATTAGTTTGTTTGATCTCTAGTGGGTAAAAGTGGGAAAGAAGCTGACTGAGCAGATCCTTTGATGATTCGGCCAAATCGGCTAAGAGAATATAAACGAAGTGGCTAAAGCTATGATTCCAGTATGTATGCAAAGTATAATCTGCCTGATGCCAGCAACTTGTCAATTCAGTTGCTGCCACTAAAATAACTAAATGCTGTAATTTGACGGAGTGACTGCACTTGGGAGTTAAAATAAAGATTTGTAAACATCATAAATGTCACATTAGATATTTTCCAGAATCCACAATAATGTGCGGGGGAAAAAATCGAGCGTGGCATGTACACCATATCCCCCACACGGTAAACATTCCCATGTGTAGATGTGCAAAATAGTGCATTTTGTGTTGTAATACATGTGCTTCATTTGGTATCAAGGACCGGATAAAAGAACACGATTGTTCTTCGGGGGGGGGGGGGGAAAGGTTAATCTTGAACATAATCCATTCATTATAATTAATTTGTACTCGTGCTTCTACTAACAGGTGTCAGGCACGAAGAAAGGCTGCAAATTTATAATTTAGACAAGCAAAGTAGTAGAGTTTGCACAGTGCATTTTGATTAGAAGCAAAATATGCCCTTTGTCATATATCTTAAAAATAATTAGAGAGCAAAATAATATTGTTTTTGTATGCAGATAGTCCTGTTAGAAAAGTCAAAGAAAAAGGAATATTACACCATCCCACGAGAGGAGTGTGATAGTCTAAAATAAAGAGAATCAGAAATATAAAGATTAATGTGTGAGGGGGGGAAAAAACTTGGATATTCACTGAATAAGAATGGAAGACCTGTAAATACTAGCATACTTTGAAATCAGATTTATCAACAAGATAATCCCTGTGATTTTAGATCAAGTTTACCTCATTATCATTACCGTTGAGAGTTCAGACAGAGAACTGCCTTTAATTGCACTTTCAGAGAAATAAATATAATAAATGAATGAGGTGGTGGCATTTGTGTATTGGGAACTTCACTGGTTTCATTATCCAAACTGTTGCGCCTTCTCACAAACATTGTCATATTTAGATCTGTGGTGTGATGAGGTCCATCCTTGCAAAGTGAAACACGAACAAAAACGTCTGAAGTTGGTAAATTCAGTCAAACACACCCCATCCCTAACTGGTTTTATGACTTAATGATCTCAGTTTCTTTCTCTTCCATTGATCTTTTATTGACCCTTACTGTTAGTCACACAATTACATTTACAGAACTAACTTTAAACAAAAGACCGGCATTTATTTACTATGGATTACTCTCTGTTTTCCAGACATTGACGAGTGCAGTTTGCAGACACACACCTGCTGGAATGACAGTGTGTGTGTGAACCTCCCAGGAGGCTATGACTGTGTGTGCACATCTGGTCCAGGCTGCAGTGGTGACTGCCCACAGGAAGAAGGAATGAGACGCAATGGAGAAGATTGGAAACCCAGCTTTGATCGCTGTGCTGTATGCTCCTGCAAGGTATAGAACATGATCACGTGCATACACATTTATTGCAATAAGCAATACTGTTGTTAACAGTGGAATTTTTTTTTGAACTTCAACCAGGACCTGAAAGTGATCCATAATCTTGTCTCTGACCTCCCATGAATGAGTTTTTATTATGACCAGGTGTATTATGGGTGGATCATAGCTTTTTGGTCATCCAAGGACAGTAAAAAAATAAAATAAAACCATGTGAGCACCAGTCAATAGTTTGACATTCAACTCAATGCAGTTCAATTTTTATTTATACAGTGCCAAATCCTTACACCTCAAGGAGCTTTATATTGGAAGGTAAAAACCCTATAATAATAGAGAAATGACTCCCAGACTAGATTGATTTTAAATTTGATTCTTGATTTAATAGGTAGCTGATGAAGAGAGGCTAATATGGGAGAAATATGCGCTCTCTTTCTAGTCCGTGTCAGTACTCTCACTGCTGCAATTTGGAACTGAATGCTTTATAGGACACTTTAAAGACAACAACAACAACAACAATAATGAATTACAGCAGTTCAGCCTAGATGTGATAAATGCATGAACTAGTTTTCAGCATCACTCTGAGACAGGATGTTTCTAATTTTTTATGTTTTTATGTATATAAGACATTCCTTCTGTTTAGCTAATTGGTGTGTGTCATCTGGATTCATGGATAGATAAAGCTGGGTATCATCTGCATGCCAGTGAAAATGTATGCTGTGCCTTTCAGTAATACTGCCTAAGGAAAACATGTATAATGTAA
Organism: Rhamphochromis sp. 'chilingali'; assembly: GCF_963969265.1. Classification (NCBI taxonomy): domain Eukaryota; kingdom Metazoa; phylum Chordata; class Actinopteri; order Cichliformes; family Cichlidae; genus Rhamphochromis; species Rhamphochromis sp. 'chilingali'. Next base: position 9,326,171 of record NC_137933.1, read on the forward strand.
ATATTATTGGTCCCACAATTAGTAATTGTGGAATTCCACAATTACTAATCGAATAATACAAAATTACACTTATCATCAGATACTTATCAAATCATTGACATGACAGTCATTTTCCATGAAATTTCATCAATTTAATAAATTGTAATTCTATAAAATACATTTGATATTCCAGAAAATACAGGAGCACTGGAAATGCAGCTGGCTTTATAAACCTGGAAGCAATACAATACTGAAAATACAGTCACAACATGAGTAACATGTGCACTGTCTGTTCAGTGAACTCGAACAGTAAACGCTGAAAGTGGAGTTGGGTTAGTAGGGAACGCAGAAAAATCTCCTCTTCCATTAGTTTAACCTCTTTCTTAATTTCAGTGAATTAGTTTTGCAATTTTTGCTGGCCTGATCCTATCGCACAGTTTCCTGTGCTTCCATTGTTTTTACTATGGATATTTCTACCACAACTGTGCTCCTCACAGCTAAACTTTTTCAGCTTCTCTCTCTCACTCTTTACAACAATGCAGCTGGAGATCCATAATCTTGTCTCTGACCTCCTGGAGAAATTTTACTGTATCTGAGGTTCAATGAATGATAAAAACTTTGCCAGCAGAGGCCAGACAGATCAATAACAAAGGCTTGCAATATCAGGATCAAGTCTGTTACTGTTACTCATCTGGATCTATAAACAAGGTTCATTATTTTACAACAGTAGGCAAGGCATATATTAATTATGTCTCTATGCTTAATTCCTCTATTCCACACTATAACCTGCTCTGTTTAACAGCATGCAGAGCAGTAGTTTGACAGCAGCAGTCTGTGTTTTATAGGCTCGTAGGACAGGAAGTAGCCAGGAGTTCCTGTGCCAAAGTTGCATCCTGCTGATTCCAGCAGTAATCATTCACTGTCTGAAAGAACCTTTATTTGTAACAAAACAACAATATACTTAAGTAAAAGCTGAGATCTGGGAACAAAGCTACATTGTTACCGGCAGTTTGATATGATTCCAATGGAGTTGTTTAGAGGATCTCGACAAAGATTAGCAAAGCTGTAAAGGTGGAGATATCAGCAATAAACTTAGTGGCTACAGTGTTATAACAACTGATAAGAAGGATGGGCAAAACTATAAAAATAAGACTTAAAAATTCTCTTTAACATCCACACATTGTGCCTTCTACACATCTAAAAAACCTTTTAGTAGTAGTATTTAGCACACATAGCAATTACAGTGGGGCAAAAAAGTATTTAGTCAGCCACCGATTGTGCAAGTTCCCCCACCTAAAATGATGACAGAGGTCAGTAATTTGCACCAGAGGTACACTTCAACTGTGAGAGACAGAATGTAAAAAAAAAATCCATGAATCCACATGGTAGGATTTGTAAAGAATTTATTAGTAAATCAGGGTGGAAAATAAGTATTTGGTCAATAACAAAAATACAACTCAATACTTTGTAACATAACCTTTGTTGGCAATAACAGAGGTCAAACGTTTACTATAGGTCTTTACCAGGTTTGCACACACAGTAGCTGGTATTTTGGCCCATTCCTCCATGCAGATCTTCTCGAGAGCAGTGATGTTTTGGGGCTGTCGCCGAGCAACACGGACTTTCAACTCCCGCCACAGATTTTCTATGGGGTTGAGGTCTGGAGACTGGCTAGGCCACTCCAGGACTTTCAAATGCTTCTTACGGAGCCACTCCTTTGTTGCCCGGGCGGTGTGTTTTGGATCATTGTCATGTTGGAAGACCCAGCCTTGTTTCATCTTCAAAGTTCTCACTGATGGAAGGAGGTTTTGGCTCAAAATCTCACGATACATGGCCCCATTCATTCTGTCCTTAACACGGATCAGTCATCCTGTCCCCTTGGCAGGAAAACAGCCCCATAGCATGATGTTTCCACCCCCATGCTTCACAGTAGGTATGGTGTTCTTGGGATGCAACTCAGTATTCTTCTTCCTCCAAACACGACGAGTTGAGTTTATACCAAAAAGTTCTACTTTGGTTTCATCTGACCACATGACATTCTCCCAATCCTCTGCTGTATCATCCATGTGCTCTCTGGCAAACTTCAGACGGGCCTGGACATGCACTGGCTTCAGCAGCGGAACACGTCTGGCACTGCAGGATTTGATTCCCTGCCGTTGTAGTGTGTTACTGATGGTTACCTTTGTTACTTTGGTCCCAGCTCTCTGCAGGTCATTCACCAGGTCCCCCCGTGTGGTTCTGGGATCTTTGCTCACCGTTCTCATGATCATTTTGACCCCACGGGATGAGATCTTGCGTGGAGCCCCATATCGAGGGAGATTATCAGTGGTCTTGTATGTCTTCCATTTTCTGATGATTGCTCCCACAGTTGATTTTTTCACACCAAGCTGCTTGCCTATTGTAGATTCACTCTTCCCAGTCTGGTGCAGGTCTACAATACTTTTCCTGGTGTCCTTCGAAAGCTCTTTGGTCTTGGCCATGGCGGAGTTTGGAGTCTGACTGTTTGAGGCTGTGGACAGGTGTCTTTTATACAGATGATGAGTTCAAACAGGTGCCATTCATACAGGTAACAAGTGGGGGACAGAAAAGCTTCTTACAGAAGACGTTACAGGTCTGTGAGAGCCAGAGATTTTCCCTGTTTGAGGTGACCAAATACTTATTTTCCACCCTGATTTACGAATAAATTCTTTACAAATCCTACCATGTGGATTCATGGATTTTTTTTTTTTCACATTCTGTCTCTCACAGTTGAAGTGTACCTCTGGTGCAAATTACTGACCTCTGTCATCATTTTAAGTGGGGGAACTTGCACAATCGGTGGCTGACTAAATACTTTTTTGCCCCACTGTAAGTGTGTAGATTAATTTGGCTAATGTATGCCAAGTTATGACACAAACACAAAGTATGAAACATTTCTGATCGTTCATACAAAAAAATCCCACGCTCTTCTCCCATCTGTTTATGATTAGCCTGCATTACAGTGTGACAAATATTTTTGGCATCTTAATGACTCTTTTATGTGCTCGGGAGCCAGAATGAGATGGTGCACTGTTGCAGCAGGAAAGTGGGATATTGATCAGGTGTTTCTTTTTGAAGATAGCATCGGAGTGTGAGATTAATCTAAATCAGAGAGTTATTTGGCCTGAAATACCAGCTAAGAGCAGTTGTTTCAACGATGCTTTATCGGCTTATGTATTTTAAAGTTTGCCACTAGGATATCAAATTTCTGCCCTGTTAAAAACTTTGGGTAAACTTTCTCTGGTACTTATAAGTTATGATGTTTCATTACGTTTCAAACTAGCGTCAAGTTGGAAATTAGTTAAATGTTTGAGATAATGCAGCCAGTGTTGGGATTAATGCATTACAAGGGATTACGTTACTGTAATCACATTATAATTTGCATTGCAAGGGTTCTTCAGTTATGTGCACACGTAGGGGATAGAAAGAAAATTAAACATCAGGCAAATATGTTTTTTTTTCCTTCTGTTGCAATCAACTGATTTCAGTTCGTGTTTGGAGGAAGAAAATGGTGGAGTGGGCCATGGGATTGCCAGCTTTTCAGCTTCCAGTTTTACAACGTTATTTAACGTTGTAAAAGTCCCGCGGCATGGAGCTATTTAGCTCCATGCCGCGGGACTGTGTGCCAAGGTTCTCACAATCGGCCCCTTGTGTTGCAGAATTCCAACCAGAGGGGCCAAAGAAAATGTTATCATCCTTGTCCGAAATGAGATGTTCTGATGCTCCCTCAGAGAATTCACGGTGTGGCTCATTGTTAGCCTTGGGGGAAAAGGACAACATAGCTTTCGCAGCTGACCTCGGCATTGTCCACCAGCAGGAGGACAATGTCCTGGTGCCTTGCGTGGCCGACTCAATGTGCTCCATTGGTGCAACGACTGGAGACAGCATTGAGTTCTTCTTCGACAGGCTAGCCTGGTGGGCTAGCCTTTGACAAAGGCTTTTCAGGGTAAAGCGAGTGCAGTGTTCGCATGAACCCGGTTTGGAAACAGCCGCTTAGGCGTGTTGCACATCACACAAGCGTCATGTGTATCTGAACCTGAGATTTTCCTACCGCAGGGGTGGAATTCTGGGCAGCTGGGCAGCAGTCTGCCATGTTAGGGAAGCTTGGTATAGCTGGCTTGGAATGGCGAGACAGCTAACGAATGTTTAAAAGAGAACTACCTGATTAATGCTAACACAACTGCAGGTCTTTGCAAGTATCTGCACAGACAGCATGCTAACAGAAAGCTAGCCAAGGACCCCGAGTGATTTTATAGTTGAGTGCATGCCAACCCCAGCCCAGCGGCCAGAACCTGAACAAGTAGCAAAAGCAGTGATGAACTGTCAGGACTGAAGCCTCTGTTTTTACCTGTTTATGTTTCTGAAATAGAATCACTCTGGTGATCATTTTGAAGTCTCTTTGTCTGGTAGCGATTAACTGTGATAAACCATCAAATTAACAAATCTTACATTCAGAGCCAGAAAACCAAACCAAAACCAAATGCTTGCAATTGTGCAATCAGCAGCTGCAAATGTGAAAGAATTCAACGCCACAGGTACATTGGTTTTTATTCCAGCTGTTGAAGGGGTGTTGAAGGGAAGTTTGATATGGGATGCTCACTGAATGTAAGCAAGCAGTGATCTGGTGTCTTGGGACCAGCAATGAGAATCGCCTGTGACTGTAGGGGAGCCACAAAGTTAGTGTAGTCGGTGAAAAGAGAGGGAAAAGAGAGGGAAATTAAAGATGAACATATCAGAAATAACAGACTGAAAAAGCCACAAATTAGAAAGATGGTAAATGGACTGGTTCTTTTATAGTGCTTTTCTACTCTTCTGCGCACTCAAAGCGCTTTACACAACTTGTGCATTCACACGCATTCACGCAAGCACATTTTGTTAGTGCTTTCTAACTAACATTCGCACCCACATTCATACTCCGATGGATGCATCGGAGAGCAATTTAAGGTTAGTATCTTGCCCAAGAATACAGGGAGTGCAGAATTATTAGGCAAATGAGTATTTTGTCCACATCATCCTCTTCATGCATGTTGTCTTACTCCAAGCTGTATAGGCTCGAAAGCCTACTACCAATTAAGCATATTAGGTGATGTGCATCTCTGTAATGAGAAGGGGTGTGGTCTAATGACATCAACACCCTATATCAGGTGTGCATAATTATTAGGCAACGTCCTTTCCTTTGGCAAAATAGGTCAAAAGAAGGACTTGACAGGCTCAGAAAAGTCAAAAATAGTGAGATATCTTGCAGAGGGATGCAGCAGTCTCAAAATTGCAAAGCTTCTGAAGCGTGATCATCGAACAATCAAGCGTTTCATTCAAAATAGTCAACAGGGTCGCAAGAAGCGTGTGGAAAAACCAAGGCGCAAAATAACTGCCCATGAACTGAGAAAAGTCAAGCGTGCAGCTGCCAAGATGCCACTTGCCACCAGTTTGGCCATATTTCAGAGCTGCAACATCACTGGAGTGCCCAAAAGCACAAGGTGTGCAATACTCAGAGACATGGCCAAGGTAAGAAAGGCTGAAAGACGACCACCACTGAACAAGACACACAAGCTGAAACGTCAAGACTGGGCCAAGAAATATCTCAAGACTGATTTTTCTAAGGTTTTATGGACTGATGAAATGAGAGTGAGTCTTGATGGGCCAGATGGATGGGCCCGTGGCTGGATTGGTAAAGGGCAGAGAGCTCCAGTCCGACTCAGACGCCAGCAAAGTGGAGGTGGAGTACTGGTTTGGGCTGGTATCATCAAAGATGAGCTTGTGGGGCCTTTTCGGGTCGAGGATGGAGTCAAGCTCAACTCCCAGTCCTACTGCCAGTTTCTGGAAGACACCTTCAAGCAGTGGTACAGGAAGAAGTCTGCATCCTTCAAGAAAAACATGATTTTCATGCAGGACAATGCTCCATCACACGCGTCCAAGTACTCCACAGCGTGGCTGGCAAGAAAGGGTATAAAAGAAGAAAAACTAATGACATGGCCACCTTGTTCACCTGATCTGAACCCCATTAAGAACCTGTGGTCCATCATCAAATGTGAGATTTACAAGGAGGGAAAACAGTACACCTCTCTGAACAGTGTCTGGGAGGCTGTGGTTGCTGCTGCACGCAATGTTGATGGTGAACAGATCAAAACACTGACAGAATCCATGGATGGCAGGCTTTTGAGTGTCCTTGCAAAGAAAGGTGGCTATATTGGTCGCTGATTTGTTTTTGTTTTGTTTTTGAATGTCAGAAATGTATATTTGTGAATGTGGAGATGTTATATTGGTTTCACTGGTAAAAATAAATAATTGAAATGGGTATATATTTGTTTTTTGTTAAGTTGCCTAATAATTATGCACAGTAATAGTCACCTGCACACACAGATATCCCCCTAAAATAGCTAAAACTAAAAACAAACTAAAAGCTACTTCCAAAAACATTCAGCTTTGATATTAATGAGTTTTTTGGGTTCACATGGTTGTTGTTCAATAATAAAATTATTCCTCAAAAATACAACTTGCCTAATAATTCTGCACTCCCTGTATTTGGCATGCAGACTAGGGGAAGCCAGGAATCGAACCACCAACCTTCTAATCAGTAGATGACCTGCTCTTCCGCCTGAGCGACAGCCAAAGATGGCAGCGAGGAATACATTTGTGCAAACACACTGCCATGTGAAATGAAAGTGAGACTTAAAAACAAAGATCTTCCTTATTCAGCGTCATCCAGATTGAAAAACCAAAATGAAAAAATGAAACAGAAAATCAAGCTAAGTAAAAAAATAAATAACATTTTAGAGTTCTATAAAAGTTCTACAAAGATCAACAAGCTCCCTAAGTGAATTAATTTGAGAAAATTCAAACAATATTCTGTACGACTATGTTGTACATATCATACCCCCTTAAAAGAAAGACTGCTGTCTGCAGTCATCAAATTTATCAAACAGTTATTATTGAAAAAAGCAGTAAAGTTGTTTTGATTGGCACAAATGCATGTCATTGGCATTCAGACGTGGTCGTATTCCTTGTACTAAAAAGAGCAGCCTGCATTCATATTTTCTGCCAGCGCGATACAATTGGCAGTAATTTCCCCAGCAAGTCCAGGGTTGTAACTGTAAAGACCAAGGCCATCAGTACCGGCACCCCGGGACTCACAAGTTACTGTAGCAGGACAATATGCATCGATAAAACATTGGCTCTGTATTGCCCTTTTAATGGTATGCAGAATGACTTTATGGCCCTCATACATTTTCTAACAGCCTTTTTATGTAACATTTTTACATCTCCATTACACTGCCGTCCTGGGGCCAGACAGTGCTGGCTGTGCTGAGTAAAATGGACCATAAAGTTTTCTCCAGGTACAGACAGGGAGCCAATGACACAGCGGCTGGAAAGGCAGATCAGTCGGATTCTTCTGCATTTCACTTTGCCGCCCAACCCCTTCTAGTCTCATTTAGAGTGCTATTAAATTGCTTTTTTAAAATGGGAAAATGTAAAATTTGTTACAAGAAAATGAAATCACCCATAGGTATGTTTCTACATCTTTAGTGTCTTTTAGCCATTTAGTGTTCTCTTGATGCTTATATTAGATTAAAAAAACTTAGTTTAAGAAAAAGAAAGACAAACATCACCAGAGGATTTTTATTATAGATGTTTTCAATTATTAATCAAAGTGTTAAAAAGGCTCTTTGTTATGCTCTTTGTTCTTCAGGCTCTTTGTTATGACACACACTATTGAGCTCTGGTGCGTCCCACTTCTATCAATGACACTTGAGATGCTTTTATATCTTGACTAGAACACATCTGTGTCTAACTGAAATAACTGGACATAAATAGGAAATGTAAATCCCTGTCAGTGAAGTTACAAAGTTTTTGTCAGTTTAAGTCAGTATGAACCAAGCCATATGCCATATTTTCGACAGCCACCAACAGACTTTCTAGACCTGTCCACCTACAGGGTGGGCCATTTATATGGATACACTGTAATAAAATGGGAATGGTTGGTGATATTAAAGTCCTGTTTGTGGCACATTAGTATATTGTTTTTCTTGTGACATTACCAATAAGTTTGATGTGTCACATGGCCCTCTTCCTATTGAACAAACAAAAGTTGTATCCAAGATGGCCGACTTCTAAATGGCCACTATGGTCACCACCCATCTTGAGGAGTTTGCCCCCTCACATATACTAATGTGCCACAAACAGGACTTTAATATCACCAACCATTCCCATTTTATTACGGTGTATCCATATAAATGGCCCACCAGGCAACCAAGAACCCACTGGTGACTTTGACTGAGAGCCAGAGTTCCTTTGTGAATGCGGGAGAATGTTAAAGAAGGACAGTGTGGCGACAATTCCCAACACCTGGAATGGAGCAATCCAGACACTGATCAACATCCAATCAATAGCATCCCTTCAACCAAACATGATGATGATGGTGGTGGAAGCACCATGCTCTTGCGAGGCTTTGCTGCGATGGGTAATAAGATAAGTTAAAGAGATGCAGATGTAGACCATGGACGGTATAATAGGTGAGCTTATCTAACAAGACATCAACCACTGATTTCTAAAGTCTCGAACTCAAGCCTCAAGATTAGCATTTTCACCATCACCATTCTGGTTTCAACAAACTGGAGCTTGTCTGACTGTGAAACCCATTAGCTAATGACTTGTGACTGACAAGTCCTAATTTTTTAACAGAGTTTCACCATGATCTATAAAAAAGAAGTCATTCTTTATTAAATAGAACCCGAAACAAGTGACTGAGCCATGAAGCTAGCAGGAAATTCTTTACAGAGATCAAGACAGATACTGTAGCAATTTTTCCATAGACTTTCCCATAGAAGTCTTTACAACTGCAGCTTTACCATCCGGTGTCCTTTAGAGAGAATACAGGTTCAAGGCACTTTTGCATTATCCTCACTTTTCAAACCTGCTTTATATCATCCATGGTCCAGACCTGCTCTCAGTAGAGAATGCCCCCCACCCAGTTTGGTTGACTGTCAGCAAGACTTGTTGTCAAAAGTGCTTAACAAGTTACTAATTTTAGGCCAGACATATTTATATAAATCAGATATTAAATTTTAATTTAGAAAAAATAAACAACGTGCTTTAAAAGCCTGCTTGGTGTTCATGTTATTGTTTTGCAAATTGATGAGAGAGAGTGGGAGACATATGAAAAGGAGAAAGTCAGAAAATGCATTGTTTGTAAGGCTGTGCCTTGGTACGGCGACTTCAGGGTGTTCCCATTTGTCAAAGACAATGACGGATCATTTACACAAAAGTAAAAATCTGCCTCAGGAAAGTGCTCAAACTGTGTTTGTTCACAGTAATATTTCATGTTTATAGACCCATTATTTCATTTTTATATAAATCACAGTGAGTTTGAAGCCCTTTGTTTTACTGAGGGACACCTTTATTGTGTATTGGGTATTGTATTTTACTACCCAGAATATACAGAGATGATAAGCTACGTACATTATTTAAGCCAGTTTGCACCCCGATGTGTGTGACGTTTGTTGTTTAGGATGGGCAGACGTACTGCAGGCGGAGACCTTGTGACTGTGGAGACCCAGAAGAGGATCTGTTCTGCTGTCCTGGATGTGACAACAGGCCCAGCAGCCAGTGTCTGGATCAGAGCGGACGCACACTTTACCGCAGCGGAGCATCTTGGCTGTACGGCTGCCAGCAGTGCCGCTGCATGGTTTGTACACACACACACACACACACACACACACACACACACACACACACACACACACACACACACACACACACACACACACACATTCACACAGAAGCTATTGTCCATTTTAAATAAAAGCAGGCAAGAGCTTTGTTGGAAGACACAGATCACATCAAAAAGACAAAACCCTCCTCTCCAACATGAAGCTCAGAGCAGGGCTTTAATTCATACCACTCCCTGATCTGCTGGTTAACTGTGTGTGTATGAGGGCTGAGAAAATTACCACCTCTCTAATTAGAGATGTGGCAACAGACCAGCGTGAGATCTGTAACTGAATTCTCTCTCTGTCTCACACACAAACACACACTAAAAAAAGAAAAGAAAAGAAAATTCACACACGCTATAGCAATTCTGGTGCTTTTTTTTCATCACTGCCTGTGTCTCTGCAGGAAGGGGAGGTCGACTGCTGGCCTCTAGTTTGCCCCACGTTGATGTGCGAGTACACGGCAGTGGCAGAGGGCGAATGTTGCCCACGCTGCGTCACAGACCCCTGCCTGGCTGACAACCTGTCGTATGACATTCGGCAGACATGCAAGGACCCCGCAGGCATCGCCCGCCTCAGCGGAGACACATGGCATATGCCCAAATCACCCTGCACCACTTGCAAGTGCAAGGTAGGTCAATGCAGCATGAACAAACTAATTGTGTAGATTTTTAAACTATTTTTGAGCTTCAAATTGCCGGTTTGTAAAGAGACTATTTTAATTTATTTCAACCTGTCAACATTGCTATTATTAAGGCTATTGAGGGTTGATGGGGACTGCTAACTTTCTATGGCAGAGTTCCACAAAAACAGTGTACATCAGGGCAAGAAGCCCAAGCACGGTGTTGCTGTCTAGGAAAAGATCTGACATAAATCATTGTTTTCACATCTGACTGAGAGAAAACACAGAAATGAACCAATTTCCAACTCCAAGACCAACAGTCAGCTCTCTGTGTTGTAATAAAAAGCCATTACAATGAGTAAAAAAGTAACTAACCAGAGGGGTTGTTCTGATTGGCAGGGTTAGGGGCGGCTCTGCAAGGCACAAACGTATGCCAGCTGGACACAACATAAACCAGTGGGATCGTAGCAGAGCCGCCATAATGGCAAACATGCTAGGCTAAAGTATACAGGAGATCGCTAACTTGAAAACACTTTCCCCAAACCTCTGTTTGATATTCTTCCAGGGTCTGCAAATGGGATAAGACTTGTGGGTTTTAGATGTAAAAATGTCAGATGTTCCAAAAGATCACAATTTTATCAGTAATGACAGCCATTACTGGCTGTTAGCAGAAAATCTTTGAGACTGAAAATGTGGCATAATCAATTTAGCTAATGTGTGCTAGAGGGCACACAGTGTCTATTTATATGTGTTCTAAGATGAATGCATAAAAGAAAAATGACTGTCAGAGATGATGTAAGGAGCATTTTTACCTTAAAAGAAGTGAACATGCAGATGACTGTGGCAGGAACGTGTCAGATCCACTCATTAGGTGAAGATAGGCTGCTGCCCCCTCACTTTAGCTTTTTTGGTTTTGCTTGTTTTCTTTGCAGTCAGAATACATAAAAGAGCAAAATGAGCACATCAAATACATAGACCTAAATCTACATTGTACTTTTCCATAGTTGTTACATAAACTGAATCAGTAGACTAGATACATATTTGCAGCAGTCTTTGCGTTGATGTGATTTTTGGACGTGGCCACATCGTGCCTGTGCTTTCTTGAATCACCAACCTAGTGTCACTCTGCAGCTCCGGGACACAATCTGAGACAATGTGCCACTGTTGGAGACAGTTTTTACGTCTGACCAGACAGGACCTTGTGTTCTTCACGGCCATAAATACAGAGGGCCCGTTACCCTTGATACATATTTTTGAGATATTAACCTTTTCATAGCGACTGTTCACTCCAGATCACAGTCCGTATGACAGTGAGAGCTGCTGACTATCGAGCGGAACTGGAAACTTCTTTTGGGAAAGATATATTGTGCTTCAGTTTCTCAGATGTGCCACTGCTTACCACCACAAATTCATAATCCCTATGCACTAGAGTGAAAGCATAAATCTCATGATATCAGTCTGATATCTCAAATGTATATGGGATAATGCTGACACTGTATAACTAGGTACCACTGTAATGACACTAGAGACATGAGGTTAACCACCCCAAATCCTTCTGTAAGTCAGGTGGATAAAAGTGATTTAGGCTGTGAAGTGAGTTATTAGCTTTACCATGCACAGTGTGGAACTGTATATTACATTTCACCTTATTTAATGCTCTCTCTTCTTTCCTATCTTGTCATGCCTTTCTGTTCAGAATGGAAGTGTTTGCTGCTCGGTGGATCTCGACTGCCTTCAGAACAACTAAAGCCCTCCCTCCTCCTCCTCCACGTGCCGTCCTCTTCTTCTCCTTTCACTATGGGACTGCCACATCCTCTCAACCATCTGACGACCCTTCCCCTCAGACAGACGGACAGACTCTCGCATGCACATGTGCATGCCAGTGTGTGCACAAAAAAAGAAAATTTGCAAACACACACTGGACAGACTGGGGTGTCGCGGCTGTGCTTTTATGCTGTACCTCTGTCGACAAACAGCGACTGAGTGTGCGTGCGTGACTCAGGAGGAGACAGAGGCCCGAGTTGCTCTCACCACAGTCGCTGTGTTGTGTTTGTGTCTCTGTGTTCAATTCCATCCTTTCACGAAACGTCTTGAAACCTTTTTAAATGTCTCAAACCCGAAACCAGAGACAAACAGCCAGACGGATGCTGAGGGGCTCCGTCTGTCTACATTTGCTCAAACACGGGCTCTTTAATGCTTGGTCGCCTACAGGAAACTAAACATCCATTACTTTGGTAACCAAAAGGAATGCATCCACTTTACTGTGTTTTGTGTTACTGAATCAGGAGGTAGTTCAGTGTCATATTACAATGTTATGATGAAATGGGGTCAGTTTTCATTTCAGTACCAGAATTTTTGTGAGTAGCGTTTTTTTGTTTCTGTCACTGATATTGTCCATATTGTGCTAAAAACTTAGCAATAGCTTTTGGATGTCCTGATTTGTGTGAAATCCAAATGAATTTACAACATGTTGACCTCACGTCCTGGTGTCAGCATGATTTCCATCACTGATATTTCCCAAATAGTTGTGGACTACATTCTTCTTTGACATTACAAAAGTCACATCTTGAACACATCGTAATATACAAACTTCCATCTTTACATTTTTTGAGTGGTTCTCTGGCAAAACAGGTAGAAGTATAAACCATGTCAGTGGTGCACATTAGCTTTGCATACATCGTTAATGTTTCATCAAAACATCTAGCTGGCCCTGGACCCAGAAACTGAAATCTGCAATATTTGAGAGTCTAGAGCAGACTGATAATTTGACAATCTAGAAACCTGTCAGCTAATCAGGTGACGTAGATTTGGGGCGTAACACCCAACAGATAAAACTTCCTGTGCCTATTTGCCAGACATCATTTATGAATACTTAAAATACGTCAAAAAAATCAATAAATAAATTTTCAGATGATAGCCAGTAATTCTGATTCTTAACTCAGATGCAAGTACAACCTACTACAAGCTGAAGCCAGAAAAACTGTCCCTTGCCTACGGACTCTGATAGGCAGGTATCTGTTTACAGAGATTATGTATTAATTTATTATTCTCTGACACCATCAGTCCCATTTTAAAGGATTTTCCAGAAATAGCCATGACATGCAGTGTACCACAATAACGTTGACTCGCTTTTGAGCGTGGCTGCTTGGAACAGGTATTTATTACTGCTGGTAGATGTAGCTGGAAAACAGTCCTGCTTTCAGTCATCAAACCCTATAAATGCCACATCTATATTAAACCGCATCCCTGAGGCTCTGAACTGGGACAGACAACATGTCTGTCCTTCTGAGCCACTTCAGTTTTCTAACACTCCCTCAACCACAGCATCTCGTCTTCAAATGAGGATGACTGCCAGATGCCTACACTTAACAACGGCAGTCAGGGTATGAAAAGCATCTGAAAGGTGTGTGGCGATGCACAGTGGATTCCTGCAGGCCAGAATGAGTGCCAGCCATAGTCATTGATTAAATCTGAGCTCGTGGAGGGTTGGACTTCTGCGGCGTCTCTCCGGGCTCCTCGGCTCTGCACCATATGGCACACCCAGGGTGGCAGGGACACAAAAAGTGAGCGCTGGAGAGGGATGCGGATAATTAAAGCATTGTCACGCAGCCCTGGATTTGATTATGCCAGAAGGTCACCAAGTGTTGAATCTGTTTACAGACAGCCAGGATTATTAAGGCAGGAGAGTCTTTACTGCTACAGTTCACACGTTCATAGTTACGCGGATGCTCTTGTCTCCTGTTCCCCTACCCTGTCCCTCAGCCCTCATCCACATTTGTCTGCACTGTCCTTAAGCTTTTCTCAAGAGTGTTAATGTTGACCCTCGAGTGTCACTGCCATCAGCCTATGTCGGTCAGTATCCCCCCCCCCCCCCCCCCCCCCCCCCCCCGAGGAAATTTTCAACACTATTTTCTTTTCTTTTTTCTTTAAATGAGTACTAAAAGCAAATTAGGTTTCAAGGCCACGACTTATGCTGCAGTTATATAACATGATTGTTATATAACTGCAGAAATCTGATGTGAAATGTTCACCCTCTGATCAAATAAGCAAAAAAATTGTTATTAGGTAATCCTTTGTTGCGCATCAACTTACCACTCAGTTAATTTTTGGCAGCTGTAATAATAACTGGGGTTTCCTTTCAAAGTTTCAACAGTTAGGGCCTTCTCTCTCTCGATTTCTCCTTCGTGTTTGAATCTTCTGCACTCAGTCAGTGCAGATATCAGGACTCATTTTCCTCCTTCAGAAGAATCCATTCGTCGTGTCAGGATGAAAAACAGCTTTCAGGTTGAGATAATCCTTCACAGTGGAAATGAAACTTTCATTTTTTTTAATTGTGAAGACATGGAAATCAGTTGGTGAGCTGCAAAAAAGCCTAGTCCAAAATACATAACTTTTACTGCAGTTGTCTTATCAAGACAATAATCCATCGTCATGAGTAATCCGCTTGCTGTACCATATTTCTGTCATAGCGGCAAACAAGATGGTATCGAGGAGCAGGTTGTAAACAGGTCTGAGACTGAGATGAACAAAATCCAATGAGGCTAAAGGGCACCAAGGCAAGAAATTGGAGAGGTACATAGTCTATAATAATGAAATTGGCTCTTGTACCCAAAGAAAACAGCCTTGTCATTTTCATTTGTACAACTTTAGGATAAGAGCAAATGACTGCAAGTGCTGCAAATGCAAGAGATCCTGGAAAAGGCTTCACTGCAATCCATAGGATCTTCTCTAGGCAAGTTTTAAAAAAAAAAAAAGTATTTTTCTGTAGAAATCCTAGACTATAAAGAATACCAGAGGGATTCAGTTTTATTTATATTGCTCCAAGTCACAACAAGGCACTTTATACTATAAGATAAAGATCCTACAATAATGCAGAGGAACCTCAACAATCAGGTGACCCCCAATGAGCAAACACTTGGCAACAGTGGGAAGGAAAAACACCCATAACAGCAATAAACCTCGAGAAGAACCAGGCTCAGGGAGAGGCAGCCATCTGCCCTGACCCCTAGAAGTCTAAACCTACTGCAGCATAACTAAGGGATGGTTCAGGGTCTAGGTCATTAGTTTTGTTGGTGAGTTCTTCCACCTTTGCCATCTTGGCTTTCTTTAAACTATCAGTGAGGAGTGGATCTGCCTGTAATCGAAAGATACTATACAATAAGTTCATATGGAATCTTTTCAGTGACAAGGTATTGTACCAAAACCCAGCAATTAAAACCATGAACTCATCAATAAAATGTTCACTGAGCTGAAGGCTGTTTTCAAAGAGACTTCTGTACAACCATCAGGCGTGTTGCAACAAGATGACCCACCCCTTGTTTGCCATTAAAAAAAGAATGCAGAAGCTGCAACCCATTTGCATAGCAATAGGACAACTCATGGTAAAATTGGGACATGTTACAATTGTTATAGTCTGCACTGGCTTTAATATATATATATCAAAAAAACATTTTATGTAATTTAACTGGTATTTAAAACAGTTTTAGGTATGACCTCGCTTTTTGGAGTTGAGAGCAATTATTACAGCATGTCCTCCTTAGCCACGATGTCCTTGTATCACCTCTCCTTACACTCTAAACACTCTAATACCGAAATTGTCAACTGTGGACAAAGTACACATACAGAAGGGGAAAAAAAGATGATGTAAATGTTTTCTGTACCCATCAAAAGCAAAAAAAAATCAAAGGAAACAAAAGCAGATAATTGTACAAAGTTTCAGATTGCTCTGTTGACTGATTTGATATGAACTACGTCTACTAAAAACCACTGTTTGCAAACTGTGTGTAAGTGCTTTTACATACTGACAATGTGATACAACTCTGCAGTTTTTTAAAAATTCCCATTGTGTTCATGAAAAATGTATTCATTTTAGTGGACTACATTTCTTATCTCGTGGGATAGGCTCTGTTTTTGCTTGTAAATACTGTGTAAAGGGGAAGGTCACTGTAAAGAAAGTAAGACTATGAGGATAATTTTCACTACCACAGCTTCTTTGGAACTGAGCGTTGCAAGCTGAATATGAGAGAAGCAACATTTCTATTGTTTTTACTATTTATTTTTCTATTCTTGCTCTAACCTGTTTAGTATTGTATCCGTCATAGATTCATGTCTTTTCACTGTTTTAGGATAACACAGTTTTGATTAGCCTGTGTGTATATATTCTGATCTCTAATCGGTGTCCCTTACTAAGAGTCGGCAGAGGTGGAAATCAGACTCGGAAATCAGAACCTGCATAGATAAGCGTCTTTTCTAAGCGCCAGGACAGGCTGCTCACTGCATTCATGAGCTTTTTTTTTTTCTCCAACATGTTTGTATGATCTGAAGTGAAACATGACTTCATGGAAATCAGACAACATAGAACCATGTACACATGTAAAGAAAATCGAAAATCTTGAAAATGTTCTTGTTTCAGTTTCTGCTAAAAAAAAAAAAGAAGGAAAGAAAGAAAGAAGGAAGGAAGGAAGGAATTGGGGGGGGGGCATTGTGTTTTATCCTTTTATGTCTGACTTTTTAAAAAAATAACACAAGTTTAGGACTTTCGAGCTCCTGATGTGCCACTTCATGTTTTATAGTGGACTATGGCAGAGGAATCCCCTGGTCTGTTCACTGCTTACTCTTCAGATCAGAGTGGCCAACCTAACTGTACTCAAAGGGTTAAGTGTCATTTGAAGACTGTGTTGTGATAAGAATTTGCTGTAAAAGAAAAAAAATTCAGTTCGGTTAATAAACATTTTAGTTGTTTACATTATTACTTCTGTGTATTTGCCTTTAAAGTGTGATGACGGCCGATCGTTCCAATCTCAGGTAGATGAGCCAAAGTTTTTAAAAAATAAATATATATTTCATATTTGGGGCAATCGCGACAGATGGCCAAACAGCTCACCTGCCACGTCATTCACCGGCGCCGTAAATGAAAGCAAGATTTCAGAGCTTTCAATAATGAAAGCAAACCCAGCATCAGGATACAGTCCTGTTAAAGTCTTTCATGTTTCTACTTTTATCAGCACTGCTGTTTTCTATTTCCTTCAGGAAAGGTATGAAAGGCTGCGTGGCAGTAAAGATAAGTACATCCTTTTGATGCTTTAATGGAGCGCTGCTGTGCCACTAGGAGCCGGTACAGCGATGCTTTTGAAGCAACGCTGTGGGGGAAAAAAAGTCTTAAAGTTGAACAACGTACCTAATGTTTTATATTTTTGCTACAACACCACAATCAATACAGAACACAGGCACAAGGTGTACAAAGTGTACAAAATTCACAAAGTCCCTAAAAGGCAACTATTCCCCAAACACATTTCTTTCAACATAAAATACGGTTTTCTGCCAAGATTTTGGTTACTCTGCCAGTTTTAGAAAGAACCTGATTATTATCCTTCTTTTAAAGCCACCTTTGCTTCAGTCTTAACATTCGAGGATTTGCCACCTTATGCTGTTTTTACAGAGCCCTAAACTTAGACATCATCCAACAGAGGTGCTTAGGAGAATATTAATGTCTGATTTGGTTCTGTAACCTGCCAATTCCCAACTGCAAAGTCCAGGTGTCGCTGAAATTCACTTTGTGGACACAGAGCTGGTAACTGTCTAGTGCATTCACTTCTAGCAACAGGATGTTTTGTGGGCAATCTATCTTGTACACTTTCAAAACACCATTACATGAATGGGAACACCACTGAAAAATTCCATTTCTTTCTGTGTCAACTTTACAACAGAGTGTCGATTATGTGTTTCTATAGCATGGCTGAAAATTCCATTCTCCTGTGTGTGTACAAAGGAAATATTTCTGACAGTATTTTCCATCCAGTTTCTTCCATTTATCCAATTGAGAAATTAAGACAGATGCTTCTCTCAGATCCTGTGTCTCTAACATCCAGGTCCTTTGCTGGGGGGTTTTCCTGTGTCTTTTTTATGCTTGGATGGTTCATAGGTCAGTGTTAAGTGGCTTAAGAAATAAAAAAAAATGGTATCCCCAGTAATGGTTGAGTACAAAGATTGCACTGAAAATGAGTGAAAAAGCAGTTAATGTCCAAAGAGAACATTTGAAAGACTTTCAGAGAGCCTAAAGAAGTGTTACTCAGGACTGGTTCAAAAAGTTACAAGAAATTCTGGCTCTTTGGAAGCAAAATATATTGAACACTTCCATATTTGGCATGTGGGAGGAGGCCGAAACCCAGAGAGAACTCAAACAGACACGGGGAGAATACGCAAACTGCACATAAAAAGCCAGCTGGCTGGTGGATTCAAACCCAGGACTGTGACTGTGTGTGTGTGTGTATGTGTGGATAAAGAAGCGCGCGTTAGACCAACAAAGTTATTCCTAAAATATATAACATACGACAGAAGCGACAAACATGTCTGCTACAGGTTGTTTGTCACTGAGATAATGAAAAGAATCTTATCACATAGACACTCTTAATATAATAAAGTAATATCCCATCATTAGTCCCTGCACATTTCCATTTGCCTCTGTTCAGTCTGAGCATCTTTATATTAAATGTTGCCTCTTGGTGGGGAACTAGAGCAGATTCAGCGAATTAGCCTGCTGTCTGTCAGCACTAAAGTAAGCGCTTTGTTTTCTATGTTATGTGTTGTGCCGAGTGTGAGTGGTAACAATGGTGGGCCTACCTGTCCCAGCCCCGGGTCACCTCGGCAGAGGACAGCTCCACCCAATGGGATTTAGACCTGGAAGTAACCACAGAGAGGATGGAGGGCCTATACAGTACATGAGGGCTGCAACAGTCTACTGTATAGCTAGAGCAGGTATTTACCCATGAATGGACTGACTTAACAGTGCAGAACTGAAAATTGCTTTTTCAATAGGCTCTAATCTAACTCTAAGTCTTTAATGTGTTGCTCTTTCTGATAGATTTGTTGGTTTTAAGCATGAGAGAACAACATCGGAGTTTGGCTTCAGTTTAGCAACTTCAGCAGCCACGACAACACCACCACCGCCTCCCCTTCCTGCCACCGGCAGTCAAATCGATGAGTTTCTCCTCTTTCTATTGACATTTCACGAAAACCTGGGGCAGCTGAATTGTAATGCAAGAGGCAAAAAAGAAGAAGAAAAAATACAAGTACACCACCTCAGGCTGAGAATTAATACATAAACTATGTGCATGTTGCTCATGTTAATACAACAACGAGGATTAAGCCGCTTAAATGCCTTATCGACATCCCGACCAATCAATGTGTGTATAATTAAAGAGTGCAGCTGGGCTAGTGACAAGTGGAGCCACACTGTCACTACTGACCCATGCATGGATCTAGAGTTAAGTGTTTATTTAAACCACCATCACGGCGCATATGTGTTTGCATATGTAATGTATTATGTATAGGACCTGTTGACCCTACCTGCTCGTCTGTTTTGCAGTTTTACAAAAACCATGCATAAATTTTTTTAAAGCGCAACAACACAGCACGGGATCAATATTAATTATTAGAAATACAAATTTTCTGTGTCCAAGCCAGAGTGATCTTTAGAAACCAGAAGTTTTTTCTACTTGTAGCAAGAGGCTCGTTAGCATAACGAAGAGCTTCAAATGTATTAGCGTCCACAGCCCGCTGTAGGAGACACCTGCACCGGCATACAAATGAAATGCCTCCTTGAGTCATTTATTCCCTCACTGAGAGAACTTTTTCTCCTCTTTATGCAGTGCAGATTTTGATCTAAAGAGGTAGCCTGAGTATACCAACAGATGTGAAAATGAATCGTTTCTTTTAAATAAGAGCGGGCAGTTCACCATCCCCAAGTATGAATTTTTCATAGTGCTTCTGAAAGGATGAATAAGTTGGGGGAAAAATGAGACGGAGCTGCGAAAGATCTAATAAAGATACGGAGAATTGTAAAGCAGAGGCTGTGAGGACGTCTTGAGCGCGTCATGCATCACCTCTTTGTTCGTCCGTCTTGTATAAGATGGATATTCAGTCCTGCTTGTTTGTGTGTATGTCAGTGACAGGGGGCTGTGTATAGAAACATAGCAATTAATGCAATTCTTTTTTCAAACTCTTGAGGTAAAGCTGAAAGTCTGAGCTTCAGCTACATCATGATTGCCTGATTTAAATCCACTCCGATGGTGTCGGTGTATAGAGACAAATTATTTAAAATCAGTCATTGCCTCAAAAAGTTATGGACTTAACTGTAAAAGCACGAAATGATGATATTGCAAGGAAACATGCATACACATTTACATTGCAATGTGTTTTGAGAGGTTATGTTTAGCATGATGGATGCACATTATTTAAGTGTGTTGCTGCTTATTTTTAAGATACACTCTGTTTCTGGTCTCTGGGGGTTTTCACATACCTTCCCACTTACTTGCTACCTGGCAACTCACCTACAGTAGAGGTGCTTTGTTTTGTTTATTACACGTAGCTTCTTCTGCAAATAAAACAAAATATAAATATTGTAACAAGTTACTAGAGCTTTTTTTATATTCAACTTGTTAAAATTTGGTGATTATAAATAGAGAAGCATGTGCAGCTAAACATTTAACTGCTCCTTTCACTAGCTTGGACCACATCCTCGTTTAGGTTTGACAGCACTTCTAGCAGTTAACGGCACAAGGCTGCAGTTTGAGGAAGGCCTCAGAGGGATCTGGAGATAGCTCCGAGGCCAGGCAGATCCCCATGTACTAGTGAGAAGTGAATGAATGAAAAAAGGGAAGGAGGGTGGGGTGGAAATGAGAACAAACAGCTTGTAGTATCAGGGGGTTATATACTCTATAGGCAGAGATCAGGTGTAGACTGTATGCAGGTGCGGTCCTGCACTTGAAATCAGATAAATGATCTCTAGTTAAATGCTTTAACTAATTGATTATACTGAAGAATTTAGGTTTTTCACAACAAATGCCAATATGATTATTAAAAGATGAAGTAATTCAGTTATTTGGGTCAATGTGAATGTGAATGGTAGTTTTGTCTGGCAACCTGTTCAGGATGTTCCCTGCCTCTCGATCTTTGGTAGCTGGGATAAGATCCAGCCCCGTGACCCTGAATTGGATAAGAAGAAGATGGATGGATGGAGTATTTCTGTGATAATAATAGAGCACTTGAAGTAAGTTTAACTAAGCTTACTGGTTAACAGGATATGAGAATGCAATTGTTATTGTTGGCCATGTCACCAAAGATTTGGCCCCTTACACAGCAGCATTAGTATTTAGGTTCAAGGTTCACTTGACAAGTTTTTCCTCAGAGTTTCCCTCAGTCCCTTTATAGTTTGCATTTCATCCCTGACTGCTGACTAAATCAAGTGTCTGATTGTTCAGCTGCTAAATCTTTCTTCTGGTGGTTACATGTGTCTCATGTTTGCCACAACATTGCTTTCACTCTCCCTGTGTGCCCTCTACATGTCAAAAATAAGAATTCAATGCTCTTCTCTACCTTTAGCTAAAAGACATTATGTGTAATATTGAAATTGCAGCACTTTCTATCACTTTAAAACCGTGACCAACACATCAGATTACTGATCCTGTATTACACTACAAGGACATCCAGGGAAGGCTTTCTCTTTTAACAAAGTAAATCTGAAGTCACATCAGTCCGTTGACTAATTTGGTCCATTGAAACCATAAAAAATTGTCTGCAGGGTCAATGTGTGACTAGAAACAACTTGAGAGCTGAGTAAAACCCAATTAAACCATCAACCGTCAGCTTTCACTACGACCTTCACACACCTGCCCCAACCAGCCACATTAATTTTCTGTCACAATTTATTAAGTGATAACATTCATCAATTACGCAAACAAATTTAAATCGGAGAGGGCACAGAGCCCAGAAGCACCGCCGTCTAAATGTGCCAAGTCTGTTTAGAAAAAAACTCAACATAAACGATTTCTTGAAAAGACCTTGTATATCAGGAGGTGACAGCAGATGTGCTCATCTCTAATGTGCTTGTTTATCACTGTGTTTAGAAAATGCAGATAATATATCAAGCAAGCAGCTGGTCCTTATTAAAAAAAACACGAATTCACAATCAGCTGTTCAACCGCTCCATTAACCGCTCAGTGGCAGGTTTTGAGAAAAGACAGATTCCAAGAGAGAAGTACCCCCTCAGTCGGTCTCGTTGTACTTTATCACAAGCAAACAGAAAGAGTTGCCTCATTGCTCCAATCCATTACCTACATGAATACTTGTATACCACATGTATGTTCCAATTTGGCCTTTACTTTCATAACATCTACTACACACCTGTAAAGCTGATTGATTTTTGCATGGCTGTGATACTGTGTTGGCATATCTTTCCAGACATATAAACCTACCACTGGACACAACAACCAACTCAGTGGTGCTTTCCACAACAGCGTGCATCTTGAGGAACACAAAAACAGACAAGGTGAATATAATACCAGTTGCAGCATAATAATTATGGCCCCTTGGGGCTCGTGAGTAACATCACCTTCAAACTTGGTCTTCATTTTAATATCAAAAAGACACCAGTAAATAAATGATTGAGGCATTATGCGTGCACATGCCCCCTGTGAATGCACTGTTACATTCTCTTACGCTGATTTCACATGTCATGTTCTTAAGAGTCACAAAATTTCTATCCTCAAAGGAATTTTGTTTGACTCACCACTAAATACCGGATGAAGAATGTAAAATAGTGCCCTGGGCCTGGGGCTAGTATAGATGTCTTTCTAACCAGGAAGTCTCTTGAGAATAAGATTTCCCTTTCAAGGGAGAAATCTTTTGTATACTATCCCGTTAGGAAATAAATGAAAGACTGGTTCACTGTGATAGTGCATTCATCGCTGCAGAGTTGGTCTGAAAAGTAAAGCTAACAAACCACAGTGTTAAAGGCACGGCAGCAATTTTTTTTAATCATCTCCTACAGGTCAGTCCAGGGAAGGATTAAGGTCACCACAGGGATGAGGTGACTGATGTAATTGGAAATGGCCAAATATATTGCTCCAAGGACAACCTCAAGGGATTGGCGAGTCCTACAGTGGTGAAGAGTAAAAGTGGTATTTAACGGTGGATAAAGTGGTGGAGCACAGTCTTGGAAGTATGGACAGAGGGGCTGGTGACCACTCTGATAAGTACCACTGTACTAATAAATATGGTGGCAAGAGACTGGGATCAAGTGTGTTCTGGTGAACTACACGACAAGGGCAGGAGTATTCCTGGACAAGCTGCATAAATATTGAGACTAGCTGCGAGAGTGGAGAGGATCACGCACGATCTGATATCGTCATGTTGGTGTTGTTCCCAGATCATCATACTAAATGTTGTTCCAGGATGAACATTGCAAGTGACCAATCAGAATGTTGTGATGTCATACTTTTGCGACTTCGGGAAAAACCGCCATAAAACCAAAAACTGTACTTAAGCTGCGAGAAACCGCCTCTGTCCGCCGATCAACGTACCCTGACCCTAACCCTAACCGTAACCCTTTAATAAACGGTAAGCAGAATTGATATTGTCCTTGCAACATTGGGATTTCATAAATGCATGAATGTTTTGGCGCGCAAAAGAATCACTTGGTTGAACCCGGAACAACATTTTCATGATGATCTGGGAACAACACCAACATGACGATATCAGATCATCCGAGGAGCTACAGTCTGATCAGTGAGTTGGATTACAATGAGGAAGAAGAGGAGAACAAAAGCCTTGAAAGCTATTCTGAAAACAGGAAATGAATAATTAAGACCCCTGGGCTTTAATTCCTCATCCCCAAGGAACTATCATGGTCTTGCTCTGGTAGTGCAAGACCATCAGACCTTCCTCCCTGGTTGCCCAACCAGAAGTCCCTCAGAGTTGAGAGATAGTGTGAAATCTTTCACTGTTCAATATTTACACAATGTTTAAAAGTAAATAAGAAAAATAGTGGCCAAATAGTTTGATTTAAATAGACAAGTTGTCATTCACCTTAACATTAACATGACGTTACAAATAGGCCCAAAAAAAAGAGAGAAGTAATTTGAACACTCATAGTGATCCTCTGACTCAGAATCATGTGATACTTCCCACTATAGTAGGTTTGATAGGTTTGTAGCTTGAACCTATTCGCTGGAACGTTAAGACAATATAATTACACTGCAAGCAAGACGCAAGTAGGCAAACTTCTTCATGGTACTCGTGCACGGGAGAGAACCAGACAAACGCCGTTCCTTCGCTTGACCCCAGTAGCTCTCGTCCGTTCTCCCGTACCACTGTTCTTTTATTGAGGTTACATGAATATGCATAAGTTCATTAACATATGACGTCTACATACACACAAAGAGTACCTTGCCTGTGTGTGTGTGTGTGTGTGTGTGTGTGTGTGTGTGTGTGTGTGTGTGTGTGTGTGTGTGTGTGTGTGTGTGTGTGTGTGTGTGTGTGTGTGTGTGGTGCTGATCAAAGGGTCAAACATCCTTGGTCAGGAAGAGGGTAGCCTCCCCCTCACCCTAGATGGTTCATCCTAGATAACACGGTGAGGAAGTCCTGCAGTTCATCTAAACAAAGAGCACTTAGACTAGAACAGACGCAACTACGTTAATCCTACCATAAAATAATAAGACACGGTATGACCTCTCATGCTCCCAAAGTGCTGTCTAATACACACAAAGTTTGCAGACTATCAAGGATCAAAACCTCTACCAATCTACAACTAATTACAAAACTCTAAGCATATATAAGTAAATATTTCTAAGCATAAATGACAATCAACAATACAAATCTAACAAGGTTTCTCCAGGACTACATTTTACCATAAAGCCACACACACTCAGACACACACACACGTACACACAGAGTCGAAAGGTGGAAACAATACCAGTTACTGTGGGTAACAGCACATCCACCATATTTACTGTGTAGAAAGTAGGAATGTTTACATTTCTGGATACTGACCTGAAGTTCATATCTGAGTGAAAATCAATAGTTAAAATATTCAGCATTATATAATTGCATAATGATGCTAAACTGATGCTGTTTCTCGTTTAAACATTAAGCGTATTTTACACCAGCATGACACACAGCTCCTTGAAATGACCCAAAAAAACCCTGATTACATAAGGCTGAATATTTACATCTAATTATACGTTCCCCCAACTCTCTGCATCCCACCATTTCTCTGTGTTTTTGTTCGTCTTCCATCGAGTGTGCAGTGAATTCCTTAATGTGGGTTGAAGCGAGAAACTGGGCCAAATATGGATGATCAATACACCTTCTATGATAACCTGACTGAGTCTTATTAGACATGATGGGATGTAGCCTCCAGGCCTGCCTTCATATTCATCTGCGCTCGCTCTGACTTACTTTGAATATTTGTGTTTGAAGAAAGCAGACTGTGACAGAATCCAGGCTAAACCACCTTTCTGCTGAAATCTTCATTTCCTGAATGTGTCAGTAGTGGTAAGAGTAACTTCTATTAAATGCATCGAGTCATACTGAGACCAGATGCATTTGTAGTTCCACTCACTTCAACCACCAGCTAGATGTAGAGGGTGGATAACATGTCATTTGAGGCGCTTACAGCTCACAATGGCCTGCTTTCCTTGAGAAAATTCCATTTTCCCATTGCGCCGGGGTATTTAAATCACTTTAAAGGCAGATATAGCTGATATGGATATATCTGTTTCTTCACACTTTTGTGCCCAATTGTTGTTGTTGTTGTTGTTGTTTTTTCTATAAAAGATGTATATGTAAAAGGTTAACATATGTGTTTAAGTTGAAATGTGTTTGTTTGTTGAAATGTGGTTGCTCGTTTTCCTTTTGTTTTGCTTTGTTAATTTGTTTCTTTTAATTCTATTTTGTTGTACTTTTTCAACATGTTCAAAATAAAGATTCAATCAATCAATCAATCAATGTGTGGCTGATAAATCTGGATTAAACTAATAGTTAAAAAGTTAAGAGATAAAAAGAGTTATGGGGATGTTAGTTCAGTTTATGTCTTCATACAAGAAAAAAGGGAACACCCCAGTTATATTTTGGTCTTTGTTATATCTTTAAGTGTTGATTCAGTATTTTCTAATTACACTTTACATCTTCCATGCCATTATTTAAAAAAAATAACACTAGGTGGCGCATAGCACTCAGGAGGAGCGTAAACCCCCCCTGGGAGGCAAATCTGCAGAATAAATCCTGCAGTTGAATCGTAAACAAGTTCATGATCTGTGCCTCTTTATTTCAATACACAGCTGCAGGATCTAGGATCGCACCCCTCCCAGGCACCTGTCACACCAGGGGGTAACATATACTGTAACACCGTTCCATCTAGAAAAACATTTGATAGAGATCATGAAAATTACCATGCCAGTGGTGGACTCCCTCAGGTGCGTTGGTGGTTCTTTGTGTCTGGGGATGGGCGTCCGGGTACACACCGGCTCACTCCTTGGCGGCCGCTTATCGGGGCCTGGAGCCTGGGGCCACTTCGGAGGTGGGGTGCCCCCGGCCTCTCGGCCTGGGGCTCGGTCACTCAGGCACAGCTGGCTGCCGGCGGAGCTCACGGGCGCGTCACTGCAACACCCCCTGGCTTCTGCTCCGCGGCTGCTGAGTGAGCCCTCATCTGGGACTCTCCTCAGCTCTTACTGGGACAGTGGCACGGCTGCCCCTCTGTTGGTCCTCCTTGGTCTCTTGTGTTCTGGGGGCCTCTGGATGTCTGGAGTTTTGATCTCCTCCATACCTGCTTCATACCCTGGAGGACGGGGCTGTGGCTCCCCACACTCCCTAGCAGATCGTTACATGGAGAAACCTTTGGAATGCAAGCATGCTGATCCACACAGGTATGCACACAGGTGTACACACGGGTATTCACAGACGCGGACTACAGCTTTCTTGGCTGCTGCCTCAAAGCACATTGTGCGCCGTCTATCTTGCGTGCTGCACAATATCGTTTATTATTTAGTATCTACTGATATCTACTGCTAGCTAGTTTATTGTGATGGTGCCGTTTTTTTTATTATGTTGCTCTTTGTTGTTTGCTTTCTCTTCTGTTTTTTTTCTCCATACAGGTGACCCAGGTGTTTTGTAGCAACTGAAAATAAAATAAATTCATAATTATAATAAAGGTCAATCAAATGGACCAATATGGCAAGGCCATGATGATCCACTTGGTAAAATAAATCCGCTTGGCATCTTTCTTGGCCTTAAGACAACAATTCTGATGGCTATAGATCCAAACGGGACACAAAAAAAGAAAAAAAAAAAAGAAAATTACCATGACATGGTAAATGGACTGGTTCTTATATAGCGCTTTGTTACTCTTCTGAGGACTCAAAGTGCTTTACACAACTTGTGCATTCACCCATTCACATTGTTCTAAGCGCTTTCTAAGTAACATTCACACTCCGATGGATGCATCGGAGAGCAATTAAGGGTGCCCAAGGATACAGGGAGTGCAGAATTATTAGGCAAGTTGTATTTTTGAGGAATAATTTTATTATTGAACAACAACCATGTTCTCAATGAACCCAAAAAACTCATTAATATCAAAGCTGAATGTTTTTGGAAGTAGTTTTTAGTTTGTTTTTAGTTTTAGCTATTTTAGGGGGATATCTGTGTGTGCAGGTGACTATTACTGTGCATAATTATTAGGCAACTTAACGAAAAACAAATATATACCCATTTCAATTATTTATTTTTACCAGTGAAACCAATATAACATCTCCACATTCACAAATATACATTTCTGACATTCAAAAACAAAACAAAAACAAATCAGCGACCAATATGTAATATGTAATAGGTGAACGCGCGCAAAGCTACTGGTCCGGACGGGATTCCCGGCCGCGTCCTCAAGTCATGCGCGGCTCAGCTGGCTGGAGTGTTCACACACATCTTCAACCTTTCCCTCTCTCTGTCTGTAGTCCCAGCCTGCTTCAAAATGGCCACCATCGTCCCTGTACCCAAATCCTCCACCATCTCCTCATTGAACGACTGGCGACCTGTAGCCCTGACCCCCATCGTAAGCAAATGCTTCGAGAAGCTGGTCAGGGACTTCATCTGCTCTGCACTACCCGACTCACTGGACCCTCTACAGTTTGCATACCGCCACAACAGGTCCACTGATGATGCCATAGCCCTGACACTACACACTGCCCTGTCACACCTGGAGAAGAGAGACACGTATGTGAGGATGCTGTTTGTAGATTACAGCTCAGCATTCAATATCATCGTTCCCTCGAAGCTGGACAGGAAACTGCAGGATCTAGGACTGAGCAGCTCCCTCTGCAGCTGGATCCTTAGCTTCCTGTCTGACAGACGCCAGGTGGTCAGACTGGGCAGCATCACCTCATCCCCCATCACACTGAACACTGGTGCTCCACAGGGGTGTGTACTGAGCCCTCTCCTGTACTCACTCTACACCTACGACTGCACGGCCACTAACAACTCCAACATCATTGTGAAGTTTGCGGACGACACTACAGTGGTGGGTCTTATCACCAACGGTGATGAGACGGCCTACAGGGAGGAGGTCAGCGCCCTGACCCACTGGTGTCAAGACAACCATCTCACCCTCAACGTCGCAAAGACAAAGGAGTTGATAGTGGACTTCCGGAGGTGCAGAGAAGTACGCACCCCCATCACCATCAACGGCGCTGCTGTGGAGAGAGTGAGCAGCTTCCGGTTCCTTGGTGTACATCTGGCTGAGGATCTTAGTGGTCAGTACACATAAACAAAACAGTGAAGAAGGCGCAGCGGCGCCTCTTCTTTCTCAGGAGACTGAAAAGATTCGGCATGAGCCCCCGCATCCTCAGGACCTTCTATCACTGAGCCATTGAGAGCATCCTCACTGGATGCATCACCACCTGGTATGGCAACAGCACCGCCTACAACTGCAAAGCTCTCCAGCGAGTAGTGCGGTGCTCTGAACGGATAATTGGAGGTGAGCTTCCCTCCCTCCAAGACATCTACAGGAAGCGCTGCCTGAGGAAAGCGGGGAGGATCATCAAGGACTCCAGTCACCCCAGCCATAAACTGTTCAGACTGCTTCCATCAGGAAGGAGGTTCTGCAGCATCCGGTCCCGAACCAGCAGACTGAGAGACAGCTTCTTCCACCAGGCCATCAGACTGCTGAACACGTCATAGACACCTCACCTTCACTACTGGAACTTCAACATTATGCACTCCATACTTTACAGTAATGCCACTGTTTTGCACATGTCTCAACTCTGTATATTTTTATATATTTTATTTTATTGTTTACTCTATTTAATTTGTAAAATATGTGTATACAAACACACACACGTAGAAAAATATTTAGTATACACATCCAAAAATGCATATACTATTATATATTGTACATATATTTATTAGTTTCAGATGTAGCCATTCTTGTATTTTTCTTGTTTACGTTATTGTATTTTGCACAACTCTGTTGCTTGTGAAGCTCGCACACAAGAATTTCACTCACATGTAGTTTTGACACTACCTGCAACAGGCAGCTGATATAATACTTAACAAAGTAACTAGGAAACTTTGACTCGGGTCAATCAGCTCTGAAATTATTTCGCTACCCCTTCGGATGTGATTCCAACTCCACAAAGAGTGTCAGGATACAGGATGTATGTGTCAGGATGTATCCTGACACAGCTTCAACTCCTGGATCAAACCATGAAATCCGCCCTGCTGCTGCTTTTTCATCAGAATTGGATGAACCCAGAATGTCAGTTTCTTAGTTTCCTAGTTCTCTTGTTTACAGACATCAGGAGCAGCTCATAATTGTTTGATGTTGACATTCATGATGCCCATTTTTTTTCCACAATGCGTTTGTTGATGATAAATTTGTCACAAAATGCAACAAGTGTGGATCCAAAAAATTTGGAATTTCATGATTTTCTTTCACAATGCTGCAAAATAGGTCCAATAATCACACCACTACCGTGCTTGGCAGTTGGTGTGGGGGTTTTGTGTTGATATGCTATGTTTGATTTTGGCTAATGTGATACTGGCCAGAATATCTGCTTTTATAGAAGCAGTTACATTTATAGATGATCAGTAAATCAAGTGCATTTGATTAGGAGCACTTGGGTACTAACCCTTTCTAATTACTATGTACCTAAGTCCCTTGAAAACTTTACTGTCTCTGACAGAATGGTCAAAGGAGCATGGTACTGTAACTGTAAGAGCAGGATCACCAAGTGCTGAGGTGCATAGTGCTGAAGTGAGCCAATGTGCTGTTGACTCACAAACTGCAGCTTTCCAAACCTCCTCTGGCATTAACATCAGCTGAAAAACTGCACGGGGAGCTTCAAAAATGGGTTACTGTGGCAGATCAGCTTCTGTTGGTGTAATGTGTTGGCTGCCCAGTACCTCTGTCCAGATCTTCAGTTTAAATTTAGTGAATAACCTTTTCTTAGTGCTGTATTTCTATATTGTGTCATGTTGCACACAGAACTAAACAAGTATTTCACAATTATGTTGCTAACAAACACGACAGCTTTGTGTGCAATGCTTTCTTAGAAGGCAAAGGTCTGCTCTGTAAATATGACTGGAACAGATAACGTGGCTCACACTGGGTAATGAGACAGGAAGAAATGTTCAGGGAGCCCTGAGAGAGACATGTAATGAAGCATTGTTTGCAGGATGAAAATGCATTCGCACACACACAGGTAATGAAGCATTGTAGGAGCATGAGCCTGGCTGAGGCTGATAACATCCCGTCGTGCCTGATGGAGGACAATGGGCCGTAGAAATGGAACCACCCTGTCTGCACCCAACTGTACCATCATCTTCCCAACAAACACACACACACACACAACGATAGATAGATGTACCTGATAGTCAGGATGATAGATAACAAGGACTCAGGAAGTGGAAAAAAGGTCTGAAAATAACACTCTGCTACTCCTCGTTGTGGCTTAGCTCTACTTCTTGGCCAACATTGATCATCGCCAGCATTAACCCCTGCTTCCAATTTGTTCCACTAGCCACTTTAATTAAAAGACACATTTTCATAAAAGGAGAGCCAGCATACCACAGTGGGAGCTCCAAAATATGGACGGCTTCTAGAAAGAAAGTTATGGTAGCTTATAAAAGCTCCCATGGCAGAAATGCTGAGAGGCCTGAGTGATTTCTCTTCCTTTTCATTATCCTCTGATCTGACTTTTGTTTGCTGAAAGATTAACAACCCCCTCATGAATATATGCCACAGTGCAATCACTTTACCTCTATGCAGAGATGCACTAGATGCAAGTGGTTTAGCAAAGGCTGACTGGTGAAACTGTCCTTGGACTTTTGTTTCCAACAACCTAGTCTTTCCTTTCCTTTCCTTTTCTTTAGATTATATCAGAATTGCAAGATGGAAGTGTTACTTGCAAAACAAATGAAAGTCAATACTTTATCTGAATGAACACATGCCGTACACTCGATGACACCTCAATGCAGTCTCGACAAAGTTTTTGCAAGCAGCGAGAGTTCAAAAATTATTATACGGTTTGTTATGTTGGAACGGCTGTTTTGTTTGCTGGAATAATGAAATGATATTTATACGGCTCAGGCAACAGAGAAATTCGAATACTGAAAATGGATTCTAAGAGTCAATTAACCTTGTATAGATGAGGGCTGCAATGCACTTGCTTCCAGACATCAACTGGTCTTGAATTTTGGATCTCATGCAAGGGAAGCCTGAGGAATAATGTCGGCTTTCCATTATAAAAAGGTTGGAATCCATTTTCCCCGAGATAATTTCAATTATATGAAACAAGCATGAATATTTTAAATTAAAAATGTGTCCTGGATATGGACGGGTAGATACAGCAGGAGGAAAAGAATAGCACATGCATGATGCATTTCAGCCTATTTACAGCTGACAGCTTTACCCTCAACAAATAACCTGTTCCATTTGAAAGAGACTCTTCAGCTCAAACTCACGCCTGCGTTGTTTCTCACAAACTATGCAGGACTCACCTTTGTGTCATGTTATTCTTCCTGTTTCCCAGCTGTCTTCTATTCCTAATGAGACATGTAACTCGATACTTGAATCTTTTCAGTCAGCCCCACACTGTTCAGCAACCCATCTGCATCGATATTTCTGGCATCAATCGTGCAAACCCATCACAGCCTGTGAATGCCCCCCTCAAGCCCATGGCAAATGCCGTGGCCTGGTTCACAGACAATCTACTGCCCAGCAGGAGACAGTGTAAAGAGCACGGCAGAATCCCTCAGAGGCTCACATACGGGGAACTAACTTTCTTCACTCTTTAGACTGACTTCTAGTCCACTCTCATATCATACATGGCTGTCGCAGTTAGAAAAAGTGGGGTAAGACTTGTTTTCCAAGAGTCAGTTTAATCTACTGATGGTGCCAGACAAAAATCAATAATCATCAGGATTCATCCTCTCATATAACCAAATTTGATGGTATTCTGTCCTTTATTTACTCCGATATTTCCCTGTTAAAAAAAAAGAAAAGAAAAATACTGCCTACCACCAAATCCATGAAATGTTGTCTCGATAAACCTGGGTAGATGTAAGCCGAAATCTCCATCTACAGAAGCGAGAAGGGCTAAGACACTGTTGCTGCTCGGTATTTTGTCCCACTCTGGGTTTCGTGTGTTTACCTAAAGATTGTTTTACCCTATCACTCTGTAACACTGGTTGGATGTAGCAGGATGAGTGCATGACTTCAGTCAGTATAAAAACTTCAGAGAGGCCAGTGCAGCAGTGAAGGATATGGGAAGAAAGAGAAGAGGGAGTGAGACCACAGTATTTGACATTTACTGGCCTTTGGCTGCATTATCAGGCACTCTGCAGGAGAAACCACTGAAGAAAGAACCTGCCAGAAATCCCACACACACATTTAAAAGAGCATTTTCATACACTTGAGTTGAGGCGCAACATGTGGTAGACATACAACATTCTGCATTATATTTCCCTTAAAAAGAACACACCAAAAAGAAAGTAGTAGAAAATAGAATTTTATATCTACACCGAATTATTCAAATACATCTCCAAAATAAAAATTTGTTACGTGTCCCCATGTTACATTTAAAAAGAAAGAAAGTGACCTCGTGTTGCCCTCTACTCACTGGTTAGCATAGCCCCAAGGCTACAATTTCAAGGAAATCCAGTGGGCATATTTTCCACAATTATTCTTTTTCACATGCACACACCAGGAAATTGTCTTTGTCCAGGTTGTTTTTCACTACTTAATGTGGTTTAGCTGAAGTAGCTGCCTGGAGGCAGCACATGACCACTCGCTAGCTAACGACTCGCTATTAGCACATCGGCACAATCCCACACCATATGGACTTTGTTGTACGGAGCTGGCAGGTTATAAACAGGGTAATGTCCAATGATTCGGACATTTGCATTCTAATATGCTTCAGATAGAAAAGTTCAGGGCTCCATGTTTGAAAATAGCTTGTCAACTACAGGGTGGGCCATTTATATGGATACACCGTAATAAAACGGGAATGGTTGGTGATATTAAAGTCCTGTTTGTGGCACATTAGTATATTTCAATAGGAAGAGGGCCATGTGACACATCAAACTTATTGGTAATGTCACAAGAAAAACAATGGTGTGCTTGGTTTCAACATAACTTTATTCTTTCATGAGTTATTTACAAGTTTCTTTTTGTTCATAGCCATTGACATGTCGAAGAGGTTAACACGTGAGAAGCGGATCGAAATTGTGTTGATATCTGGTGAACGCAGTAACCGGATCATTGCAGCAGATTTCAATGCAAGACACCCTACGAGACCACCCATCTCCCATGCTACAGTTAGCAAACTGCTTGCTAAGTTTCGTGAAACTGGTTCAGTGTTGCATT
The DNA here is from genome assembly GCF_963969265.1 of Rhamphochromis sp. 'chilingali'. NCBI lineage: Eukaryota > Metazoa > Chordata > Actinopteri > Cichliformes > Cichlidae > Rhamphochromis > Rhamphochromis sp. 'chilingali'. Next base: position 9,360,189 of record NC_137933.1, read on the forward strand.
TGCCAAAATGTCTACGCAAGAAAACTGTCACTAATGAAGAAACATCAGTGGCTGTCCTAGCTTCATTCAGCAAGAGCCCACAGCATAGCACTCGCCGCATGTCACTGGAGAGTGGCATTAGTCGAACATCCCTTCAGCGGATATTAGCTACTCATAAATGGCACCCTTACAATCTCCAGCTACTGCAGCATCTCAACGAGGATTACCCAGATTGGCGCAGAGAATTTGCAGAATGGGCAAAAAAAAAAATTGGAACAGGACCCTCAGTTCACGCAGAAGATTTTGTTCAGTGATGAGGCAAATTTTTATGTGAATGGCGAAGTTAACAAACAAAACCACCGCTATTGGTCTGACACATTGGATGGATCCCTCCAAGACTGTTGGACCAACAGAAGTGATGGTTTGGTGTGGTATATGGGGTACAACAATAGTGGGTCCATTCTTCATCAATGGAAACCTCAAGGCCACTGGATATTTGAAATTGCTACATGATGATGTGTTTCCCTCTTTATGCACTGAAGCTGGCACGTTCCCTGAGTTTTTCCAGCAAGATGGTGCACCACCACATTATCGGTGCCAGGTCCGAGCATTCCTAGATGAACAGTTTCCTGGAAAGTAGATTGGTCGTCGTGGGCCAGTTGTATGGCCCCCAAGGTCTCCCGATCTGACCCCCTTAGACTTTTATCTTTAGGGTCATCTGAAGGCAATTGTCTATTGTCACGATCGGGCGAATTACACACCGTAATTCGGCGTGCCCATGTGGCGTGCTGCTAGACCCAAACGCGGCAAAGGCTAGCGGTGGGTTGGAACAGACACGCAGTTATTCTAGTAACGATCAGTGCACGAAGCGTGGCTTCGGAACTGGCGTTACAGACGGAGAGCGAGCGGAGCCGGGATGAGAAAAAGAATCGAAGGGAAAAACACTCACAGTTGCTGAATCAGGCGGAGACTGACGTCAGCAAAGTTTCGGAGCTCCTGACATGAAGAGAACGATGTCTGAGTGGCGAACAGGTGGGTGGCATCTCTCTTTTAAACCCCCACCCCCCACCCCCCGAAGACCGGCACCCGGCGGTCCAGGACGGCAGCGACGGAAATCCGAGATGAGGGAAGGATCCAAGACGAAGCGGGACAGCACCCAGGAGCGCTCCTCAGGACCGTAGCCAGCCCAGTCCACCAAATACTGGACCCCTCGACCCCGGGGGACGGGAGTCCAAGATCCGCGGGGCCGGGGAGGGGGGCGGATGGAAGCCGGAGACGATAAATCACGGGGTTGACCTGGGCAGTGATCTCGTACGGGCCAACGAACCTGGGAGTGAGCTTTTTGGACTCGGTGCGGAGCCGCAGGTGCCTTGTGGAGAGTCAGACACGATCCCCCGGCTGAAAAGGATGACCCGGGCGGTGGCGGCGACGATGCTGCTTGGTATACAGAGCGTTGGCTCGGGAAATGGCAGCCCGTGCCTTGATCCAGGCCTGACGACAGCGGCGGACCATCCGTTCAGCAGCAGGCACATCAACCTCCGCCTCCTGATGGCTGAAGATAGGAGGATGAAAACCATGACAGACTTCAAAGGGCGAGAGACCGGTGGCAGAAGAGACGTGAAGGTTATCAGACAGCTCAGCCCACAACAGGTAACGAGGCTAAAGCGACGGTTGGGCGGAGACGAAGCACCTCAAGAAGCGCCCCAGCTGTTGATTGGTCCGTTCAACCTGCCCATTGGTCTGAGAGTGATAGCCGGATGAGAGGCTGGGAGACGCTCCAATCAGGCGGCAAAAGGCTTTCCAGAACCTGGCGGTGAACTGGGGCCCCCTGTCGGAGACTATGTCCTTGGGGAACCCGTGAAGCCGGACGACATGGTCCAAGAGGAGCTCGGCCGTCTGTTTGGCGGAAGGGAGACCGGCCAGAGCGACCAGGTGCACCGCCTTTGAAAACCTACAAAGGTGAGGATGGTGTCAAGACCGTCCACGGCCTCCCTCTTCCCACTCCACCACAACCACCCACACATGCAGGGCCTTGGAGTAGGGGTATGTCACCAGGGTGCAGAGGAGGCTTCTGGCTGCCTCTGCCTCAATTTTATCCCACAACTTTGACATTCACATTACTCACACTCTCATTACACATACATATAGGATCTTGGGGGTGGGCACGATACACGGAGTCCAAATTACCATCAGGGTGTACACCTCACCCCTGGCGTCGTTGCCCACCTCTCAATTTTGAATACACGTAGACATTGAGGGCTAGCAGGAGGGACTATGCGCTTACCTGCTGCTCTCTGGCAGGTAGCTCCATGCCCTCCTGGGTTTTAATTGCACCTTAGAACACACATGCATCAACACTACAATGAGCGGGTGGAGGGAGGTTTGGAGTCTTCTCTCACCCCCGTTCTCTGTGGCCTGCTGGAGCGGGGGGGCTAGGAGGAGGAGTTGGCCGTCCGACTGCGGTCTGGAGTGTGGGGCCTCCCTGCTGCTGCGGAGTCGGGGCGGTCTGCCTCTTCCCACCGCAGGGAAAAGGGTAACACCACCTGGGTCTGGGTGCAGTTCCCCCCTCCAGGGGCAAGGGTACCTAGACCCGGTTCGTAGAGTACGCTTGGGGAGTGTGATCGTGTGTACAGCGTCTCTTTATGTCTGTCTCCACGTTGGTTGAGTGTGGAGTAAGTGCATATGAGAGCATGAGGGTGGGAATGGATGTTTGTGTCTGTGTGTACCTGTATGTCTGTGTCTATATGTCAGGTTGGGTATCAGACGCCACCTCTCTGGGGACATCTCAGGCCCGCCAAGGTTTGGAGGCCTATCTCCACCCACCACCACTTCCCCTGCCAGTGGCGGACTCCCTCAGGTGTCGGTGCGTTGGTGGTTCTTTGTGTCTGGGGGTGGGCGTCCGGGTACACACCGGCTCACTCTTTGGCGGCCGCTTATCGGGGCCTGGAGCCTGGGGCTCGCTCGGGCCACTTCGGAGGTGGGGTGCCCCCGGCCTCTCGGCCTGGGGCTCGGTCACTCAGGCACGGCTGGCTGCCGGCGGAGCTCACGGGCGCGTCACTGCAACTCCCCTGGCTTCTGCTCCGCGGCTGCTGAGTGAGCCTTCATCTGGGACTCTCCTCAGCTCTTACTGGGACAGTGGCGTGGCTGCCCCTCTGTTGGTCCTCCTTGGTCTCTTGTGTTCTGGGGGCCTCTGGATGTCTGGAGTTTTGATCTCCTCCATACCTGCTTCATACCCTGGAGGACGGGGCTGTGGCTCCCCACACTCCCTAGCAGATCGTTACATGGAGAAACCTTTGGAATGCAAGCATGCTGATCCACACAGGTATGCACACAGGTGTACACACGGGTATTCACAGACGCGGACTACAGCTTTCTTGGCTGCTGCCTCAAAGCACATTGTGCGCCGTCTATCTTGCGTGCTGCACAATATCGTTTATTATTTAGTATCTACTGATATCTACTGCTAGCTAGTTTATTGTGATGGTGCTGTTTTTTTTATTATGTTGCTCTTTGTTGTTTGCTTTCTCTTCTGTTTTTTTTCTCCATACAGGTGATCCAGGTGTTTTGTTTTGTTTTTGTTTGGTTGTTTTTTTTTTCTTTCTTCCCCCCCCTTCTCACCGTCTCTTCTCCCCTTTGGTTTTCTTTCTCTCCCTCTCTTTCTTTCATTCTTTCTCCCTGTCCTATCCCCCAGTCATGTCTGTCCCGTTTGTAGCAACTGAAAATAAAATAAATTCATAATTATAATAAAGGTCAATCAAATGGACCAATATGGCAAGGCCATGATGATCCACTTGGTAAAATAAATCCGCTTGGCATCTTTCTTGGCCTTAAGACAACAATTCTGATGGCTAAAGATCCAAACAGGATACAAAAAAAAAAAAAAAAAAAAAAAAAAAAAAAAGACCGTCCAGGGATGGGAGGCCGGTAACAAAGTCAAGGCCGACATGGGACCAGGGACGTCCCAGCACAGGGAGAGGGCGAAGGTCGCCAGCAGGAGGCTGAGTGGAGGACTTGGCCCGAGCACAGGTGTCACAGGCGGAAACGAATTCACGGACGTCCCGAGTCATGGAGGGCCACCAGAAGGCACGACGGAGGAGTTGGAGGGTCCTGTCAGGCCCTAGGTGACCAGAGAGCGGGGAGGAGTGAGCCCAGAGCAAAGCCTCCTGACGGCACCGGGATGGTACATAGAGCCTCCCAGCAGGGGTGTCAGGCGGAGGTGGTTTGGCGGTCAGGCCATCCCGGATAGAGTCCTCCAAGGGCCACCGAAGGGGGGCAGCGAAGCAATGAGAAGGTAGGATAGGTCCAGGGTCTGACGTGAGGCCGTCCTGGGCGAACTGTCTGGAGAGAGCGTCTGCCTTAGCGTTCTTGGAACCAGGGCGGTAGGCGAGGTGGAAATTGTAAGGCTCAAAGAATAAGGCCCAACGGGCCTGCCTTGGGTTGAGCTGCTTGGCAGAACGAATATGGATCAGGTTCTGATGATCAGTCCAGATCAGAAAAGGGTCCTTCGCTCCCAGGAGCCAATGCTGCCACTCTTCTAAGGCCCACTTGATGGCCAGGAGTTCTCGGTCTCCGACACCATACCGTTGCTGCGTGGGAGAAAATTTCCTTGAGAAATAGCAGCATGGATGAAGTTTTCCATCCGGGCCGTGTTGAGAAAGGACAGCGCCAGCGCCAACATCGGAGGCATCCACCTCCACCACAAAATCTCTGGCAGGATCAGGGTGGAGCAGGACGGGGGCCGTAGTGAACCGGTGGATAAGGTCTCGGAATGCCTGTTTTGCACCTGGGGAGAGGCAGAAGGGCTTAGGCAGGTTAGCTGGTTTGGTGAGGGATGTCAGTGGGGCGACAACGGTGCTGAAATTACGGATAAAGCGCCGATAGAAATTGGCAAAGCCCAGGAAGCTCTGTAGCTGCTTAAGGCTGGAGGGCTGAGGCCACTGGGTCACGGCTTGGACCTTTTGCGGGTCCATGGTCAGGCCATCGGAGGAGATGGTGAAGCCTAGGAAGGTGGTGGACCGCTGATGGAAAGCACACTTCTCCAGTGGGAAGGGCCAGGTGGGACCCATGATCAGCTGATCACCAGCTGACATCTATGGTGTGAAGATACGAGATGTGCAGTACCTGAAACTACAGATACTGGATGCCTGTGCTGGCATTTTACCTGCGGTGTTGCTATTAGTGTGTGAAGAGTGGGAGAAGAGGGTTGCATTGACAATCCAACACAATGGGCAGCACATTGAACACATTTTATAAGTGGTCAGAAACTTAAACATAAATAACTCATGAAAGAATAAAGTTACGTTGAAACGAAGCACCCCATTGTTTTTCTTGTGACATTACCAATAAGTTTGATGTGTCACATGGCCCTCTTCCTATTGAAAAAACAAAAGTTGTATCCAAGATGGCCGACTTCTAAATGGCCACCATGGTCACCAGGATGATCTGATATCCTCGTGTTGGTGTTGTTCCCAGACCATCATGAAAATGTTGTTCCAGGTTCAACATTGCAAGTGACCAATCACATTGTTGTGACGTTATTCTTTTGCGCGCCAAGCCATTCGTGCATTTATGAAATTCCAATGTTGCAAGGACAATATCAATTCTGCTTACTGTTTATTAAAGGGTTAGGGTTAGGGTCAGGGTCCATTGATCGGCGGACAGAGGCGGTTTCACGCAGCTTTAGTACAGTTTTTTGTTTTACGCCGGTTTTTCCCGAAGTCGCAAAAGTATGACGTCACAACATTCTGATTGGTCACTTGCAATGTTGATCCTGGAACAACATTTAGTATGATGATCTGGGAACAACACCAACACGAGGATATCAGATCAACCATGGTCACCACCCATCTTGAGGAGTTTGCCCCCTCACATATACTAATGTGCCACAAACAGGACTTTAATATCACCAACCATTCCCATTTTATTACGGTGTATCCATATAAATGGCCCACCCTGTAGTTCCAAATGAAAACGCTCTCTAAACATTCATGGTTTCTACCATTTCTTTTGCTTTAGTCTCCACTTTCTGTTCTGGTTCACTTTCATTTTGAGCATTCAGTACACAATATTAATGTCAGTGGGCTGGTTACAGGAATTTATTAATTTCAGTTGTATAATTTTGAATACAAATCAAACATTAGCATGTGTTTTTATGCAAATTTAAAATGGTAGAGTATTTTTTTTTATCCTGAAAATGTATGTGAGAGAGCATGACAAAAATGAGACACCAGTTATAAAGCAGAACCTACCACAAAGACACTTTTCAGTATTTTTGCAGCAGCACAACTGAAACAATCTTAAGTGTCAGGGGGTTATGAAGCCCTGCATACCGTGAGTCTGCATTGATACAAACTTACTAACCACTTTCTTTGCAGGTGCAAGTGTGCAGGACTGCTTCGCTACTTAATATATATAACAGTTCCATAAAACAATAAAATATTTTATTGTTTTATGGAACTGGACGATGTATGCGACCCACTGGGATTTGGGCAATTTGTTCTACATGCGCACAAAGACATACATTATACCCCTCTTTAAGGCACTGGCTGCTGTGCCCTGTTGGTGTGTGGTTCAGATTTTGAGCTACCGTATGTCCATCTTTGCCCTCTGCGCTCACTTAGTAAATACCATGGCCCCTTCTGTGGGCTGAATCCCTCTTAATACCCTGCAATCCTTAACAGCGCTGGACAGTGAACCAGCACAGAGAGAAGACTGACCTTCTATTTGGAAGGAAATAAAGCTTCATGGGGTGCCAGAGCAGCTTTAGATTATGTTGGCATATCAAAAATTCAGAGAAATAGTGATGTGACTGCCACATGTGTTAAGTACAGAGAGAAAATAAAAATATCAACATTACATGCCAGCATATCAAAATAAAAAAATATTTTGATATATTTTGATTTGTAAAAATATAAAAATAAGATGCTCCAATCAAGCTGCAATATGTAAAAGTAAACAGTCCTACGTACAATATCAAGAAGATATTTTAAGTGAAAAAACATCCAGGTGTCATAGACACAAGTTGTAAGCCTTGATGGTCAGGTGGTGTTGTGTGGTGCATCGTCATCGAGTCATCAGCATGTCATGGAGAGGGTGTGTACAGACAGCATGTTCCCTTCTGACACCTCCATCACATAGTCAATCTCAACATCCACAACTTTACTGGGTTTTTTGGCTCTGTTGGTGTTCATAGCATAGTCTTTCTTGAAGTCCACTTTATTGTTCCGTATCAAGGTTTTCGTAACCCTCCACTGTCTTCACATGGACCCCATGAATGGAAACAGTTCTGCTCCGTTTCATGTTCACAGGTGGTTCCTTAGTCTTTGCCACACTACGTGGTCTTGCAAGTATTAAAGTTTACCACCACAGGCTTTTACTCATATTACCACCGCCTTCCTCATCTCTCTCCTCTGATACATCCGACTACTGCAGAGTCATCAGAAAACATCTGAAGGTGGGCGGTCTCTGAGCAATAGTTGAGGCCCATGGTGTAGAGTGTGAAAAGAAAAGAAAAAGGACAGTCTCCTGCAGGGCTCCATTGTTGCTGACCATGCTGTCCAATACACAGAGGTGCAGACACACATATTGTGATCTGCCAATCAGGTAGTTAGCTTTTCAAGTCACTAGGGAGGTATCCACCTGCATCGCTGTCAGGTTATCTCCCATTAGAGCTGACCTGATGGTATTGAAGGCACCGGCAAAGTCAAAAACAGGACTACAAATGCATCACAACAGAAGATAATACAACATGTTGGGATTCAGCCCTCGTCTAATACAAAATGTGCCACTGCTCTATGTTAATCGGACTCAGTGTTCACTTATCTAGGTAACATAATGGAAACAATAACAGGGTATTCAAAAATATGTATTATCTGGCCAAATGAAATGGAAGAAAAATACTTTATATTAAAATGAAAAAGCGATGGCGATATGACCACAGAGTGAAGAATTTTTGCAATGTGTTAGCTAGTAATGAAAGAAAGCTGCACAGGGATGTAATATAAAAAGTGAATATGTCACTTAAAATCCACAGACAAATCAAACAGAACAGATGCAATAATAATTTCTTTCTGTGAAATGACCCAAAATTCTCACTTTGTTCGCACACTTCTACTTTTTTAAATATTCAAACAACACTTTTAGTGAAAAGTCTTTATCTTGGACAGGCAGGCCTTGCTGGTCAGCATCAACACAGGCGGCTTTATACAGAGCCAGTGAATACATCGGTCTTTATTTTCATTTCCATTTCTGTGGCTTTATATCATGATTACAGGGAAAGAAGACATATTAATACAGAAGTGTAACAACAATCAGTTGAGACACCTTTACCAAATAAAGATAAAAGCCGCAGAAGCTGACTCTTGCCCTAAAATACTTTGTAAATCTCTTTATCCTCACAGTTAACCTCCAGAACTTTCCGTTCTACCCTTTGTTTAAACCCTACAATAGAAAAAGAAATGTGTTGCAGCAACAGTGAAAGAACCATGACATGTACACCTAGCAGTTTCTCACAGAGGGGTTCCAGTTAGTGATGTCTGACATTATAATTATGGGTTTCTTTACTGCCGATTTAAAGGGTAGATTAGAGCAGCCAGCTACTGTGCATAAATGAAAACAAGCACTAATGACACTTGATTAAACAGTACTTATTGCTTTTTTTTCTTCTTTTTTTTTTACTCTAGCATGTTTTTATGTAGTAAGTAGTTTAAGAAGTGCTAAGTAGGGCTCATACATTAAATAAATGCTCACTTGAGCTGTTTTTGGCAATAAGCTGTAACCTGAACTCATCAGAAACAAAAAGAAAATAAGTGACTAATATGAAATCAACACTATTGATCCAGCTTTGTCAGCCTTTTTAAGAGGCTGGGACATGGATGTGAAACCTACAGCCCCACAGCCAGCAGACGTGGAGCCTCAAAGTCAGTGGGTTTGCAAAGTTTGAAAGCTGCCCAGAACAAAGAAATATTTTTCCAATGTATTTTGTACCAGTAACACCAAAAACAAAGTCTGAATGCAGAAAAAGTGACACATGTTGTTCCCTTGATATGGCTCACACCTCTTTTGTAAATGGAGCGTTCATTAGTTTCAGAACTGGGCTGTATGCATTAATTAAAATGGCTACAAACAGCCAACGCCCTGGGGCTAAAAAAAAAAAAAAAGGGTTTAAAATTTATAAAAGATTGCTTCCTCCAACCCCATCACTTCAAAATTATGTTTTTAACCATATTTTCACTTTGTCATACATCTCATAACGTATCGAATGACAGCGCTCATCTGCCACATCCTTTGTCAGACGTTGTAACACGAATGTAATGATGATGCACGTCACTTTTGATTTACAGTGGGAAGAACAGAAAGGGAGAAGGAAATAACTTCCAGAGAGAGGTTTTGGCTCTGTGATTGGTGAGGGCATATGGTACAAAACACGAAGTAGGAGGGAGCAGGAAATGAGGCAGGGGGAGAGGCAATCTCATGAAAAACTGAAAATGGCCTGCGCACCGACAAGTCATTGCTAAATCTGCCTGAGGGTGAGGGCATGAAACAAATCCAACCCATTTGTGTGAAATCTGGAAAATATCCATATTCATAATGGGAGAAAAAAGGTTGTCTGACTGTGTGCAACAGTGTGTGCAAGACATGCGATATGACTCTCCTCCTGATACAAGGGTGACATTTCAGCCATCACCAGGAGGGAGGATTCATGCAGACATACAGAGGGCAGCGCAGCCTTGGACACTACCACGGCTTTCTGCTAGAGTGCAGAGCTTTGCATAATTACAGAACAACAGGCGTGCCTTTCTGTGCCTGATAGTGCTCCACACTGTCGTGTGGTTTCCTTTAATGAAGGTAACATCACTTATCCTAGTGTCTGCAGGCTGAGCACACAACCCGGTCTGAGCAAACAGGCTGGTCCATTTGTACATTTTTAAAAGGAAGTATTAGCCTGACAAAGACTCCAACCTGGCCCACTGGATGGCTTTGAAAACATTTAAAAGGGGGTATAGATTTTAAACTTTTAACTGTACTTTTGTATCTGTCTCTGGGATTTTAGATGTGTAATTAAATATCTTTTAACTGACATAAAAGGGGGGCTTCACTGGTCCGGCCCACTTAAGATCAAAGTGGGTTGCATGTCGGCCACAATGTAAAATGAGTTTGTTCGAGACGGGACAGACATGACTGGGGGATAGGACAGGGAGAAAGAGTGAAAGAAAGAGAGGGAGAGAACAAAAGAGGGGAGAAGAGAGGGTGAGAAAGGGGGGAAGAAGAAAAAAGAAAAACAAACAAAACACCTGGATCACCTGTATGGAGATAAGAAAAAACAGACGAGAAAACAAACAAAAAAAGCAACATAATAAATACAACACCATCATAATAAACTAGCTAACAGTAGATACTAAATATTACATGTTATTGTGCAGTACGCAAGATCGACAGCGCACAATGTGCTTTGAGGTAGCAGCCAAGAAAGGTGTAGTTTGTGTCTGTGAACACCCGTGTGTACACCTGTGTGCACACATGTGTGGATCAGCACGCTTGTATTCAAAAGGTTTCTTCATGTAACAATCTGCTAGGGAGTGTGGGGAGCCATTGCCCCATCCCCCAGGGTATGAAGCAGGTATGGAGGAGATCCAGGCCCCAGATATCCAGAGGCCCCAGAATATGAGGACCCAAGGAGGACCACCAGGGGGGCAACCGTGCCACCCTCCTGGGAAGAGCTGAGGAGAGCCCCAAAGGAGAGGTCACCCAGCAGCCATGGAGCAGAGGCCAGAGGGGGTTGCAGTGACGTGCCCGCGGGCTCTGCCGGTAGCCAGGCCCAGAGGCCTGAGGGCACCCCACCCCCCGGAAGGGGCCCAGCCGGGCCACAGGCGCCAGGCCCCGCCAATCAGCCACCAGGAGTGAGTCAATACATACATGAGCGCCCAGCCCCAGACACCAAGAACCACCAACACACCATCGTCTGAGGGCATTAGCCACTGGCAGGGAGTGTAGTGAGGGGAGATAGGCCTCCATACCTCGGAGAGCCTGAGATGTTCCCAGAGAGGTGGAGTAAATTCAAAACTTTAGAACTCTTTAAAATCTGTAGTAATACTTTACTACAAAGGGCTTTAAAAACAGATCAACACATTTCTAAATTCTGAAAGTTACCAAAAGATTTGTAAAAACTAAGAAAACATACAGATGAACCCTGCTGGGCCAGAGCTGCAGTAAGGGAGGAAATGTTCCCTTCATCGAACCTGAATCAAAGGTAGTGGATTACAACTGAAGTTATGCCGCCGAGGTTCCAGTTACCTCGGAAGCTGGAGGTCAGAACTCAATGCCAAGTTGAACGGTTCCAGCAGTAAAATAGGAAAAGCAAGAATAAACACAATTTGTTATGCTCCTTAGAAAGCCAGAGACATTCATGTAGGACTATCAATTCCGCTGCAGCACATTCATGGCTAGATCCTGGTCAGCACTCTGCACAGAACTTATGCAAGACACAAATACATGTATGGCATTAACAGATGTTATACATTATAAAATGCAGATCCTTCATGCAAAAAAGTAGTGTGAATGATGTGCGACTGGGACATACACCTTGCACCCAGTTGGATCTATATCTCCCACACAAAAACTGTACCCAGCATGCATTTATTTGCTAGAGGCATAGGTCATAGCCTGCCCGAGTAAACCGTGTTTTCCGAGTGCGATGTGACCTGCCCTTTTAAAGTCGAGAGTACTTGCCTGAGATAAATAACTAAGCAAAATAACAAACTGCCCTGCTGTGCTGCTAAGACACAGAAAAAAGAAGCAGAAGCAGAGAGAAACAACTGAAGGTAAAACATCCAAAGCCCTTTCACACCAAGACATGAACAATAGAGGCAGCCAAAGCCAACATCTTCTTTTCAGATCAATGCTTTCTAATCCAAGACGCATGCACGCATTAATGATCTCTTCATCTCACACCTTTTCTTCTTCCTCCTTGCTCTCAGGCTCTGACCTATCCATTACCTCAAGGCTGTTTGCTCAACAGCTCAGGTCAAATGACTCCATTGAACTGGACAAAGACAAGTTGACAACCAGTGTTTTAAAAAACAGCCACCCCATGAAAAGTTGTCTGCCCTCTCCACAGGGGCACTCTTCTCTTGATAAATACCTCACTGTTTAATGATGCGATTTTGCAGAGGAGTTCATGATCATTACCAGCTCGAAAGTGAGAGGTGCATACGTTACCAGCAGCTAAAAACAATGAGACTGCCAATTCAGCAATGACAAATATGGGCAAGCCTGGCATACAGGCTGTTGTATATTTACGGGGAAACATTTGCTGCAGCTCATATTTGTAACTGGGTGACACGCTGTTTTGTATCTAAAATGAAATATGAAATCAGTAAAGCAGAAACAGTGAGTATTTCCAGAATGCTGTGTAGAAATATCCCATGCAGGAAATCAGGTAGCAAGCCAGCATCTCCTCATTTGGTGCAGTGGGCAGAGTAAAAAGTCTGTCGCAAAAAGATTCATCAGCTTTTCTGTTAGCTTAACTCAAACATGTATTTAGACAAGATGATGAGAAATCTTTTATTTATCTCGGGAAAGCTGGGAAATGAATGTGTTACAGCAAGAACTTAGCTCACTGAAACAAATATACACACACAGAACAAAACAGCTGAGAATTATTAGAAAAAAATACACCAAAAAAGGACCTGAGTTAAATAGAAAATACTAAAAAGTTAAGAGCTCAATGAATCTGAATCTGATATAATACAATAAGGAGCTTAAATCTAAAATGAATGCAGGTATTGTGGTATGAGGTGGGAAAGATTTTCTGTGTCTACACTGTGGCAGCAGAGCTGAAACAGTTGACCACTTACTGGAAAATACAGCTGGACTGGACGAATCCAAACAGTGTTTTGACTCGAATTTGATCCAAACAGGAACAGCAATTCAATTTTCAATTCAGTGTCATTTATAGTATATAGCACCAAATCACAGTGACAGACCCTAAAGTAATACAGAGAAAACCCGAACATTCAGATGACCCACTATGAACAAGCACTTGGTAACAATGGGAACGAAAAACTCCATTTTAATAGGACGAAACCTCTAGCAAAACCAGGTTCAGGGAGGGACAACTATATGGACAAAAGACAGGCAGTAGAATCAGCAAGAGATTAATAATAACTACTGATTTATGCAGAGTGGTGTAAAAACACAGAGAGGTGAGTGATAAGAAATGTTTAGTGCATCACGGGAAATATCAGGAGCCAAGGCCTATTGTAGCATAACCAAGGGAGGCTTCGGGGTCACCTGATCCAGCTTTAACTAAATGCTTTACGGAAAAAGAAAGGCTTAAGCTTAATCTTAAAAGTAGCAAGAGTGTTTGTCTCCTGAATCCAAACTGGTGCTGGTTCCACAGTAGAAGGACCTGAAAGAAGGCTCCGACCCCCATTCTATTTTTAGATACACTAGGAACCAGAAGAAAGCACAGTCTGGTAATGGCAAATAATATGAACAGAACAATTTTGAGTTCAATATTCAGGATACAAGAAGGTTCTTCTGCAGTAACATCTGAAGGATTACAGTCTTTTGAATGCACCTAGAGCAATCCCTCCACATGTCTTCTTATAACTCACGTTAAAATCTGATTAATGCAAAGACACAGCACTAGTCAGCATGTAGAACTGGACCTCAAGAGACACACAAAACAAACAGTAGCATAAACATGTTATTTTCAACAGTCTAGATATATAATTATTAAACATTAATATCATCAGGTGGAAAAGATGAAAACAATAGTGAGAGTTCTGTTACTAGAACAGTCACCAGGGCCACCAGGTTGGTGTTTGTTTATTTCTTTTAAATATATCAATATATTTCCAAGAGATCAAGAAATATTATTACATGGAATAAAGCTTCAGTAAAGCTGTACGAGTGTTTACAGCCCTCCTGTTACTGTACTCTCTGACTCATGCAGCCCACACTCCTGCAATAAAGAGAGACAAATAGTTCCTTCAAGTTTGAAAGAAAGCTGTTAATGCTAAAACTGCATGCGTGGCAACAAGAAGGTAAATCTAAAAGTAAATCGCTGGTCGCCTTGTGTGACATTTGTGTCTTAAGAGTTAATTTGGATCCAAACACACCCAATAAAATGCCACAATAAAAGGACTAAGCAATCAATACAAGCAGTACATGAAAAGTCCTGTGTTTTGCAAGGTGAAATTACTAGCAGAGTCTGGTGGAGTGTAACGATTACACTTCCTTGTTGGCAAGAGTTGTTTGAAGGCAGTTAAAGTGAACCACATTTAGCTGTACATGGCATTATTTACTGTGGTTTCTATTCTGACTGGGTTAGAAGTTCTTGCAGTCCCTCTTTAAATGAGCTCGACTATTTCGATGCCTGTTATGCAACATTTAACAACAGAAAACTAAACAACTTAAACCTCCAAATCATCCCACCCAATTTCAATTCAGTTTAATTTACATAGCACCAACAACAACAGTGGTCCCAAAGTGATCCCAAGGTATCAATATATGATAAAACTTTAATGACCAAGTGACAGACCTCCAGTAGAACCAGGCTCAAAGCTGAGCAGCTATCTTCCACGATGGTTAAGAGGTAAGGAAAAAGAAAACAAGAAAAAGGAGAGCATAGAGAGATGGGACAAAACACAAACTTTGGAAGAGAGAAGACAAAGGTTAATGCCATGCAATAGTGGCATGTAAACAAGAGTACTCTGGGACCCAAAAGTATAACCAAAGCAAAACCTTTGTTGACATTTAAAAATGAGGAGAGTTGTATCAAAGACTAAACAATCTGAACAGTTTTTAAATTCTTATGTGGATTTGTGCCTCTTTGAAGCATTGTTTACTCTGAAAACTCCCCCAAGTCCTTAATATACAAGGTTATACACAGCTTATGACCTGCATTAAAGAAAGCATTCAGCATCCTGGAAAGATGTTGGAATGTGTTGGCAGTATTTTCATGCTTTCTTCCAAAATGTCCTTTGGTATGATTATGTTGTACAGTATGGAAGAGTATTAGGGCCACATTAAGAAAATAAAATATTTTCCCTTCTGAAAATACAGTTGAAAATTTGAAATTAAACTTGAAATACTATTAACAATAAAATCAAAATGTGGCGTTTACAGTTTAACACAAATGTAATCTCGATAAGATCAGCTGATTAGTGCTCGATAAAACAGGAATTTCGAGGTAAATCTCGAAATTTTGACTTTAATCTCAAAACATTAAAAAAAAGGCTTTAATGTCAAGGCTGTAATAGATCAACTAGTATATAAGGGCCTTAAAAAAAACGAGACACCAACCACCTTTGGAAAACCATTCCCAAATTACCTGGCAAAAAAATCCCTCTATATGGAGCAATAGAATGTGAGAAAAATGGTATGTTTTAAAATTAAGGCATTTTGACTGCAAATTATTTTACTAACTACAATATTTTGTTGAGCACATGAAAGAATTGAGTTGACATTGTGGAAAACACCATTTCTACAAGGTTTCTACAAATGTTAAGGATCAAGTTTTACTTCTTAAGATACTATTAAAACGGCACCAGGCTAGCTCACCCAAATTTTAAGGCCCAATTTAGATAAACAACCAAGTAAGATCTCTGATACAGTCAATCACGCAATAAACATTCAAATTACCACTTAGAGCATTCAACTGGGTGAAATCCTGTTTGTCAAATTGAGTTTGGGACAATGACATGTCACTATAAAGGCTTGCAACAAGTGAGATACCACCAGGATTATTACTGGGGTCACTCACCTTGGATATCAGATATGACAATAGTATTCTCTCTGTGTGCGTTTCAGAGATCCTGATGCAATCTTCACACACATCAACATTCACTAAGAGGGTAGCCTTTGATTGTTTTAAAATCCAGTGTGGGGATGTAGAGAGGCAAAATTCAAAACCAAACGAGGTTATCCAAAAACTTAAGAAACTCCTTCAGTAACTGGCAAAGCACCAAACACTTGTTGTGCACTTGTAACTTTGTTTGTCTCAAATAAGTGAGACAGTTTTAAAAGCAGTAAGATCCCTTTGTAAACAAGCAGTAAGTGAAGAGAATGCTGAGTGAGCAAATGCTTCAGCATGTCATTTATATACACTAACAAACAGTTAGATGCCAGTGTGAAAGCGGTTGTTCTTATAGAACCACAGATAATCTCTGTTTTTTCTCTGCAGGTCAGCTTTATGACATATTTTTGCATTTTTGAGCTGAAGCATTTGGGTTTTAAGCCTCCATGGTTTGGAATCATTCTGGTTATTCATCAGAAATGTTACCTAAAGCAAAAGCCAGCTAGTTTCAGTTAAACAGCACTGTAAAAAAAACAAGAACAAAAAAACAACTGTGTTAAAAAATTTAAAAAAAAGGAGAACATGTTAGGTAATTTCCTGCCAGTACATTATCAATTTAACTGAGGCTTCTGTAAATGGTAAAGCGTAAATGGTAAATGGTCAAATTAATTTTTTGTGGTAAAAAAAATAAATAAATACTGAAAAAAAATAACCTTAAAATTTATAGAGAAAATTCCCTCATTTTAAAAAAGTACATAGTACCATATTTTTTACACATTTCTTTTGTACACTAACTGTACACTAACTTCCCATCACCAAATGGCAAAGCTAAACATGAGGGTGAACACAGAGAAGCATCAAGAAGCACATGAACAGACTTTCCTCTGAAACAGCACTATAAGGCGAGTGAATTTGGAGTGGCACTTCTGAAGTGACCATAAATGTGGCTTTAAATGAATGTTAATGTGTCTACTGGATGTAGATACATATGATGTGTAAGTACACATATCCATCCAAACACCTTCCATTAAGCATTCAGTGCCCATAACTGAGTCTTTCAGTACCTCAGGTAAGAAACTGTATCACCCTGAGGAACCTTATTAATGAAATCATTGTGTATTAGTTTCAAATGTAACTTACATTATTCAACAACAGGTTTTTGGCCAATTACACTGAAGACTTCTGGGTCTGCCAGAGTCATCAGTGGACAGAATATTATCTTACCTAACCTAAAACGTGCAGAGTTGGTAGATGGTGGAGCCTATGAATGAGAAATCAATTAAATATATAAAGCCAGCCCACTGTAAAAAAAAAAAAAGGCAAGAAGAGGCAAGAAATGCTTAAACTAGCCATTTTTATAGACAGTCAGGAGATGAGTATTCTGAATTCATTAGAAAATTTTTTTAAAACGATTGCAATTACTTCATTACTGATCTGATTAAATAGGATATGCAGCCAGTGCAGGGCTCCAAAGCTGGACTGGAGTTCGAAAATGAAACTCATTTATTTTATTTCTGTAGACACAGATTAATTGTAGTGTAACTTCATTTGATGCATTTCTGGAAATTCTCTTAATATCTCACTTCTTTCACTTTCAATGTATGAATATAAATTTCACTCTGTCATGTTGTTGTTTCACCTGCTCCTTTTTTTACCCACTATGTGAAGCACAGAGACTCTCCAGTAAAGAAGCAACTATAAGTGCAGGTTGTTGTTGGTTAAGACTGGAGGCTACGTTCCTGCTGGTTTCAGTCCTCTGACTCACTCCATGGGCCAATATGTTATAACCGAGACTACACACTCGTGAACACACAAAGAAAGTACATGCATCCCTTGCAGGATATCTCACATGCAGTGGTAAGAAAAAGGCTATTGTTTCTAATGTTTATATAAGGTCTTGCTCAAAAGTCACTTTTCTTACTTCCATTTATTTAAATATATAATAAACCATGTGATCGGAGATGAACAGTGAGAACATGCAAAAGCCAAACAGAAAGGCCCCAGTTCCAATCAGTCTAACAGATGTCTCCAGTTTTGTTTTTTGTTCTTTTGAGGGGGGGGGTTGCTTCTTTTTTTAAAATTGTCTTCTGGGAGCCATTTGTTTCAGTCAGCTCTTCAGATATTTCAGACGTGACCAAAGCAGTGTTGTCACTGATCTTGCCTCAGACTTTAATTGCACTGAACAAACGACTAATCTGGGATCTCAGACTCACCAAATATTTAAGAGTCGATATATTTAAAATGTCCCAAATCAAGGACATTCATGTTCTGGGGTACAGCCACAAAGAACTTTTTTCTATCTTTATTTCCATGATTTATGGACATCATGGATCACTTTGAGGTTTCACATTGCAAAGTTAGGCAATTTAAGATAAAATACTAGACAGACTCTTAAAGCTGGCCTGCTTTCACATTTGCTCCAGTGTGTGATAAGTGATTACACTATTGTCTTTTCAGAGAAGTTCACAAGTGTAATTTGGCCTAAAGGTTTGTATAATGTTCAAATGACCCACAGGAAACCTATCTAAACCTCCAGTTTGACCTTAGAAACACTCACAGGTTGACTGTGTCTTATTTCTAATCACTCAATCTGTCATCTCTGATTACCCTAGAAAAATAAGTCACGGCAATTTAAATGCCACAATCATTAAAGTTGGGTTTAAATGTCATTGTTTATTCATACATTATGGATGAGTAATATGGTTTCTAGTTCTCTTGATAAGAATGCAGCAATTCCCATCGCTGATTAAATATATTCCAGCTCAACTGTGACCAGTTTTTGGAGCCAATTTCACTGCCCATAGGAGTGAGTGTGAGCACCGTAAACGTATACCTCTACTGTCGACTGTACTTGATTTGCTAGGAGAGTATCCCCACCTCTCATCCAATGCTTGTCGGAGTAGACTTCAGTGGCTTCCAGCTCTGAGTAATACAAGTAGTCTGAGAAATGGATGGCTAGCCGGATCTCTTCAATATATCTTCTCATTGTGCAATCTGCTTTCCAGTGTGATGTCACACCTCAGCAGTGTTCAAAGAAAGCTTTTTCCAATTCAGAGTCAATCAGGGAGAAAATGGAAATCTCACTGGGCTGTATTATTTATACAAAGAATCCTGCTTTCTTCATGCTGGGATCAGCATTTTGCCCTGATTATGCACGCACACATGCTAAGACAAAGAAACATATTTTGTATGGATATGATGTCAGATAAGATATCCTGGCACCCTTTTATTTTTGTTTTTCTCTAAAATATTGTTGCTTACCTGTGAGCAGTCCAAGACCTACTCATCACCTTCTCTGTCATTCTTTTAGAATTAAAATAGATTATTCAGTAAAAATTAAAAAAAATACAGATGGAAAAACAAATAAATATGAAATGTTTTGCCGTCAGTAATGAGAATAAAATCTCACAATATAACTTGAAGATACTGCTATCGCATAGTAACCTGTACCCTTTAGACAAACTTCTCAATCACTTCACAAATGATGAAAAATACTTTATATTACTATATTTTTCTTTTACTATGACAGACAACCTAAAAGCAGTTCTGTCACTGATGTTATCTTTGTATTGTTCTAATATTTATTTTATTTAATGGCTTCTTAGAGGTCAATGAATTCACTTGGCAAGCAGAAGGTCACTGATTTGATTCCAACTGACAACACAAATCTGTTTTGGGTTATGTCAAGGGCATCGGGCGTAAAACAAACACATGGAGATACCCGCTTTTGGTGACCCCTTTTGGCAAGGGAGCAGTCAAATGTAGCTTAATGCCACTCTTTCTCTGTTTTCAACCCTCGGTGTCAAGTACATTCCTGTGTAACAGTATCAAATCTGAAATTAATATTCAGGTAGTGTGACAACTCTAGTCCTTACTCATTTTAAAATGCTAACACAACGTTGTCTAGTTCAGCGCATGGTTATTCTAATAGTATTTTTAAGCTGTTTCCACAAATCATATTGTTTGGTGGTCTACATGATTCCATGTCATCGCTAAACTGCATTTAATACCAACATGTCTCCATTTGGCCTGAAATACTTTTAAATTCTTTTTTCTTTTTTTTTTACCCAAATGTTTCCAGCTGTCATCATGACCTACTGTTACTAAGACACTGCAGAGGTTCTGAAATATAGGAGTTTGAAAGGACATTTAGCCAGTCGACTTATGTAAAATGCTGAATGTGTCACAGCTAGAATTACAGCAAAACCCCAGCCATGGCTATAGTCATTATCTCACTGTTATGTCATCCCAAGGCTGAAGTCCATGTCTAATCTATAGTTTAACTTGTCAGACATTGGTGAAAGAACCAGTGAACTATCTCCTTTAGTGCAGACTTGTGTCTGACAAATTTAAAAAACTTTACAAAACTTGGTGAGCTAATACAAAAACAGTCCTCAGAAAAGTCCTATCACGAACTTTAACGGGATCAATAGGTAAGTAAGAAAATGTGTTATTTGGATGAATCGACCCCTTGAAGGTCAGTTCTGCAGAACGAATGTTCAGCAGAATCTTTGTTTGCTGCCTCCCAGGCCTGATATTTAGTCAACTGGCACATGAAAGCTAGTTAATAATCGGTCAGCTAATTTGTTCTCCTTGAATGAGCACCATTTCTAATAAGTACCACTGATGGAAAAGTTTGGGGGAAAAAGTTACCCACAACTGACACTTTAGCCCATTGCGAGGTGAATCGTTACAGCAATTAATTTCATGGATCTGTGTTTCTGCCACATCAACTGGGGATTAAAGAACAAAGGGTGGAATAAAGGAAAGCGAGTGCGGGGTTTAAAGGACGACATGTCACTGCAGCGGTGTCTTAAATTCTGACGAGGAACAGAATATGACAGGCACCATCTCCCTGACACTAGAGAGGTTTAATCATCTCTCATGGTTTCACACATCATCACTCATTCCTCCAGATTAGATAAATCACTCCTTTTAATAAAGCTTTTCTGGGAGTTTGCAGACTCTAAGAAGAAATTGTGATCTATAGTGTCTCAGACTGCGGTAATGTCAAATATATACATAAGCTCCTTACAAATAATACACTCATGTACCGTTATTACCTTGTTGGTGACAGGAGGTCACAGCACTGATGACTGTTACCATTTTTTTTTCTGCAAAAATGAGGCTGGTGGTAGAATCAGACTGGCAGCTCTGGGTTAGGGTTAGGGTTAGGGTCATCAAACCCCACCTGCTTGCATTTAGGAAAAGCCACTGGTGGAGTTATTAGTTCACGTACTCTTTGTAATCAATGAGGTGACAGGAACCTGTCAGGTGGATTGAAAAGGAAGTCCTGTTTAAGTTCATACTGTTTGCATTGAACTTTTTCTGCCCCAAATCCCATTATAACTCTAACAATGCAACGAGACTTCAAACCGTAAGTGTGCTGTCAGGTAAAGGATATCGGTGTAAGCTCTCATTTTGCTCTAACTCGTGTCTCTTGTTCATGGAAGGTCATATTCAGGTCAACTGAGTTCCTAGTCAGTTACAATTCATCCATCCATTGTATGACACCATACATAGATGGTTTGGCAACAGCTTGTCCAAATGTCCTTTATTTAAGCTGCAACCTCCAGGATCCCTCAGGAAATCCCAAGATCCCCCATCCCTGGATTTTCATACATTATCCCGCTGTTTTCAGTTCCATCCACTTGTCTCCTACTAGATACCAAACCACCACATTCAAGTTTAGATAAGCTGCACGGATACTCTGAGCTCCCCATGGATGAGAGCACATAATCTACAACTCAAACAAGTTTTGGCCTTTTACATTTTACAATTTCACTCTGTTTGTTTGAAGCCAGAGTCAGTGCAGAACAGATACTGATAAATTGAGACTCTCCACTTGAGCTCTCCACTCACAAACACACTTTGGTACACCACATTCATCACTGCAGACATGGCACCAATTGTTTAGCAAGAGTAATTCATTCAACAGAATGTCAAAACAAGGGCAGGGCAGTTAAGCTGCAAGAAGTTCAACAATTTGAACACCGGTGTAAAAGTTTCACTCTGTGTCTGCAATAGCTGCTCTTCCAGGCAATATCCTTCCCCTTTGGATTTGGAAACGGGATCAATTGTCTTGCAAAGTTCGAGTTCAAATCAAATCAAAAAGTCTTTTGTATTTTTGTAGACTTAGATCTGCCTAAGGCTATATCTGCCTTCAGTTGTATATGTGTCACTTGCGATTTCTCGACAGTTTGTACCGCATTCATTTAAAAATGATGGAAAAACTGCATATCACGCACATTATAATACATTGTCCACCATTCTAAAAACACAGTGCACACAGGGGAATTAACTTTCTACAAAGAAAAAGGGAGAATTAAGATGAAGGTAGGGGTGGTCTGTGACTTGCTTTAATTTTGAAGGATTTGTACTGATTTGTTCACACTGTACTTGTGGGTGCAGTTAAAAATTATTATTACAAATGAGAGACAGATTAAAAATACTTTCTATCTTATACACCTTATTACTATATTATCAGCTACCAGATATTAATACACAAGAAAAATCTATTACTTGATAACTTAGAGTACGGCTAACTCTTTTCTGTCAGCTCCAGCTGTGAGAAGAAGTGCTGTCACTTCAATAATTTTTCACCCCAAGAGAATCTCCGCAGCCAAAGAAGGAAGATGTACAGTGAATCATGTCCAACACATGAAATCTGTCTCGCTGTCCCTGAGGAGAGCTTAGACAAGATGAAGGGAAATATGTGAAGCAAACTGCACACTACTGTGGCAGTTTGAAAGACGGCGCACATCTGACAGCAGGTCAGAATAATTCATGTTTTATCATGGCGAGACAAAGGGAGAATAACAGATGAGACCATTGGCTACTCTCCACAAAGTTTTTACAATATTCTTGTTTCTCTCTGAGATTATCAAGACAAACAACTGTCTTAGTTCTCGACTGGAATTTCATGCCAAGTAATTTAAATTTGCAAGGACCCAGTGGGGCAAGTAAAATGTAGATTTTAAGAGCCAGAGCTACATTTTTTCTGTTCATTTAGCACTGAGTAAAAAAAGTCAAAGATTTTGTCGCTCTAATCAGAATGCAAAAGTTCAAGATAAAATATATATCTTTTAAGCTGGAGGCGGGCAGGGCTAAAACTGAATCAAGCTGTAAGTCAAGACAACTAGATGAGAGATAACTGAATTTTGGAGGTTATTTACGTCACAGCTTCATAATGTACATATTAACATTTAAGGGACATAAGCTATAGCTGATTTATTTGTGCAGCGATTTTGTTTGACAATATATTCTGTAACGTTAAGTTTACACATTTGGAAAGAGTGGCAGCACTCGGGCCCACACAAACAGTTCACAGGAACACAAATCATTCATTTTTACAGTCTGTTTTCACCATCATCTACTAGCAAGTTCTAACACTGAGATGATGGCAAGATGGATGGTGACAAATTCACCGTCTCGGGAATGTTGCTGATTTGTATATTGCCAGTGTTGTGATAAAATTATTGTAATTTGGAAGCTTATGTCTTCTATGTTGTGAGATGCGATCATTCATGTGCTATGTGCTGAGGTGGGGATTTTTTATGTTCTCAAACTGAGCTCCCTGTTGGAGCTCAGTCTGGGGGGAGTTGTTTTTTTCTCCTCGTATTTCCTCCTGTTGTGCATTTTCTATGGTTTCGGTTCGGGTCGCTGCTAGTGTGGTCAACCGGCCAGTGCTACCTAGCCTGTCCTGTCTCCCCAATGTGAGGTTTGTGTATTGTATGTATGGTCGGCAAGGTATCATCTATCTTAATTGCCCCTTGGGGATAAATAACGTTTTTTTTACTTGACTTTGAAAAGAATGGAGCGTGCATTTGTTCAGACGTGGGTTGTTTGCTGTGCTGTTGCTTAGTCTCACCTCCAGGAGTCAAGATATTTCTGCTGCCATTTTACGTGAAAGGCAGATAGGTGCGTGACAGACAGTCAAGGATTATGTGAAAAGTCTTTAACTCTACTGTTTTTGTTCATTCAAAACAGACTCATTTTGAGTAACAGCCTGTAATAAAAGAGGCAACCAGCTGGCAAAGAGAATGGAAAAGCCAGATATTGCCTGCAAAGGGGGGGGGGGAACACGACCAAAAATGAAAGCAACTGTAATATTGTAAATTCTGCTGCAGGTTAGAAACAATGTCAGTGCAAAAAAAAAAAAAATCAAACAAACAAAAAAATAAAGGATGCATCATTAGTTGTCAGCTGTATATGATGCATGTGGATTCAGGTGAGCTCAGACTGTTATGAAATATGTAAACCATGGAAATGACGACCATGTCGAGGAAGAACAAAGAAAAATGTCGGGACTCTGAACTAAACTAAACTTTAAAGGAGGAGGATGATAGAGGAGAAGCTAAGCCATGGCCTGCAGCCAACCTTACTGTCTTTAAAGATGAAGGTGACGTTGCCCTTCGGTCTGAGACCCAGATGAAAGAAGCATTCGGGCGCCGAGAAAGCTCAGTTGGGAAAAATATCCTCTTCACGTTAACTGTCACAGCTATCACAGCTGTCAGTTGTCATAATTATCACAGAGGCCTTGAACCAGTTGCCATAAGTTGATATGAGGTTTTCTATGTCAGACATATTCAATATGAGGCCTATGCTACGAGGGTTGAGTAGGTAGATATGTATTTTAAAAATTTAATTATTATTAAAATTATTTCTTTAAAAAACACTCAGAGCTGTAGTTTTATACCGTAGCCGACATCTTCCCCATGTGTTTAAAAATGTTTTATTATGTTATTTATATAATGGCAACAAAGTTGAGGGTAATATTAGTGGTTAAGCTAAGTTACAGCTAGCCATAGTCCTCCACGCCTTAGAGCACTTTTAGCTAGTTGCTAGTAAGAAAGCAGCTGTTGGGTCATACGTCTTTGCCATTATATATATTTTTTTCATTTATTCTTTAATAAAAATAAACCCCTTTGAGATAACAGAGTAAACATTATGGACAACAATAAATGATTAAGTAATCACGGTCAGATATTTTGCTAGCAACAACATTAGCAATCCATCTAGCCATTCTCTGGTAGGTTACCAAGGGGACACTCTAAGCAGCTCTGTGAGCAAATCTGTGAGAATGTTTTGCCCATTAAAACATTTTTTAGACTCACCTATTTTTAATGCAGCTACTCACACCGCCTAGGTGAAGTCGCTGACAAATGGCATTTCGAACCAAGCATGGATATTGAAGGAAAGATGACAAGCATTCTGCCACAGCTGTCACACTGTCTTCGTTGCTCAGCTGTAGGCAGAGACCAAGCTATCATCACCACCGATGATCGTTCACGTGGAATTTTGGTTTAAGACAAGTTGATGTTTACTCCGCACGTATTTGAGGCAATCAGAGCAGTACTTGAAGGAAATATCTCTTATCTCAAAATAGCAGCTGTGCTGGAAGTTGTCTAGACATTCCTGAGAAGATGACCTTGGACTTTTATGGACCTGTTATCAGAGCCTGTAATCAGGACTTTTAATTTGGGGTTTTGATTTTGCATCTTCTACTTAGGGCTTAGGGGTTAATTGGCATGGAAAGTTTAATGCTGAGAAAAGAAACTCACTTTTACAAACCTGAATACTGGGAATAAAAGCTAAACACACTGCCAGCATCAGGCTCTTGTTTTCATATAAAACAATGGCCAGTTGTACACTCCTAGCATCCAGTGATGCCTTAATGCACTGATTGTAACCTGGATGTATTGTTTTAGCATAACCATAGAAAAAATGCATAATTGTTGGCCCCATTTGCCAGAGCCACGGGAGTAACAAAACGTTTTTATAAAATATGCAGTCAAACCCCAGGTGCTACAGTTACATGGTGTGTGTATAAAATGGAACCACAACTGTATACAAAGCCAATGAGACACACCTGAAGATCCACTGAGCACTCAAACAGCCCAACTGGATGTCTAAAGATACTTAGCTGAAGGGCTGACATGGAAAGAAATATAAGTGACAAAACGTGGACAGACAGCTATAAAGAGTGGAGATGAAGGTGGAGGCAGAGGACAAAGAGGCTGCTACTTGTAGCAGTACAGTATTAGTACAAGACACGAAGAAAGGGATCACAAGACAAACTAAAAGTTAAAGAAATTCCATTGTTTCTCATTTTGCAGTCTTATGTTCCTTGATGTTTGCCCGGGCTGTTGATATGGAGCTCAGTAGATGATAATCTAGTTTTCATCTGCAGAACTGAAAGTAATCAAAATGACCTAAGAACAAAGGAAAATGCTCAGAGAATGCATATAAATATATTCTCAATCTTCTTGTGTTCCTTGATCCTGACGTTTCT
The DNA here is from genome assembly GCF_963969265.1 of Rhamphochromis sp. 'chilingali'. Lineage (NCBI taxonomy): Eukaryota > Metazoa > Chordata > Actinopteri > Cichliformes > Cichlidae > Rhamphochromis > Rhamphochromis sp. 'chilingali'. The sequence continues at coordinate 9,386,264 of NC_137933.1, forward strand.
ATCACTTGGTAGCTCATGTTTTGTCCGTTTATGCCTAATCCTTGTTCCAGTAGCTCACTTATTGTCAGATTGGACCCCACCTGGAGTTTAGATGCCAGTGGTGGCAGAGATGAAGCAGGTGGAGACTTGGACAAGGACCTCGCTCTGGCCAGAATGAGATGGAGATGGAGAAGAGGTGGGTTTGGACGAATGACAGAAGAGCTAATATTTAAAGCACACAGGACAGAGGCTGACTGGCTCGCAGAGGGCTGGCAAGAAAGTGATAACGACAGAATAGAGTTTGACAGAGCATTGTCCTCAGACTTCTTAGGCTCATTTTTAAGGATAACATGGGTTAAACATGTCTATGGATCAAATCCTTATGAAATTATACAAAATTTTGAAATGTATGCCTTTTAGACAATCCTGTTAATAAACGCCAGCATCCCTCAACAAAACAACATGAAACAACACATGAGGGTCACTTCCTGTCTCAGTAATTTCACTCTGACTTAATAAGGAGACATACAAAAAAAGAAATGGCGTTCTTCTGTTAAGCCATAGTCTTTCTTTCACTTACTTCATAAAATGGTCAATTTATTCACTTTATTTGCCTGTTTTCTTGTTTAACATCCCAGCCATGCACAGAACCAGGTCCAAAAAGAAATTGTACTCCCACTCTGGTGTGGAAGCATTCAAACAGCCTGCACAGATCCCTGCTCCAAACACGATCCAGCTCCTTCAGGATGAACTAGAACGCCAACTGTGAGGCTGGCTTTAATGTGCAACATCACTGTCCACCCTAACTAATGCTTCTGGGACCGACTGGGAGTAAATCCCTACCGCCAAGATCAAAAATCCTTCAGAAAGCCTTTTCAGAGGAATGCAGGCTGTTGTGGCAGGATAGGGATGCTTCCTCGCTGTGTTTGAAAAGTACATCCACCACACAGGCACAGTCATTTTGTACTATTTAGCGTACTTAATATTGTCACTGGAAAAACAATGGCGAGTCATTCCACCAGTCATATGTCATTGTATATGCATTTGCACAATCGCAGTACAATAAATAAATAAATCATCAGAAAGAAGGCCGCACAATGCGCTATACAGCATCTGAGTGAATTGCGTGTATCGGCTTTCGCCATGTTTCCCTCCGTCAGAGCAGTTCAATTCTTCTGTAAGGTCTGGCATCTCAAGCTGGAGAGCTCATTCTTATTGACAGTCAGAGCAGCTTCATTTGAGCACATCTCACTGCCAAGCTCAGCAGTTCAGCCCAGATGGCATCAAATATACTGCTTAAAGTCATCATTCACTTTAATGTTGTAGCTGCCTGGCTGGGAGAAGGCTCCTTCTCTCTGGCTTATTCTGGACACTAAAAAAGTTACCTGTGTTTCCCCACTGACTCACAACAAACTGCTCTGTATTCTCAACCAAGGCCGAAGGACAGGAACACTCACCTCCAAACCGAACAAAGAACAGTCGACTTTCTAGGAGGCAATTCTGTTACGGAGTATAGCATGGTGGGAAAGGACGGAGAGAAACACCCCCCCCCCCCCTAAGTTTTGTTGGTTTTGTTTTTGAGTTTGTTTTGGATTAATTGCATGTTTTTGTGTTTATTTACGGTTGTTGCACCTGTGTGGGAGGGGAGATTTTACTCTAGCCCAGCTGCCAGTGAGGCGGAGTTGAATACAGGGAGCGGCTGATTGGAGTTCCTCTTTATAAAGGGGAGAGGAAGCAGGAAGTGTGGTTGTTGTTTTTAGTAGGACCTCGGTGAAGCAGGAGAGCCCCGGAGATCCAGGACAAAGTGTGCGCATTTTTAATAGAAAGGATTTTTTTTTAGCCTGGCCTGGTTTTTGCTTTTAACGAAACGGAGGACGTGGAAAGGAGGACGTATTCCTATGGAGCTGTGAGAGGACGTGCTGGAAAAGAGAGGACGTGCTGGAAAAAAAGGGACGTGTTGGAAAAGAGGAAAACGAGCACTAGACTGGAGACCTCCTGCGCCCCGATAAGAAGAACTGGACCAGCTCGGGGAAGTTTAACTGCCGGGAGGTAATGTGGAGACCCAGCCTCGAACAAAGTTAAAGCCTGAAAAGGTGGGTGGCAAACCTGTTTTAGGGAGCTGCAGGATTGATACGTGTTGGTTGCGTGTTCGTGCAGTGACCCTCTCTCCCCTGTTTGTAACTAGGCGAAGAACTCGGACCGCGGTGGTCTTTGGGCTTTGGATCCCTGGCCGGGGTTGTCTTCAGCCGGTAGTTTGCCTAGAGGAAGAACAAATAAATTTTGTGTAACCCATTGCAGTGTGTGCGTGGTGGTTTGTTGCTGGTCCCTACTAGAATTCCTATTCTTTTTGCACGGAGGCTCTCTTAACAGACCTCCCGTAACATTTGGCGTTTGTCGACAGGATTTGTGACCAGTATACAAACCTACCTGCCTTAGACTGATTAATATGGCGGATGAGTTATCTGAAACCAGGAATATGGCGTCACCATTTTTTATCGGTGCGCCCTGGGTACCAAAATTTTGTGGGCTTAATACGAATTATGAAGATTGGGAGAGTCAAATTAGCGCAATGCTCCGTGCTCAAAAGTGGTCGATAGAACAGCAATGTGATTTTGTATTGAGTGCATTAGGAGGAGAATCACGACGTGAAATTCTTATTCTGGAACAAGCGGAGCGGGATACGCCAGATAAAATCTTTCTTCAGCTTAAAGAACTGTATGGGGACAAAACAGCTGTGGGTACCCTGCGTGCCATGTTTTATGAATGTAGACAAAGGACAGAAGAGCCTATTAGAAAGTTCACGTTACGCTTAAGGGAGTTGGGCCATCGCCTGCAGACAAAAGAGCCACAAGGGTTTCGGCGGGCTGACCTGCACCTGCGTGATCAGTTTGTCTTGGGTCTTAGGGAGGGTGAGATACAGCGTGATCTGCGGCGTTTATTAAGGCACGATCCTGACCTCTCATTTGAACAGGTGCGTAAAGAGGCTCTGCAATTGGAAGCGGATGCGCCGTATGGCGTACATGAGGACTCCGCTTGTGCTGTAGTAAGAGGGGATTTAAAGTGGCAGGATACTCTGAATTGGAGAGATAAGTTTAAAGTGGAGATCCTTGCAGAAATGAAGGAGCAAATTATGGATCTCAAAAATACTCTTCAGGAGGAGCTGAGGGAATTTGTCCGACCAGCACCAATGCCACGGACGTTTTCAGCTCCTAGAGGTGAGCGAGAAAGGTGGAACCTTAGTTCCCCTCAATATAGGGGAGGTGTTGAAGTGTCCGAGCCACCCCCGGTGACAAAGCAAACCCCACGGTTAGTGGAGCGACCACGGCACAAGTGGGATGAGCATGGGCAGCCTATTTGTAGTAGGTGTGGAGTTAGTGGACACATGGCAAGAGAGTGTCGGGGCACTTCATCTCAGATGGCTTTAAACGAGTAAATCCAGTCGCTATGGGCCAGGTGATTGGAAAGGATGATAGTGGTCCAACTCAGTTAAACCACCCTCAATTTTTAGGGGCATGCCGTCAAGTAGAAGTATTCATTGATGGTAAAGAAGTGACATTTTTGCTGGATACTGGGTCTAATGTAACATTAATGCCACAAGCCTGTTTTAGGAGATTGTTTGGTGAACAGGAGCCGGGGAAAGAGAGTGATCTTAATTGGCTAAAGCTGAAGGCCGCGAATGGATTGGCTATTCCTTACGTGGGCTATGTGTTAGCTGAAGTACAGGTGGGAGACATTACCCTGAAAGATATGGGAATTGTGACTTCAAAGGACGACCCCAATAATTCTAATGCATTACCTATATTAGGTATGAACATCATCGTTCCATGTTGGGATGTGTTTTTTTTGAAACCTCAGACGCAGACCCAGACCTGGCCTGTTGGCTCGACTGTAGACGCTCAACAAGCGTGGGCATCTGCTTTTCAGGACTGTCAAAGAATTCAGGCAGCTGTCCCCGTACCACAAGTAGGGACCCTGCGACCTGCTTACCGCCACCCGGTGAAGATCCCTGAGCACAGTGAGCAGGTGATTTGGGCTAGGGCCCCACAGACACTGAGGAAAGGACAATGTATCTTGGTGGAGCCATTGGAAGGGCCTAGTACAGTTGCCGTTGCTCGATCGCTAGGAACTGTCTATAGAGGCCGGGTCCCCATCAAAGTAAGGAATCTCAATCCTTTTCCTATTACGTTACGACGTTATGAGGCCCTGGCTACATTCTCCACGGAAAATGTCGACATTCAGGAACCTTTTGAAGTCACGTTTGAGCAAACCAGGCCAGGCATCGTTGAAGTGGGCGTATCCCAGGTGAGCTCGGAACCATCTGGTAAAGCTCCTCACATTGAAGTTATGACACAAGGGCGGTCGAATCTATCTATGGAGGAGCAGGAAAAGTTAAATGGTCTCTTGAGGAAGTGGGGCGATGTGTTTGCTGCCGACGAAGAGGATTATGGCCACACAGATGTAATTACGCACTCTATTCCGACAGGTATGGCACCTCCTATTAGAGAGCGGTATAGGCCAATCCCCCCTAAAATGTATCAGGAAGTGCGAGAATTGCTGAATAATATGATTCGATCAGGGGTGGTGCGAGAGAGTACAAGTCCCTGGGCAGCACCCATTGTCCTGGTAAGGAATAAGAATGGGGAATTGAGATTTTGTGTGGATTACCGCAAGTTGAATGCAGTGACACATAAAGACGCCCATCCATTACCTAGAATTGAAGAGACCTTGACGATGCTGACTAAATCAAAATACTACTCCACCCTTGATCTAGCAAGTGGGTATTGGCAAGTGAAAGTTTCTGAAGCTGACAGGGAAAAAACTGCATTTTGTACTCCTTTTGGCTTGTATGAGTTTGAAAGAATGCCTTTTGGATTGTGTAATGCTCCAGCAACATTTCAAAGGTTGATGCAGAGTTGTTTGGGAAGTCAAATCACAGAGTCCGCTTTTGTCTATCTGGATGATGTGATAGTATATTCACCGGATTTTGACAGCCACCTAGAACATCTGCAGGCAGTGTTTGCAAGATTGAAGAGCTATGGGCTGAAGTTGCGACCTGATAAATGTGTTCTTTTCCAGCAACAGGTGAAGTTCCTGGGTCACCTGGTGAACAGTGAGGGTGTGGCTCCGGACCCTGATAAGATTGCCGCTGTACAGAAGTGGCCGGCCCCGCAGACTATTCATCAGGTGCGTTCCTTCTTGGGCTTTGCCGGTTATTATCGGCAGTTCATTGCAGGGTTTGCGGGTGTTGCTAGGCCTCTTAACTCGCTGCTAGTGGGAGTACCGAAGAATAAAAAACAGAATATCCCCATAAATTGGGATGAGGATTGTCAGCAGTCCTTTGATCTTCTGAAGCAGAAATTGCTCGAGGCTCCTATTTTAGCTTTTGCTGATTTCAGATTACCCTTCCGGCTTTATACGGATGCCAGTAAAGTGGGCCTTGGTGCAGTACTGTCTCAAGTACAAGATGGGAAGGAATGTGTGATAGCCTATGCTAGCAGAAGCTTAGCACCCGCCGAAAGGGATGATGCAAACTATAGCTCCTTTAAACTGGACCTGCTCGCTTTGAAGTGGGCGGTGACTGAGAAATTTAAAGATTATCTATGGGGGTCTCTGTTCACAGTTTATACTGATAATAATCCATTGGTCCATTTATCGACTGCAAAAGTGGGCGCAGTGGAACAACGGTGGGTAGCCCAGCTCGCAAATTATCAATTTGATATTAAGTATCGGCCTGGCCAGGAAAATGTGAATGCTGATGTTCTGTCTAGAATGCCATTGCAGGTGCAACCCCAGGATTTGGTGCCTCCACAGAGGGTGGACGAAAAAGCATGGGTTCAGGCTGTGAACATCGATTGGGATCCAGGATGCTGGCAAGGCTTACAAGAGCAGGACCCCACGCTGCATAGAGTGAGATACTACATGGCCCGAGGAAAGATGCCATCTGGGGAGGAAAGACTCCAGGAGCCTACTGCAGTCTTAAACTACATGAAACAATGGTCACGGCTGGAGTTGTTGGAGGGTGTTCTGGTCCGCAGGGGGGTGGATTCCAACACCTGTGAGGCGTACTACCAAATCCTTGTTCCTTTGGAGGAACAGCAACCAACATGGAAGGCTTTCCATGAAAGGAATGGTCATTTGGGGGTGGCAAAGACACTTTCGATGCTGCGCCGTAGTTTTTATTGGCTTCAAATGGAGAAGAGAGTGCGGGACTGGACAACATCCTGTGAACGGTGTGTACGTCATAAAGGTCGTGGTGACGGTCAGGCCCCACTTAGTCCTGTTCTTACACACGCACCTCTCCAAACCGTGGCAGTTGATTTCCTGACATTAGGTAGACCGGCAGACTCATACCAGTACATTTTGGTCGCCACTGATTTGTTTACAAAGTATGCTTGGGCAATACCTACCAGGGACCAGACCGCTGCAACTACAGCGAAGATGTTGTTGAAACATATTATTCAGCCAATTGGATGCCCAGAACAACTGCACTCGGATCAAGGTGCTAATTTCGAGTCCGCCCTCATAAAGGAGCTCTGTCAGTATTATAATTGTCGGAAAAGTCGAACTACTGCCTATCATCCTCAGGGAAATGGGGCCTGTGAACGTTTCAATCAGACATTAATAAATATGCTGTCCACCCTAGAGGAAGAGAGGCGGACTCGGTGGGTACAATGTTTGCCCGAACTGCTCCAGGCTTATAATAACTCTGTCCATGCGTCTATAGGTTACACCCCCCATTACCTGATGTTTGGGTGGAATGCTCGTCTGCCAGGCGAGCTGTTTATGGGGACGAAGAGACCCATGGAGTCAACCACGACGCAGGAGTGGGTGAGGAGACATCATGAGCGCTTGAGGCTGGCATACCAGATGGTGGAAAAGAGCAGCCAGAAGGCTGCAGGCCGGATGAAGGACAGGTATGATGTTGGGGCTAGGGCAGCACCATTGCTCCCGGGGGAAAGGGTTCTAGTCCATACGACAAGAAGGGACGGACAGGGTAAACTGGCAGCACACTGGGAGGAAGAGATCCAAATTGTAGTTGGCCAGCCAAACCCTATGAACCCAGTCTACAGGGTTCGGCCAGAAGGTAAAGATGGGCCTGTTAGAGTGGTCCATCGTAATCGCCTGCGCATATGTACTTTCTTGCCTTCCGTCAATGATAAAACAGGAGGTGGCGCCTTAGAACCAGGAACGGCAGCTGCGCATGATATAGCGACAGCCTCAGACCAGTGGTTACTTCTATGGAGTATGGCACAGCAGATGCCAGGGCCAGGTCACTATCCGTCCTCCAACAAGTCCGCCCCTGCAACTCAGGAGGGTTTAAGGAGATCTGCCCGTGAAAATCTCGGGAAGCCCCCACCTCGATATACTTAGTAGAGTGCCCGAGGACGGGCTAGGAAAAAGTTGGGGTGGGTGTTACGGAGTATAGCATGGTGGGAAAGGACGGAGAGGAAACCCCCCCCCCCCCCTAAGTTTTGTTGGTTTTGTTTTTGAGTTTGTTTTGGATTAATTGCATGTTTTTGTGTTTATTTACGGTTGTTGCACCTGTGTGGGAGGGGAGATTTTACTCTAGCCCAGCTGCCAGTGAGGCGGAGTTGAATACAGGGAGCGGCTGATTGGAGTTCCTCTTTATAAAGGGGAGAGGAAGCAGGAAGTGTGGTTGTTGTTTTTAGTAGGACCTCGGTGAAGCAGGAGAGCCCCGGAGATCCAGGACAAAGTGTGCGCATTTTTAATAGAAAGGATTTTTTTTTAGCCTGGCCTGGTTTTTGCTTTTAACGAAACGGAGGACGTGGAAAGGAGGACGTATTCCTATGGAGCTGTGAGAGGACGTGCTGGAAAAGAGAGGACGTGCTGGAAAAAAAGGGACGTGTTGGAAAAGAGGAAAACGAGCACTAGACTGGAGACCTCCTGCGCCCCGATAAGAAGAACTGGACCAGCTCGGGGAAGTTTAACTGCCGGGAGGTAATGTGGAGACCCAGCCTCGAACAAAGTTAAAGCCTGAAAAGGTGGGTGGCAAACCTGTTTTAGGGAGCTGCAGGATTGATACGTGTTGGTTGCGTGTTCGTGCAGTGACCCTCTCTCCCCTGTTTGTAACTAGGCGAAGAACTCGGACCGCGGTGGTCTTTGGGCTTTGGATCCCTGGCCGGGGTTGTCTTCAGCCGGTAGTTTGCCTAGAGGAAGAACAAATAAATTTTGTGTAACCCATTGCAGTGTGTGCGTGGTGGTTTGTTGCTGGTCCCTACTAGAATTCCTATTCTTTTTGCACGGAGGCTCTCTTAACAGACCTCCCGTAACAATTCTGCATGTTTGCCCGATATATGGTCAGCAGAAATAACCAGTTGCCCACTGAAAGCTGTCGTGCCCCCTTTGGAGATACACAATGGTTGTTGTTTTTTTTTAGAGAAAGGTCTTCCCAACTTTTTGTCTTGTTCAAATACAGTACTTAGTCCATCTTTATTCTCTAGTAGTTAAAGACTTCAGCTTGTATGAAAAAAGAAAAAAAATCCACAACCTTGGATCTAATTCTTAGAAAAACACTTTTCCATTCTTTCAAAATACTTCAGCTTGTTTTGACCTTGAACTTCATGGCAGCTCTTTTGTTCACGGAAAAATGTGGCGTGCACTTTCTTACAATGCCTTGTAAGACGCACTGCAGCCTCATGAAGGTGTGATATTAGCAGCGTGTGTGACTCAGAGAGATAATCCTCTCTCTGAAGTGATGATTCATCTGGATGTGGGGGGCTTAAAGAAAGAGGGGGAGAGAGAGAGAGAGTGCTGGAGTGTCCCCGCAGGGTTTAAAAAGATGTAGGAAAAGAGACCAAACACACCTGCAGTTTGACTTCACTTCCTTCTAATCACTCAGCGTCTGCACCTGGAAACTCAGAATGAAAGAACGCAATTGAACCAAGAGATTGAAAACTAAAATGAAATCCTTTGTGTAATATGCATTTCACACTGGCAAATTTTAGGAATCTCAATATCCTTGCCTGTTTTTCACCTGGCCTCTTCGACAGCTCTGTGATCGCTACGTCATGAAAACTCGTAAGGCTGACCAGCTCTTGCCTATCCCAGACTGAGAGCTATCTTCCCAAACAAATCCATTTTTAAACAGAAGAAAAAAGATATATAATGTATTTAAATGGATATTGTGGCTGGTAATTTCAGCCTGCCTCTTTAAATTATCACTGCAGTGGGCAAATCTATTTTAATTCCCCGTGTCTATGACCTTCCCTCCATAAGATCTCCAATCCAATTTACTTAAAAGCTCTAAAGAAACAGACAATACAGTGGTCCAATGAAAATGCTAAGGTGGGTCACCTGCATTATCGGACTGTGATTATAATAATTTAGAGTATATATCATGTCTGAGGGTGGATTCCAAAAAGATTAATACCCTCTAATTACAAGTAGTGAAAGTAATGAAACCATCACCTGGCTTTATAGTTCATTCAGCTCCATAGAGTACTGCAGGCTCTTTCAGTTTATTGTTTATATTGTTATTTACTGCTTTGGTTTACCTAGTTCCAGTTCCAGCATAATTACCCACTCAAACCTAAGGCAAAACAGCAACATAAGCAACTAGCTAGTGAGTAAAGAGGAGCGTTAACTGAAATTAGAAGAAAACTGCTCTGAAAATAAGACAAAATGTTAAATACAACCATTTCATATTAATGATGATTTGGTTTAGTATTTGAGGGATGTGGTAGTGACGGGATGTCAAACTCAGTTTACATACAACGGGCTACATGCAACGCACTTTGGTCTATGAGCAGGCCGGATCAGTAAAAATCCAATTTCTGTCAATGTGAAGAAGTTTATCTGCACATTTAATCCCTGCAATAGATCAGTGGGAGAAACCAAGTGCAATTTCAACAGAATGTGGCGTCTCAGTTTTACTACATAAGAAAGAAACTGTGTTTTATTTAATGAGCATGACTCTTTGGGCTTAAATTATATTAAAAAAACACCCCTGTGTTAAGATAAGATAAGATAAGATAACCTTTATTAGTCCCACACGTGGGAAATTTGTTTTGTCACAGCAGGAAGTGGACAGTGCAAAAGTTATGACGCAAAAATTAGAATACAATAAGAATAAATACAGTACACAACTGTACAGAATAGAATAAAATAATATACTATATACAGTAGAATAAAATAGAATAAAAATATACAATAAGATAAAAATAGAATACGAATGCTATATACAACTGAGTAAAGATACAACGATGCCAGAAAAGATTATTGCACTTAGTGTTATTGCACATGTGTGGATGTGTGTGTTTGTTCAGTTAAAGTCTTTGTTGTGGAGTCTGACAGCAGTGGGGAGGAAAGACCTGCGAAATCTCTCCGTCCCACACCGTGGGTGCCGCAGTCTCCCACTGAAGGAGCTGCTCAGTGCTGTCACAGTCTGCTGCATGGGGTGGGAGACGTTATCAGCCATATTACCTTGGGTGATAGAAATAATGGCATGTTTACAGGTTCATTACCTTCTGTTGGCTTCTCCCTCACTTGCAAGAGATCATCACAGCTAATCAGTGTGTATATTCTAATCTGGACGATTCTTACTCGGTTGCCCTTCCTGAACACTCCCAGGGATTCACGTCTCCTCCTGGTCTCAAACTGGCTATCTTTTGCATGGACACAGAATGGAATAGAGCCCTGTGTTTACAGCTTCAGTGAGGCCCACAAATGAAGATTGTCACTCGTCATTTTTTGTTCAGACAATAAACTAACCTTGCTATAGGAGGCCAGTATTGTCAGGTGATGTAATGAATCTGTGATTAATTGTCAGTATAAGAGGTAGTCAGTGTTACACTATTATATCTCCACCACAGAGGTTATGATTTTGGTAACATTTGCAAGCATGTGTGTCATTCTGTCCGTAAACACGACAGTCTGTAGAATGAATTCTGATAAAAACTTTGTAATGGTGTATGGACTCGTGTTAACGATCCATTAAAGTTTGGCTTACATCCACAAACGTCTTCAAGGTGTGATATTATTCTGTTATTATATGTTACCTTATATATGTAATCAAAGTAGTTGAATTAGAATACTGCTGTAGATCATATTATACCCTTTAAAATAGAGTGTGTGATCTGTATGTAGTTTAGTTCTCATTATACTTTTGAGTTAACAGAACATATTCACATATTAGTTCATTAGATAAATGTGCATCACTCTGTATCCTTGATCTGCTGTGAATGTGTTACACTGTTTTCTTGACATGCTTAATTGTTGAATCATGAAGAGAAGGTTGTAAGCAGGAGACTCTGTGTCTAAAGACAGGGGAGATAGACAGACCACATTCCACACCCCCACCTTACAGAAAGCAGAGAAACAACTGCCGAGGTCATAACTTAGGCGCTGTAACAGAGAAAAAATGTGATGTTTTGGCTTTTACGACTAGCTGGGGGCCACAAGAGACTATAAAAAGCTGAGCAACCCGTCACCATTTTGAGACATGTGCCTGACCCTCTGGTAGCATCTCTCCCGTCCGGACGTTGTAATGCTCTGACTGTTGAATTGTATGGAAATAAATGATTGTTGATTGAGCATTTATACACCGAGTATTGTCCCTCCTTCAGCCCAAAGATTCAAAGAACTGCGTGTTTTCAACAACTTGGTGCCGTGTGACCCGGATCCTTGGTGTGCTGAGGAGGTGTAGATTTGGCCTTTGGTGAGATCGTGGGGCAAAGTGAACAGAAGGCCGGCCTAAAACAGAAAGGTAAGCACAGCCTGTTGTATTATAAATACCAAATGTGCATATTGGGCTTTCCAAATTAATCTGTTCGCTGAGTCACATGTATTTTCACAGTAAATTTGTCGGTGTCTGGTTTTTGGCGCAAGATACTAACAACATAAGTTGAGGCTGAATTCCAGGGTGTTAAATAAACTGCTTCTACCGAGATACTAATAACATACTACGTTGGTCTAGATTGCAGTAATCTGCCTCTACCGAGATACTAATAACATACTACGTTGGACTAGAGTGCAGCCACTTTACCTTCCACATTTAATTTTGTCTAATACTGGCTTCTGTAGCAATAATACGTTAGAATTTATTCTGAAGACGCGGCCATAAGTTCAGTACATTGAAGTCGAGGTTTGTTTATTTTGTTTATGGTGTCAGTGACGTCCTGGCTTTTGCCGGCTATGAAATAGAAGTTGATTTAAGGACAAGCAGATACTGGCTTCACGGTGCAGTTGGACGCTGGCAACGCGAGAGCGAAACACGTCCGTAGGTTTGGTTTATGATACGGCGTGTTCCGGTGGTGCGGCCGTGAAGTGCAGTAGTGGTTGGTGCTAATTTTAGTACATTTGAGAGAGGTTTTGACGGTGGTTTGTGGCGTCAGTCGAGTATAAAGGGCTGCGGCCATAATACAAAGTAAAAATTTAAGTACAGAGCAACACCTGGTTTATGATGTCAGGTATAACTTCGGGGATGCAAGCATCACTTTTATGATGCGACTTTGCTATGGCGTTATTTTTGTGCCACTATTCTGAGCGCACGTAAAAAAAAAATTGAGCGCACGTAAAAAAAAATTGCAGGTGCAAGTGTTGCATTTTGAGGAGAAATTTATTTTGAGCTTACAAAAGCTGAATTTGAGTGAACAAAATTCATTGCTGCGTGCAAAAAGCGTATTTCAGTGTTTGCGCTTATCCATATACACACACAATAGCACCCCCTCTCGCTCAGTTTTTTCATTTGCGCTTGCTCGCAATGTGTTGCTTGCGCTCACAACATTCTCTGCTTCGTACGCTCAACTCTCTGTACACCGTTATAAGTGTGCCACAAAACCAACCAATCACAGACTTGGTTTCAAAAATTCTGATTGGCTCTTACGGTCTCCAATCAGCTCGCTAGCTACTGCTGTCCGGACACCGGAAACACTGTCCACTCAGCCTCGCTTCTTGCAGATAGAGGGATTTTTGATTTACTCTGCAGCTAAAGAAGAGATGGCAGAATCAAACAATGGCTCCAATAATACTACACCACAGTATCAGGTGAGTTTAATTTTTTTGTGTGAATTTAGTAATTTGCTGTCCTTTCTGTTTAATATGCTGTGAAATTGTAGTTACAGATGCAGCTGTAGAGTTTAAGCTAGCCTTATGGGTAATTACCAGCGTAGTTGTCTTACTGAGGCAGTGTATCCTAATCATGTTTTTTAGGGTAATGGTGCAGTTGAGTCAGCAGTAAGAAATCTGGTGTCTTTGCTGCTTAACAACATATCCACAAATCCTTCAGGGAGGCCAACAGAGAGTGGGCAGCCGGAGCCTAGAAATCTGACTATCCAGCAAGAGATGACAAGGTTTTTGCTTTTTTTGTGTGTTTTTTTTATTTTAACTTTTTGCAATCTTTTCTGTTAAAGTTATTTGGTTTGTGGATTTATCAACATTGATTTTTAAATTAAAATGTGCTATTAAGGACTGATGTCATATTTAATAACTTTATTAAACAATAACCCTTATGTTATGCAACACTGCATTTTTTAAACTCATGCATTTTCATCCCACAGATCATTTCCAGGATATTTCAAATCACACTTGAGCCGTGGTAAAAAGAGATGTTTAACATCTACTAAGCAGCTTGTTAAGGCAGGCAGTAAGACCACAGGCCTCAGTTTTTATTTGCTGTCAAAAAACACATCCTACACACCTTTGCCAGCTGAGGAGCTTGAACTCCTACAAGCTGGCATGGGGAGACAAACAGTGTCTCTTCCAGAAGATGGTGACCATGCAGAGGTAAGTTTGTGTAGTCAGTATTAAAATCAGTCATTGGCAGACGCATTTAGCCTGAATCATATGCCACAGTCCATTTAGTGTTCCATTCTGCTTAACGGTGTTTTTAACTAAGATTTCTAGACTTCTGGAAGAAACCTTTCCAAAAATGGAATATCTTTGTGGAGGATGGCTCTTACATAAGGCAACAGGTTTGTTGTTAATTCAGTTTTTATGTATTTTTTTGGCATTCTTGCGTGCTCATACTGCATTATGATTATGTAGTTGATACTTTTGCTGCTTGATTGTTTATGCTATTTTTCTGTCAATAAAGGTGGCAGTGGTCGACGAAAGCTCACTGTAATTCCACCTGAAACAGAAGGATATTCTGTCAAAACACTGAAAGCTGTGTCAGGAGGTGGCAAATCCACTTTTTACATAGTACCTCTTCAGGAAACATTAGACACATCTCCTCTACCTCCCGACTCACAGCACTTTTCAAAGATGCCAAAGAAGATATGTTACCAGTGTAATGAAGTTATGCCTCTGCAGATGCTTGCAGTACACATCAATACGTGCAAAGGAAAATTCTCTCCTGATGAGACTGATGATGAGGTGAGACAATTTTGATGAAATCAAAATGAGCAATTTTGATTAAATAATATAGTATCACAATTACTGTTTTTTGATTCAGCAGGAATCGGAGTTATGCATTGTGAAAAGCAAATGCAAGGTAAACCTAGCACATTACTAAAAACCATAGTAACTACAATGAATTTTGTATCGGTAATGATCTTTTTCCCACTATGCCTAACATGTACCCATTTTTGGAATTGTAGGTTATTTGTCCAATATGCACTAAGGATTTTCCTGAAGATGAGATCACAGTCCATGCGAGTCTGTGTGGGGATAGGTAATCTTTTTTCAGCCGTTTATGAAAAAATGTTAATCAGTAACAGTCCACGCAAACATATGTATTTTTATTTTATTTTTTTTTTAACTTTGTTTTGTCATCAGCTTTCAATGCATGGTGCCTGAAGAAAATGACCAAACTACAGGGACACCAGCTCAAACTTCAGTATGCACAACAGACAGGTACTTTTTGCTCTATTATAATTCATATACACACTATTATGCAGAACCATTTGTTAAAATTATGTGTAAGATCTTTTACACAATACCTGGGGTTTAATTTCATATAAAACATTTTATGATCACACTACTTTAAATTATTGTTAAAGGTTGTTGCACAGAACATGCTGCAATAATTTCTAATCACGTTTAATGTGGTAGCCTCTTTTAATCTAAAGATGATTATTTTTCTTTGAGAGCTTAGGATGTTTTCTACCCTGTTTTTGTTAAGCGTGGAAGATGTATTGCGTTGCCTTGAACAACAAGTCGACACCACAACAGAATTTAAGTTGTGTGTGGACAGAGAAGACCTTCCAGACAGAGGCATTCTCCAGTGGCAGAGAAAAAAAGCTGCATCTCCCACCAGTGTTCTTAGGGTGGTTTTCATTGGAGAGGCAGGCGTGGATACAGGAGCACTTAGGAAAGAGTTTTTGAGTGGTGAGTTGCCTATTACCTGTTTTGTCCTAGTGTCAATAAATAATGGATAACTTAAAAATGCGGATATTTTTTGTATGAAAGACATGATTTCAGGTATTGAAAGCAGATTCTTTGAAGGACTTGAGAACAAGGGCAAAAACCCCAAGTATTCTCTGACCGATCTTGATAATGAAAACTTCAGGTTGGTTACATACGAGCTTTGTGTATTACATTTAATACGCATCCGATATTTTTGTAAATGTTACCTGAAAATGAATTATAATCATTTGTCTACACAGAACTGTTGGTGAAATAATTGCAGTCAGCCTCGCCCAAGGAGGCCCATCTCCTGCCTTTTTCAAAGAATGGTGCTACAATTTCCTCTGCTCAGGAGAGGTTGATTTCAGCTGTCTGTCTAAGGAGGATGTTGCAGATGTGGAATCTTCCCTGCTCATCCGCAAAGTGAGCACCTGGTTTAGCTCTGGCACATGATATATTATGAGTATGGTGTTTTTAAACACTTTTAACCTTCTGTATTTCCTCTTTCACATTATACATTTCCAGGTTGAAGATGCAGCAGACATACAGTCTCTGATGATGTGGGCTGATGAAATTGTCAGCTGTGGATACACAAACCAGATAAAGATGGATAGTAAGGAAAGCATGATCCGGTAAGGGAGAAAAAATCAGAGAGATCATTAACCCCCCCCCCCCCCCCCCCCCCCAACTAGTTTTTCTTTTTGTTTTTTTATTTTTATTTTTAAGTGCTATTGTCTTACACTCTACAACAAGACTGATTCCAATGCTACAGCAGCTCCGAAAGGGCATGGAACTGTATGGTCTTGTGAACCTGATGGCTGTAAATCCTGAAGCTTGCCACAGTTTGTTTGTTCCTGGGAAAATCCTCAAAGTAAGTATTAACATAGCAGCTTCAGTCTGATCCAAAGACAGTCCACTTATCTGTACTGTAGTTATCCTGTATTTATTTATTAGTTTTGAATGAACAATATATCTATAATATAATCTACTTTATTTCCTTATTTACAGCCAGACGCTGATTTCATTATGATGAGCTGCCAACCACATTTCAGTGAAAAAGGAACATCTAGGGAGAGAACTGAGAGGAAGATCATAAATTTTTTGCAAGATTTCTTGCAGGAGATTGAAGTATCAGGTACTATATAGTATTAGCTGTATATACCTATAGTATTGTATATATACCGTATGCATCTGTTAAATATTTTTGCTTTAACATGCAGGGCACTAGAAAGTATTCTTAGTTGTTAATTTAAAACATTGTAATCCAGATTGCTTTTTATTTAGAAAAGACTTCAGAAACATTTTCAAACATCACAGATGGAAACACAGGCGGTGCAGGTGGTGAAAAATCAGAGTCTCTTGCTGTCCACCATGTGCTCCAGTGGATGACCGGCCAGTCCCATGTTCCCATCCTTCCTGATGAAAAGAGACATTTCAAAATAACATGCAAGTTTGACCATGAATGTAAGGAGCGGCTGGGAGATCACTCCATTTGTTACCCAGTTGTGAGTGCATGCACTTGTACTGTGACTTTTCCAGTGCAGCATCTGGACACTTACACAGTGTTTAAAACCATAATGAGTGCAGCAGTTAAATATGGTGGTGGATTCCACAGAGTTTAACACATTGTTGTCTTGTAATTTGGAAACTAAATGAGTAAAAATGTTTGTAAACATTAGCTGTTAAGATGTTCGTAGCCGTTTCATGAAAATGACAAGACTTCAAAACTTTGTGTAGGGTCCTACGTTGATAGATAATAAGCAAGTGCTTTGTTTGCTTGTCTACTTGTAATCTGAATGTTTTAGCAAAGAAATCCAGTATTTGAGAACTTAAAAGAACGTTGACTTTCACGTCCATGTTAAGTGTCACTGTTGGTTTGACACCTGTAGCAAGAATTGTATGTACAGGTCACGACCGTGTGACTCAGAATGTTCCAAGGGATTAATAGTTCTCTGAAGCCCCTCCAGGGTTTCCTCATCCAGTGGGCATTCAACTTCAGGAACCACAACTGTGCTGTTAGATTCTTCTTGCAGTACAGCACTCTCCCAGTCAATGCCTGGATCCCGAAGCTCCTTCAAATCCACAAACATATATAATGGTCATTATTCCAGAATAGGCACTTTTGGGAGGAATGTTATTTTGTGTAAGCGTTTTTTCCATTAAAATACAACAATTTAAAAAGAATGCCTTTGTTTTCATGTTCTTCTTACTGTAATTTAGATTAGTGGTAATTGATAAGCAAGAATGTATAAAATCACCAGAAGCATCTCCCAGATGTGCTGCAAGTGTTTTAATTTGTTAATTTCAGAAGAGCAGAGTTAACTGCTAACTAAAATTTTGAAATTCAACATTTAAATTAAAAAAAAAAAAAAAAATCAGATTATGAGCTGGTACCTCAAGTCTCTCGCCCTCGTCCAGCTCTTGTAGATGTCCCATACACCAGAGCTGTTCAGGAGTGAGACCACCTTCTGTCCTGAGGGGATGATTATTCCATCCTCCAACAAAGGTGACAAGATCTGCTCGGAGTCGAGGGACAAAGATGTAGTGGACACCAAAAAGATGAATGACATCTGAAATGTCAAGCAGGCCATCCTCCTCGAGTGAGTGAAGAATATCATGGTACTTGCTAGTGACTGCAATCCAGACATCACGCCAAAGTCGTTCTACTCTGTAAATACATTTGAATTTGGATTTCAGGTATTTCATGCTTCAAATCAATATCAGAACTGCTACAACAATCTACCCATGCAGTCAATAATAATATAAAAAACATCAAAAGACTAACCTCTGATTGTGGACACTCTTTCCAGATATGAAACTCGCTCTCCCTGTTCCTCTTGTGGCAAACATGAAATGTGCAATGTCCAGGTTTTCTACTCCTTGATCTGCCCTAACCCTATGATAAAAATACATTTTTAAGGAATTTTTAAAGTTTTCTTTAATGATACTTGTTGCTAGCATATAAATTAAATCAGGGCATAAAACCTTGATGGCAAGCCGTGAAGCTGGGCTGATCTCAGGAAAAATGAGAATGCAGTTTTTGCCCTGTTGTTAGTTGCTGCATCCAAGTACAGGACCTGCAGTAAAAACAAATGGAAAATTAAAGATCTGGTTTCAGATCATGTATAGTTTTTCAGTTAATAATGCAGTTTCATAATAAGTGTTCAAGGAATATTGTACGGTTCTATGTTCATAACCATAATTCAAAGCTTGAGTAGTCTATACATCAATATTGGTAGTACTTATCAAAAAATGAAAATGGCCTTTTAGTTTAACCTTTTTTGGTAAAGAACTGATTAGAAATTTAAAAAGATAATAATTGCAAATCGTCCACTATGTTGGCTTGCTGAATAATTGATGTTCATAAAAAAACAACCTAATAAAGCTCTCATTTCAAAACTACCAAATATTCTACATAACAGTTACACTTTTACCTTCCTTGAGTAGCCATCCACTCCACCAAAGATCACAACATTGTACCTGTTTCAGAGGGAAAACAATCTCACTAAGGCTTGATTTGCAGAACATGTAAGACATTGAAAATAAATTTTTCAGTATGCACACTTGCCACTGACTTAAACTGGACACTTGTTGATAGGTTTGTAGCTTGAACCCATCCGCTGGAACGTTGAAGGCAATATAATTACACTGCAAAGCAAGACACAAGTAGGCAAGCTTCTTCATGTTTCTCGTGCACGGGAGAGAACCGGACAGGCACCGTTCCTTCGTTTGACCCCAGTTGCTCTCGTCCGTTCTCCCGTACCACTGTTCTTTTATTGAGGTTACATGAATATGCATAAGTTCATTAACATATGACGTCTACATACACACAAAGAGTACCTTGCCTGTGTGTGTGTGTGTGTGTGTGTGTGTGTGTGTGTGTGTGTGTGTGTGTGTGTGTGTGTGTGGACTGCTGATCAAAGGGTCAAACATCCTTGGTCAGGAAGAGGGTAGCCTCCCCCTCCCCCTAGATGGTTCATCCTAGATAACACGGTGAGGAAGTCCTGCAGTTCATCTAAACAAAGAGCACTTAGACTAGAACAGACGCAACTACGTTAATCCTACCATAAAACAATAAGACACGGTATGACCTCTCATGCTCCCAAAGTGCTCTCTAATACACACAAAGTTTGCACACTATCAAGGATCAAAACCTCTACCAATCTACAACTAATTACAAAACTCTAAGCATATATAAGTAAATATTTCTAAGCATAAATGACAATCAACAATACAAATCTAACACTTGTCAGGTGTGCTGAAAATAATACCAACATTTTTATATGTTTATAAGTTCAATGAGACTAAATATTTTAGTTCTCTTGTCATGATTTTTTTTTAAGTTTTCTGGAGCACTTAACATATTATGTGTTGATAGGCTTGTTATCATGGAAAATATCGATATACAAAGTGTAAATAATTGCTCAAGAAAATTTACAATTAACAATATTGCTGGTTTTGTTACACATCCTGTATTCCTTTTACTTAATATTACTCTATCAAGTGCTTTTTAAAATATTATAAATACACTGAAAGACCTATCAGATAAGGTTGATTAAAGCAGATTTAAAGTATAACGTGCATCTTTCTGCCCAACTTGTGTTAGAGCTATATAAGTGGGTATTTTACCTTATTAGCTTGTGATTTGTGTCTATGTGGACCAGGGAGAGAGGGCCTCGCACCGAGTAGCTTCTTCGCACAACACAGCCTAGTTCTGTGATCCGTTTGAAGATCCCTACAGCATCAACTCGATGCATGGAGGCCATCATTCTCCACCACTGAACACGGAGACCCATAGAAACCAAATGTCCTTGAACCATTCGATAGCCAGCATTTGGCATCTGATTTTTGATAGCCGATATGATGTTGTCCAGCTCTTGGTCATTCATTGTGCTGTATGTTCCTCTCACAGACAAGTCAAATTCTTGCATCCTCCTGTAGATTGTTCTTCTTGAAACACCAAGACATTTAGCAATGCAGCTGACTGGCAGCTGAATGTCCAACAAATTCTTGAGTCTTTCTCTCTCTAGTACGATTTTGGGGTGGCCAGGTCCCAGACCAACTTCTGTTTCCAGTTCAATAATGGCCACAGAGCTGATGTTAATTTCACACTGAACCAGATGATGAACGTTTTGTAGAGCCTCTGTAATCTCTGACAGACCGCCTATTTGCTGAGAGAAAGATTCAAACAGAACAAGCTCATGACGAGTCAAGAACTCCAAATAATCCAGATTTAGTGGTTGTTGGTTTAAAGCAGCTTCCAGTTTAGAGAGAAGTCTATGCATCATTTGCTGTCTCAGTATGTCCTGTTAAAAGCAGCAAGGAACATGGACAAGTACAATGAAATGATGTATCTCAGACAAAAATAAACAACCCATAAAACAAACTACATGAGGTACATCATTTTTCAAGTTTGCATAGTTTGCAAATTAGCTAACGTCAGTTATCAAGCGAATAATAATTAACAAAATGATTTTATATTACTTACATGTGGCCGGGACATGCTCTTTTCGTGCTGCTATTCAGTATTCGACGACATAAAAGAGAGCTACTCAAGTATAATTTGGAAAAATTAGTCAGTTGGCATGGTTGTATGATGCAACTACATTCTACTACACCAACAATAGTCTTAAAAAATAATATATTTTAAAATAAAATGATTAAAGATATTATCCGCAAATTGGGGTTTAAGAGATTTTAGCTGGATTTAGCTACATTTCGGACAGTGTTTCCGGAAAGCAGTAGCTAGCGAGCTGATTGGAGACCGTAAGAGCCAATCAGAATTTTTGAAACCAAGTCTGTGATTGGTTGGTTTTGTGGCACACTTATAACGGTGTACAGAGAGTTGAGCGTACGAAGCAGAGAATGTTGTGAGCGCAAGCAACACATTGCGAGCAAGCGCAAATGAAAAAACTGAGCGAGAGGGGGTGCTATTGTGTGTGTATATGGATAAGCGCAAACACTGAAATACGTTTTTTGCACGCAGCAATGAATTTTGTTCACTCAAATTCAGCTTTTGTAAGCTCAAAATAAATTTCTCCTCAAAATGCAACACTTGCACCTGCAATTTTTTTTTACGTGCGCTCAATTTTTTTTTACGTCCGCTCAGAATAGTGGCACAAAAATAACGCCATACTTTGCCCCGTGGTGGCGGTCATAATCGCAGAGAAAAGGGTATTTTGGTCTATGGTGCAGTGTGCTTTAAGAAGATCTAATAGTTGAGCTCAGAGGTTTCTGTGTAAAATTCCCGCTGAGGAAAAGTGTTGTGTGTGAGTGTCAAAGCGCGCTCTGGGTGAGAGAGTGTGTGTGAAGCTGCGAGGCGCGCTCTGGGTGCTGTCTTGTGGGTGAAGCGCGCACTGAGTGAGAGTGTGAGTGAGGCGCGCTCTGAGTGTGTTTTTGTGTGGAGTGTGAAGCGTGAACACAGTGACAGTGACGGTTAATGTGTTTGAATAGGAGGACATTAGAGCAAATACACATTTTAGGATCAAAGGTTGATGCCTAGTGTACCTGTGGAACTTTGCCTATGGAGTAGCGACCCTCCTGTCCGTGGACGCGTGGCCAGGACCGGCGTTGTCCGGGTGCTGAGGTGGTGACTTGGGGAGGTGAGGGCCCCCGCATAGCCACGGAAATAACACTGGAACGGCCGTGTAATCACGGGTTCACATTTATTTCCGGACTAGAACAAGACACATTTTGCGAACAAACGTTGAGTCTAGATTAGTAAAGAAATATAAAAAGGTTGAATTCCTCGTTTCAGCGGTTGAAATTGTTGTGTGCCTGTCCCCTGACGAGTGTGAAATTAAAATAAAGAGGGAATTTGGAGCCACATAGAGATAGACGGGCATAATTGGGTGTATTACTCTGTGGTGTAATAAAAATAAAAAGGAGAGATAGTAAGAGGTGTGCAGTGGAGAATTATGGAGGAGTAGAGAGAGGAATGTGTTGGGAGACTGGCGTACAGTTTACGCTGTCAAGGTAGGCGGGTTGCCTGCTTATCTGTTTAACAGTGATGAAAATGAAATTAAAATAAATCTCTTAGTGTGTTAATACAGGAAGCTGTGGACCTGGACCAACTGCCCCCACAAGCACAGCGACCGAAGCAAAATTATAGGTAATGGGAACCACACCCAGCACGAATCAGCAGCTGTGAAAAAGACAGCAGCGAGGAGAGAATTAGAGGAGAAATTAAGAGAAGTTTTAACACATAAAATTGGGGCCAACGGACTTGTGGAGGTTGGGAAGGCGTCCGGAGCATCACAACAAAAAGGTGAAACAAAAACACACACAAGCAGAGAAATCTGAGAGAGAGGCTCCTTTTAAGGTAACGCCTAGTTTGAGAAAAGATAAAACTAACCTGCTTTTATACAAATGCACATACACGCAATGAAGAAACAGCTTACACTCATGAACACGTGAAGATTTTCCAGCAAGGTTAAAGAAAAATTAACATACTTAAATGATGAAGTCTATACATTACTGACAAAGAAACCCTCTGGGTTGCAGGACAACAATTTAACTAAAAAAAAAAAAAAAAAAAGGAACACTGGTCTAACCAACCAGGCAAGACACAACAAATTTAGTGGTTAAAAGATTCAAATTGTGACATGTTTTCTGTTGATTGATTAATAAAAGTGATTACTGAATGAAAGAAAGTTCCTTTTTTGGGCTTTTAAACATGATCTTAAGAATTTTAACATATACCGGTGTTGTCCTGTCAACTTGGTGGGTTAGGAGTTGATTATATCGGGAGACAAAAAACAAAAAAAGGGGGAGAGAAGGCTGACACAGGGCCTGGCCCCATTGTCTCCCCTCTGAATAACACAGCCAACACAACAACATTTTCCTGTTCGTTTGTTTTTGTTTTTTGTTTGTTTTTGTTTTGTTTTGTTTTTGTTTTTTCTATACATATTTAATTACAGGCTGCTTTGCCGGCCCTGAAAGCCGAGGCTGACTGGACTCCTGCTCTCCCCCATACGTGACACTGACCAAATGCTGCAACAGCTGGACCCACAACAACGACCTGAGAATGTCAACAGACCTGCAGGAATGTGATCTCATGCAGCCGAGACGGAGAGCACTAAACCTAAGGCCCGTTTCTCTACACGGGGGAAAATTCCCAGACTGCGTCAGCTGACAGAGCTGTGACGAGACGCCCGCCAAGCCCGAATGAAAAGTAAGGCCGAGCAAAAGAATGCTGACCTTGATAACTTTGCATTCACACTGTGCAGGACAGTGATGGACCAACACGGATGATCGGGTGGCGAAAAAGGGCGTGACCGAGACAAGAGGAGTAACTGAGGACAGAAGGCACCTCAGAATGGACAAAAACACAGAAGAAGATGCAGGTGTCACCTGCGGTGAACATCGACACTGGAGAAAGGACTGCCCCAATTGGGGTCAGAACCAGGATGGACTGAATTTTGAGCAGCAGCAGCAGCAATGGTCGCAAACAAACTGAAAAAGGAGGGGGGCAGGACCCCAGGACATGCTTCAGGCCGTGGTTTACCCAGAACACCAGAACAGGAAAGTGATGAACACAAACACCCACACAAACACACACATCTACATGCACTGACTCAGAATGAAGAGAAACGCATACACACACACACACCCACACACACACACACGGGAATGTTGATTCACTGAGAAGTGATGCACACACATACACATGCACACGCTTGTGCAATGAAGAGTGATCCACACGCACACACACATACACGCTGATGCAATGAAGAATGCTTTGCTTATGCTGATATGCAAAATGCTGCACACAAACATCCCAATGCATAATTTTTATGAGGAGCCATTGATTACTTAGAATGTGTTATATGTCACCTAGAAGGCATTTATGTAGATTTTAGGAATAAGCTCTAAAACGGTTTGGTTATGAAAACAATGTCTGTGCGTGATGTCTGTTTATGGCTCAAGGCCTTGACTGAATTCTTTGCTGTGCTTCACACAGCCCTGATGAGGAACAGTGGCACAGAGTGAAAATGATGAATTAATAGTGTAAGGTTAGGTTGGAGTACGGCATTTTCTGTGATTGAGTTTTAATTCAAGGAGGAACAAAAGGTGTTACGGCACCTGAGGTTCTCATTCCCACACAATATTGTCCCGGCAGGAAGCAAAATGTTCCTGTGAATTTCTGGTTGATTGTTTAGTTTTGTTTAGCGCTAGCTTGATTTTATCAGTGAGCTTTGGCTTGTGTTCTTTCTCGTAAGCGAGAGAGGGATAGTTTTATGCTTGGACATGTCTGCAACGGGCCCTAGTTTGTGTTATTTTAGTAGTATTTTGTTGGTTATGTCTGTTTTCGTTTTTGTTACAGTGCACTGGAGAAAAAACATCTGAGAGGTGTGATCCACCGGTGGTGATATGGTGATATGTTGATATTTTGTGAGTTCATGATTTAACAATCAGCTCTTTAAACCAGGCCTGAAAGATTGAAATTTAAAGCGCTATGAAATATTCTTACAAAAACAGTTGCAAAGTGTGCTTCTCCATGATTGTAATTGGCTTGGGAGAAATTCACTTATAGGGAACACTGAGAAGTTCTGAGTCTAAAAGGATTGCACCGAGTCAATCCGGCCCAAAAAACAACAAGGAATTGTTTTCCTTTAAAATGATGACGTCATCTTGCTGGTGATGGACGCTCGAATAGGTTGCGCGGGAGACTCCATTATCAGCAACATCTGGTATGAATGTGTATGGAGGTATGCATGTGAATGGACTGTGATGGACTGACGACTAAAAGTTTTGACTGACTTGATACTGAGACAATGACTGCACCCACTTTAGGATTAGTAAATGCCAATAAACAATTCACCCAGCCGACAAGAGAAGGGTGGATGCTTCGCTTTGTTTTGTTTTGTTTTTTCAGGAGCAGGAGGATAAGAGAGACTGGAGGAGGAGACTCTAGCTTCACATAAGTATGAACTGCAGACTGAACACTGTGGTTGCTGATTTTGAGTTACTGACGTTTGCATCAAGAAAACTGTGCTATATTAACTGTGTTTTGATTAAGGTATCATGTTATATTATTGGGAATGCCAAATGCTACAGTGGAGAAGACTTTGGATATCACTCATGACTGGAATATGTTACTATTAACCACAGCAGGCCACTGTAAAGAAGTCAATTAAATTTTATAGAGGAAAATCGCCAAAATTGAACAATACCTATGAATGACTGGCCACATTCAGAATAGAGATATGCAAGAATAAACATTGGTCCACATGATTTAGGTTCTCACTTGAAATAGTAAGTTATTAAATGTAGAATATAATCGACAGGGACATTTGATAGGATGTGGTACTGAAAAAGAACAAGAGCAAAGTAAATAAAGAAAATATTGTGTTTAGTTTGGATAAATTCAAATTAAAATGTACCATTACACTCAGAGGATCAATATGGAATAAAACATATGCAAAATTTGTAGGAAGTACATGACTGATAACTGTTCTGTCCTGAGCGTTTGTTTCCAGAGCACCCACTTGACCACACCAACAGTTTCTCGCCACCGAGGAGGGGTACTTGCAAAAAGAATAAAATAAAAATCTGAGTTTAACAAAACATTTTAAATGTAAATATCAGGCTTACCTTTCTTTTTCCATGAAATGTGCTTGTGGGCACGCCAGCCATTTTGAAAAGGTGGGCAAAACAATTGGCAAGGCCACACCCCCACACATGTGATATAATTTTAAAGGTACTGTTGCCCTCTCTAAGAAACATCAGGACTTAGAGGAGTGGCAAGTAGAGTATGCGAGCTACAAGCAAAAACTAAAATGTGTACTACAGTGTGCAAAAATGAAATACTGGGTCATCAGGGGGTCATGAGGGACATTTATAAAACTAAAAGTCCCACTAACCTTAAAGTGCACTTGAAAAGCCCACACAAGAAGGTTAACCTAGCTTACCTAGAAGACCTCATCAGGGGGAGCACACTCCCCCTCCTTGAAGAGCTCACCCACTCAACCCGCATCCCCAGAAAACAGCTAACCCCAGATAAGGCAGCGTGATGGATCCCGAGACAACAGGACTGGGACATCTAAATAAAGGTGTGAAACAATCGCCTTCAAAAGGTTATCAATTCACTTGAACCAAAATTAGGACCACACGGTGCGGCAAGAGTTAATAGTTATTAGTCTCAACACCCAAGGATAACCAGAAGAGCATGACTGATATGGTGGGACTGGGATTTTGTTACACTTAATTTTTGCAAAACACAAATAAAACTAAATTGAAACTAAGGATTTTCAGAAAATAAAAACTACACTAAACTAGCAAAGAATTGGTAAAAACTAATAAAAACTGATGAAAATTGCAAAACTATTACAACCCTGGTGCAGAGATTGGCAAATCTGACCAGGAAACGTTATAAAATGGATTGTCAGGAAAGTCAGCGTTAAAGCCACATTTGACAGTCCATACTAGGATGGCATTGGACATCTTCGGGGCAGAAAAGGGTTGGTGTGACCAAGGTGTGGTTTGGCTTGTTGTATGTACATTTCAAAATGTTACAGCTCTGGATGGACCAGTTACCAGGGCATGGAAGGATGACAGACTTTATTACATGAGGAGAAGGGACATTTTCGGGATCGAAGATCCTCAGGGATGACAAGGCTGGAGCAACGGTACTCGAGAGAAGAATTTTTGATACTTTCTGAGATATGATGTCACTAACCTTCTCTTTTAATTGTCTAGCTCCAATGAATTGACACATGGGAGTGTGTCAAAAAGGGGGAGTTGAGTTTGAACATCAAACAATGGTGATATGAAAATTTCTATGACTTTATTTGTGTGTTTAATAATTTAGCTATGGTAAAACTTAAGCTTATAATGTGTTAGACTTAGAAAGGGTTCACTAATTTTTGATTTCTTTTACACACACATAGATTATGATTAGAATTAGAATAAGTCCTGAACATAATATTTTAAACCAAATTTGAATCATTAGAAGAACAATGGATAACAATATTAGATTATCAAGGCTAGCGAGAGAGGTGTTTTGGTTTTCTGTCTCTTGCAGAGAAAGGAACAGACACCAGACGGGGACCCGGAGATGTGAGGACCCTTCACAGCAGGGACAGATGTAGGGACTGCCGAGACAGCAACTGGGGTCAAGTGTCATGACGTTTGGGCTCCTGGAGAAGATGGATCCCACAAACACAGCGATAACCATGAAGGGGTTGGCGAAAACCAGGAACACCAGACCAACGAGGTTCGAGAGGCTCTTGGCAAAAAGGGGGACACGCCGGTGAACCCAAAACACACAGATCCTTGTTTGAAATCGGGGCAGAATAACTGTGCAATGACTAAAGGGTGGTCTAACCCCGGAGGTCGAAGAAAGAAGCTGAGAATCACCCAACTGGAAGACACTGGTAGCTGCAGCAATAAAAATAAAGGTTAAAAGCTCCTTAGACAGAGGTTCTAGTCTAAGTACATTTGAAAGGTATAAGGGGGCATTAAAATGGGAGTGGAAAACTGGAGCACCAAAATAAAGCTGTGGGAAAATGGGGAGTGATGGGAGTGTCATCTGTAACTGCTGTTATGGTTGTAAATCTAACTTTGCTTGCATCTGAACTGCGTGAACACAGAGGTCATCCCCCATATGGTCCACCCGTTAAAGGGGGACAGAGGGCCTCAGGATCAAGAAAACTTGGACCTTGCAACGCTGAAGTGCTTGTTATTAGTGATCTCTTTAATGAGAGATCAAAAGAGGGTATTGTGATATTATTCTGTTATTATATGTTACCTTATATATGTAATCAAAGTAGTTGAATTAGAATACTGCTGTAGATCATATTATACCCTTTAAAATAGAGTGTGTGATCTGTATGTAGTTTAGTTCTCATTATACTTTTGAGTTAACAGAACATATTCACATATTAGTTCATTAGATAAATGTGCATCACTCTGTATCCTTGATCTGCTGGGAATGTGTTACACTGTTTTCTTGACATGCTTAATTGTTGAATCATGAAGAGAAGGTTGTAAGCAGGAGACTCTGTGTCTAAAGACAGGGGAGATAGACAGACCACATTCCACACCCCCACCTTACAGAAAGCAGAGAAACAACTGCCGAGGTCATAACTTAGGCGCTGTAACAGAGAAAAAATGTGATGTTTTGGCTTTTACGACTAGCTGGGGGCCACAAGAGACTATAAAAAGCTGAGCAACCCGTCACCATTTTGAGACATGTGCCTGACCCTCTGGTAGCATCTCTCCCGTCCGGACGTTGTAATGCTCTGACTGTTGAATTGTATGGAAATAAATGATTGTTGATTGAGCATTTATACACCGAGTATTGTCCCTCCTTCAGCCCAAAGATTCAAAGAACTGCGTGTTTTCAACAAAGGTCAGCTCAAAGATGTATTGGACCAAAATTGACAGCAGGCCTTAGACCTTGATTCTCACACCTGTGTATGTATTGTCAACATGTAGAAAGATGTGTAAAGATTTCAAGTATCATGTCACATCTGACCTCTGACCTCTCCTTCAAGGTCAATACATTGATCTAAAAGTCAAAGTGATAATATTTCTATACAGAGCTATTTAAAACCATGCTTCTTACTGCCATTGTTTGTACTGAAAACAACAATATATGGGGATTCTAAATATCGCATTACTTTAGACCTCTGACCTCTTCTTCAAGGTCAAATAGGGTCAAACCTTCCTCTTATCTTTAAAAATATAATGAAAATTTGGCTGTCTTTGTTTGTATTGGGAGCATTTAGGCAATGGTACCTGTATATAGGCAGCACGGTGGTTAGCACTGTTGCCGCACAGCAAGAAGGTTTGCATGGAGTTTGCATGTTCTCCCCGTGTTTGCGTAGGTTCCCTCCGGGTACTCTGGCGTCCTCCCACCGTCCAAAGACATGCAGTTTGTGGGGATCGGTTAATTGATTGATTAATCCAAATTGCCCATAGGTGTGAATGCGGGAGTGAATGTGAGCGCGAATGGTTGTCTGTCCCTGTGTGTTGGCCCTGCGACAGACTGCCGACCTGTCCAGGGTGTACCCCGCCTCTCCCCCTATGACAGCCGCAACCCTGAAAAGGATAATCGGAAATGAATGGATGGATGGGTACCTATATATGGTGATTCTAAATGTATGAGTGCTTCTTGGTTAAATGGTAAATAGTCTCATTCACCTGATCACACAGCGCCTTTATCTATGCGTACGTGCATTCTAACATTTCAAAGTCAAAGTCAAAGTCAAAGTCAACTTTATTTGTCGATTCTGCCACATGTACAGGACATACAGAGAATAGAAATTGCGTTACTCTCAATCCCTAGATAGATAGCAAATGAACATTTAAATATATTTAAATATAAAAGTGATTAAAAATGCAAGTAAAATAATTAAAAAGTAAAAATTTAAATAAATAAAATTTTACATATAACAAGAAAGCTATACAATATACAATATAATGGGTAAGTGACATTGAGTGTAAACCAGGCAGAGTAGTGCAAATAGGCAAATAGTGCAAATGGAGATTTAGTAATGTACGGTAAGAGAAAGTGTAACAACAAAGTCTTATGAGGTAATGGCAGTCCAATGCTCCACAAAGTGACTGGTAACTGGTGCAGGCCAGTGAGTGAGTCAGAGAGTGTGTGTGTTTGTGTGTGTGTGACAGAGTTCAGTGAGACCTACATTCAACCTACATTCAAACTCAGTATCTTGCTCAAAGATAATTCAGCACATAGTCCAGAGGAATCAGTGATCGACCCACCAACCTTCTGATGAGTAGATGAATCAGAGTCATAGCGCTTTCTCTGAACCTTTCCCATAACCTTGCCTCACTCTATAGAGGCTCTCTGATGCATACCGTGCAGCTCAAGAGACCGATGACTGAATGATATACATCTAACTGAGCCACCTTCATTGGTGGGTTTTTTTTTCGTGATACAGTTCTGTTGCACATTGCCAAGAGGGGAATTTAATGTGTTTTTATTGTAAATAAACTGTGGACAGTACACATAGGTGACAAACTAAAAGGAAAGCCTGAACCTGCAGTGAGTGAATCTGATGACTCTGTTACGCTGTGAGGAGCATTTCACTAACATGATTATGGTCCACTTGGCCTGTAGAGTGAAGGGTCATTTTAAATCAACACAAGTTCTTCGGAGTCACCGTTATCACATAATAATAGATTTCAGTCCCAGTGACACTGCCTGCATCCATGGGGCAAAAAGGAAACCGTGAAACTCATATGAAACCTGCCACAGTGGCCTGATCTCAACACAGTTGAACACCTATGTAAGATTTTAACTGTTTCAGAGAGCGCATTGTCACCATTATCAAAACACCAAAGTGGTAACATCTTTTGAAGTACCAACACACTTTCACAGTAAAGCAGAGTTCGTTAGCCCACAACCTTGATCCTGACTGCAAAGTCTTTGTTTGAGTCAGACGTGCCTGGCTGGATGTTTCCCAGGTCACCAGCATGGCATGAATGTGCAACCAGACTGAGCTGAGGGCTCCCGCCGCTGCTGTTTGTGCCGGGGACTGACCTTGAGAAACCAAGGACATGAAAAAGCTTAGGACACAGAGCAGGGAGTCAAAGAAGTAAAAAATACCAAGAGACTATGTTAGGATATCAGGTAGGCAGCAGCACAGCAGGACTGTGGTGCTGTGTAACAATAGGTAGTGCAGCGATCTGACCACATGATGCAGTGTGTGTGTGTGTGTGTGTGTGTGTGTGTGTGTGTGTGTGTGTGTGTGTGTGTGTGTGTGTGTGTGTGTGTGTGTGTGTGTGTGTGTGTGTGTGTGTGTGTATGCGTGAATGATTGGCGGAAAAGGTAAGATGGTGCAGGTAGTTGAATAAGTCAGTGAGGGTCAGATTCCCCTGTATAACTTTTCATCCCTTTTCACTGTGAAAGCCTCATTCACAGTCACACAGTTAAATTAAATATTACATGCAAAAAATACAGCATTACACTAATACACACTGCAGGTTTCTTGCTTCATACCATAATCTCATTATCACATTTGAGAGATTTTTTTTTTTGCTGAAGTCACTGACCTATGAAAGTATACAATTCGTTTGGACACTGTTGTTGTGACACTGATTTAGACAAGTTGCTTAATAAATTGTTGCATTTCTTGTTAGCTTAAGCAAAAGAGAGAGCAAGGGAAGCTAGTTGAAGTAAAGTCACCAAACAATGGACCGACCCATCGGTTGTATTGACTTTAATTATAGCGTCTTTGATATAGCTTCATTGCTCTGGCATTTTGTTGTTGTTGAACTGTCTTTTTTTTAAAACAAATTACATTACACGTGGTCAAGGACACCTGCTGAGGTTCAAAACCAGCATCAAAATGGGGAGAAAGGGTGATTTCAGAGACTTTGAGTGTTGCACGGTTGTTTCCAGTGGCTCTGTAGCATAGTGGTTTACACATGTACCTCTTAAAGATCCCCAGCTCAATCTTAGGAAGAGGTACAAATCCTTCAGGATTGTGACAGGAATGGTATTCTGTGTAAAACTCTGACAAATCAATCATGCAGACTGACTGTGAATCACTCCTTGTGAGTAAGGGAGCAGCCAAATGGACTGGTTTGAGTATTTCAGAGATTGCTGATCTACTGGGATTTCCCCACTAAGCCATCCCCGGGGTTTTCAGAGAACGGTCTGAAAAAGAAAAACTGTCCAGTAAGTGTGCTCAACACATCAAACATCGAAGCAGACGGGCTAATGTGGCAAAAGACTACCCCTGCCCAACAAATGGACTTAACCAGATGCCACTTCTGTCACCTAAGAACTGAGTCTACAATTTGCGTGGGCTCACCAAAATCAGACAATAAGAGACTGGAAAATTGTTTTCTGGTCTGATGTGTCTCCATTTCTCCTGTGACATTCAGACAGTAGGGTTGGGCTGGTGATGCTGTAATAGTGTGGGGAAAACTTAGGCCACTTAGTACTGACTCAGCATCATTTAAATGACAAAGCCTGCCTGAATATTGTTGCTGACCATGCCCATCCCTTTATAACCACAATGTGCTCATCTTCTGTTGCCTGCATGCCACACACTAAGTCACAAAGCTCCTGGTGTAACAGAAGATTCATATAATGTGCAGCAACTGTGTGTGTCTTTGTGTGTGTACATACAGCTGTACATATTATGTGTCTGCTAAACTGTTCCAGTGTGATTTGTTAAAATTCTGCTGTTTCCTTACATTCACAGCAGTAAACAATATTGGACTCATGCATGTTCTGAGATTTGGTGCTGTGCAGATCCACTTGCTTTTCTCCCAGTTACTCCTCTCTTGTTCTGTCTTGCCTTCCCTCCGCCTGGTCTGGTCTCACAGCGCGGCTCATAACAAGCTGCAGTCACAGTCTGCTCCCCATCTGGATTCAGAAGGCACCACTGAAGGAGGGTGGGGGCACAAGAAGGAGGAGAGGAGAGCAAAGCGAGAGGGGCAGAGGAAATTTGGGTCACGCTTGAAGCTATAATGATGGCATAATGCACCTGCACAATCTCTGCTGCGGCACCGAATAAATCATGGATGCAACACCCTTCACAGATAATAACTAATGACTCCTCTCGACACCCCAAGCCAGAGCACAATATGAATCCACGCCCAACAAGTTAGACAAATGAATCTGACATGTGACACTGAATATCCACAACCACACGCTTTCACACGCCCTCACCTCTCAAACTGCAGCCAATGACATTTCTCAACTACCTCCCAGGCACCCAAACAAAGATTGATCAGAGCAAAACGTATCAAGGAGGAGATTACGGGACCCTGAGTTTCCATTACTGGCCCCTTAATCCTGTTATAAGGATATGCTCTTAATGGGCATGAGCTGTGAGAAATCCGTGCGTTGTGTGTGAAGGAGAGGTCATCCATCACGGACAGACCTCTGAGCGGGAAAGGGGACAGCCGGGAAGGTTAATGTCAGCCCGGATCTGACTGAAGCTTACATCTATACAACATTCAAATCTCCAGCGACGTCGCTGAGCGGTTTCACTGACTGCTTCTCCTCCTTATGTGGATTTCTGTGATAGATACAGGTATAACCAAAAACTGTTGCCATCTTTACCTCACCGCAACAATCCATTGTTCTTCCTACAAATGAGCTGAATTTAAAAAACCCTTTATTTTCAATCATGCAGAGTAAACCATTGATGCTGTAAAACAAGAGAAATTCTATCGCCTTTAGATAAATAGTGAAAGCAGCTTGTTGTGTGTGCTACGCTGAACATGAGCAAGGGAATCAGAATAGAAAAAAACACTTGGCAAGTGTGGTGAAGATAAAGAGCATAAGGGCATCTCCATCTCCTTATGTTCCTGTTACCTAACATTGTTAGGTCATTTCCTGTAGGTTACTGGAGGATCTTCACCACTTTACTTGGAGTAAAGCAATCTCACCCCAGACTGAATCAGGGGTAGTCTGAATGGTAGAGGACTGCAAAGAAAATTTGAAATAGATACAAACTGAACTCCAAGATCAAGCTGTGCAGCATCATGAGCTGCGTTCTGAATCAAAGTCACTCAGTAACACCCAACTTTGAAAGTGAACAGTGCAAAAGAAGTTTACTACAATGCTTGGTGACAAGTCACAATGCTTCTGGGAAAATGTCTTTTATACAAATGAAACAAAACTTCAGCATTTCTGGTAAAGCGCATCAGATTTGCTCACAGAAGGGGAAAAATGCTTTTAAAAGAAAAAAACAAAGCACCTCTATGACGGAAACTCAGTTAATTTGTAGGGTTTCTTTGTGCATCTGACAAAGATTCCCTCTAATCTGTGCCAGACACAATAAAGTTTATCAAGGAAGTCTGGAGTGACACATAAAGGTCTGAGCTCTGTTCCTTATTGTTCCTTTAAACACACTTAGTAAACACTCACAGGATGTAAAAAACCTTTACTCTAATGACTGCTGTTGGTTTGTAGAGATGTGTCTATAAATAAAATCCTACAAAGTCAGGTTACTGACAAAGTCAGCTCTGCTCAAGAAAGACAAGCCACAGTGAGCTAGGTCTCGAAGCTAGTAAAGGTTACAAATGCAATTTGTGGCTCTTTGGAAATCAATAAAAGAGTTGATGAATCCAACAGCAACACACCTACAGAAATCTCCTCAAACTGCCTAAATCTTTGTTCTTGTAGCCACCATAGGAAAAATTGAGAATAGTGTTACTGAAAGGACAGCATAAAGAAAATCATTGTGCTCCTACTTTTCTAGGTCCTGATCTTAACCCAGTTGAGATGCTGGGACATCACCTGACAAGTGCTGGTCATTCAAGACTCTCCCAGTAATATTGATCAATGAAACCATGTGAAACAGAGGAATGCTCCAAAAACGCTTTTCATTATTGTGCAAGACTCACGAGCAGCTGCATGAAACGCCAGATGGAGGTTAACGCTGCCAAGAACTTCCACTAAATTCAAGGTTAAACTTTCTTTTCTTTTTCACCATGCCACATGAGTGTTCGCTACAGTAACCCCGAGAGGTCAAATGCAAAACACCAGCAAAGAGAGAAATGCTGCAAAAACACACAAAACAAAAGGGAAACTGATTTTAAAAAAACAAAACAAAACAAAACAAAACAGAAGTTGAATAAATAGAAACAAATATAACATAAATAGTGAAAAAACAAAAGTGCAAGTGCTTTTAGGGAGTCAAAAATGTGACGGGAACCAAAACACTGCAAAGAACTGCAGTCAGCCACACAAAATCATAGGGTTCATCAGTGCTGTTAGGGACAAAAGGATGCAGGTAATGCGTGTTTTAATACTGTAGATCACTGACTCACTAAGTGTCGGACAGGGCCCCCTGGTGGGCCGTAAAGGTACTGAAGGTCAGCCACGGTCATGATAGAAATTCAGTTTGAAATTGCTCACAAGCAGGCCCCACCGGCCCTACAAGCACTGACAGCAGCCCATTGGTTCATTTTCACAACTAGCACTGGATTGCCCAATCAAATCTCTTAACACAACTGGGCGCTGTCCTTTCGCTGCACGCTCGTGCAGCTGAAAAGTTTAGAAAGCAAAATAAAAATAGATAAATAACTGCGGCAAAATGTGTCAAATTAACCGACAAGTTAGCAGTCGGAGCTGCTGCTGCTGCACCGTGAACAGTTGTACCAGAAACAATTAATAACTACGCCTTGCTCCAGCTGTGCATATAAAAGCAGTCAAGGCAGGATTTGAAAACTCCTGATCTTAGTTCACTGGAACATCTATTAAAAAACAATACAAAAAGACAACCATTAAACCTGAGAGAACTGGACCAGTTTGCTTGAGTGTGAACCAGATTAGCTTCGAAATCTCATTAAGAGGTACAGAAAGCATTGAGTGCTAGAAAATACTGTGTCCCAGTATTTCTTCACTTCTGGGTCGATTCCCACCTCTTGTGCCATTTAAGATACTTTCAGTCAGTTCCTTTCAATTTGGCTGCTCTCAAATTCAGAATTTCCTGGGAATACTCGAGTTTCCCAGGCTCCCTCAACTGCCCACTTGCTGTTACTGCTTCACATCTCTGGCCTAAAAACAGATAAGATAAAAACTTATCTGGAGCTGGCCATCTCAACAAACCGCTACCTGCATTTGATAGGTGTAGATTTTACAGATTTCTAAACTCCTTTGTCTCATCATCCTCTCTGCTGAGCTATGGACTAGTCAGTTTATAAACAGACATCCTTATACCTGTAAGAAATCTCAGCCGTGTGTCTTCTCCATGTCCGCCCTGCTGTTTTAATCTACCTGTTCACTTTGAGTGTGTATAAATTTGCCTCCATACTCTGTTTACACTACACATTTTTCAGTGCATCTATGCTGGAACACATTTGTTTAAAAAAAAGAAGAAGAAATCCTTTTCTGGCAGCAAACATGTAACTCCTCCAAACTCCCCCATCACCTGTCTGCCTTCACCACGGCACGTGATTCACAGAAAGTCATGTGTGCACAAGCTTTCTTTTAGCAGATCTCGCCATAAAACTACAACCGACACGACACGGTTCCCAGGCAGCGACATGCTGCAGTGTTTCTGAAAGCCTCTTTATGATCTCAGAGCATGCTCTCATGGTTTTAGTTTGCCAAAAGGCATAAGCTTTATGAAAATAAATGGCGTGTCTGTGAGCAGGAATCATGGCAGAACACAGCCTGCTAAATATCAGCCTATTTTAGTTGCATTTTCCTGAGGTGGTATAAACAAACACGCTATTCATTTGTGTGCTCCCTTGTGGTTTTTAGAGCAGCTACACCGGCACGGTGCTTAATACAAATCTGCTGCATGCTGCTTTTATTAAACCAGCAGAACTTGAGCTGAAGGCGTTAGCTGTTCCTAATTATTACTAACATTTTTTTTACCACTTTCCACTTAGGCTTTTGATGCTTCATATTCAGATAAAAAAGTATCCAGCCTGTGGTCTTGCCCTGTACATGTGGGTCCCAAAATAATATCCCGCTCTGTTTTTCAATTACCGAAAAGAATAAACTACCAATGTGGGAAGATAAAGAAAAAATGCAAAGCAATGACTCATCTGCACATGTCACACGTTTCTGTGAGTACAAAAAGAAGTTTCCAATTAAGTACATGTGCTGCATTCTTTTTTTGCGTGTCATTGTTGCTGAGCAGATACAAATAAAGCACACAGGAAAACATGCAACCACATTAGCATTTCAATCTGTTGCTGTCTGTATTATTTAGATATTTCCATGTATATGGAGAAATGCTCGAGGATATACACTTTACTAAGAACCTTCCAGGTATCTGAAAAACCACCTTATCAGAAGCCGCAGCGTTACACGAGGCAGCAGCATAGCTTAAGAATGGATTGGCTGCAAATTGAATTTTGAAACTGTTATCAAATACACTGAACAAGTGTGATACAGAGGGGTGGGGGGCCTGCTGGTGTGTTCAGGCTTTAATGGAAAATCTCCACCTTTGAATAACTGATAACGCAAACATGCTGTTGATGCAAACAGCAGTGTAATGAACTCTTAATTAACAAGTATTTTAGATTACACAACTCTTCAACGGCTACTTTACTGTCACTTACAGGGTCTCTGTGAAGGCTCCAGCTGAAAAATCCCTATTCATTTTACCATAGCAGGGTGGCTGTGGTTCAGGGGGTAGAGCAGGTCATCTACTAATCAGACGCATGGTGGTTTCATCCCTGGCTCCTCAGGTCTGCATCCCAAAGTGTCTGCATCCTTGGGCAAAATCCTGAAACTTGAGTTGCTCCCAATGCTTTTATCAGAGTGGGTGTGTTAGATAGAAAGCACTGAGACATTGAAAAAAAAGTGCTTTGCTGAATGAGACATGTCATATTAAGTACCTTGAGTGCTCAAGTACAGTAGAAAAGTGCTATGTAAGAAGCAGTCCAGTCCATTTACCATAGTGAGAAAGAGCTCCTCAAACCTGTGTAGACATGAATCAATGAAGCGCAAATTGAAATTTGATTTTGGACCAAAAAAACCCTGAATTTTCCAGGCAGGTGTCATTAAAACCACTGTAAAATATATCGGAACAATTTAATTGTGTTGATACAATCCTTAATGGCAATAATGAAAGCATGTTGTTGTTGATATGTCTGTTTGTTTGTTTTAAATAACAGATATTTGATGTTCTTATTAGCTGCTCTTTTCTGATGTCAGTGGAAATTTATCCTAATAAGCTGCTTTATCTCCCTTCCCCCTCTCTATCAGCCAACTTTCCTTTGATTGGCTTCTCCTCACAAACGGAAGAACAGCAGGTGGGTGGGGCTTCTGTGCTCATAGCCAAAGCTGTGCCTCGGGTAAACGTATCAGGCACAGTTGTACTTGCCCATACATTTGAAACCTTAGCCATGCTTAATATGAGCATCCACCATTTTTTATGACCCATATATAGAAAAAAAAAAAACCCACTGATATGTGATTTACTACATCAGACCATTAATGTGAGACTGTGTAGAAGTGTTTTTGTTTTTGGCAATCATTGCAGTGACTTCTAAACAAACCTGGCAACCTCATTCTTCAGGTGAGGTTCTGCTGAGAGTTGTCAGATTAGAGGGGTGGCATCTCTGATCTGACATATTCAGGTCTCTCCCCAGAGGTTACATGGGTCCCACTCAAAGACACAGTTAGACTTATCCTGAAGCCACTGCAGCTTTGTCTTGGCTTTATGCTTTGGCTTAGTTTCACATATTGAAACTGTTGCTCCTGTTGCAAGCTGCTGGCATCATTTTGGAGGTGTTCTTTAAGGTCCTCTTTATAATTGATACTCAAGGTGAAACAGTGGAGAGAAGGTAGCATTACTGAAAATGAAGATGCACACACTCAGTTAAAATGAGACAAGAACAAATACATTGTTTAATTTCTTCTTCATGGAGAGGACATTGATAAATTTGAGGTTAGCATTAGATGAAGAACTGCAATAAGATGCACACTGACTTCTTTTATTTCACAATAGTAATTTATCCTTAAACCACTGGATTATTTTTTTTTATTTGAATGTTACCAGAATTATTCAAATTCAAATCAAGTAATATTTGCAGGTGACTCTATAGTGTAGTTTCCAAAGATGCAGACACAAATCCCATCATAACGGCATGTGAGGATAAAAATCTGCCAAACTGAATATGCAAAGCTACCCACTGTGGTGACCCTGATTGAAATCACTGTGAAAAGCTTTACCCTTAAATTTAACAGACAAATATGTGTTCTTATAATTATGCTATTAAGTATATGTACAAAAATATCAACGTTCAGTTTGAGTGTCTGCGGTTGAGGAACGCTACAAATGAACTTAATTAAATCAGAAAGCTTCAGATTTCGTTGAGCTTTGCAGTAACAGCAGCTTGTTTTTTGTCTTCTTCAGTCTGCCTTTTGTGCCGTACACTTCAATGAACTCTTGGCATGTGGTGGACTTTTTCAGGGAAACATTTCAATATGAGCATTTTAAATCACGCCCACGATGATGTGGCAGTTTTTCTTTTTTTTTGACTGCAGTGTGAAAAATTGTGAATTTAATTTACTTTTGAACAACAACATAAAAACAAATCAATATTTCAAACTGGAGAGACTGAGGCAATCAGCCCATCTCAGTCTGCAACAAAGCTCCATGAAATGTTTTACATCTTAACATAAAGGAAGCAGGAAGCTTAGAAAACAACAATTGTGCTCTCAGTCAGAAAGCCATCTATATAAATACGTGCTAGTTCAAATACGTGAAAATGCAAATCGATCGTGGAGACAGTTTTCACGCTAAACTCTCTATAGGCTAGTTTGGAGTGGAAACAATGGTTACATCGCACGAGTTGTACATTCAATCAGGAGAAAAGCAGCAGAAACAAAAGTCCTGCTGGATTTCAGAACAAAATACTGTCGTCGAAGGCAAAAACACAGTTGACTGTAAATCGTTGGATGGACTAAATGAAATAATTCAGAACTAGAGTTCACTTCTTATCAGGCTACATTTCGAGGTTTTGCTCAATATGACACACAGTAAAAACAAAGTTAACAATCTAATTACCAAGCATACATTTGCAGCTGCAAAGGTGGCACTTCCAGCTGACATTGGACACAATGTGAGCAACAGTTTATACCACTCTATATAATTTATGCAAGCTTTTGGTGAATTAATAGAGCATATGGTGATATTACGTCTACAATATAAAATTTCCTTTAAACTGTGACTGAATATAGATCTACCTAACAACATAGAATCGTTGTTTGTAACAAGTTAACAGAGGACTTAATTGGAGGCACTCGTGGAGCCACAAATTTCAGACTTTGTTCATTTATTTAAGGTTAATTCAGTGTGTGGAAGCTCCATCGGTACGTAGTTTGAATTGTTCATAACAGCCAAACGTTAAAAAGGTCTACTCTCCTCTGTTCATTTCTATTGTTTTGAAATTGCTTCATTAATTTTTATTTCTAAAACAGCATGTCCTGAGTGTTGTGCTGCTGATTCAATCAGCTTTTTTTCTTGCAAAAGAATAACTGATTAAACTGTTATATAGTTGCTCTGTTTGGACACTAAAACCACAAACAGAAGTATAATGACTAACATCTGAGGCTGAGCTACCACTTCCCTCCACATATCCTCATTTACTCCTTTTTCTTGACAGCCCAGCTCCTATAAACTCCTTCCTTTTTACAGCGGGAAAATGGCTATCTGTGCCACTGTGTGTCTCATCACAGGAGACAACATTTTTTCGACGTTATCCTGAACGCAGCAAACTCCCATCTATCCTCCCGGACACGTTTTGCCGAGTTTGACAATGACTTCAGAACGGCCTAGTGTGTGAGGAGAAATCATCTGTTATTCGGCCCACGACGGTCCATACATCAGCTGCCCTGGAGTGGAGCTCGCTTCCAGGAGGCCCTCCCTTTTTTGTGCCTATCCAGCTACCTATCTGGACGGCCAACTGACAACATCAAGGAGATTTAGAGCAGAGTCTCAGTGGGCCTGGTCTGAACAATCCCAGTAGATGGGAAACCGTAATTACAGCTAGAAGGCTCACTGAGAGTCTGGAGCCTTGCAGAGATTCAGTGTCATAAGGCCAATAGATTCCTGGGTACCTGGTTGCTTCAGCTGTCAGAGCAGAAAAAGAGCTACAGATTTGAGCAAATTTGACTTCAGAGGAGGTGATTTAGTGGTTTAGCTGTCTACTTAGTCCCATAATTCTACCCAGATGGGAACATTAAGACTTTACGTTGACATTATTACTTGTGTATGAGTTATTTAAGATTAATAACACTTCAGAAGAGCCAATTTAACTTCACAAAATGCTTAGCTACCTATATTATTCTTAAAGGATATTTTAAATTCTCTCATGGTGTTAATAATCTGTGTTTAAGATCACTGCAATAAACTCGTGTGGTGTAGACCAAGATGACACAATAGGGAAACAATAGGCAAAAAGGAAAAAAAAGAAAAAAAAAAGAAAAAAAAAAGAAAAAAAAGAAAAAAAAGAAAAATTGTGAATATGCTAGCTTTATTGTAGTTTCTCCTGTGATTCAGGTAAATGTTTGCCTGTTGTACATAGTTCCTGTTCAGACATCAAAACCTGAGCTCTGTCTCATAAAGCAAGATTTTTCAGTTAGCATGTTAGCATTGGGGTTAAACGTCTCTTTTGGCTGGTAGTTAACAACCTGCTGTTGCTATGGTGCTGTCTACATGAGCCAAAAATGTTTAAATGAGAAAAATGAGAAAATCTGCAATGCAGCCATTACACAAAATGTTCTTCCTGCATTGGTACGATCTTTTAAGGCACTAAACAAACATTTTCGTGCATTCAACCACTTCAGACAAGAAATGTTAATTGGCTTTTCATTATCAAGGAGTATGAGTGCACCGTGACTCAGTGAGGGGGAAGGAAAAACTACCTCC
Source organism: Rhamphochromis sp. 'chilingali' (assembly GCF_963969265.1). Taxonomy (NCBI): domain Eukaryota; kingdom Metazoa; phylum Chordata; class Actinopteri; order Cichliformes; family Cichlidae; genus Rhamphochromis; species Rhamphochromis sp. 'chilingali'. The sequence goes on from NC_137933.1 coordinate 9,427,879, forward strand.
TACTAATAAACATGTGTTGGTGTAGCATGTGACAACAATGTGTACATATTTATGTGCACACTGAAGCCTGGGATCTGAGATTATCAGTGCCAGAACAAAAGATTATGGCATCATTAGCAAAAAATGATTTCAACTTACAATATAATCCCTTCCTTTTATCTCACATCTACAAAGCATCCTGTAAAAATGTCCTCTGAGGACTGTGACAGAGTTAGTTCCCTCCGGACCTCCGCACTCACAGGATGGCCTCCTCAGGCTACACAAACCTGTTTATCTCTTAAGAGTTGTACCCCTCTCCCTCTGAAGTCTTGGACTTCTCCCTCTAACCAAAACTCTGGAAACATCTGTGAGAAGCTGGATGTTCCTCAACTCCCCTGTGGGTACAGTTAAAAGCAAAAGAAGCCCTGCCTCTGGTACCACAGACTAGTCATTCAGCCATCTATGATCGCTCCCCTCGCTGCTGTCAATCACCGCTCTGAGTCACAGGGAAAGGTGATGCAAGATAGCAGGAGGAAAAAATTATATTTTAAACCCCCGTGGGAATGTGTGAAAGCACTGATTCTTTTTTTTGATTTTTAAATATACATATGCAGTGAAACAGGCAATGTGAATCTCAACAATAAATCTGTCAGTAAGAACACAGATTGTCTGTTCCTCAGCTGCAGTGGTTTATATTTGCCAGCTCTGTTCTGAGAGCTCCCTGTTCATGCACAGAAACTCACTGGCAGTGAGAGTAGTAAAAATTCCGTACCTCATACAAAACAGACCTTGACAACATTCATGATATCAATCAAGTCATGCATAGCATGGAAAGGTGCTGGGGTGGACGTTGTTTGCAAAGCAACTGTCAGGCTAAAGCAACCTAAATATCTGTCCTTTGAGATTTCTCAGTGGGTGGCATAGAAGGGTTATAAACTGACCCATTAGTCTGATTTGCTTAAAATGATAAAAATCCAGTTTAATCTTATTCAGTTTATGTACTGCTGATTCCCCTGAATAGTCATCTAAAGGTACTTTATATATTGTACTCTACAGACCCAAGCCATTCAATGAGCCTATATGAGGTGAAAGTGGGGAGAAAAATGGTCACTTTAACAGGAAGAAACTTCTTGCAGAGCCAGGGTCAGGGATAGCAGCCATTTACCACATCCACTTAGTAGATGAGGAAGAAGAGAGGGATGAAGAGTGAGCAGGAATGAAAAAGACGGGTGTGAAGGAGAAGAGCTCAGTACATCAAAGGAGATCTCTCAGCAGCCTGGGCCTCAAGGCATCATAACTAATGGCTCAGTCACACTACAGCAAATATAAGACAACTTCCTTGCAACTAGGAAGGAGGTGGCTGCAAGGAGATTCCAATGATTGGAATTAGTGACCAGTTACAAGGAATTCCATGCTTGCACATTTAAATACATGACAATTACACAGATCACCGTGTCGGAGGCAATCTGCTTCCAAACAATCACAGCCTGACTTGGGCTGACTCAGTCACTCTCCGATTGGTGAAGGTTTACAAATAATTGCCATCTAATTTATGGATACAGATTTTGCAATCAATCAATCTGCAATCTCTTTGCAATAGAGGAGTAGAATAGAATAGAGGATGCCAGCTGGTTGTATTCTGAAAACAAGTTGCAGAGTACCTGTGTAATATTGCAGTTAAATCACTGCCCTTCAGCAACCATGTCACAAAGAGGAATTTGAGTGGTGGTGTAAGTAGCCGATGTGAAATTCTGTGTATGCAGACAGCAACAGATTTATTAAATTCCATGTAACTGCCAGTTTAAACCCATTCAATCACAAATTGATACATTTTCTTTTTCAGTAATCCTGACCACTGTTTTTCTTAATGTGACTGTAGCATAGTGGAAGGTTGAGCCAATCATTTCAATAGCTTCAAAGTTACAATATTTATTTTTTTTTTTTTTTAAAAAATGAATGGATGACATGTAGTGCGACATCCAAACACTTAAAATCATTCGTGTTCAAACTGAGCAAATACCAGGTCAGTATGTTCAAAATATATTTGATTACATATGTATCCCCCAAAACATTTGAATTCATCTGTTTTGCACTTTAAATTGTTAAACTTTTTACTTTAAAAGCTAGAAGTGTTTAAAGTGTAGCAATACAGTTGAGGTAATGGCAGTCTTACACATTTACATTAAAACAATGTTAAAACACGTTTGTGCGAGAGCGATTGTGAAGTTCATTTCCACAGAATCCTACATGGCGTGTGCACCACAGGATACGGATGAAAAACGATGCCGCAGGAGTTATCAGTGTGTGCAGTTTTGAGGCACTAATTAGTCCAGTAAAATGTGTTACCTCATTATAGGCAACAGACTGGAGGTGATCACTGATATTCAACTGCCACCTGGTGGTTAAAATTCTACTATACAGCAGAGATGGGAAACCATGGAGAACAGCAACTTGTCACATGTCTGAATTTAGTTTATTTAGGTCATGTTGTCATTTCATATTTCTGTATTGACTGAAAACCAAACAAAAACAACAGATAGGAATGTGATACTGAGAGGATGTACACATTTGTAATTTAATACCAGGAGCACATCTTTTTTTATATATTTATATTCATTTTTCCCCCCCTTTTTCTTAAAGTGAAGATTGAGCCAACCTGAATGTGGTCCCATCTTTACCCCCCCTTTCAATTCCGTGTAAATAAAGAAGCCAGTTCTCTATAATCTATTCATATCTGGTTGATATCACAGTAAGATGATCTGTACTGGTGCCAAATACCTACATTACATATGTCTGTTAGCAATTATGGTTTATTCAAAAGAAATCCATGTGTAAACCACTGATACTCTACAGATACACCAAACCTGCAGAGACAGTGTAAATCAGTATCTAAAGGTGTAAAAATACACCAGTGATTTCATTATCAGTATAGTTACAGCTAACCGGGTGAACAGCAGGATATTGTTGAGTTTAACACCAACCATCTCAAGTTTGCTTCCTGCACAGATGTTGCAGAGAATCTTCAATGTTACAACTATACAGTTACTTTCTCCGTTTTCTGGGTACATAAATATCTGAATACAGATTAATTCAATTCAAAGTTATTTATCTGGCACCAAATCACAACAGTCACCTCAAGCCACTTTATATTGTAAGGTAGACCCTACAATAATACATACACATCATAGTGCCAGGCAAACAAGCTTCTAACCCTGCTCGATGACAAAACAATAGAACAAGCAGATATTTAAAATGAGCTGAAGCCTCTGATGATGCAAGGCATTCACTGAAACTGTAATCGTTCTTAGGAGTCCAGTTGCTGTCACTTCTGCAAAACACTTTCAGCAAAAGTGATTAATGAACCCTCTGCTGCTTTAATTCAGCTATTTGAGAGCTGGATGTTATGACCCCAAAATCAGAACTGCGAGAAATATGATACAAGTTTGTGCCATTTTATTACAGTATTTGCCTGGATGGTTGTTGCTGTGGTAAGAGTGAAGGAAAATGTTCAATTTAAGCCAATAACACAGATCTTCCAAGGCTGGTCATGATGCTCCCCACCACTTTGGATATTTCTTCTGATGCAAAATCTTGTCCGATTCCTCGCTAACAGAAAGAAAAACACTTTAGTAAGTAAAAACTGGCCTCTGTAGAGCAACGTATTGGCAAAGCCTAACAGATGAGACAATAGCAAGACAACAAGTAGAGAACTACTTAAGTTTTCCTGTTCATCAGTCATGAGATACATTTTTAAAAAAATGATGATGATGATAATAATAATAATAATAATAATAATAATAATAATAATAATAATAATATTTCACCTGTGCACGAGGCTGCAAGCTGATGTTTCAATCATCAAATAAGAAGGAAGAGGTTTGGATCCTTCGAGAATTCACTACTGGAAATTGTTTTCCAGCATTGGGTAACATCGGGTCAATGTAGGTCATTCTGCAGCAGCTCAGTGACTGGTGATGTGCACAACTAGTGAAGGTCCACAAAGAGCTGTACCAGTGACTGCAGTGTCTGCTGCTGTAGGGCTGACAGTGTTCTGATATTAAGCTGCCTGCAGAGACGAGGAAAGGAGAAAGGACAGAAAACTTTAATAGTAGAACCAATGATAAGATAACGCTTTATTGTCATTGCACAGTCAAACATAGTACAATGAGATTGGAAAACTGTCCTACGTCGGCACTACATATAACACAACACATGATGACATTATGGCAGGAATCAGGACAGCTTTCTTCCAATAGGTGCTCATATGAAGAGAAACTTAAAGGGGTGACGGTGCTCATATTCTCTGAAAAATGGCCAAAAACAACCCCATTCTGTAAATGTGTGACCACAACTGTACACACTTTTATTGCAGCAAGACTGAATCACCATTTGTCTTTTTGATTACATTTGTTAAATAACAACACATGCACGTTTTTAAAATATGATAATCCACTGTAAATTTCACATCTATAAAAGATGTATGATTTATGCCGTTTGTGCTCACCAGTTTTGGGGTCCTTCTTCCTCCACCTACTTTTGCTGGCAGAATATATTTGGGTCATCCCATGTAAGCATAAGCTGTCCAATTTTAAGACTGGGAAAATAAGGAAACAAACAAACAAACAAAACAAAAAAGGAGAAAGAAAATCAAGTGAGAAAACACCTTAAGGAGCCAGCCACTATTTTTTTTCCTGTCAGGTGGGGAAATGACTCAGATGGCCCCTGTGCACCTTGAGGTGTCACCACAGCTTGTCAGGACAGGCTGGCTGTGCCACTGCAATCACCAGCCTGACTAATAGTGCAACTCATCACTGTCACAACCCCACGTGAGAAAAAATAAAAAGTGAGTTTACCTGGTTCATTTCATGGTGAACAGCTGTATTAACTGGCATCACTAAAAAAGCTCAGCTGACCATAGGACACGTATGATGAAAGAAATTTGTAAAAGCAAATAAAGCCAAAAAAAAAACAGGTAAACATAATCTATGACAAACCAATCAGAGTACAGGGCTAATACTTTTTTAAAATGTTATACCAGATGCCATGTTTCTCATAAAACATGACTGATTTAAAGAAACTACGCAGTTGACTAAAATGACAGCATGCCCTTTGGAAACAAGAGAAAATCATTCCAATAGCTCAGCAAACAGATGACATTCAGACACAGACCTTAAAGAATGAAGGAGCTCGTGTCATCAGGTCATGGAGCTCGAAGTTCTGCCTTGGAGAGGGGGAAGAGGACCTTCCATGACATCTACACCACAGCATCTGTTGCCTTGTCCAAAAAAATAAATAAATAAAAAAAATTTAAAAAAATTGAGTTAATATGACAGGTGACATTAATACGGACTTTATTAAACCATGATTTTGTTCTGAAAATGTGACTTTTTTAGAGTATGGCATCATCAGCATTATGTAAAATAGATATCAAGTTTACATAATGCTTTCTAGGGTGATCACACCTGCTAATAAACAATGACATTTGTAAATTAAAGAGTATATTTAATGTAGTACTGCATGAAGTCTCATCACCTAGCCCTACAGTCTTCTGTCAGGGTTTACAGTGCATGCCAAATGCTGCATGACTGTGGCTCCATACAAAACCCATAGATTTCATTATCCAGCACATGGGAAAATAAACACAGACAGTCAAATGTGGAATTATTAAAGCAGGACTGAGGTCTGACCTCAAAACGAGTCATTACATGAAGAGACAGAATTCACACAATGGCAATAAGTGCTCCAGGATGCCTGGGACAACCTGCAGAGAGCTGTAAGCTTTTTGCTATGTGGCCAGTTGTTTCTATGTGTGTGTGCGTTTTAACTTGAAAGAAGCATACAACACATGTGTATAGAGGAGCAGGGTTGGGTCAGATGGCCCCTGTGCACATTGCGTGTCCTCAGGTTGGATCAGACTGAAGCAGTCAACTCGACACCCCAGCTGATTAGTGCAACTCATCACTCCCACACCCAGCACCGCTTCCACTTTAACATGCAGTGTTTGTTTTGTGCAGCACACAATCGAACTGGGGACCCAGCAACCCAACCACTAGATAATCGGCACAGTCATCTTACTGGGATTTGTGTCCATATTCCACGTCGTCATCCACGCGGTATCATTCGCGTGTCATCCTTGCGCAGGGGCCATGCTAATCTTCTCTGTATCGTATCCAATTTAGCGTACGCGCTTGCCGAAGCCAGCCAAAACTGGTATCATTCGCCATAGCCGCTGACATGGGTCTTGTGTGTGTGACAGGAAGTAGTGCAGAACCTTGAGTTTAGCAGGCACAAAAAATGGTCAATCATTTAGATGATAGAGAATGGAAAAGGTTCAAAATGCAAGTTAACTTGGATTCAAGCCCGGGTGGTGGATTGTGTTACAAACAGTAACGCTGGTTCACGTAAGGTTAAATAAATCTAATTCTTTTAAGCAGAGTTAGCTTTACCACTAGCTGTTTAGCAACGTTAGCGTCTAGCATTCGGTTAAAACCTAAGTGACTGTCACAAGTGAAACATTTCAAATTAAAAAAAAAGTAATTTATCACTGTGCCTCCCATCAAACTACAAAAACACCCGAATAAAACTTACAAAATCAGATGAACTCTTTCTCGTCTAGCTTAGCCGAGTCTCTGCATATTTCAAACCCCGTGTTCACGCAGGGCGCGTCGCTGATTGGCCTAAAAGCCGGAAAAGGTGTGGGCATTTATTGGAGGAGCCACACTCCAGTGCAGCAGGTGGCGGTAATGCACCACTAAGCTGGTTTACCAACCGCTATTAAACTAAAAAGAAGAAGAAGCCCAGACAACGTCGATGAACAACAGTGCAAGAAAAACCTGAGCACTAAATGGCGCTAAAGTTTTGTGCGTGTGTCTTCTACATAAATGTTTACTGAATGGTTACACATATGAGTTTGCTGCATGCTCCTCTGCAAAACAAGTGCAAAAACGCCATTGATCCTCAGTGATACTGCACATTGGTTGTAATTTGTAACATTTATACATCCTGCATCTTTTATACTGAATACTAATGTAATGAAAGCTCAAGAATGGGTGAAGATCTATCCACCATACTGATTCCTGATAAAATTATAGGCTTGAAAGGATGATGGTGTTGTATAAGATGACTGCTATTTATTTATATTTTGTTACAAAAATGTCCAATAAATTATATAAATAACAGTTAGAACTGTTGCCTTACCGTGAGAAAGTCCTGGGTTTGAACATAGGGTTTCCATAGGGAAACCAGAGGTGAAACAATTCTAACGAGTTTGAAAGCCAGTATGTCCACCTTTGCTTCATCACAGCCTGAACTCTTAGGCAAGCTTACTTCTCATTTCTTTAGGATCGCCTGGCTTCTTGAAGGACTTTAAAACCTTTTCGTTATATGTTGGCTGTACCTTGTTCCACTCTCTGTCAACATGATCCTGCATGCTTTGAAAGCATTTGTGCTCAATTAGATTAGAAAAAACACTATTTACCAGTCCACTGTATGTATTATCAATTATGCTTTTACTGCATTGGCAGTGTGTTTGGAATCATTGTCATACTGAAATGTGAAGCTGCTGCCAATCAGACTCATGGCAGATCAAATTCTGACCCAACTTCTCCTCACAAATCTGTTTTGACAAGATCCCCCCAAACCACATGATTAAATCTCCCCTCCTATTGTAACAACAATATCTGAATTAGCACCTGAAGATTTTAGCATCCCTTTTCATTGCTACATGTCAGACGAGGAAACACGTTTGTCTAAAAGCAACGAGCGCACAGACGAGTGAGACGAAGGTTTCATTGAAATGCAAATGCAATTTTATATTAAAAGATAGCAAAGGGATAATTCACTATATCACACAACACAGCTTGTTAGTACTGCCATACATATACAGTCTTTTCATATTTACACATCAAGTGACAACGAAAACGAAAATCATAAATATCTCTTTTTGTTAACTTTACAACAGCTATACGTGACCAGTATTTCATAAGATAAAAGAGCACTATTAAATAACTGGCATCTTCCCTATCATTTACAAGGCTTGGGAACACAGTGGTTAAAATAATCCAGCAAAAACAAAACAAAAAACAAAAAAACCCAAAAACATTGTTCTTTTCCAGTGAGTAAAATTAATACAAGTCTAAAAACGGTCATGAAATCCCTTTGTACAAAAGACTATACAACTCAGCCCAGTATCAACAAAAATGTTTGCTTATATCCGCGTGATAAAATCTGTACAGTTTTAGCATTCCTGCAGCAGAGTTGGAGGGACTGTGAGTGTGGATTACTGGATCCTGGGTCGCTATGATGCTCTGTAGGCCTGCCTTCGACCAACCATCAGAGACTGTAGTCATGTAGCTGCCAAGCCCCTCTCTCATTGGCCTCAGTGCTTCGTCTAGCAGCAGATCAGCATGTTGCTGAGCTTGTAGCAGATACTTCAAAATACACAATTCTATAATGTGTCAAAGATATATTTGTCCATATAGCAATATAGTATTTTCATTTGCGCCACAATCGACAGGCAGAATGGGGCGCTAAAAATAAAGCAATGCGAGATAGCCATTAAATTCACTTCTCAGTAAGCTGTCTGATAAATGTTTCAACACACAGCGTGCATAAAGTTACCCCTTTTGTTGCACTGTGCTGTGGCAGACACTGTGAGCGCACCTCACAGAATCCGATATGATGGAATTAAACTCAAACGACCAAAAGCACAAATTTTCTCATTTACTTCCAAGTGTTTCTGGCCGAGCAGATACTTCTGGTTGTATGTGCCAAGATTTTTTAATTTTTTTTAAAAATATATCTTTGCCTCTGAAGCTTGGTTGCTAATAGAAAGTGAAAAGTGGAACTTTGAGGAAGTAAGAAAACTTAATTCAAACTAGAAACGTTATATAACACTGGCCACAAATCTATGGGCTAATTTTGAAATGCTAAAGATGGCAGCAGTGCTGCGTCTGCCCCCAAAGAGCCAGACTTAGCCAATCATCTCGTAAGCACTGACCCATGAACATGGTAAAGGTGCACGCCCCCACAGGCGTATAAGGTGTGGGTAAGATACCTTGTTAAAAATCTTTTATTTTGCTGTATTCATAATCTGAACGAGCAGCAACAGCAGCAGACACGCTGATCGTGTCAGCAGTCAGAAGCAGATAACAGAACAAAGTTAACCAACGTTTTTCCAGTCAGATCTTCATCAAAAATCTGTTCACATGGCTTTTTATGGCCATATGAACATAGAAGTTAAGGACGAGGGTTTTTCCAGATACATTTACATAGAGTCTTCAAAATAAATGTTCAAAGATGGCTGCTGAGAGGCAAGACTTGCTTCACACTGTTATTTGTGGTGATCTAAAAATCGAAAACGTTTGTTACTCATGACTTGTTCATCTAATATTTCTGTTATTGTTACTTGCTATCAGTTATCAAGCAGAGTAAGAATGAATCTCATATTAGTGGAGAAGGTGAGTGGATATTACACACACTGGTTACAAAAATGTGTTTCGCAAGCACATCAGCAATGGGGGAAAAAAACAAAAATAAAAACACAAAAAAACTAATCACCTACTTAGAAAGCAAATTCTTTTCTTTTGGAAAGACCGATGAAATAAAGTGGTTTCAGAGAAACCCCCGGTGTTTTTGGACAGAAAAAAACAGACATACGTTTAATACCTGGATTCATACAACCTTACAAGTATCTGCATCGCTCACCAGCTTTATCTGTGGAGTATATAAGTGAGAAAATGCCATGTGCATGTGCATCTGAGGAGAAATAAATATACAGCTGAAGTGGGAAAAAGAATTCAACATTTGGCACTTAGGCTGTTACTTCATCGAGGTGACTTCCGCTCTGCCCGAGGATCAGCGATAACTGAAGTATAACTTTAAACAGAAAATGGAGGGCCTCCTGCAGCCAACTGAGAGAACCTGCTACAGTCATTTCTAGTTTAATCCCTTGGAGGCTGTAAAGAAGCAGATGCCAACACTGAGGTCTCCCACACCGGTGAGGTTGAGGGGGGGCAAGTCAGAGGAAACAAACATCCCAGAATGAGAATAAATCTCTGTTGAAGTGTGAAATGGAGAAAGAAGCATGGAGACTCTGAAGCCCCACCCTTTGGCACTGTCATAAATACAACTCTTGAAAAATAAAATTAATTAAAAAAGAAAAAAAACAGGTGCTGCTGCACAAAAATAAAACTTCTAGCTTAGCGCACTCATCATTCTCTGAAAGTCAGCAAACCCACTCTACAAATTAAAAAAAACAACAAAAAAACCCACAAACATGTTCATAAATATAGTTCATAAAGACATGAGTGGCATTAGAGGGAACTCTGTGGTTACGTCGTCCGGGGGGTATGTTGCTTTAGCTCCGTCCAGGATGAAAAACAAAGAAAAAGAAAGGTGAAGTGGTATACAGAGAAGCGTCGCACTGAGAGTCTGTATCCTTAAAAGAAAAAAGAAAAAAAAGGTTCCACGTTAACGCTTGTGTCTCTCTGTTCACTTCCTCCCCAGAGTCCTTTGTTTTTCTTATTCCAGCACGCTCCATTTTTGCCTCGAGGCAGCAGCACTGAGGATACTGCACTGCACGTGTGGACAAGTAGGACGGAGCCCCAATTTTAAAGACAGGACATGTGTGTTTTGTAGCTTAGTTGTGTCTAACCAGGTTGATATGTACCATTAGTTTACATATGCAGCTGTTACTGTGTTCTGTACCTATTCATCTTTGTGTGTTTGTACCAGCTCTAAATACAGGTGACTGCATGTGTATATTAGGTAATGATGGTCAAGATAAAGCACAGAGGGCCTCCTTCACACTTCGCTCTCGGTGGAGGGCTTGCGTACGGAGACCCAGCCGGTGTCGGGCAGGCTGTGCTGGGCGTGACGCTGCGGGGTGATGGCAGAAGGGGTCAGGGTGGTTATGGACGAGCATTCAGACGCCTCCTCCTGGAGGAGCTGCTCCGTCTCGCCGTCGTCTAGCGAAGCGCTGCTGGCCTGCAGGGACACGGTGTCTGTGCGCATGCAGGTGTGCAGCCCGCCTCGGGACGGCTTGATCTGTTTCAGGTCGTCCCAGTAAAGCTCATCATTGGACAGGAGGCACACGCCCTCCACGATGCGGATCTTCTCCTTGGTGTAGCCTCCGTCCACTCCCCCCTGGACAACAACAACACTATTAGTGATTGACTCTGCGTCGGCAGTTCAGAGAGATCATCCACCTTTGATGTGTCAAGTCATGCTTCTTTCTTTCATCTTTAATGCTAACGCTTTGCTCTTTTTCTTTTTAATTAAAATGTATTAACATCAGGCAGAAAGCTCTCAGCCTGTTAAAAGGTGGACAAACCTCAGGGATAAGTCAGAGAACACTCCAGAACAAAGTGTCACGTTCAAACCCACAAAACTCATGCTGCAGGAGCTCCGCTTGCTCCTGGATTTAGCTTTTTTTTTGTTTTGTTTTTTACACATTTCTACATACATTTTTAGAATAAGGTGCTATAAGTACGTAATTAGAAGAAACAAAAATCTGGACTGTTTTACAGAATAAAAACAAGTTGGTGCATACTTTTCCAAAGCAAAAAGATTGATGAATACTGGAAGCTGCTGCTAGTTTTAGATTTATTTTTTACTAAGAAATAACCTTTTTACTTGTAAATTACCAGCAGGCTCTATGGGAAATACAGTATGAGCCGAACAACTGCTGTCAGCTTGACACACTGTGTACTTAATGTTACTATTGATACATGTAGCACCTTTAACAAAATCCACCCACACATTTGGCTTTGTTGCCAGTTTCAGTGTCAATTTCACAACACAGTCACTCAGTGGGATAAAAATCATCATGCTGCTGATCACAGAGCTCTGAAACTACATCCAAAAAAGGAGGTTATTCATTAAGATTTTTCAGGCGACATGCTGTGAAAGGCAGAAGTAAAACAAAGAGACGGTTTAGAATTACACGACTCCTTCATGCTGTGTAACTACCTCTCCACAGGACAAGTGGGTCAAAAGATAAAGGGAGAGAGGGAGTTGTAGGGGTGAGAGAGCTGCGGTGAGGGAGAGAAAGGAGGGGAGGAGAAGATGAGCGCTGGTGTCTGTGACCTACTCGTGTCACATGTTACAATCATTCTATTCACAGAGACAAACAGTAAAGGGATTTGTCTCTGTGCTTAGACACAATACAGTCTGTGATCATCCTATGCAAATACCATGGATTCATGTTAAATCCATTATGTGTCCTTTTCAACTTCTCACAGATTGCGGACCGTTCGTTACCTCTTTCTTATATCGAAGCTGGTTGTATATTGGAGGCTTCTGAGATGCCTCGATCTTGACCTCTTGTGTGGACGTCCGGTACGAGGGGTTACTGTAGGTCAGATTGCTCACTCCTGGGTCAGCAAACTTTGACTTTTTGTGTCTGTTGATCAAAAATAAGACAATAAGAGCAATTACAATTTAATTTAATTTACAGGTTTACCTATCCTCTGTGTCAAATGTAGGTAATTAAACATTCTTTTTAAGCAATGTTGTGCAGGACACTGACCTGTAAATGATCAAAGCAGCAATGAGGATCAGAATCGCCAGAATGGTCAGAACCCCACCGATAACATAGCTGACATGAAGTCCCTCTCCTACAACAGACAGGACACATTACAGGGGTGGTTAACAGGCTTTGCTTAAACTGATTTGCTACAAAGTTTTACACAAACATTGCAGGTCAGTCATTAACCCAGCTAACCCCATAATACCCAGTGAGAAACGAGCTTGAGATGGTTATTGAATATTATTTTAAGTCTTTCAGACATAACTGTATGTCTGCGATGTTTGTCTTGAGAAGTAATTTCATTTAGTAAAAATAGCCAACGCTTATCACTGAATAGCTTTAAAGCAAAAGTAGCTCTTTATTGCCGTTTTTTGTGTTCTTATATCTTACATTTTTATTCACCTTCACAGTCATAACTGGTCTTTGGTTGATGCGAATGATATATTATTTAAGTCCCACATTCAAACATTACTGATGTCCAACTCTGAGTAGGGGGAGAAACTATTAGCCTAGCTTAAGAGCTGTTTTAACATTAGCTAGCTGGCTGTTAACCAACAGCTACAACCGTCTTTGTCTACAAACACATTACATTTACATTTCTGTTCTGAGTCCTTAAACAATAATCTGTGTCAAGATCCTGTTCAGAGGTGTACTTTATACTAGTCGCACAGCTATGCTAGCAGCCTTTGTGAGCTGCCAGTCTTTGAACCAAGCTCAAGCGTAAACTCAACCTGGATGTACTGTATCTCGCAGAAAGAGTGATGCCTAGCTTTTCTCTTTTCCCTGTAGGCAGACTTTGTGAATGTCTCGGTGTACTGACCGTGAGGAGCTGTCACCACAGTGTTCATACACCCCTCTATGTTTAGGTTCTTGTCAGTGCAGCTGTAACGATAAGGAGGAAAATAAATATTAATTTACCATAGACTGCAACACAGAGGACTTCATATGATTTGTAACAACTTTGCTATATTTACAACTGTGTATTAACATTAAATCTTTCAGATTCTGTGGATTCTAAAAATGTGTAAGGCAGAAACAAGTACACAAAACAGATCCATTGTATTCCAAAGTTAAAATGCCAACATGGTAGATCGACAAGTCTACAACTGTGTTCATTAGTGGGACAATTTCATTTAGATCAAACACAGTTTGGATCTAGAATGTGAACCATTTAATGAACACAACAGACTTACTTGACCAGTGAGGGTCCTCTCTGTGGGATGTCTGTGGGAGCTTTAGGGATCTTGTTAGGGACAGGAGTGCTGCTGGGCCCTCTGGCAGGAGAGGTGGGGATGTAACCTGAAACTGATCAAAGCACGAGGAACAAGGGCCTGAGTGGGCATTTCTTGGTTTGTCATTTTAGTGTTCTTCCATCCATCCATCCATTCGCTTCCGCTTATCCTTTTCAGGGTTGCGGGGGGTGCTGGAGCCTATCCCAGCTGTCATAGGGCGAAAGGCGGGGTACACCCTGGACAGGTCGCCAGTCTGTCGCAGGGCTAACACACAGGGACAGACAACCATTCACACTCACATTCACTCCTAGTGACAATTTGGATTAATCAATTAACCTATCCCCACAAGCTGCATGTCTTTGGACGGTGGGAGGAAGCCGGAGTACCCGGAGAGAACCCACGCAAACACGGGGAGAACATGCAAACTCCACACAGAAAGACCCCGGCCTGATGGTGGAATTGAACTCAGGACCTTCTTGCTGTGCGGCAACAGTGCTAACCACCGTGCCACCGTGCTGCCCATTTTAGTGTTCTTCTGCTATATAAAACCTATTTGTGACTTTTTACCGTTTTCAGTTAAAAAGTTCAGTTAAAACTTTTTAACTGGTACAGGCTGATAAATTACAGAGAACACTTACTTGTGGAGCACGGTCGCCCGTCTGGTTCATCAGGGCAGGCGCATACAAAACTGTTGGTCTTGGCAAAGCAAAGGTGAGTGCAACCGCCGTTATTGATCCCACAGAGGTTAGTACCTAAAGGGAAGGAGAGGGGACGTTCACATTTATGTTCAGCTCAAACTAACTGAACATAATTGAAAATAATGAGCGTTTCCTCCGTTACTTTGGTCCATTTATCAGGTTAGAACTGAGAGCTTTTAGTTATGATGGCATCAAGTAACAGCACAGTGATGAAATTAAAATGGAATCCAACCCAATTACCAGAATCTGTGTCAAGTAAAATAATTTATCTGTTTTATCTGATTATACTAAACGGGCTGAAAGAAATCCATCAGCCTTATCAACAAGAATCAGATTTCTTGCCATGCTGGAGAAAGGGTTATCTTACTCGCACAAGCAAACCACGTGAACGTCATATTGACAGACCAATTATCTAGCACTGACAATATTTCATAAATCCACAGTAGCTTTGGCTCCTTCAGCAAAAGGTAATAAACAGAGACACCTTTGGCCTCTTCCCCGTCAGATGGAGTTGTCAGGAGAAAAAGCCTCCTTACCTGTCTGTCTGTTAGGAGATACCACTATAATGTCCATGAGGCCTTCCACGTTGGCCAGCACGGTTTCCTTGTTACGGCCAGTGTGTTTGTCCACCCGCTGGATGGACTTAGTCTGCCAGTCCGTCCAGTAGATCCAGCGGTCTTGCTGCGAGAGTCGGGAGAAAGGAGTTAGAGGGGAGGACACCGGCTTCGACTGGGGAAACGAGGGAGAAGAAGAGAGGGGGAGGAAAAATACACGGACAAGGAGAAGGGGGCGAGAGGAAGAAAGGGAAGGGGGGAAGAAGAAAAATGAGGGTCAGAGTGAAAGCGAAGTAGAAGAAATGGTCACGTCGAATGGGTTCAGTATGAGCTGAAAGATGGAGAGAATCACACGGTGAGCTCATGAGTGAAAGAGCGGGTGATTGGAGAAGGCAGCCAGGGAAGAAAAGGGTCAGCCTAGCATATGACAGCTGAGGGTGAAGAGGAGAGAGGGGGGGGGGGGGGGGGGGGGGGGGGCTGGAGGTACCTGTGTGAGGGCGAATGGGTGGGACACCGGGCTGATGAGGACCTGACGCAGCTTCCCATTCAGGTCAGAACTCTCGATTCTGTCCAAGTGGGCATCTACCCAGAAGATCCTGCAGGATTCATTACCAGTTATTGCAGAATTCTTACACAATAATAAACTTTAAAGTCATTTACAGGACATACAGATATCTCAGTCATGCTTCAGCTAACCTTCGTGTGTCGTAGTCTAGTGTTAGGCCGTTGGGCCAACCCAGGTCTGTATTGATCAGAACCTTCCGGTCTGAGCCGTCCAGGTGAGATCGCTCAATCTTCGCGATGTGGCCCCAGTCAGTCCAGAACAGAAACCTGCAGAGGCGAGGTGAGCCTGATAAGCTCATGTCTTTCTATGGTACAAACAATTCTGCAACTATGTGATTCTTCAGTGTACAACAATGAAAACCTCGTGCTGACAGTCAGCCTGTTTGTCTGCCTATTTCAGTGCAGTCTATTTCTGACTTTAAGAGCTACGGAGACCAAACATAACCTTTTGTTTGTCAGTGAAGCCCAGTGCACTCCTCTCTCTTACCCTTTGCTTGGAAACACTGCAATAGCTCGGGGTTCATCCAAGCTGTTGTTGACTAGGACTTTGCGGCTAGTTCCATCCAGGCGGGCCACCTCAATGGTGTTGCGCCCGGTGTCGGTCCAGTACATGTTTCTGGCAACCCAGTCCACAGCGAGTCCATCTGTAGTCTTCAGGCCCTGGCTGATCACCGTCTCCATGCCACTGCCATCCAGGTTAGCGCGCCTGAAAAACAAGTTAATGTTGGACGTTGTATGATAAGGGGCTACTTCAACTTTATTGTGCACAACCAGTGGCACAGTGGCAAACTTTATTCAAAATGTGTGCTTTACAAAATTTATATCTCAAAAATTAGCATTTGCACCTTATAACATCCAGGGTGACATCGGTGTAGTAAAGTTTCCCATCAACGCTGTCATAGTCTAACGAGATGACGTTGTGCAGCTCGAGCACCGGGACGTGTATGTCAGTGTGGTCATTGGTGTCCAGAGAGATTCTGCGCACGCTCACGCGGTTGGAGAAGAGCAGGTATGTCTCCGGAGAATCGTCACATGACCTACCATCTCCCTTGAGCAGAATCCCAGTGGGACAGGCGCAGGAAGTGCCGTTGGGACGAGGAAGGCACAGGTGTGTGCAACCTCCGTTCCTTCTCCCGCACTTATTAAAGCCTTAAAAGGACACAGGGTGACGAATTAGTGCAAAGAGACAGGAGCGCACTTAAAACAGGAAGACGCACATGCACACTTTGTATGTTGACATTGTTCAATCACCATGTGAGTTGAGAAAAATTCAAAAAGTCAGAAGTCAAGGAATCATAAAGATCTTTAATGTGACCTCCACTTCCCGTCCTCCAGACTCACCGAGTGGCTTCTCCCTGTCTACAGCCTGGATGTCCATCAGGCCTGGCAGGTTGGCTCGCACTGTGATGGTGTTGGCCCCAGAGTTCTTGTCGGCTCGCTGGATGCTTCGGCTCTGCCAGTCGGTCCAGTAGATGTGGGACCCCAGCAGGGTTAAACCATACGGGTGTTGGACTGGAGTCACAAGGGTGCGGCGGTTCTGCCCATTGAGGTCAGACGCTTCAATGCGCTGCAGAGGACCAGTACCACATGTGGGATCACCACCATGACTTCATAACGTCTGACGCTTTCATGCTCAAAGCTTTTACATCTTAGAAAACAGCATTATTAGCTTTTAAATCTTTAACTGTGACTTGTATCCACTTTATTTTATTCTTGGAAGCATTTAATCACCTCAGTGTGTGCATCAGCCCACAGTAATTGAGAGCCAGCCATATCAATGGCCAGGCCATTAGGCCAGCCCAAGTTGTTACTGATGAGCACCACACGGTCTGAGCCATCCATCGCTGAGCGCTCCAGCTTAGCATGCTCTCCCCAGTCTGTCCAGTACATATATCTGGAGGACGGGAAGATAAAGAGAACACAGAAGATGAAGTAACATAGAACAACCAGAGATTTGCTTTAATTGACTATACAAGGCCGTCAAACTATCAGGCTCACCCCATCTCGTGGTAGAGGGCGATTGCTCGAGGGCTGTCAAGATTTTGCCAGACCAAAACCTTCCTCATGGAGCCGTCCAGGTTGGCTACCTCGATGCGGTTGGTTCCTGTATCCGTCCAGTAGATCTTCCTGCCAACAGCATCCACTGCTAAACCATCAGTCGTCATCAGCCCTACAGTGAGACAGTGAGAGATGAAGTCATGACACTCTGACGAGGCGGAGTCACAAGACTTTATACATGTAAGCCATCCTTCACCTGTAGATATGATGTCTTCGTGTGATATCCCATTGATGTTGGCTCTGCTGATTTTCTTCAGCGTACTGTCAGACCAGTAGACTTTTCCTGCATGAGGTGCCACACATGCAAACACATACACACAGCTGAGGACTTTATTCCTACATCGGTTATATTTATGAAACAAAAAAAATTAAGAAGACATACAAACCTTCTTTGGGGTCAACACCAATGGCAATAGTATTTTTCATGGTGCTATTGATGGCCAAAACCACATCAGCATAGTAGGGGATGTCCAGAGAAACCATCCTGATGTCAGTCCTACGTGCAAATATCAGGAAGCTGCTCATGCCTGCACACAAAAGGATCACATATCACAGCGTCTTCCTGTCGCAACACAAAAAGCGGCTGACATACTTTTATCTTCTCGGTCCTTTAAAAATTGATTTTCCTTATCGGATTTCCCTTTGAGATGGACATGTTGTTTAAAGCATTTGTTTCAGACAGAACACATTGTAAGATCTTAACACACGCTTGTACATGTTAAACTTTTAAACTGTGAAGTGTCGTTCTTTTTTTTGTTTTGTTTTTTACTAAATGTTACTGAGATGTAAACAGAGTTTGTTTTATACCAGGTGTGCAGGTCTTTCCATCCGTCTGCAGGTTGATGCCAGTGGGGCAGGCACAGCTGGAGGCTTTGGGAGCAGGCGCCAGGAGACAGAGGTGGCTGCAGCCTCCATTATTCACCGCACACGGGTTATGCACTACAGGTGGAGAGGCAAACAGACTCGGGTCACTTCCTGTCCTACTTTCTAAGTCAGCTTGAAAGCAATGAATGGGAGATGCATGAAAGAATTTGTGTGTGTGTGTGTGTGTGGGGGGGGGGGGGGGGGGGGGGGGGGGGAGAGAGAGAGAGAGAGAGAAACCCACAACAACATTGGGGAAACAAACAGAAAAACCCTTCTAGCCACCCAACAGAGCCAAATACATCACCGAGATCAGACAGGCTTCACAGGCTCTGTTCTCTCAGCCAATGATCTGGGTTCAGTTTACCTGTAATTCCCTAGTGTCAGTAGATATATTGGATGTGAGCTCAGAGAAAAGCCAGCACACATCAGAGAGAAGAGCTTCCTTTGTGTAAGATACATATTTTTATTTGTATTTTTGCTGTGTACACACTGCAGCCTTTATACCTTTGTGCCTTTATAATGAAAAGATGATTTACACTTGAAAAACGTGATGTGGCTTTTGACATCTGACTGCACTTTGGCTGCTTTAGCTAACGCTAAAAGAACAAGGCTGGCTCACAAGTCGGCACCCTGCAGTCCCATTTGGCTTCCTACAAATTCCATCAATTAGCTAGAGCAGGGGCGTAGATTTGGCATGGACGGAAGGGACATGTCCCCACCAATATCCAGCGATTAGTAAATTGTCCCCACCAATAATTTGATCTGTTCGAGTAAAGAAAAACAAACCCGATAGAAAGAAAAAAACGATCTGTCACCGTCTCATTCACCCAGCGGTGCAGAAAGAGTTAAATTACGTACTCTACTGGAGTCCTATATCATGTGACAAATATGGCCAATGTGATTGGCTGTGCTTTTCAGGGAGCTCTGTTTAGTTTTAGCAGCGGCAAGCCTGCGCTGCGAGGACCTGCAAGGAGGAGAGGAGGATGGCTGCAAAAAGAACCTGGATATAAGAAAGTATTTTTCAAAGAAACCTGTAAGTCACTTAAATTCAAGTTCACTCATAAAATGTGTCCGTCATAATAACGTTACAGGCTATGCTAGGCTTTGAATAACGTAGAGGCAGCTCTGCCATGTTGTAGCTCGGACAGAGGTGACGAGGCGAGGTCACAGGTGACTTACTGATGATTTGGTGCTATAGATTAACTAGTATTTATCATCATAACAATTGTTAGGCTGCTGATGTTAATTGATTCATTAGTGTATATTTGACAAAGAATCTGAATTGACATGTCTCACTTTTTATATGGCACGAATCAATGTGTTATTTTATCAGGTAGCAATATGTCCTAGTGCAGTCAGAGGGGAAGAGCCAGGGCCAAAGGTGACGCACATCAAGCACATAGTAATAATTTTAGTCTGAGGATAAAACGCATGTACTTAGGATGAAAGATACTTCAGTGATCTCAGAAGATTAAAAAGATGGCTAAGGTCAACAATGACTCAAATGAGATTAAACAATGCTGCTGTATGCCATTTCCACCAGGAGAGACTAGACAGTATAGATGTAAAACAAATAGGCCAGCA
Source organism: Rhamphochromis sp. 'chilingali' (assembly GCF_963969265.1). Lineage (NCBI taxonomy): Eukaryota > Metazoa > Chordata > Actinopteri > Cichliformes > Cichlidae > Rhamphochromis > Rhamphochromis sp. 'chilingali'. Next base: position 9,447,941 of record NC_137933.1, read on the forward strand.
GTTTATCTCAGTTAACGAGAGGAGAAGGCATGTGTTCGGCTCCTTCACATAGTGGACACTGAGTTGTTGTGTGGGTCACCAGTAGTCCATGTCTGTTGCTGTAACAGTAGTCCATGTTTAGAATAAAAAATCCCAGCTCACTGATTTGATCGGGGCAATAGTGTGGCTAAAATGTTGCATAATTTTGCTGAGAGATCTGTTACTTTGTGGTAATCTTAGACGAGTAGCTTTATGGACAAAAACCACCAGGTCATTCAGTGTTCCCTTAGTGCTAATGTGTTAGAGATGTTGGTGTACTATAACTGAAGTAATGTTGTCCTTAAAGTCATATTCTTTTATTGTCATGACTGTATTTGAAGCTATTTTTATTTTTGTATGATACCTGATTTATATGGAATGTGGAAGTAAACTAAAGCCTAAAATACTTTAGTCAGTCATTTGTTTAATAGTAATTTAACATTATATAATTCACATATAAAACTATGAATTGTAATTTTAAATGGCTTAAAAGCATGTAGAATAGCATATGTAGGCAAATATATTTCTCCCTTTTTTTTATCAAGAAGCAAAGACAAAAAGGAAAAAAAAAAAAAAAAAGAAACGGCAGGGTTTGGTGGTTGAATCATCCGTCCCCAGCAATGCCAAAACCAAATCTACGCCCTTGAGCTAGAGGTTTAACAGTATTCAACACTGTGGTTGTAAATATCTGTTTAAAGCTGCAAGTCCAATTCTCCTTCACACACACAAAACTCTATGCTTTAGTGGACAGACACACACCTGTCTCACGGTGTCGATGGAACATATGGATGTCCATTAGATTCTCTAGGTTTTCAGCCAGTGTGTGGCGCCCCAACCCGGTGAGCTTGTCAGCGCTTTGAATGCTCTTGGATTGCCAGTCTGTCCAGTACAGCTTGTCCTCATGTACAGTTAAGCCAAAGGGGTGAGGCAGCTGAGTCCCAATCAAAACCTGTGTGCAAAAACAACAGCAGAGGTCTGATGAGCTCTTTTAGAACATGTCTGAACAGGCATAATCACACACACACACACACACACACACACACACACACACACACAAACAAGACGACACATTTTCGTACTTCAAATGTTTTCTCAGAAAAAACCTAACACCTTACCTGTCTGTCAGAACCATCAAAGTTGCCATATTCAATAGTTTTCATGCCAGCATCGGCCCAGTACAGGCGTTTGGTCTCATAGTCAATGGCGAGCCCATTGGGCCACGTCAGATTGGATGAAATGATGACAATTCGGTTGGAGGCGTCCATTCCCGCACGCTCGATCTTTGGGTTGGCCCCCCAGTCAGTCCAGTACATGAAGCTGAGGAGAAAGAAGGAACAAGTTAGAACTCCATGTGTTGTCCAGGTTCACAAGCTGTTTCTGTTTAAATGTCATCATCTTACCCTCCGATCGGATCAACTACAATGTCCCGCGGTCGGTCCAGGTTCTCCCATATCAGGACAGTCCGCATGCTCCCATTGGCATTAGAAACCTCGATACGATCAGTACCTGACACCCAAAAACACGAGCAGGTTAAATTGAGGAGCACTCCCTGCTGAGCTGGTCAATGAAGAAAATGGATATAAAATGATATTTTATGTCAGAATACATGAAATGAGACTTTTTACCAGCATCAGTCCAGTAGAGCTTGTTGGTCACCCAGTCAATTGCTAAACCTGCTGGACTTTCCAGACTGGTTTCCACCACCACCTGTTTTAAAAAGAAAAAGATCAGCTCAGATCCATGCTGACAGTTACTGTTTACTGCTTTGATGGCAATATTTTCATGTCTGTTTTATGTTATTCTGTAGTAAACCTGCAGCAGTGAGTTATGAATGTGCTGAAGGCTCCTACATTCTACAGAGGATGACCAGCTGCTGCTCTTTCACCTCAGTCCCAGTAGATGGCAGTAATGTATAAACCTAAATCTGCTGCCGTCCTCCTCTGCTCCTTTTTTAAGTATGGGCCAGATGAGAAATGACGAGACTGCAGTACTGAGTTCAGTCAACCTGCAGGTATCACTGACCTCCTGCTTGGTGCCGTTCCACAGTGCTCTGTTGATGGAGTCGGTGGTGACGTCTGTCCAGTAGATGTAGCCGTCTTTGGAGTCCCAGTCCAGCGCCACGGCATTGCGCACGTCAGCCAGAGGAATGACATCATCGGACATGTCCTCTGTGTCGAAGCTGATTCGTCGGATGTCCGTCCTTCGGGCAAAAAGCAGGAACTTGTCAAGACCTGATTAAAGACCAAAGGTCTTCTGTCAGTCTTCTAGGTTCAACAGTGGGGTCAGCATTAAACACAGTAAAACAGCTCTACCACAAAGACATGTAACCACTGATTAATATCACAAATCACACCCTCTGCATTAACATAATTAAACAGAGTCATGAGAATACTTTTTATTCAATTTCAAGCAGCATGACTTTACAGTGGGGAAAAAAATGAAAACGCTGCATTTTAGCTCAAATTTTCTTCAGCTGCTCAACCATAACATGCACTTGAACTCACTTTAAATGTTCCCTAAATGAGATCTCACTTTACATGCAGTAGGTGTCTTATAATTGTCTGCACAGGCATTTTTCATCTGAAATTTTGATTCCTCTGACAGCCTACACCTTAATCGTGGGGCTGATCAGATTAACCATGTGTTACAGGATTATTTTCTCTTCATTAGTGTGAACACACGGTTCATTAGTCAAAACAGAAGACAGAGCTTTTTTTTGTTGTTTTTAATTTAAGATTCCAAATTATTGGCTATTAAAAATGACTTTAGTATGAATAGATGCCGCTAAAAACTACTATAATATTAATATAATATTAATTATAATAATATAATATTAGCAGTATTTCTGTACTTTCCACAACAAACAGTGGAGGAACTCACCAGTGGCACAGCTGTAACTGTCCACCTTCTTGAAGCCGGTGGGACAAGCACAGGTGTACGTCTTGTTGCTGGGGAGACACAGGTGGCTGCAGCCTCCATTGTTGGTGCCACAGCGGTTCCTGCCACCTAGAGAAGAGACAGGCAGACACAACTCAGTATATCACATGTAAAGTGGTTCAAAAAATAAAAACCCCTCAAATCCACTTTCTCCTCAAACCCAGGGCAACAAAACAAATAGTCACACTTCCAAAAATGTCTGCCTCCTCTTTCATTAAAAGGTCACAGCGTGTGGGCTCTGTTCACTTAGGTTCTGAGTCGGCTTTTCTTTTGTTCTGATCAGACATGAACTCACATGACTTGACTAAATCTTGTCTAAAAGTGCCTGACCTCCCCCTGCCAGCACGGAGGCAGCTCACAGTTCATGTTAGTGTCGGGGCTGCTGCAGTATTTTATCAGCACGTTAACAAAAACTTTCTCTTGGCTGGACGTCAAGTTCAACACGGTTTGTTAGCAAAGTCTTTGCTATCATGCTGATGAAAAACACACATCAACTGGCCGGTTCACGGCAGGGTCTTGACACTGGTGCAACAAATCATTCTATGGTGGGGTTCGCCACTGTGTGAGGCAAATTTTTCATTTCTGCCTGCAATGATATCCTCAGATAAGTCTCCCATTTCTGCCTTCAACTAGCTCATCTTCCTTCCTCTAATGCTGATATTGTGTTTGATGTTTTGTTGCTCACCATTTAGCACATCATCTACTGCTACAAGCTGCAAACTTGGATACTTTAAAAAGAGAGTCATTGCTCCCAGCCAGTCACTGGCAGATCTGAAATAATGGGAAGTAAACATATCCAAATATAATGAGATTAGACTAGACTCCTTCCTTTTGCTTTTAACTCAAGCTGAAGCTATGTACAAAAGAGCTAGCACAGCTTCCTGTTGCTGCTGTGTGTTACTGTCCGATCCATGAACCCAAAACTGCAGTAACAGTCTCAACTGAGAAAAACCTACACAGGTAAAATGCAACATAATCAATACAAGATCAATGCAATGTTTTCTGCTGTTTCACTGTGATGCTATTGGTTGTTCTGATTCAAGCTGCTGCTTTGTGACCTTGCAGAAAGTTGCAAACAGCTGTCAGCTGAAAAACTAATAATTCAGAGAGAAAAATGTGAAAAATAGTCTATTTAGTTTGTGTATCTGCAACCCATCCCTAGATAAGGCCTTTATTTAACCAGACAAAAACCTTATTGAGAACAAAAATATCATTTTCAAGTTTTGTACATATGTAACAAACATCAGTCTGAGTATCCAGCTGTTGACCCAGCCCGATACTGACCTGCAGGCTGCCTCTGTGGGTGCAGTGTGTGGATGTCCATGGGAAAGTGCAGCTTGTTGCGGATTATCTCTTGGTTCTTTCCTGTGAATTTGTTAGCGCTGTTGATGCTTTTGGTGTGCCAGTCAGTCCAGTAGAGGCTGTCCTCAAACACTGTGATGGCAAATGGGTGGGGAAGGCCTAAAGAGAGACAAGAACAGAGTTTAGCAAGGCGACAGTCCACAATGACATTTATGCAAACAAAAAAAAGGAGAGAGAAAAGAACCCCCCCAAACACAGAAGCTGAGTTTGTCACATTTATAATAAGCAAAGTAATGATTCAATGAAGTTTCAGTCCTAACACAAAGAATGGAAAGCGCACATGCTACATTTGGCCTGTTCCACTAACTCTCCAAACATCAGAGCTGTGGGCTTGGCTGATGTCATATCATCCCCATTTTAGAACTGCTTTCAATTACACTGCCTCAAACCACTCTGTAGTTGGTTAAGTTGTGGCAAGAGTGTCCAAAACCAGAGGCGCTTCGTAGGTTTTCCATACATAATGTGACTTTTCCATCCGGAAACTGAATGTAAGAGAACACGCTTAAACCGGATCAGACTGATGCAGACTAGTTTTGCTCATGTGTCCACAATAAAACTTTACTCACAGATTTTAAAGTGAAAATTGAACCAGGACAGGATATGTGTGAGATTTCTGAAGGAGAGATCGATGCCTGCTCGATGTCTAAATGCTCTTTAACATCTTTAACATTGTTTTTGTATTAACAGAAGTACTCTGGCAATAAGACAAAAAGCTTGCCTTTTTTTCTAACTAACCACTCAGATTCACTGCTTAAATGGAAGATTTTCCTTGAACATCTGCGGCTGAATATTTAAAAATCAAAGTTCAAGCATAGCTGTTTGACGAGGCTTCATCTCTTTGTTTGAGAAAAGCCTCTTCAAAGTTCGTCAAAGCAGAGAAAAGAACAAAGAGAAAATGCAAATGGGATAATCAGTCGTGTCATTTGTTGTTCCAGTCCTCCTTGATATTAATGTTTACACGTGAAAGCTAACTGCTTTTATTAAGGTTGGAAAAATTTGCTCCAAGGCTTTAATTCTGTGGCTATTTCTGTTCCTTACACGAATAGTTGATTTGTGGGGAACCTGTGCAGATATGTCTCCTGTGGGAACATCACACTAGGGTGACTCCTCCACACTTGTCCAAATCAATGTTCTTTTTCTTTCACCAGCCTTAATCTTCCTCCAGCACAGAAGCCGCAAAGCCCAGTCGGATGGGCACGCCGAACGGATGGAAAAAGTGCTTTCTGCTGCCACACAGAGCTGCAGTGGTGTGGCGAGTGTGCTGGCGCACAGCTTTTAAAAACAGCGTTGCTAGTTTAATGACAGTGTTGTACGGCACAGCAGAAATGTTAAGTGGTAAACGTCAAAAACTGGAGCGAGATCACAGCGATAATAAGCCACAAGGATCAGAGTATCTGGGTGCGTTTTGTGTGACTGTTCGATGAGGTTTATTCAAGAAAACTGAACAAAAGAAATGAAATAAAATAAAACAGCACCTCTACATTTGCCCTCGTCTCTTCTTTTCAAACAGGTCCAGGTGTGTGTGTGTGAAATGATAGTGGCTCAACGTGTGTTTTCTGATCTTATCTCAACATGAGGGAGACAATAGTACACCCAGTTCCCTCCTCTTAGTCACCAACATCTCAATGATTGTTTTGATATGATCAGCTCATTCCTTGTCATCTCTGCTCCTGCTCCTTTTTTGTTCTCCCCAGGACAGCTGCAGGAGCAGCTGCAGGAGGACAGGGCATCAAACATCCCACCAAGCCTTCACAGCTATGTCTTCTTTAACACACGTGGCACCTCATATTCCTCTCACAGCTTGCCTGAATATGTCTCACTTCCTGTTATAGGTCACCAGCAACACAGCAAGGCCTCCGGCTGGACAGAACGCTGGTCCATAGTGTGATGGGAAGTTTCAGGGTTAGGTTTTTCCAAACAAACAAAAAAAGCTATAGTGATATTAGGAATACCACTTTAATGCATTTTATCTGTAAAGCTGAACCATATTATAGCAGAATCTGGTTTGTCTTGCTGAAACAAGTAGGGCCATTGGTTAAAAAGACATCACTTGGACAGCAACATATATTGCCATGTGCACTAATGCATATCAACACAGATGGATTACACAACAGTAGGAAATACATTTCCTTACAGTAGATGTCTTACTGAAAGTGCTGCAACTAAATTTAATGATACAATTCTTCCACTGTTATCGTCTTCAATACCATGTGTCAACACTGTAGAGCAGCTACCTGAAGGCCGATTATCTTGTTGTGTTATATCACAACTGTGTATGACTGTGGATACTGTGCCTCCACTGAAAAGAAAGCTTCATATCAGAAGTGCTCGACTTCCCGAGCCTGGTTCTGCCCGAGTTTTCTTCTTGACCGTTCCTTCCCATTGTCCCTAAGTGCTTGCTCATAGGTAACTGTTGGGGTTTTCTCTGCATTACTGTTGGGTCTTTACCTTACAATTTAAAGCACCCTGAAGTTACTGTAGTTGTGATATAGCGCTATAGATATTAAATTTAATTCATACCTGTGAACTAAAGTGCTGTCCACAGGGGCCATTATTTCATAGTTTAATTTAAGTCTACCTACATATACCCTATTGGGTATATTAAATGTCCAGTCTTCTGCCATACAGCATTGTGCATTTGTCGAGTCCAGACAAAAAATATAAACACTCCCCCACCAGCACACAAGTATGCAATACCCTATCTCTTCCTGTTCCCTACCTCGTGGTGTACAGGTGTGCAGACAGGATAGTGGTGATTACCGTGACAACCGCCTATGCTCCAATTCCAGTTACAGAGGAGCTGGCAGAAATCCAGATAGTGTACACACACACACACACACACACACACACACACACACACACACAGAACTATAGGTTCAGAGAGATAAATGCTTGTTAACATTCCTTGACGTAGTGGCTCAGAATGTAACCATGCACACACTCAAAGACACACACAAATGTCCTATTTTGTCCTGTGTGTTGTCTGAGCAAACAGAGGCTGTGGAGGAAGGACAGGGCCAATTACAGCCTTTTATCCTGAGAGCACACATCATTAAGGAGAGCTCAAAGGGCTGATGGTGTGCACATACACACATATACACACACACTCATCAAACAGTCCCCCTGCCACTCTCTCTCTCTCTTTTCAAACTCTTAAACCCTCTTCATCATCACTGATTCCACACTTTTTAGTTCATCAGCGGAAAAAAAATCCCCAAATTGAAAGTGACTGTCAGCTGAGACCTGCACTCATCCTGATTCAACTTGTGTTGTGTAATCGCTGCAAATTGCCTAACCTTTATATTAAAAAAACCCAGCAAATTTTGAATCTCATGTCCTATAAAACTGTGACTGTCCAAATGCTTGCGGACTTTAGAGTCCCACCCATAAATCTAATAAGCTGGTGTGTGTGTGTGCATGTGTGTGTGCGTGTGGGAGTGAGTGAGTGAGTGAGTGAGTGAGTGAGTGAGTGAGTGAGTGAGTGAGTGAGTGAGTGAGTGAGTGAGAGAGAGAGAGAGAGAGAGAGAGAGAGAGAGAGAGAGAGAGAGAGAGAGAGAGAACCCTGCCTGCTTACACTGCAAGAGCTCCACTTTTAGTGTGCATATGCACTTCTCAGTTGGAACCAAGAACATAAACAGAGCCACACATTTGGCTTTACGTTGTCATTTATAGATTGTGTGTGTGTGTGTGTGTGTGTGTGTGTGTCTACACTTCAGCGGTAACCACATGTGCTCTTTAATGGAAATATGTTTTTGATTAACGCCACATGGCATAATGGAGTAATGAGGCATCAGCGTGCTACATCCGACATCCATCCCTTTGTTTACCGCATGTGTGTTTCTTAGCGTGAGTGTGATAATTAATGAAAATTGAGAATGAGAGCCTGAATTCCAGCCAGACCTCTGCGCACCACATACAGCATCTCTTCTGTTTCTCCAGCCTCTCTCAGAGCTTTTAATAAAAAAGAAGAAAAAAGAATCCTTCAGCAGCTTGTGAGGTCATATGAATTATGAGCAGTATGTGAGTCATTCCAGTTTGAAGAACTCCTTTAAAGACTTGTGCATTATCGATCCTATTCACTCTGGTGGCAAAAATGAAAACTTTTTGAATCTGTTGAAGCTTGAATCTACTGTTGAGCTTCTGGTCCAAACATAATTTGTGTGTTTTTCACTTCACATGTACTTACACTTGGCAGTTATGTTGTCTTAACTGCTGAAATTAGTCACTCGAAAGTGCTTAAATGTAAAACGTTGCCATCCTTAAACCTGGTCACTTACAGAGGAAGAAGAACCAGCCACAGCAGGAATAAACAGGTAAGGAGCTGAAAGCAAGGCTGCTCAAGAGGCCCATCATTTTTGGGTAAAGCTTTTGACTTTGCAGCCCCACTCTTTAGGCAACTAAGCTAGCTCCAGCAAACGTGTGTAACAGTCAAGACTAGGAGTGTACCTTGGCTGATGACGGCCTTGCGGTTGCGTCCGTCCAGGTCAGCTCTCTCAATGACATGGTGCTTGGCATCCACCCAGTACATGCGGCGGCCAGCGTAGTCTATGGTGAGGCCGTTGGGCCAGAACAGGTGTGTGTCTGCTATGACACAGCGGTTTGAGCCGTCCATGTTGGAGTACTCGATGCGAGGTGTGTTACCCCAGTCGGTCCAGTAGATCTTACTGAAAAGAAAAATGGGGCAATCACGCTCAGTTTGTTTGTTCACAGCGGCAGACTAGATGGGTGTAAATTAGCTGATAGTCATGGTGTCCATTAAAGACAAGAGGCAAGCAGACGGCTGTCAGGATTCTAGACACAACAGATGCCTGATTTAACAAGAAAAGTCTCCTCTGTCCTCATCATTCATGTCCTCCCCATCAGCATTCATCTGTTCTGTCCGGGCTCAGAGGGAGGATACACTCTTTTTTAAAATATAATTTTCAATTATCCCATGCAAATGAGCAACCTAATAAGCTGAATGAGTTTTCTAGCTTTATATTTCTCTGGGGGTTCATCCAAAACTCTCTCTTGCCACTGCAGCTCATGAAAGCTAGGAAGAAAACACACTTAGCTGCTGCCCCTTTCATGAAAGACTTGTTCCACACAGATGCTTGCCTGTGGGTATGGCTGTGCCGCCAAACGTTAATCCCTGCTCTGCTGCTACACTACAACTGGGACACATCCAGAGGGGATATGTATATATGAGTGTGTGTACATCTGTGGTGAATTATAGACTGCATGTGCGTGCCTGTGTTTGGACTCGTACCCCTCTATGGGGTGCAGTGCAATGGCTCTGGGCTTCTCCATGTTCTGCCAGATCAGTACTTTGCGGTGTGTCCCATCCAGGTTTGCCACCTCAATACGGGACGTCCCAGAGTCTGTCCAGTATAACTTGTCATGGATCCAGTCTATGGCCAGTCCACCTTTAAAAGGAGAGAAGAACATTCTGAGTTTGGTTTAAGTATGAACCAATATTTTGTTACTAATGTTACAAGTAGACACAAGCAATGCATACTCTTTAGCTTTTTCAATTTGCTTTGTCTGATAATTATTTGTGTAGCTGTTAGTTCTTATTTTTGAAAGTGTTCTGCTGGTAGAACATCTATCATCTTGCTAATAGTTAATCTAATAAACCTTCATCACCTATTATAATGTCTCTTTTTATAAATCTCAAAAAAAAAAAATCCAGTGAACAAAGTCAAAGTTGTGGATTTACTGGGATCAAGGTGCAGAACTATTTCTTGATGAGTGGGTTGAAGGACCTCTGTTGGACTGAAGCCAAATGGTGTGAAAAATAATAATAACAATAATAATAATGGATTGCATTTATATAGCGCTTTTTGAGACCCTCAAAGCGCTTTACAATTCCACTATTCATTCACTCTCACATTCACACACTGGTGGAGGCAGCTACAGTTGTAGCCACAGCTGCCCTGGGGCAGACAGACAGAAGTGAGGCTGCCATATCGCGCCATCGGCCCCTCTGGCCATCACCAGCAGGCGGTAGTTGAAGGGTCTTGCCCAAGGACATAACGACCGAGACTGTCCGAGCCGGGACTCGAACCGGCAAACTTCCAATTACAAGACAAACTGCCAACTCTTGAGCCAATTTGCATATCATACCAGTCGCGGCAGATGGACGGCCGGAGGTTTCTTCCTGTTAAAAGGGATTTTTTCCTTCCCAATGTTACCAAAGTGCTTACTCATAGGGGGTCATATGATTGTTGTTTTTTTCTCTTTATGTATTACTACCTTACACCTTGAGCACCTTGAGGCAAGTGTTGCTGTGATTTGGCGCAGTATAAATAAAACTGAATTTAATTGAATTGCTGTGTAAATAAACTGAATTCATAACAATTAAAAACTAATATAGATGGGGACTTTTTAAGCCAATTAAACAAAACTATTAGGCAAATTACTCCTTTCCATGTTTTTTTTTTTTTCTTTCTCTAAAACCGACTCATACAACCTGTTCAGACATCATCTGCCTCTCAGGTTCAAACGCTTTAGCTAGCAAGACATTGTGGTGTCACTAGTGCAGCTTTAAAACCAGCTAAATCAATGTCATGATGTAGCAAAAAAATCAAAACAAAATCAAGAAAGGATGTAGCAGCAGATTTGCCTTTGTAGCCTGACTGTAATCACAGCTAACCTCTGGTACAGCGAGAATCACGATACTACTGTATCAGTAGAAAGAATAAATCATGATTATGAAATAAAAACTGCATAACTGATACTACTAGGACAAGTTAAATACATAAGATACAGTGTGTTAGCTGGTGAGTTGTAAGCCTGTCAGGCTAGCCTTTTCTCTGTTTTAAGCGATTATGGTAGGCTAAGCTAAATCTAATATGACTCTAGCTACATGCACAACACGTGTGCTAGATGATGATCCTTTTAACTTTAAAGAAAGCAAATAATGTTTTTTTAGAAAATTTAGTGGTGAAAGAGATTAAATATGACAGAATAAGACAAAATGTAACGAACACAAATATGTATACAAAAAACACAGATTGAAATAGAAAAGGAGGGTCAGGGTTAGAAATAAAGGAACCAGAGAGAAACTATAAATTAAAAAGACAAGAAGAAAGCACCAAAGACTTTCAAGTTTCACCAGTATTGATGTTATGTTGCTTAACTCATTTATGAATAAGGTGATGAATGAAGTAGAGTGGGGCAGAGTATAGTTGGACAGAAAGCAGCAGAGTCCAATAAATTGGAAACATGATAAATGAGTCTGTTGTCCTACATCTGAACCTGCATCCCATTAGCTGTTGTACCCACCTGGGCTCTCCAGACCGGTGGAGACGACCTCCTCCACATTGGAGCCGTTGAGGTTAGCTTTCATGATGCGGTCCAGAGTCACATCTGACCAGAAGACTAGTTCAAGACTATGATGGAAGTCCAGAGCGATGGCGTTTTCCAGGTTGTTGAGCAGCAAGGTGTACTCGGAGCGATGTGGCAAAACCTGACGGATATCGATGCGGTTGGCAAACAGCAGCACTGGCTCGGGACCTAAAGGGAGGAAGAAAGAGGGACGTGAATGGAGTTGACGTGTGTTAAAGTGAAAAGGAGAAGCAAAGGTTAGCAGGTTAAAATTGGCAAGTAACTACACACAAGAGAGATAAAGAAAATTCAGTTAGGACAAAAGGTCACTTTAAATGAGACAAAGCATTAATCTGACTGGATATAAAGGTCTGGGTTGCAGCAGCTGTGTGACAGACATGTCTGACCTGCATTTAACTCTGGACCGCAGCAGATTGATGTGCTGCTGCACCAGGTCTGCCCTCTACCTATGCAGCATATCTAAATTGAGTCCAGACCCTCCGAATGAGGTGACCTCAATGCAAGTCCAAGACCCGGCAACAGAGCAGCGGATATAGTTACTGCTGAAACACGTACAAACACTATGCAACTGTACTTTTATTAGAAGTCAAACCACGACAGCTCTCTGCGGTCACATGTCAGGGATGAAACACAGTCCAGTCATTCGTACCCAGAGCTTTGCAGCTGCGCTTGTCAGGTCGGAGCTCGTAGCCCTGAACACACCAGCACTGGAAGCCCCCCTCTGTGTTGGTACAGCCCTGACTGCAGTAGCCTTCTTCAGCACACTCATCCACATCTGGAACAGACCACAGAGACAGAAGAAGGGAGGGGAGGGACATATAGATGTTGGTGTCTTATCTCCCACAGTATTAACAATGTCACACATTGTGCAGAAAGGGAAAATTCATTGATGCTTTTGGAGCATATGTACATCATTTTAGTTTTCAAGCCTTTATCTAAATCAGTTTCACAACATGCATGCACACTAACTGTTGGAAGCTGGAAAAAATACATCGAGTAGATTTGAATGTATCTTCATGATTTGGAAGTTCTGGCAAATAAAATGTTTAGCTAGTGGCAGAAATCCAAGATTAGAAGAAGACCAAACAGTCATCAATAACTTTCCAGCCCAAAGAGAAAATTCTTGTGAAATTCCAGCGAAATTTCTTCATACTTTTGGAAAACAACCCTGCTAACAAATTGCAAAACTGACTGACTGGACTAATGAACTTCAATCCCTGGCCGTATTTAGGAAGTTAAAGGCAGGACAAGTAGAGCAAAGTTGTAGTTTTTATAGGTTTGCTTAATTCACTCAGTCAGGATCTGTATTCTACTTTCAGTTTTGGGTTGGTTGCTTATTTGTTGATTTGTTTTCCCCAGACACCTCTAATTCAGTTGATAGCTTGGAGTCTCTCTGTACAATTTAATCATCTATGCTTGGCAAAAGAAAAGGCTTAGCTTAACCAAATTATATGACTGGTTTAGTTCCTAATGTGTAAATTATATTACCAATTTCCAAAAGACCATCTTCAGGCTATAAAAGAAGTGCACGTTGAATGAGTGGAGTGAGGGAGTAGAGTTGTAGCAAACTGAGAACAATTCTTAAAGCACTGTCACATGTAGGAAGTCAGTGAAGCTATCAGATGTTTAACACAAAGTAGCAACTGGCCAATTGTCAAACTCTGCAGAGGTCATGAATATTAACACTTGCTACAACCTGCTCACTCACTTTCACTCTGCTGTCTCTCTCTCCAACACACACACACGCGCAAGCAAGCAAGCCAGTGTTACCCTGGCAGGTTTTGCCGTCGTCCATCAGTCGGTATCCAGTGTGACAGGTGCACTGGACCAGTCCTCTCACCATCTGACACTTCTGGGAGCAGCCTCCGTTATTCTGGTTACAGTTGCCCTCGTTGGAGCGTGGCCCTGCGCACAACACAGAAACATTACAGGAACATAAACACAGCATCCTAGCTCAGTATAAATACAGCCGCACACTATAAAAAGTGTCTGACTCATCTACTGTTGGGCCTTAAAATATTTTAGACACACAAGCAGCTAGGCCCGTGGATGGCGATGGCAATCAGGCTGGCCCAGGTCAACATATACAGTATAAACTGCTGTTAAAATTTATGTGAGCATTTATTATACACCCTCAGCTGTTCCAATGGTTTCTGTTGACAGCGTCATCTCACCGAGTCAGCATTAGGACTACATTTTACCTTGATGAAATCGGTATTTGTATTTATAATGGCAGACCAATAAATGTAAAAAGTAAAGAGAAGACACAGAAACATCCTTCAAACATGTTACCAGTGTTCCATAATTTATTGTAACAATAAAATAAGATCATTTCTACAATTTAATATTATCTTAGTAAGGACTCATATATAACTTCACATAACAAATGTTAGGTAAATCTGTTTATCATTCTTGTGTCTAAAGAAAAAAAAGTATCGACTGATGCACTGGATACCAAATGTCGTCATTGCTATCTGCCTTTAAACTCTTTAAACTATTATGTAATCGTCATATTGGTGTCCAGATGCCGATGTCACCATTCTTACACTTACGGCAGTCATGGTGTGGGTGTTCATCAGTCCCGTCACCACAATCATTGACCTCATTGCAAACCTTCCGCAGGCCAATACAACGGCCATTCCCACACTGGAACTGATCAGGGGCACATGGAGGACTGTCTGTGAGGAGATACAACACAGATCTGATAAGTGAAACACTTTTCTACGCCATATTTATCCAAGTAGTTCTCCCTTAAATATCTAAATAGTATGTGCTATGGTTGTGACAGTCAGTTGCCTGCCATGTCTTTAATTCCCTGTTGTGGTTTAAGTCCCATGTATGTACGTATTTAATGTTGTGTGTGCGTGTGTACCCTATGTAACATGCAAGCATGAACAACAGGTGACTGTGCATGGACTATGATGCACATAAGCAGGTTTAAAAATGACACAATGGATTTGAATAGATCATTAAATATGAATAAAATGGTGTGATGAGCAATAAAAGAAACATTTCAGGTATTCACAGGTTTCCTGCAAAGCTGAACTTCTTTATCGCCATGCTTCCTTTTATTGGTGGATAGTATCCAAAAACAGAATAAAAAGTTTCCATCTAGCTTTTTCCCCCTCGCTGCCTGTTCACTGTTATTTTAATCACAATACACAGGCCTGTCTCTGCGGTTCGTCTTTCCACAGCACAGTGAAGGAACAGACCAAAAAAGAAAAAAAAAAAACTGAACTTTTTTCCTTTTTTTAAAATGCAACTGTGTTTCCCAACAGAGAAGTTTCTCAGCAGAGGGCTGTTCAGAGCTGTTGTCATGGTTACTGTTGAAGCTTGTACTATTTTTAGCGGCTGAAAACAAGATAACAACCAGAGCCTTACCAGTTTTCTCACAGCCCTCTTCATCGCTGCGATCCGAGCAGTCGTCCTCGCCATCGCATCTCCATGACAACCGGACACAGCGTCCAGTTCCACAGCGGAACTGGTCGGCCGTGCACATGGACGTGGCTGCAGGAGACGCACATAAACATACATATTACTCTTATAGTTTTAGATCAGTCATTAGGACTTCAGTCATTATGGGTGAATGCTTTTTTGAAATAATGACGGAAAAAGAAGAAATGATTAATTTTTAACTGATTTGTTCATTAATTCTGGACACCGGCTACTCACTGCAGTTCTTCTCATCTGAACGGTCGTCACAGTCGTGCTCGCCATCGCACCTCCATGCAGCATTGATGCACATCCCGCTGCTGCACATGAATTCCACTGATCTGCATGGCTGATGTGAAGCTAAATAAACACACATATATATAACTGATTTAGCCTGGAGTTATATATAAATCTAAAAAATATATAAAAATATACACAAACTGTGCAGGTTACAGGTCCACTTCCTTGCTATAGCAAGCATGAAAAGGAGGCTCGTTTTTAATGGTATGACAGTCTTTGAACATCCCTGTATTATAACCACTGGTAAGTCCAGCTGTTTAATTTCTTATTAAATAATCACCTTTTTGAGTCATGCCTTTTGTGTGAGACTTGCATGTTTTAATTTGATGAGGGCCAAGAAACATGTAAGATGCTGTCTCAACATGTGGGATAAAGTTCTAAAAATCCTGCATAGTGACGACACAAAGTGAGACTAGCGACAGCGGATAGGTCACCTTAGCTGTCAGCGGAGTTCTTTTTTTGCGTATTTGTACTTTACTTGCACGCCACAAATGCTCAGTAGCGCCTCAAGGTGGTGCTTTTCTTCATTCCTGCTGTATTCAGCTACAGTCATACAAAGACACTGATGGAAATTTGTTCTGCCACAAATGCAGTGCCACGCAGAACTGACATGGTACAAATGCTGTCAAGTACTGCATAACAAAGCACTAGTTCACTGTCAGAGCACCTTCTCTGGCTAAAGTAGCCCTCTTATTGTTTCTCCATACTTCCGAGAGGTCGTTCTGCAACCACAACTCTGCAAATATATCAGCAATCACAGGTTCATCGACAGATAATGACACATACTAACAAGCATTGTGGTGTGTTCAGGTTGACCAAATTTCGATCCCATTACCTTTTAGTCTATTCAGATCAGGTCTCTTTTGGTACCCTTTTGTTTATTTTGGAAAAGTAAGTCATCTACAAGTTTGCACCATGTCTGATCCCACTTATGCACCTTTGAAGAGTGAAAGTTTTGTCACAAGATCACAGAATAAACATTTTTACTCTATCTTCTCTGAGCGCATTCCACATACCTAAACATATATTACTTTTCCCACATATAGTAATTAGATCTGCTTACTTAAGCTGCTGCATGATCATCTCTAAGCAGAGATCATAAATGTCCCACCTTTAAATCACCCACCATCATCGCTACATGTGATCAGATCAAAGTGAAGCTCAAACTGGCAGCAGATGACGACGGAGGTGGATGAGAAGATTAAAGCTGAATCAGACATAAGCATCTTAAACCCTTCATCCGTGTGTGAGCGTGTGTGTATTTCTTCGACGCGTTTCCTCATGACAGGACGAGTCGGCTCCCATCGAAGCTACAGCAGGCATGTGAGTCAAGACAGTTTCTAGCAACGCTGTGCAGGCCTGTCAGCTGGGCAAGAAACGATCAAAACAGCAGGTGGCTTTCCCACAAGAGAGAAGCTGAGAGAGAGAGACTTATTGGCCAAGGGAATTAGCGTGGGACACCAACTAGCACACCGACACCCGCGCACACACCCAAATGATTCATCCCCCCTTTTCTTGTCTATCTCTTATTCTCTCCCTCGCGCACACATGCACACAAAAACAGCAACTGAGCTCTTTCATCTGCTCAGCCACGCAGCCCAAAGCGGCATCAGTGGTAACGAGGCTTGCAAGTGTGATCTCTTTTGGGTGTGTGTGTGTGTATTCACATAAGGGGGAGAGAGGGAGTGAGAGAGAGTGTCGACTTCTCTAACAAAGCGCCCTTCATGTGTCTGGAGAGTCCGTGCCAAGGAATGCTGTCTGAGGATGGGCTGTCTTATGCCTCTCAGAAATGCCTTCTCTGTCTAAGTGTGTGTGTGTTTGTGTACAAACTACAGCATAAAACAGAATTTACTAGGACTTAAATTACTAAAAAGAAAAAAAGAACGCTCTCGCCCTGAACCATTCTGAGTCAGAAATAAATAAATAAAACAGGAAGAATAACAGGCAGTGTGAGAGTGAAGGACAGCCACAGGGGACACGCAATCATCAGCGAGGACCTGAAACAAACCTTGAACAACACTTTGTTCATTTAGATCTGTTATGTGCCTCTGTATTTCCTACACACAGTTATCTAAAGTATTTCTTAAGGTCTTTCTGCTGCCCCTTTTGTGCTTCCCCCCCCCCTTTCAAATACGCTTTGATGCCAGCTCAACTTTCGAAAAAAGTTCGACACTTCAAAAGTGAGGCAGCAATTAAAAAACCTGGATGTGGGAGGAGATGAGAGGAAAAAACAGAGAGCTGCTCAGTTGAATAATTTGACCTTACAGATGATCAAACGATGTTGCAAAACTTTGAAGCCGTGCTTATTGCGCTGCAGATAAACACATCAAAGTGGGGGGAAACCACTGGGCTCGAGCGCATGTGTCTGTGAAAGAGCTGGATGTGGTGGGCAGTTAAAAGATGATGAGCAAATGAACGTGAGAAATCGGAGACAAGGGAACAGGGAGGGGAGAAGCTGAGAGATTAGTCAGCAGCAGGCAGCGTCTCTGGAGCGAGGCGAACGAAACATGATAGTCTATGTCAGGACTGTGGCTTCCCTCTGCGTGTGTGTGTGTGTGAGCGTGTGTGTGTGTGGGTGCGTGTGATCGAGAAAGAGAGAGAGATACAGTGACAGCACAGATCTAACAGAGTGCTTTCCAGTTATGACACAGGCTGTCGAGCAACAGCTGTTCCTGAGCCCAACCTGCCATCAACAGAACGTCGGGATGTGAAATCAGCACTCAGTGTTTTACAATGAAGCTCAATTTTCGTGCAGCTACCAGAGGGCCTTTCTTACAACACATAAACACTATTATCAAAGAATCAGCTTTCAAGATTACAGACAGTGAATCAACAATTCACATTTTTTTCTTCTTCTTCTGTAGAGTCACTTTGCATCAAATCCAATGGTAAAATACCCACCTTATCAACCTCAACTATGGCAAAAATGCCACTTCCTAACAGCTCTTTAGTGTTTCTGGGGACACAAAAACATCATGGAAGTGACAAGCTAACAGTAAATGGCTGAAAGAAAATGTGTATCTACAGTACTATATGACTCATGTGATTAAAACATACATTTGATAACCCTGCGCTTCTTTTAAGCTTCTCAGCGCTTTGGTTTCTGTCACTTCTGCAGATGGTCCGTCACATTCATGTTTCCCCACAAACACTTTAATTTTGTTTTGTGATTTTTTTCCCTCTTTTTTTTTTTTTATATTTGTTGGTGTTTTCCTAAGTTGCGGCCCGTGTGACCTCTCAGGGCCACCATATATTTGGTTGCTTTGAGCAACAGGTGCAGGTAGAGCAGTGGTAGCTGCTGGCGGTGTGAAAGGTGTCACCTTGACCAATTTGAGTTAAATGGACTGAAACTTTATGGCTGTTTGTGGTTTCAGTACCTTCTGGAACAACTTCAGTGCAATTACACAAGATGTATTCTCACTTATAAATGGGAAATCATTTGATTCTTAGACAGCCATCATTTTCTGTTATTAGTATTAATGGACAAAAACAAATAATACTCAAGTCAAATTATCAAAATAACCAGTAGTTGAAGCAACATCAGTTACATGCTGCATCTCTTTTACAGATGTTTTACTGCACTAGGGCTGTTCGATATAAACTTTACTTTACTTTACTTTATAACGATATATATCGGATGACGATATAAAAACGTCTATCGTTTCATTTTACGCTATCATTTGTTTCGTGGTGTCGCAAAATAAACTGTTTACGGCAATATTTTTTCATCGTTTTGATGGTCACTGTAGTGGCTATATTAATTTCTTAAAGTTCTCTCTTTCTCTTATATTTTATATAACCACACTACGGACGGACAAGCGCCTGTTTTTATGCATTGTGGTTAGCAACAACGACTGTAACACCATCGCGTGTCCGCTTGTTTATGTTCTACATAAACCTTTCACAATAAAGCTCAAGATCCTGTTGAGATTTTTCAAAATAAACTGAATCACGTGAAAGAGCAGATTATTTACGGATGAGAATTAAAAAAGAGCCGCCAGATGCTAAAAAATAAATCTTAGACTCAAACGTTAGAACAGGCTTTTCCCCGTAGCATGCCATGTAATAAATACTCACAACTTATGTCTAAAATGTATAGTTTCATGCATCGGTTAAAACACGGGACGATAGATGTCTTATATCGGGATATGAGATTTTGGTCATATCGCGCAGCCCTATACTGCACCATGCTTTAACTGTCAGCGTTCAGTATCTGAGCCCAGTTTGGAACAGACTCGGTCGGTGTAACCACTAAAAATGATGGATGTTAAACTTCCTGTTCAGATGAGCCTTTAATGTACTTTTAAACTCCAGCTGAACTAGTGCAGGAAGCTGTAACACATGAATCTGAGTTGCACTCAGAGGAAAGGCAGAGAATAAAAGGAAGGAGAGGGAAGAGAAAACGGAAAGAGCTTTGCCTTCATCCACCATGCACAACACAGTCTAGTGAGAGCCACGATCACTGGCAGGGATCCTAAGAAATGTTTATCTGTGCCTGTGTGTGTAATCAGATGACAGCAATTCTTTACACCAGCCGGAGAGGCACGATTGGTCTGGATCACCTAGCTAAACACTGAGTGCGTTTCCTGTCAAATCTTTACTTCTGCCCAAAACTTGGATTGGTGTCTAAGAAGTACACTTTTTTTCCCCCTGGAGGTTTGAGACTAGACCCTGACGTCTACAATGCTGCAGGTGTGTTTCTAGCTATGCGACGGGGAACTCACAGCAGTCCGATTCATCCGACCAGTCTCCGCAGTCATCATCTCCGTCACAGTGGTAGATGTCCAGGATACAGCGGCCATATGCGCACTGGAACTCCTCCACGCTGCAGGTGGCTGTCATCACATCTGAAGCTGCACAGACACGCAGACATGTTAAACAGATGCTGGAAAAGATGGTGCAGCAGTTGGCTGTCGGAGGCACTTTGAAGTTTTGATGCTACTTTGCTGAGTCTGTCAGAAACTATACATGAAATGAAGCAGAAGCTCAGCTCTACATTGAGACAGTGAACACATTTACATGGTCTGGGGTAAACTTGTTACTGTGAGATCTTGGTTTACATACAGCTTTACTGGTAAGCATATTTGCCCCTTTCTGAGGCCACAATTTTGACTTTACATGCTGCAGTGTACCATCACTCTGATCTGACTTGAGTTATCGTGGATGATGCCCTACAAATATAAGCTGGCCTGTCAATGTGTCTACAAAACAAAGCTTGTGCATACTCTCTCAGTAACTTACGGCAATTTTCCTCATCTGATCCATCTTTACAGTCCGTGTCTCCATCACAGTACCAGTGCTCAGCAATGCAACTCCCGTCCGTGCAGCGGAACTCCTTGTCTGAGCATTTACGCATGTCTGCCATGGAAAGAACACACAGGCTCATATACTATTACAAATACTGTCGGAATGAATAAAGGCCTTGCATGCTCGGGCTTAGGTGAGCCTCTTTGTGTGTGTACCCACCACACTGTTCATCACTGTTGTCCCCACAGTCGTTGTCGCCATCACAGTGCCAGAGGCTGCGAATACAGTAGCCGTTTTGACAGTGAAACTCGTCCTCCTCACACTCCCTGGGAGCTATGCAGGCAGAAAAAAGTGACAGACTTCAGAACACCATATAACACAGACACAATGAAAAGACACTAAAGCTACCCTGAAATCTGGGCAACTCTAATTCTTTGAGTCAAACTAAGAGCAAAAAGCTGTGCAGAAAAAAAAAAAGCCCTCCATAAACAGGCGGATCTTTCAGAACACTGCAGGTCTGTGACTGTGAAGCTTTCAGGCTGAATGTCTTGTTGCTCAATATGAAAATCTCTAATTTACACGCATTGCAACACAGTAAGCGATAAGGTTGTGTAAAGTGGTCTGTGTTACAGCTATAATAAATTTCCTTTTACAAAGCACATTTTCAACACCTCACAAAAGGCACAAAATAAAACCTTAAAAATAAAAAAAAAACCAAAATTGGCTCTAGCTGAATACATGATGGTTAAAGTGGATGTTAATAGAGACGAGCTTTCATGGAAGAAAAAAGTCAAATGTTTGATTTATTACTCAAACTGCATAAAAGCCTTAAAATGATCGTTGCATTTCAACCTAAAAATACCAAGCTAACAAAAAGGCTACTTTCTTATTTGTTAGGAAACATTCAGAGAGGCTGTGAAGCTGCAACTGAAGAACTTTTTTTTTTTGTCTAAAAATCCAGGACTGGATGTGTTATTTCAAGCAGGAACCAGAAAAAGAAGCCAGCGTGAATGTGCCAAAAGCTGCCATTTCTCAACCAACTACTTGGGACGGGCTCCAAAAACGAGACGGCCCCCAAACACTCCCGTCCAACTTTACAGAACTGCAACATGTTTACAGCCTGGTACTAAAAAATAGTTTTGATAATCTGGCTTGTTCTGTATTACAGAGCATCCAAGAAGTTTGTGTTTCAGTCAAATTTTGGTATTTTATAGTCTGTTACTAATATAATTTAAAGTATGTTTGTCTGTGTGTTAGAACTGAACACTTTACTGATTTAACCCACTTTTATCTGACTTAGAGGCAGATTCTGAGGCATTATGGTTGTGGGCACACTGCTGTAAAGTTGCTTTAATGCATATTCTTCTAGTCCAGCTCAAATTTTGGATTGATTTCTTTCACCAAGCTCTAGCAGCATGCTTTATATCTTAATTACACATAGTGCTGGCTGTACATTAGGAAGTGTTTCATTATGCAGTTAACCTTTAGACTGGAGATAAAAGGAACATTAGTCATTCGTACAAACAGTTGACACAACAGAGAGACAAAGTCACTCCCTCTTGTGAGAGTTCAGCCCTGTGACAGTGTTTTACTTTCATACCCTTTCATTTATCGAAACAACTGGTTCGCCTTGCTTCTTTCATCACACTTCCAAAGCGCCGCCTTCTACCGTTACTGCTGCAGTCGATGGCAAAGCACGGCTGGAGCCGAGCAAACAGGTTTGCCAAAGAAAACCAGTGATGTCTGGCCCCTGGCAGTAGGCAATCTATAATTTATCACTGCTGTGTGTGAGTGTTAGACAGTTACGACAAAGCAAGAGAGATAAGAAGAGACAAAAACAGAAGGACGCCCACAGAAGAGACGACCCGACAAAAAGGAAAAGGGTAACGCTCGTCTTTTTTCCACTGAAAGCTTTCATCTTTTCTCAAGAGTATTATAGCACCACACAAATACACCTGAGAACCACACTTCACTTCTCAGATGAGTGACATGACATAAGAACCCAGAGCCATTGCACGTATATATGATCTGGGTCCAAATTAATGTTTAACAAAGATCCAAAAGGGAAGCATCTTTCTAGAATGTTTTCCATATAAAAACATGACATATTTAGAAAGTTCTGACAGGGATCCTCTACATTTGGGAATTATTACACTCATCATTGGAACTTGCTTTACACTACAAAATCATCCACTTTCTAAAATTAGTTGTTTTAGCTCCATTTTCCCTCCCTTTAAGCCAATCCTCTTCTGATTGGCTGCCCTTCGCAAACAGAAGATTCGCATAACAGGTGGGTGGAGCTTTTATGCTCAAAGCTTAGGGCTGTGTGCCTTAAATGACCATCTACTCTCAGTGACATCATACAGAGCCAAGTGTATTAAAATAAATATCTAAGACTAAACATTCATGAGCATGCTATTCATTCAACTGCTAAATTTCCGCTGACCTCGCCCCCACCTCAGCCAGTTCGCCCCCCCCCCTTAAAAAAAAAAAGTATTTTGGTGGGTTCCAATGAAAATTTAATTTTACCTGGACAATTGACAATCAAACTCGTTCCATTATTCAGGTTGCAAGAAAATAATTGATTTGCCCCCTATTCTCTGCCTCTCCCATGCTCTAGCTCCCTTCCCATAAGCGAAGTAAACAGAGTAAGGTCAGAGGTCAACAAGCCCTCAAGAAACTCATCATTCACACAGCAGCCAAAAGTCAAAGGGCAAAGAGCACTGGGAGTCGATACCACGCTCTCTACATGTGCGTATGAGCTGAGACAGGTGTCGAAATATTTATTTGCCAGATTAAAATATCTTTTGAACGTCAAGATTTCAAACCCCTTTTTTAACACACACACACACACACACACACACACACACACACACACACACACACACACTGCTCTGCACCGAGGCACACCTCACTCTCCATGTTTGTCTGAAATCTTGACAGCTACTACTTCGGTTCCAGCCAAGCGTGGAGGATTGTCTCCCCAGGCCTAAATAATGCAATGAAACCACCTCATCTTAGGGAGAAACCTATACTGGCCAGCACATATTGGGAACGGAGAGCCAAACCAGGTAGGGGGAAAGAAATGGAGAAAGAAAGAAGCATGAAATAATAAGTATGGGAAACAGAGGAGGGAGGAAAATTTACTGGGCATGAAGATGAAAAATTCATAGCACCCTCATTGCAGACAGACACCCCCCACCCCCATCAGTAAGTGATTCAGTGTCTGGCTGCTCATGCTATATGTGGGCCAGCACAGGAGGAGGAGAAATCACCAGGTGACAGAAAAATCATTCGCAAGCTATCCTCTACCTGCTGCACCTATAAACTACTTGAATTTTGAGAAAACAGTGAAAGTGGCGTCTGTGCATAGGCCATTAAACAGATTCTATTGTATTTAAATACAGCAAGATGGTCCCTGTAATCCTATGCACATGTCCAACATTTAATTGGCTAGAGTGACCAAATGGTTCACAAGACTCAGTGCTACAATCAACAGATTAGCTCTACAGATTTAATGCTAGTGGTTTGGTGGGGAGTTACATATTCATTTTATTGGCTTCAAAATAGGGCTGCCACGATTAGTCGACTAGTCACGATTACGTCGACTATCAAAATCGTCGACGACTGATTTAATAGTCGACGCGTCATTTGAAGCTTTGTAAGATCCCAAAAGCAGGAATAAGTAGCAGGATTTAAGAGTGTAATAACGGACTGAAACAGAAGATGGCAGCACTGCATGTACAAGGATGCCAGCTGCCGTTAAACCCCGAAGAAGAAGAAACTGTGTCCCAGAATTCATAGCGCGGCCCAGCGCAGTTGTCAACAATGGCGGCAGCTAGTTAGTTTTAATATTACTCTTATTATTCTTTCTGGGTCACAAAATAAACGTTTAACATATTTTCAGGCGAGAATGTAGCTGTGTAAACCTCAAATATCTGCTCAGTTTATCAAGACACCACATATTTTCAAAAGCGCTCCGACGTTTTCGGAGGCGTCTGTTACCCACTAGCTCGATAGCTAGCCGGGGGCCATGAGAGCACCGGACTCCCGGCAGATCGTTTTCAAACCCACCGCCCTACTCAGGTTAAACATATACAAGTCACTTAGATAACTTAAAAATGTTATTGTTTGGCTTTTTTCAGTATTTTATTTGTTCCTGAGTAAATCGGCTGAGTTTATTAAACTCCACCGAAACAATCTGCACATTTAATTAGAATTCAATTAACTATCATCTTGTCTTTATTTTTAGTTAGCACAGACCTTAAACACTTAAAGCTGTAAGCTAATGATAGTTATATAAGAGCAGATGCTGCTGGTGCAATAAGCTGTACTTTTACGTTCAATGATTAGTCGACTAATCGCAAAAATAATCGGTGACTAGTCGACTATCAAAATAATCGTTTGTGGCAGCCCTACTTCAAAAGCATAAGAAGGTGGTTCCAGTTTATTTTTTAATCAACATGAAAAGAAAACACACCAAACTGAGCAAAAATATTCATACACTTTTGCTTGCCAAAATATGAACCTCATTTACTATCACCGTGACCCTATGCGTCATGTTATCAAGCTATCCAGCCAACACTAGCATTAGTCATATATCACTTTTTCTTACAAAAACAGGCCTCGCTTGCATTAAAATAAAAACAAAATGGGAAGGCCAGATTTCTACCATACAGAATTTATAATAGCAGTTCCCAATCAAGATATGAGGTCATTGTCATCTTTGATATCCAATATATATGGAACTACAATACTGTTAAAACCTTTGATGTGTATAAACTAAAGACGCACAGTTTCAAGCTACTGCTACCAAGACCAGGAGCTACCAATAGGACTGTCACTCTGGTCTATAGTTACCAACCTGCTGAGTCAGAAGCTTACTAAGCCAGCCAAAAGCAAAAACGTTCCTTCTTTTGATTAATAGCTACCTTCCATCAAAAGCCTACCCAACCCAGCTACCACTCCTCTGCAGAGCCAGAATCACAATACAGATTTTGTGATCTACTCTTAATTCCACATTAGCCAAAATATGCTGAAAGACGAGTTGTTCCCGATCTGATGTACAGAATTATCAAGTGGAGTTACTTTTGCCCTTATTTTGTTTTTTCTACTTTTCTAGTTCTACCACAATGGTGAATGATCATAAAGTTTCAAATAATGAGCCCAGCATAAATGTGAGTTCAAATACTTGCAGCTCTGGCAGGAAGTATCTGTCCGGGCCCCACCCACCTAACGTTCTGTTTTTGAGGGGCAGCCAATCAGAAGAAAAGCTGAAATTGATCACCCCTAGGTGATCAATTTTAAAAGAAGAGTTCTTTAAATGGCTTGTTCAGAACTGGTTTAGAGGCGGCATAATAACAAAATATACAACAACCAGGATTATTATGAACTGTGAATCAATCAAAGTTACTGTAGCTGAGTCCAAGAAAGAAGGTTTATGGTTGCAAAGAAGCATAAGAGGTCTATGTCAAGTTCTCGGTATTGTCACCCTTATACCACTTTTATTGGGGCCAAAGTAAAAAATACAATCGCCAATAATTGATATGAATTGTATAATTTAAGCAACATGTTGTTGGTGGAAGATCCTTCACAGATCTAGAAGTGAGTTACTTGAAGGACACTGCCTAACTGCCATGTGTCGACTCCATCAAGGACATGTCACTGCTTGTAACTATTCCAGTCCTCCGCACAGAGTGTTAAAGTTGATCGAACTGAATCGCCGAACTTGCTTCTGATGCTGTGATAGAATGTCCAGCCTGCAGCATGCATCCACCCCGATCAGGTTGCACACACAGAGCCTTCTGAGTTGTCAGGGGTAAATATAGAGACTAAATGTGGATTCAGAATCTGACCACTGGCCACACCTCAAATAAAGAAGAAAAAAACCCCACACAGACAAGCAGTTGTACTCCTCTACTTCTGATGACCTCTTTTAAAGAGCACAACTCCTATTCTTAACCTCAAATGAATCTAAAACTGACCTTCGTTAAAAGGGCAAGCACATTGTTGAGTTAGTAAAATAGGATGGTTTCCTTATCATGTTTATCTGACAATTTTCTGAAGGCTGCATTAACCCATTTTTTTAAAAAAAAGACGGAAGTGAGAACAGAGAAATTACCCTCCTCTCTCAAGAATGTCCTCAAAATCAAGCAAAATGTCTCACATAGCAACACAGAGACCACAGATACCCTCACTGTAGCGGTCAAAGCTTCAGGTTTTTCCTTTTAGTTTAAGTGTTGTCACGATTCTGCCTGGTAGGAAGCTGAGGATACTTCAGCAAGAACACACGACTTAGAACACAAATAACTCCTCAAAACAAAAGAGGAGCAAAATAAAGTCAAAGGTCAAACAAAGTCTTGTGCTGTGACCGTGGGAGAGCTGACCTTTTGCCACAATGTTTTCGTGTGCACATGCGATTGCCCGTGTGTTTGTGAGTGCAACAGACAGGCAACGCTTTTAGACTCTAAACAAACACCTCATTGCACATGGCTGCCTCAAACATCTGTTCACTTTAATAAGTCATCCCCTTGAGTAAAACGGAGCAGGTCGAGTGTATGTCTTTGCTACTGTTTGTGTTTTCAAGAAAGACAAAGTGTACTTACGGCAGTCTTGTTCGTCGGAGTCATCCTCGCAGTCGTTGTCTCCATCACACACCCAAGAGCGACGGATACATTTGCCATTGTCACAGTGGAAGTCCAGCGGTGAGCAGGTGGGGAGCACTGCAAGTAAACGAGAGCAGACAACAAGGCTGTCAGCAGAGAAAACAAACAAACACACTGAGCAGCTGAGAGAAGAGGACCACAAAAGAAAAAAACTCAAACAACATGGATGGGACGTGCTAATGTCTTTATGAGGATATTATAAGCAGTGTTGCTGACCAATAAATTTTGACAGTTTGCGTCAATGTCCTCTTTTTCTGACAACTACAAGACAATAACTAAATAAAAAGTAATGCATGAGGACAAAAACTACGATGAAATGTATTCACACTTTTGTCAACGAATAAAAACGAGATGAAAATATTCTGAAGTAATCTTAAGCGGTACGGTTAGACACGGACATTTGATCTGCCCCTGGGAAACTAGCTCCCATGCTCCACGTTTCTCATGAAAACACTAAATGTCAGCACTCGTGAGGAAGAGAAGAGCAGACACATGGACATATTATACATTTGTTGTCAACAAATGACGCTTTGTAAACTGTGTGGAGCAACTATCACAGCTAAATACATTTTTTTTTACTCCATAAAACTAAAAGAACTTAGATTATGATGAAAATCAAATGACATTTCATTCAAAAGACTGCGACTAAATTTAAATAAAAATTGTCAAAATGAAAACTAATATTAAGTACTTTCAAAATACCTACTAAACTATAGGCCAGATACTGTTGAGGCTTCAAGTGTGCTAGCATAGACAGCTACAGCATTTAGCTGCATCTAATCTGGACCTCTTCATGTTTGTGCTGTTAGTATCAACTGCAGCATTTTAATGGAACTATCTGACAAATAACATAGTCTGCTATGTGGTAAAAACAATTTTAGTAGTTTATACTTTGATTTTGGTATTTGATTATAATGTGATTCGTGTGTATGCCATATTCCTGTTTGCTAACTATACTCGCTAGTTAGCTGCTAATTTCTGGCTCCAAGACACCAATATGGCAGCAGGCTGAACACTAATCCTGAGGCTTCAAAATGCAGAGTCTAGAAGCAACGATCATTTTTTATTTGCAGTTTAAAAAGTTTTACCTCTGTCTGTTCCATTTGGGCTTGTGTAATTATCTAGATGATTGAGGGAGCTTGATAAGAGCATGTTTTCATGCTGCAATCCTAATGATTGACGAGTAGTGACACATTTGTGCTCTCACTGTGCGACACAGGCCCACAGTTTTGGAGACGCGCACAAAGATATAGCCTCCATTCTTCCACCCTGGTCATATTTCATCTGGGTCAGCCCCGAATAGCAAAGTGTGTATGCAGCTTCAGATGAAAAAAACAAACAAACATACAAATATGCTAACTTAGACAGTGTAATGCTGCAGCAGGCATTTTCAACATTATTTTGACCATGCCACAGATGGGACAAGTACTCATCACAACTAAAAATAATTATTAATCATAACCTAACATAACACAGTCATCACTCTTGCGAGGCTACTAGGTGCCCTAAAGGTCAGTTTGCCAAACAGCTGAAATAAAAAATCTTCACTCTGTATCTGGTCTAAGTTCATTGCGTGAGTCAGGCCTGGATCCAGGCATCCTCTTCTTCCCCACCTTTTTTCTCCTAACAGAGGTACTGAGCTCAGCTCAGCGCATTCCTCCTTAACTTCATATCCGCTCTACAGAGTGCAGCTACTTGCTATCTAAGCACCACCCGAATGACTGGCCCTTTGTCATCTGCAGACAGAGCTAATTTAATTACAGGCCAGAGAGGGATGGAAGTAGGAGGGAGAGAAGGCGAAGGGAAAAGAGGGAGCAGCGGCTCCTTACTATGGACTCTCACCCGACTGTCAATAGCAAATATGAAATATTGACCAAGCAATGCAGACTTTATGAAAAATGTATGACGTCACGCAGCGAGTTAACCAGCCAGGCAGACAAGCCAGGACTCGGGGAGTGAATTAAGCAAGTGTGCATCTGTGTGTGTGCTGGGGTGTGCCTTTGGTCTCCAGGGGGAAGTAAAACCCCACTGACCCATATACCCCAACATGGATACTACATTATTCAGAGAGAGAATCATAAGCAAAGAGAACCTGTCTCCCTCTTGGTCTACACATTCTCTTCACATTCTGAAGATCTCTGTCTAAATCACACAGTCACCCCCCCATTCAGACAGCCACTGGATTCAGTTCAATATAAGATGTAAAATCACCTTACAGAGACATCACATTCATTTGGTATGTGTCACTTTATCGCAGGAAGACATTTTAAGCAACTTTACATTTTTGTCAGCTAACAACATATTTTATAGAATCTGTGAGCCCCTTTCATAAAGGCAGTCCTTTCAGGTAATCTGACAGCATCTTAACATATCAGCTTCATGCCTGAATGCTCACACCGGCTACTTTTTCTGTAAAAGTTGAGATTACAACCTTACTGAGGTGGATCCAGTTTTTTGCCGTCGCTTATCATGGTACGAATGTCAAATCATGCCGCTTGCACGAGAATGCAACTGCCTATGGATCTAAACCAAACGTGTTGCTCGAGACACTAAAACACACAACAGTTTTTGAGAATACTCTAAACAAGAAAAATTTGAGGAGGAAAAAAAAAACAAAAACACTAGTCCATAAAGATCACAGAGCACCAAAGACACTCGCCTTTAAAGGCCAGAGACACGTTTTCTGACTTTTCCAACAAAAACCACAAAACTCCTTTCATGTATGTTGAAATCTAAAATCTCACGTCTTATAAGACTGACATGTCTTTAAAAGACTTTAAGTACAAGTCTTTACTGTGATGAAGAAAGAGTCTGTGACATGTCAGAATAATAATGATCACCAGTAATGACTATAATCTACATTTTGACAAAGTGTTCGCAGGGGCTGAAGTTAGCTTGTCGCTTGCATCTGTGTGTAGAAGTCATCATTTTGAGTTTATTACATATCTGTAAAATCAGAAAACAGGAGAAATCATCCATAAACATTTCCTAACAAAGAAAGCTTTGTAAATCTACAAAGGCATTACAACAGTGTTTACTTTATTATAATAAATTATTCCTGAAATGGAGACATGATCCGTCACAATCTAAGAGCCACATTTTATGAACCACAGTAAAATAGTTTATCTGTTTCATGTGCAACCATCTCTTACAACATTACTGAAATACAGCCAATGAATTATGAAAACTACAGTACAGCCAAAAGAGTCTTGTTTAAATGTACTGAGTCACCCTTAATTTCTTTATACTTTCCCAGGAAATTGGAAAATAAATGCAATAATTAGCAACTAAAACATGCAAACATACATGCAAATATAGTCTATAAGGCAACACTAGACTTAATACAATTCCAATATTATCTTTATTAGTTCTCCAGGCTTCTTGAACGACATCTGAAGCTCTTCTTTGGATGTTTGATGCCTTTAGTTCTGTTCTCTGTCAAAATGATCCCACACGGCTTTAATAATGTTGAATCCACATTCTGTGGACTGATAAGTTTCCATTGTGTGGGTTTTTTTTTTTTTTTGGTTTGGTTTTTTTTAAATTCAGGTATGCTTTTACTGCATTGGCAGTGTGTTTAAGCTTTGGACCAAAGCCATTGCCAGTTGGATGCTTTCCAGTTGGTATTGCAGGGCGGTTCAAAATCTGATCTGATTTAGTAATCTTTTGATAAGATCCCCTACACCATTGCCTGAAATGCAGCCCCAAACCACGATACAGTCTCCACCTGAAAACTGCCAATTCTTGTATGTTCTACCAGTTCAGTTTCGCTGCACACCATGGCAAAGTATGTTAAATTTTGGGCTAACAACAATTTGGGAATTACTTTGTTGGTGCAAAAATATTACTTTACGCCTGTCAAATTGTGTATTTTTCATAGATTGAGCTAAAAGCAATGGTTTAAATTGAAAGATTTTACAGCAGGGTATTAGTAACAAAGTGGCTGAAAATGCAATTTAAATATGGTTCTTTAATAAGTTGTCTGTTATGTGAGACACAAGTCTGGTTTATCCTTTGAATTAGGAACCTCACCGATTCCTCTGGAAATGGTCTGTTACAAGAACTGAACTGAAATTGAGAGAAAAAGCAGCAAATGTCCAAACAAATATTGAAAGACCTTCAGAATGCAAGCAACACTGTAAAACTAAATAATAATATAATAGCATACAACTTTAAAGCTTAGTAAGCTTTTATTTGTTGTATTTGAGTGTTTCTTGATAGTTAGGGTTAGGAGTTGAAACCACTAGTGAAAGTAAACAGGAAATGACATTTTGTGAAGACTTCTATGGTGTGGCTGAAGGGAGTGATGGCTAAATCAAGTACAAAATTTAAAAAAACAAAACAAAAAAAAAACAGGTCAAGTAGTGCCGTTTAGAATAAATTTTACAAGATTCACTCTTAAAAGAAAATCTCAGCTTAGATAAAATAAGAGTTTAACTCATAATGTCCCAAACAAGCAGAAACCCAGCATTGGCACAAATGTATTTAAACTTGTGATATCCTGAGAGCCTATCAGAAGACTGATGACAGCTGTGAAAACCTCTTTTTTTGTTAAGTAAAGTGATCGAGCTGCATTCCTGTACATTTCCTGGTCAGGCGTCAGCAGATTTATGGCCTCGAACAACAAAAGGAGGAAAAATGCTGGGTTGGAAACGTTTCAATAAATAATTCAGCTTATCTGAAGACTTAGAGATTGTGGTGTTAACGCGCACGCAAAAAAGCACACATGCAGACATAAGCCAACCATCACTGCACTGGCTAAATAAACATATTCTGCTTAAGTGCGGGATTGTTTAAGCACATGAATTGGGAGATATACAAAATGCATGCAAATAAAGAGTCCAGGACGAATCAGCGAGAGATACAGAGAGAGGGAGAGTATGTAGGTGTGGCCTGGTCCAGGTATCAGGTGGATCAACAGGGAGCTTGCTAGGTAAGTTGATGAGGTCTCCTGGAGCCTTGATCTCTCTTATCACATGGATTCGGCTCTGTACGGCGCTGCTCTTCTCTGGACCGCTGCATTCCTCAGAGGCTGACACTCACGCATGTGCGCGCACAGACGCACACACACTTCAACGCTCACAAGACCCTCCATCCGCTGTGTCATCTTGTGCATTCCAGTTATCACTTTATGATGAACTCAACTAATATGAACTCCACCTGCTACACTCCTACATTTCCCAGGATTGTGCGAATATTATTAATAGCTGCAATGATGTACATGCTTCCCTCAGCCCCACAATAAAGTAAGACAGCTCAGAGAATGATGTCTTAGCGAAACCCTGGTTAAAGATGGCATCTAACTTCAAAACGGGTGCACAGCTCATTGTGATCATGAGCGGCCTCATGAGCATCTTCACATTTGCAGTTGGATAACAGTTGCAGCTGATATCCATTTACACCCCCCCCCCACCACCACCACCACAAACTTTTTTTTTTCCTTTTGAAATTTATATGGTTGTTTGACCAGTTCATTCACCTCCCATAGTTACACTTTGAAGTGTTCCAATAGTACAAAATTTTTTGTCTCAGTCATGCTTCAAAGCCTTTCAAAAATATTGCTCCTGAACATTTTCCATTTATTCTTCTGTGTGATGCTGTCCTCACACGTGTAATAGAACACACACACACACACACACACACACACACACACACACACACACACACACACACACACACACACACACACACACACACACACACACACACACACACACACACACACACACACACACACACACACAGACCTTCACCAATGAGCTTTTCTCATCCAAGCTAAAGAATTCCCACTTGCATACTATGTGTTATTCCCACACAAACAATGATACACACCTGCAAGTCTCATCATCAACACCAGCCTCATTCCTTTCCCCAGTTATTCTCTGGTGCACACGCACACATACATACACGCAGTGAAGAAACAAGAGTGTAAGTGTAAAAGTTGACCTCTTTAGCTATACTGAGAGTTTACCTGCATTAAATATTACAGTACAAAGTTAAGTCAATTCTTAAAGCCTTGTTTTTCCATGAATATGTGCAGTATTATTTTAGTCTCCGTATTCTGTAACCATGTAGCCAACAGATATTGCTTGATTACGCTGCTTCAACTTTTAACAAACAAATGTGTGTGAATGCATGCAGTCATTTCCTTATGTCAAACCTAGAGCCAAAAGACTAGAAAAAGTAAACATGGGTCTCCACTGTGAGTAAATGTTTCCTGTTGAGAAAATAGTAACATGGAGATGGAATGACCCATTTTGAGATGAAAGAGAGGGGAAAAAATACAGACATAATCAAAGGTGAACTATACTTGTTAGTAGGGCTGCCACGATTAGTCAACTATCAAAATCACCGACGACTGATTTAATAGTCGACACGTTGTTTGAAGCTTCAGATCACAAAAGACGCAGGAATAAGTAGTAGGATTTAAGAGTGTAATAACGGACTGAAACAGAAGGTGGCAGCACTGCATGTACAAGGATGCCAGCTGCCGTTAAACCCCGAAGAAGAAGAAGTAGCTCTGTCCCAGAATTCATAGCGCAGCTCAGTTTCCAACAATGGCGGCAGCTAGTTAGTTTTAATATTACTCTTATTATTCTTTCTGGGTCACAAAATAAACTTTTAACATATTTTTAGGCGAGAATGTAACTGCGTAAACCTCAAATATCTGCTCAGTTTATCAAGACACCACATATTTTCAAAAGCGCTCCGATGTTTTCGGAGACGTTTGTTACCCACTAGCTCGATAGCTAGCCGGGGGCTAGGCTCACTAGAGCCCGTGAGAACACCGGACTTCCGGCAAATCGTTTTCAAACCCACCTACTCAGGTTAAACATATATAAGTCACTTAAAAATGTTATTGTTCCTGAGTAAATCGGTTTGGCTGAGATCAAAGTTATAGTTTTTGCACAGCTGAATAAACCTCAAGCAGACAGCTGATTATCAGAAGCATGAGATGTTCAAGAATATACTCCGGTGTCCCGTTATATTTTAGATAGCAAGGAGTTTATTAAACTTCACCGGAACAATCTGCAAATTTCATTAAAATTTAATAAACTATCATCTTGCCTTTATTTATAGTCAGCACATACTTTAAACACTTAAAGCTGTAAGCTAATGATAGTTATATAAGAGCAGATGAATGCTGGTGCAATAAGCTGTACGTCTAATGTTCGACTAATCGCAAAAATAATCGGTGACTAGTCGACTATCAAAATAATCGTTTGTGGGAGCCCTACTTGTTACATGTGCAGGCACATCAGTCCTGCTGTGAGATTTCTGCCTCCAGCCCCAATCAATGGGAGGATGGAATATTTGAGGAAAGTCTGAATTCTGAACAGTTTCTTAAAAAAAAAAAAAGTGATTATCTTGTTAAGTTTTTCTTTTTCTGCTTTCCAATGCAACTTTCAGGGCAGTAAGCACCGCGAGGCTTTAGTGACCTTCATTACAACAGAAGGCGCAAATCTCAGAAACAGACATTTAAAATACAGCCAAAGCTGTTTGCATGGCTAGATATCCATAGAGATAACAAGAAAATGGAACCGTTTTCACACAAGCTCTGAAGCCCTAAACTTTTCCATTAGGCTTCAGCCAACAGAGCAGAGTGTGAGAATGCAACTGTCACACAGTTCTTGGTGTTTTAGGGTTTCTGTGCCTCCTTTTGCTTTGACTTTTCCTCCCTTTCTTTCTTTCTTTGCCTGTGTTGGTAGACACATGATCTAAGAGAACTTGTACATTGTTACATTATGTTACAAGTGATAATAATGAGCTCTGTTAAGTGTGCACGCTTACTGACTGCACGTCTGACTTGCATATACATGTGTGTCTTTGTGTGTGTGCGTCTTTAGGAAGATGTATGTGGCCGTCTTTAAATGGCCTTGACTTAATGGCCTTCCTCCTCACTGTAGAGTAGCTGAATCAAGTGGCTCTAATGGGACCAATATATCTGCCTAAGCGCCGCTTATCACACCAGCTCGACGGATGGGAGGATGAAAACATGAGGGAGAGAGGGAGACAGAAAAACAGATGTGCACTCCAGAGAGCGACACAGCTTCTTTCAAGCTTAAAAAGTGCAAGGATGTGCACGCGCATGTCACAAATATAAGGGTGTAACGGTGAAAATTGATGACAGTCTTTAAAGTGTTATATAGTCACTTCAGAGGACGAGTCACTGGGATGTCCTGCCATGGTGTACTCGTGTCTGTACACTGTTTGTTTGTTTCTGTTGGCTACTGTACAGCATCTAGCTGGTAAACCTGTGTTCTAATCAAAGCGCTTGTGTCCCATTTGGAAAATGCCTTTCCCAACGCCAGATGATATGTGAATCCACCGAAAGCCGAGATGGTCCAGTTTCCACCGGCACTTAAACGCAGCATGTATTTGTAGATCCGTGTGGAGCTGCACACGTGTTTATTTGCCAAGTTGTTTTGCACGTGTTCAGATTGCTTGGCTTTAGCGTGTAGACTAGCACGTGCATTTGTGAGAACTAAAAATGCTGCACACATCAGTAAATCTTTGTTTTTCTCTGTGAATCATGTAGCGTGCATCTGTGTCTAATTGGGAACTACAGCTTTTTTCTTCTAAACGGATTCATGGTCAGAGGGTGTGAAAGTCCTTTCTTTCATTGCTTAACCCACTCTGGACTTGTGACATGGCGGCAAAAGTAATTGTGAAACTGTGCATAACCTTGTGTCTTTAATTTTGTTTCTGCAGGCTATATGACGATGATGATTATGATAAAAAAATGTTAAAAAAAATTCAGCCTTTTCACTGCTGAATGGAACAAACTCAATTTACATTTGTGTCAGTAGAAATTCCTTAATGAAGACCTTAATACAATCAGTGGCATAAAAAGAACCGTTAACAGTCTGGAGCTGCCATACTTCTGATTCATTTCCAATCTAAATGCAGGAAGCACACATTGAAAAATAATACAAAAATGTCTCAAAATGTAAAAGTACGTCCCTCACCCTTCCTTAAACCCAGACTAATCCCCTCTGTCCATCTCTTTATTTTCCTCTCACAGCCGATCCCGACAGAGGTGGCTTATCTGATTTTGGGCAGCTCTGGTTGCTATCCAGCGCATATTTGAGCCCGTCAGAGCACAGTGGTACTGCCAGCACAGTTTTTTCCAGGAGTGTGTCTGGCGGCTGCTTGTGTAATGGACTTTTTCCTCCACCTATACAGTAAACAGACCTCGCCCTGTCCACAACGCCACTTTGCATTCATAAAACCCACTGAAAACTCACAGCAGAATTGTGTTTACTACCTGTCTGAGGCAACATAATCAACTCTGTCCAGTGTTTATCATAGTCTGCTGTATAAAGCAAACCCTCAAAACAAGTCACCAACAACTGTTTATTCCTGTTTTTATTACCTTATTTATCACCAGCTCTTTTGCACAAACTACAAAATAAAGTGCAAGACGAGGGAACTATGCACTGCAGTGGCACAGAAATTATTTGAATCTAATACTTGCTGCAAAAACAGCATCCCGGGAGTATTAAAGCAATCCATCACAAATATAGTTACAGAACAAACTAAAATATTTCTTATCTAAAAAGCCCCTATTCAAAGAGCCATTTTACAGCATATTTAGCATATTTTCTATGCTTAATGCAAAGAGATTAATGCTTATGTGGCATTTTAAATGTTGCTGAGTCTATAATATATCCTCTGATACATCAAGATTAAAATGTTAAACTTCCAACAATAATAGTCTCCATTATGAATGAGCATGATCAAGTAAAACGCATGCTCGACCAATTAAAGGATGAAGCAAATCCAGCCCTCCCAACCACAGCTGTTCACTCCATCATTCTGCCTGAACTTTCCTGGACTAGTCTGGACCAGCAAGACTGTTTTGTATCTAAAGCTACAAAATAAATAAATTAAACAAAATTAAAATAAATAAATCACTCAAAGTACAAATGAATCACAAGAGTGGCTTTCCTGAATGACTTACAAGTGTGTGTAAGATTAGTGGTGATACAGCACATTGACAGGACATTTTACCGTCCATTATGGCAGATTAATGCTGAAGCGTTTGCTTGTTGCCATGACAAATCTCTGCGGAGCGCTTGACACCAGTGAGTAACACTTAAGCGCTGTCATCCTCACAGCCCACATATTTTCCTCTTAAGAAACTGAATGACAGGAAATACTCTGGTGCAGACTAATTCAGCATTATATGACTATTAGGATCATCAGTCTCCAGCTGAATGAATGCATCCATTTTCTTATGTTAGCTTTCTTGAAATTTTATATTTAACTATCATATTCAGCTCACAATACACAGGAAAGTGCTTGTGAGAACATGACCACAATTTGGGTGAAGACCTATTAGGCTATCACTGTGTGTAAGTTTCACTAAAATCTGAGAAATATTCTAGAGAGATCCTTTAAAGCAATTCTTAGGACCGTGGATAGAGAGATGGATGTGTCATCATGCCATAAGCTTATCAGCTTTCTGGAAGGATGAGCTAAAAAGGATAAAAGGATAATAAACAAAGTTAAAATAAAAGAAACAGGTTTACAAAGATGCAAAAACACACTGTGGGGGGGTGGGGGTAGTGTAATTGTGTTAGGTCCTGGAGGATCAAAGAAGAAGTGAAAGAAGGAACGCATCCGTACCTGGGGAAACTAAAAGAGAAGAGGGTAAATGGAGAGACTTAAGACTTAAAACAAACTGAAAAGTAACAAACTAATAACAGAAACTATTGTAAGAAATTGGTATAGGCATTTTTTTTTAATTATTTTTTTGGGTGGGGTTTCGGGGTGGGATTGGTAAAACTTTTGCAGTATCATTTTATGAATGTAGTGCTGTGACACTTCGAGAGTGTAAGTTGTTAATGATAACATGTGAGGTGACAGCTGATTCTCACATCATATTACAAGTATGGAAACCTGCCACTGTCTGGTTCATGGCCCAACAAATTTATTTATTTATTTTATTTATTTATTTATTTATTTATTTTTTTACACACGGCACCATAGAACCCATACGAGGTAAGCTAGCCCCTTATTGCTCTCTCTCCACCTATATCACATTTGATTAATGCAAACGTGTGCTTGAGCCATCAGCAAAATCAACTATTAATTCTGGCATTTATTCAGAAAAAAAATGAAAAAGCCGCTCCAAGATGTAGAGCATTAGAACCTTTAGTAGAAAAATCAAGAAACCCAACTACCAGGTGAAGTACATGTGAGCACCAAAACACACGTGTTAGCTAAATAACAAAAAAAACAAAACAAAAAAAAACTACAACTACAATACAGTTCCACCTGGAAAGAACTAAATAGGATCTATAACCCTCCTTTGTTATTCTTTACTTTTTACCAGCACCCACCAATCTATCATTCCCTACTTTCAATTATTCTATTAATTGTGCAAACCGCACGCGCTCACAGCCTGAGGTGATATCTGCAAAATGTTTATTTAGTCTGGCTGTCAAAAAAGTTCAGCAGAACTGCTATAAGTGTGCAATTCATTATGTATCAATGCAATTTAATTAAGTGCAGCGATGCAACAGCACTCTGTGTTTGTAAAACTATTTTCAGTTCTGGCTGCCATTTTCTTCACATAAAACGAAACGCCGGGATCTGCGGCCATTCCCTTATTGTTTGGCACCAAGCCCAAACCCTGCAGTAAACATATTATTTTCAGCAGGCGGCTCTTTTCAATCTCTCTGATTTGAGCTGTCATGTGAAAAATATACTATTGCGCCACTTAAACACCCCTGTGTACCCCAGTTTTGGACAGCACAAAAGCTCTTATTGATTTTTAAAATCAACAAATCAGACCCACATTTTGTTTTCCTCCAAATGACTTAAAACCAACTGTAAACCACACCAGCTAAACTCTTGCTGGGGTAAAGTACAGAAGTTGAAACTGTGTCAGATTAAGATGTAAGCCAGCAGATTTGGGCAGCATTTATTAAACATTAGGACTGCATCAACACAGCACTCCTATTTCTTTTCATCAAACTAAAGCGTGGGCAGAATCTCTGACAAAACAACACAGGGTTGGCAAGGGAACAAAAAAAAAGTTTAGTCTGCCAATAAAATCAATATCAGCTGGCAGAACACAGCATAGGCTAAGACATGTAAAACAATGTTAATATGAAACTCACCAAAATCCAGAAAAATGTGATGGGGTAACACTTGCCCAGCTTCAGCTTGAGGCATACAAATCACAAGTACTGTGACTTTTTTGCATCAAAATGAAGATTCATAAACTATATGCTAAACCAAATAAATACTTTAAAAAGAAAAAAAACTACCACTGTTAATGCAAAAGACATATATAAGCAGTATTTTCTTTTAACAAGGGTTGCAAAACATCAATTCTTAAATGTGCTGGCTTACACAGTTAAGCCCTCTAATATGATAGTGCACTGATTACACTTTTAAAGACTTTTAAAGCTTAAATCCACAACCTCTGCTGTAGTTAACATTGAAAACCTACTCAGACAAGTTTGTACAAGATTTAAAAAGAAAGTAAAGCCTGGCCTCAGTCCAATAACCCCTTTGTCTCTCCCTCTTGCTTCTGTTACTTTCTTCTACCCTCGATTACCCTCTAATCATGCCCTCTTCTGTGTGAACAAGTTTGCCCGCCTGGTTTACAGAGCAGGGAGTAAATATTTAGGAGGGAGGTGGAGGAGAGGACCAAGCGAGTGTTGGATAAATCAGAGAGGAGGAGGATTATGTTAATGTGTCCAAACAACTACGGTCAAATCCTGGGACAGAAAGAAAGAGACTGATGAGACAACAACAAGGGAAAGGAAGGGGAAGGGAGATGAACTGAGCGATGCTAGAAATGCAACCGCTTAGTGAGATATAAATGAGAAAGTCTTGGATGAAAAACAAAAAAGCAAAGGGAGTTGGGCGTGCAGGATTCCTGTGGTCAGAGGGCAGAGACAAGGAGGCTAAGGAGGCTGCAAGGACAGAGGGGCTCAGACAGAGAGAAAAAAACATGAGGGGGACGCAGAGAGAAAATCAACACATAGAGAAGGAGGGAATGGGGTCCTAATCTTCTTCGCTCCCACCTTCAGATCAGCTGAGCTCCTGCGGTCACAGCTGCTCTCTGATTGGCTAAGACTGCAGAGAGTGGTGGATTAAAGGACAGGAGGGGGTACTTCTTAGTTTTTGGTGGTTTGTGTGTGTGTGTGTGTGTGTGTGTGTGTGTGTGTGTGTGTGTGTGTGTGTGTGTGTGTGTGTGTGTGTGTGTGTGTGGGGTGGGGGGCCGTCTATATATGAATGCTCTTGTGAGAATCACTTTAATGCAAGGACACGGTGGTCACTCCTCACTTATTTTTGTTGAGAGGATTTGATCTTGAGTTAGGGGTCAGGATTAGACCAAGTCCTGCACATATCTGAGGCCTTCCAGTATTTATCAATTCCCTTTAAAGTGTAAACTTGTCTGCACTTTTTTTCAAGTTCAACTGGGAAAAGTTCATTTGAAAAATACAAAAAGACCAGACTTCAAACTGAAGCTAAAAAAAAAAAAAAAAGACAAAAATTAAGACATTTTAATAATTTTAAAGACTTAGATGACAAATATTTGATAACTCTAACTAAACTTAATAACTCTAAAAGACACTTGCATAAAAGGTTTCATTAAAACATTTACTGGTGGCAGTTCCAGAGGTCTTTTAAAACATTTACACTCACAAAGTCGTGAATACCAAGTCAGTGAGTTGTTCAAATGACTTCTTCTCATGAATATGGTAAACATTACACCACCTGGAGGCCCAGTTATCCTCACAAGTTGGAATGCCAAACGTGTGTGTGTGTGTGTGTGTGTGTGTGTGTGTGTGTGTGTGTGTGTGTGTGTGTGTGTGTGTGTGTGTGTGTGTGTGCATATACCTGTGAATGTGTGCGTTTGAGTTTTTAGTACACACACCCGCTTCCCAAACCTCACACGTACTTGTGTGAGCTGACAGCAGAGGAAGCCAAGTCTCATGCAGCGCTTTCAATCTCACCCAACAGAGATTTTCCTCTTCCATTTCATTTTACATTCACGGTCAACACACACACACGCACACACACACACACATATACATATATATATATATATATATATCTCCTCGGCACCCCCTGTCTTCTCACTAGCTGAAATCGTTTACTCTTTCGCAACCTCGGCCGCTTTCAACTCAGCAGGACTCCAACACTGTTGCAACGCGTGCGTGCGTGCGTGCGTGAGTGAGTGAGAGAGAGAGAGAGAGAGAGGTGCGCTTAGCTCAGTGTAAGTGAAATGCAGAGAGAGAAATAACTTGAAGGATGACCTATAACAGTGAGGGAGGATGATGCAGTAGGAGGAGATGAATGGTGAAATAACACATGATGTATTAGTTGTCCCAGGTTATCTTGTCTTATCTGCTGTTGTTATGAATATCCAGTGTTACTGTGTGCTAATAAATTGTATTGCCTTGAACTGGGAAAAGAGGTCAGAGAAATCGAAAGCCTGATAAGATATGATGGAAGACAGAAAAATGAGTCATACTGCAGCTGTTGGACGGGTCGCAGTCAAAAGGTGAGCACGGCTCTATGCCAATCACATTCACTGTGAGAGAGGACAGTCACAGCAAGGCCCAGGGCTGGACTGGGACAAAAAATCGTTGGTATATATGCATCAGTCTAATAAACTTAAACCTACACCATCCTCCCTATTCTGGTATTCTAAACAGTACCCGAAAGTAGACTGCTTGGTCGAGTTAACCTCCTGAACTATCTACAACACATGGTGAAAACCTGAAATTAAGACAGAGAAGACTAGAGGTGAGACATGATCATTACAGATTACTGATGACAGATTTACATATATTTTCATAAACAATTAATTTGCCACATCAATAAACAGCATGGCAGGGCAAAATATTTTTTCTAACATGGCAACCTTTAAAAAGTGAAAGGAGACAGAAAGACAGGTGAGAAAGAATAAAACTTAGTTGACTTTTTGATGGCATTTTGCACACAGTACTGGTACAGAATCTAGAAAATGTGGGAAAATACTGGCATCATATGCAGTACTTAGCTACTTCTGAAGAAATTATGATGGGACCCTAAAAAAATTACTATGTACAATAATGGATTTCTATACATTTTA
The DNA here is from genome assembly GCF_963969265.1 of Rhamphochromis sp. 'chilingali'. Lineage (NCBI taxonomy): Eukaryota > Metazoa > Chordata > Actinopteri > Cichliformes > Cichlidae > Rhamphochromis > Rhamphochromis sp. 'chilingali'. Next base: position 9,490,337 of record NC_137933.1, read on the forward strand.
CATCAGATGAAAATGTTTGCTCTAAGATTCAGATAATTATTTGTTAAAAGCGAGACATTTTAAATGAGAAAAAGAAAGAAAAGTATTTCCTTGTGCCCTCCTCTCCCTGTTAATGTCCTACCTGGGTCCCTGGCAACACTTTGCTAGACCCGCCCCTGCACAGTCACCAGCTGTCAGCTACTTAGAAAAGGATCCTGGTGTTATTTGTCTCTCAGAAACAGTTCATAACTTCCCTTCAACTCATTCATGTCACCTAAAAGGTAAACCTGTTTCTCCTTCACCTGTTCAGCTCTGATGATTCAGTAAGAACATCTCCTGGTTTCATCTTCATGTTTCTTTCTCACCAGATAACCAAACCGATATCATGACCAGCAGCTTTTACAGCTGTGGCTCCAGCAAACATCAGCTGATACTAGAAATTAATATTAAATAAATTCTAACAACAGCTGATCAAGCTTAAACGTGCTGCTGTTGTTTAGCGCGACATCCGCCGGTTTCCTCTTTCTGGCGCAAGGTGGGAGATAAACAAACAAGAGAGAAAAGCTGATCAGATGATCATTGATCAGGTTCATGATTGAAGTGAAACCTTTATGGGGAGGGGAAAAAAAACAAAAAAAACAAAAAACGAAAAAAAACCCATCGGCCCATAAAAACAAATAATTACCATCGGCCCACCGGCCAGTCCAGCTATGGCAAGGCCTGATCACTTGAACATTAACAGGCCTGCAGCATGAAGTGCAGCAAAGAAACCAATGTGGGAAATCGCTACTGTAACTGTAAGAAGGTCAAAACTACAAGGATAACATCAGGGTTACTAAAATAAAAAGAATGGCAGCTTTTCTGAAAGTTTTAGGAGCTTTTTGGTGTCATGTGCACTCAAGGTACTTGGCACATGATTTGGTAGTCCAGAAAGTGCTACGCAGAGCTTTCTAGGCCCATGTTTGCATGTTACAGCTGTGCACTGTCACCAAGGGCCAATGTCTAAAATATTAACAACAACTAATGTGGGCAATCCTTGATTATGTTTATGCTGTTGTTAGCTGTTTAGCTTAGCCCCTGAAAAATTGATAATATACAATGATGGTTTTGTTTTTTCCTGCCATCATTTCCTTTTGTTTTCAAGCCTACTTTCCAACCAGTCAGCAATTGAGATACACAAGGAGACTTCCTAAATGGGCAATTTGCTGATGGCTTTTGGACTGCACACACGTGCGTCTCTGTAGCCTCTGTGGGCACTGAATCCTTCTTTCTACCACAGGGCTGCACCTTTCTGGTCCCCCTCAAGAATATGACCCAGTCCCCTTTAATGTCTCCTTAATCATTGCTCATGCTGCCTGTGTGCATGCCCAAAGTTTAAAACTAATCATAAATGTCATAATCTTTTTTTTTTTTTTTTCCTCCTAAATCTTTTTCCGAATTCCTAAACTAAGGTTTGAAAACTTTAAAAGCAGGATCAAATAGGTTCTTCCCCTCACTTCTTGACACAAGAGTTTCAGTGAGGTAGTGAGTGGATTTATGAAGAGAGCAGTAGGAAGGTTAGGTGAACGCGCTGACCTCAACACGAGGCAAGTGTCATTCTTTTCAGATATTATGATGTACTTCCTCTTTATTCACTTTCTGCTTCAGTTTGCCCTCATCTAACTGTGAAAACCTTCAACACAATAAGCCCTTACAGCCATTTCCATAGGAACCACACTCACAAAGTATGCCCTTCCTTCTCTTGTGTGATTGTATGGATGTGAAACTAGAGTGGCAAGAACACAAACACATTCCTCCAATGGAGCAGCACTTCATGCTTCTTACAGCTTATACTTACACCCTGCAATCAAACATAGTAAAATGTGCCTATGTTGCCACATTTAGACGAGCACACCCCCTGAGCTCAGACAGCTCTGTCAATGAAAGAATGGGGGTGTTATTAATTTGATTAAACGTCTGTGAGTTATGCCTTCATTAAACTTCATCAAGGCTAATTAGTATCCTGGCATTGAGATGTGCGACCCACTAAAATGCTCTTCAACTAACCACCTCTGATGACACTGTCATAATAGTCACCCACTTTGAACATGTAACATAATCATGCTCAGTTATTAGTTAAATCTTTAGTTAGTTTTACGATCATTTCTACACAATAGCTCAAAATCATCCATGCAGATATTTTGTCTTTATTCTGAAGTTTGAGAAACTAGCACAGACTTTAATTTACTGATCGCCACTTACAAACCTGTTAAACTTACAGCTGAATAACTGTGGGTAAAATAAAGCAATACAACTTCAGAGAAAGTATCTCTTTTAATGTGGGCATTTGTACCAGACTGTCACTGCGAAAAAGTACCGAGGATGAAGTCCTCGACTTGATTTACCAGCTGATGTTCCAATTCTATTGCTATTATGCAACCAATTCAGTATGCGACCAGATGTGAAATATAGACACAACCTTTCCATCTGTGAAAAACAGCCAGGAAACAGTCTTTGGAGAACACAATGAGGGACAAGGCTTCTGGGACATGGCTGAGAAGCTGAGAGGCAGGAGCTGTCTAGGTTACTTTAGTGTTTTTTTTTTTTTTTTAATTCTTCTGGTACCTGACTGGGTTGACTAGTGTACTTTTAATAATAGTTACAAATCCTGTTTAATGACTCCAAGTATCCAGATGCCAGTCAATGCCAGTATCCAAGTGAATGAGTAATACAACTCCCCCACTCAGAGCAGTTATAAAGGGGCAAAATATCCATAGAGGTCAAAACCATCTCCTGTACCAGGCTGTAACTAAGCGTTTTGTTTACTTGTAATGCCCCAACTTACAACCTAATAAAAGGCAAGTGAAGCAGCAAATCTTGCAAACTAACTGGTACAACTTGAGAAGTGTTCTTATAAAAAAGGTGAAATTTATGATAACACACCCTCCCCAGTATGGTCCAGTATAAACAGGCCAAAGTAATGGGAGGTGAAGAGAAGACCCATAGCTGTAAAGTCAATTTCCTTCTCACCTTCATGCAACAGCAGCTCCTTCAGACTAAAGTTACAGCACTGACATTCACAACTCCACATATTTTATCCAACACACATGCACGCACGCATACAACCACAACAAGGATTTTTACATGCTCCTCTTAGTCCCCTGTGTTCCCCTCTGCTCTCTCTTTGGTCTCTGTGCAGCTATGAAACTTTATCTGGGGGAACACAAGTGCAAGATACACACACACACACACACACACACACACACACACACACACACACACACACACACACACACACACACACACACACACACACACACACACACACACACACACACAGCCACAGCTGAACTGCAGTTTCCACATGATCTCCAAATTGTAATTAGATCAGACGTTTACACAGATAGCTTCATAGGCACAGTCCACTAGGCCACTTTGCCTCCACTCCCATCTTCATGAGTTTCTCTCAGACACACACAGACACACACACACACAGATTCCTCCAGCGTGATTCAGGAGAACTCTGCTTTGTCTGGAAATTGCTGAGAAATTAGTTAAGGTTCAAACAACACAAACTATAATGCAACAATTCTGCAGGGAGGACAATGTATCTTTCTGTGTTTATCTGTGTGGCTACTGTCGTTCTGGATTCTCACGGTCTCACACACACACACACACACACACACACACACACACACACACACACACACACACACACACACACACACACCTGCAGATCAAGAACAGTCGAGAAAACCAACTTGGAAAATGTTGTTAAATAACATAAAAATTTCTCTTCTCGGTTTTACGATCCATTTCCCTCAATCCAATCAGTCAAATACAGGGAGTGCAGAATTATTAGGCAAATGAGTATTTTGTCCACATCATCCTCTTCATGCATGTTGTCTTACTCCAAGCTGTATAGGCTCGAAAGCCTACTACCAATTAAGCATATTAGGTGATGTGCATCTCTGTAATGAGAAGGGGTGTGGTCTAATGACATCAACACCCTATATCAGGTGTGCATAATTATTAGGCAACGTCCTTTCCTTTGGCAAAATGGGTCAAAAGAAGGACATGACAGGCTCAGAAAAGTCAAAAATAGTGAGATATCTTGCAGAGGGATGCAGCAGTCTCAAAATTGCAAAGCTTCTGAAGCGTGATCATCGAACAATCAAGCGTTTCATTCAAAATAGTCAACAGGGTCGCAAGAAGCGTGTGGAAAAACCAAGGCGCAAAATAACTGCCCATGAACTGAGAAAAGTCAAGCGTGCAGCTGCCAAGATGCCACTTGCCACCAGTTTGGCCATATTTCAGAGCTGCAACATCACTGGAGTGCCCAAAAGCACAAGGTGTGCAATACTCAGAGACATGGCCAAGGTAAGAAAGGCTGAAAGACGACCACCACTGAACAAGACACACAAGCTGAAACGTCAAGACTGGGCCAAGAAATATCTCAAGACTGATTTTTCTAAGGTTTTATGGACTGATGAAATGAGAGTGAGTCTTGATGGGCCAGATGGATGGGCCCGTGGCTGGATTGGTAAAGGGCAGAGAGCTCCAGTCCGACTCAGACGCCAGCAAGGTGGAGGTGGAGTATTGGTTTGGGCTGGTATCATCAAAGATGAGCTTGTGGGGCCTTTTCGGGTTGAGGATGGAGTCAAGCTCAACTCCCAGTCCTACTGCCAGTTTCTGGAAGACACCTTCTTCAAGCAGTGGTACAGGAAGAAGTCTGCATCCTTCAAGAAAAACATGATTTTCATGCAGGACAATGCTCCATCACACGCATCCAAGTACTCCACAGCGTGGCTGGCAAGAAAGGGTATAAAAGAAGAAAAACTAATGACATGGCCACCTTGTTCACCTGATCTGAACCCCATTGAGAACCTGTGGTCCATCATCAAATGTGAGATTTACAAGGAGGGACAACAGTACACCTCTCTGAACAGTGTCTGGGAGGCTGTGGTTGCTGCTGCACGCAATGTTGATGGTGAACAGATCAAAACACTGACAGAATCCATGGATGGCAGGCTTTTGAGTGTCCTTGCAAAGAAAGGTGGCTATATTGGTCGCTGATTTGTTTTTGTTTTGTTTTTGAATGTCAGAAATGTATATTTGTGAATGTGGAGATGTTATATTGGTTTCACTGGTAAAAATAAATAATTGAAATGGGTATATATTTGTTTTTTGTTAAGTTGCCTAATAATTATGCACAGTAATAGTCACCTGCACACACAGATATCCCCCTAAAATAGCTAAAACTAAAAACAAACTAAAAACTTCTTCCAAAAACATTCAGCTTTGATATTAATGAGTTTTTTGGGTTCATTGAGAACATGGTTGTTGTTCAATAATAAAATTATTCCTCAAAAATACAGCTTGCCTAATAATTCTGCACTCCCTGTAGAGGCAGCGTTACATGCCACATGAACACAAATACACGTGCAAACACTTGCTTCTAAGTGGCCTGCACTGTGGGGTTTTCAGCCACACAAAAATATGTTATTACATTTCAAAAAGTCGTTGAAATCTTACTTACTTGAGAAAATGCATAATTTAGTTAGCAGAACAATAATCTCAGAACTGGAAGACACTCTAAGACAAATATGCTCTTTATCTGAGGGAGTGAGTGTAAGCGCCTGTCTTTGATGAATGTACTCTCGTCTGATATTTGGAATACAGATCAGATTTCAATAAAGATGAAACAATAAATTTAATGTCAGAATTTGGGAGTTGTGATCGCTTAAAGCTGTACGACTTGCGGTGCTAGTGGAGACGCAGCCAATCAGGACGCATTCTTGTTAACACAACTCATCAACTATGTGTTATTTCAAAGTGTTCATTTAAGTAGGCAACTTTCCATGGATGTATGCGTTTCTTCCAGTTATCAAGCAGTTTGGACCAGTCGTACCGGCTTCAGCTGCTAGAGAAACTGAAGCAGGCTGAGCAGAGGTGCTAAATAAACTACAAATAAACCTAAACTGACAAGGGAGGAACCTACACAAAGAAGGAGGAAATAGTATTATTGTAGGGTCTTTACCTTGCAATGTTGCGAATCTTGCAAAAGTGTGTTGTTGCTATAGAAATGAATTAGTGGCTATCCCAGCTGACATAGGTAGGCGTGGTACACCCTGGACAGGTCACTAATCTGTTGCAGTGCTAACACAACATGACTTAAGTAAAAGTCTAATAATTGTTAAGACTTGTTGCAGTGCCAAGGAGAAAATAGATTCTAAATATTATAAAGTATTCAGTGTTTCTAAACTATAAATACAGGCATATATCAAGGGAAAAAAGTGATACTTTGTTTCATGATTTGTAGTCTTCGCTGTTGGAAAACTGAACTGCATTAAGTTGATATGTGATGTGATCATTGATCTAGTGGATGCAGTAGCAAGAAGAAGCGGTGCGTTTGCTTGACAGTATCTACGGTTTTTAATGGCTGACTACTACAACAATACAAAATCTATGTGATATGAGAATTGCGATTATGATATTGACTGGACAGAATCCAAGAGAACCAGCGTGGAACTACAGAGCGGTGGAGCAGAGGATCGATCAGACAGTACTAATGGATTAGAAAGGTCCAGCTAGATGCTCTGATATCTGTCAGCTGCTTCCATGCGTCTCCTTAAATAAGTAACAAGATGCAGATCAATACACGGCAATCTGACACACTGAATATTCAACTGGCCAGAGATCAATAACGCCTCTCCCAACCTCTAACTAGCTTAATATGACAGAGGAAGACTGATGGAGAAAGCATATCAGCACATACACAAACACAACCACGCAGCTCTAAAGGAGGTTGGGGAAGTGTCAAATAAAAGGGCAGCTTGCTTTTTTCCGCTGTGAGCAGGCGAGGAGAAAGAAAAAGAGAAGACTCGCATTGACATTTCACACCAATACACCGGTGTTTAAAAAAAGAAAAAAATGCTGTGGAGATCTCCTCCACTTGACAAACTGACATGCTCTACAAGAGAATACTCCTGTCTGCCTCAGCTGCCAAGACTTCCCCTCCAGCCAAACTTCATCTGTTGCCAAAAGTCACTCAAGCATTTTTCTGCACGGGGCATACACCAAGCAGAGCGTCTGGCTCACAAGTACTACCCCACCTGACCAGTGACCCATTCACCGTTTCACCGGGTGATGATGGGATCCATATGGGTTCAATTACAGATTTTTTTTTACTTTTTATGGAGGGAAAAAAAGCCTCTGCCTGAGAACATTTCTACATTTATAGAAAAATTCAGAAGTCATCCAGTTATGTGAAATTAGTGCCAGAGACCTGCCAAGAACAACCAGAGTCTTGGTTAAGTAATGGGATTTTAATGCCTTGCTCATGGGGCTCATGCATAATATTCAGTCGGGAATAGCTGATTTACTCTTTAGAACCGCATCTGGCACGCTGGTTGATGTAACAGCTTAGAAAATTGATCTAGATTTAAATTAAACCTTTAAAAGGGAAATTACATTACAACAAATTACGTAAATACAAGTTCATTACAATGGAAAAAAGAAATGTTTTAAGAAAAGTATCAAAAATGTTCAAGTGCTCAAAGTATTGAGAATGTCTTTTTATTTCAATTAATTTAATAATCAGGTAAAAATCTTCTTCAGATGCTTGTTAAGATTTCAGAAGTTTGGCTACCTAAGGAAAGCATTTGAGGAAAAAACATTTTATGGTAAGTATAAAAAAATAACGCTTAACTTAAAAACCGACAGATTGTATAAAATATATTTGGCAAATTTACAGTGTCTTTGAAATGAAAAACTCAGAGGGACACACTTGGATTACTGTCACAGGCGACTTACTAAACATGCAGTGCTTTGACTTCAATGCCTCCTCATCAACAACCACGTGCCCATCAATGAGGTGAGTTTAACACGGTCATTGAGTCTTTATGCGATTTTATTTATCTGTTTCTTTTTCCTCCTCATGGTAGATGAATAAGCAGAGAGAGAAAAGAGAAACTGAGGATGATACCAACAGCAAAAAAAAAAATAAAGTGAGAAACAAAGACTCACTGCATCCATCCTCGTCACTGTGGTCCCCGCAATCGTTGTCTCCGTCACACTGCCACTGGGCTGGGATGCAGGTACACTCCCCGAATGCACTGACCGCACACGTAAAGTGGTTCCTCCCACATGAGCACTCAGTGCTGCCCTGAACTCCTGCGCACACACACACACACACACACGAAGAGAAGATTAGAGTTTATCGCACATGCTCAGGTTAACTCAGGCACTGGAATTCATATTACCACAAAATGATTCTGCCAGATATACATAATAACTGTAAAGTATTGAGACAGGGACTTTTATCCCTGCCCGTGACCTCCTGCTTTGTTTCTCGCTTTAATCTTGACACTCCTCAGCTGCTCCCTGCTTAGTATGTTGGATAAAAGCCTGAGAATGCCACAGTTTTTTGTTATAAACAAAAACACAGTTTCTTTCACTTTAATGTAATTTTCTGTTTCATAACTCTCAACAGTAAACTTTAACAGTAAACACAGTAAACTAGGACTCTGAATAGATTCAGTATAACCTTGCTTCTGAATTTTATGCTCTGATATCTGTCATATCTATTTTACAGAGTGATCGAAAGACTGTGCTGCTCATGTAAAAAGACGCTCCTTAGCTGCAGAAATAACAGAAGCACATCAGTGCCTTGGTATACACATACAGCACTGCAATGGTTAGTCACTCAGTTATTCAACACATACTGAATATATTTGTTGTTTTTAGTGTTTTAATATCCTTGATTTGGAAAAGGTTTCACGTGCAAATCTTTAGTCCTCCCTCTCACAAACCACTTTGATATAGAATAAAGTAAAATAAGCTAAAAGGGTCGTGTTATATCAAGTCAGCGAGGCCAAGCATCTCGAAGATTTTCAGCTCCCAAAATGACAGAGTAATTAAACTTTTCAAGGATGTGTGATTGTGCATTTGAAAAGCTGAGACCATCTCCTCTCAACACATATGCCTTACTGAAATATCTAAGCTATGTGGTGATGCAGAGGCCACGTGTTGCTTTCAGCTGAACTGGGCTTAATATGCGGGAGAGAGTCTCGGGGAGTAAAGTCTACTGTTAAGTTTAAAGTGAGCTAAACAACAACAAAACAAGCTACGATACACAGAAAGTCTGACTCATTTCAGCTCCTGAGAGCGATGATGTTTAGAACATCTGTATGTGTACACATGTCCTGTGGTGTTTCCAACTGAAATCCTCTGTGATAAGTAGGATGGGTGTCTTTTAAAAGCATCAACAAGTGACTGAGTAAATTTTCCCCCTGAAGTTTCTTCCTCAAAAAACAAAACAAAACCCCTGACAGTGAAATATGCATTGTTGTTGGACTGTACTGACACTAATGATTAACAAAGTGATTGATGAGTTCTGTGTGCTAAAAACTGATAATTTAGTCAATTTACTCATCTGACAGAGAAATCACTAAAATGTGACTAAAGACTGAAGTTTATTATGTTTAGGTTTTTCTTTTTAGGTCGACTATCAGTGAAATGAGCATGTTCTGAACTATTGAATCCCCATTCAGTGGACTGAGACAGCCTTCCAGTGTTTATGACCAATCTCTTGTAACAAGCTCAACTTTTATTGTTACAAAACATATGCTGTAAAAAGAGTAATAAATAAATATGCAAATAACATACGAGAAATGTAAATGTGAAATTTACATTTCTATTCAGAACACAATTGAACACTGAACTGTAATACCAAGCTAATATGTAGCATTACAGTATATACCGTGGCTTTTCTCTCAAGTCAGAGTTGAGTCTCCATCTTCAGTGCACCCAATTATACATTCCCTCAAATATCCCTGCGTAAATAAACACAAAACATCTAAAAGAGCAGGGGACAACATTATAGCAAACCAAGCAGGCGGTTGCTTCAATTGTGGAAACTTGCACACTGCCGAGTGCAAAAAACTTTTGCATATTTTTTGCAAAAAGGTGCAAAAGTTATACTTCAAATAATTTACTCATCAATATTTTTTTTCAGTTACATGGCATTTAGCTAGCTTACATTTAGTTAGCAATTTGCCAGTGTGACCGCTACAGCAATTTATCACAGCAGCCAGTTTATTTTTAGGGTGGTTACTGCAATGTTGAATACACCAGTGGTCCCACACACGAGTCAAAGAGAATGTCAAAGCTTGTATCTTGTGGCGGTCCAAGAAGGAAAAAGAATTATATTTACGGTACACTGAATGTAGACATGCTGATTCAGAACATTGTTAAGCACGGGAATAGGCGGTTTTATTAATATAGGCATACAGCAATTAAAATATTAAATAGTAATAACATTTTTATGAAAAAATAACATGGAAATACTAAAATAAAAATACAGTAGTAAGCAGATGACGGTATTATACTGTAAAGCTCAGAATCTACAAGTAAACTACAAAATAACCAATAAAATCTACACTGAACTTAAAAAAAGCAAAGAAAATTTTGATCTATAAAACATCTTCAATTTATCTCTGTTGCAACACGGTTGATTAGATGGATCGAATATAAATATCAGTTACTATCCTTTTATGTCATACACTGGGCATCTGTATACCAATAAACACTGGGTCTGATTTACTACCACAAAAAAGGAAAAGAAGGAAGAAAAAAAAGACACCACATCTTCAGACACATCACAGCAAACCATAACCAGGGGAGGAAATAAATAAAGGTTTCCCGTTTTGCTCTCACTTTGAAGCCCATTAATGGCCATCTGTGCGTGTGTGTGTGTGTGTGTGTGTGTGTGTGTGTGTGTGTGTGTGTGTGTGTGTGTGTGTGTGTGTGTGCGCGTATGTACACGTCTGTTTTGCTGAAGCTGGCCTGCCGCAACAAACCCAAAGTTTCTTGGAGCACGCATACGAATGTGTGTGCGTATGTGTGTGTGTGGTTCCTGGCCTCCTCACAAAGGCATCAGTCAACCCAGGAGGGCCTGGCAGAGAGAGCTCAGTAACCTTCAGATCCCTCCCACAGCACTAAATTAATGGCCTCTTTCTTTTCATTTCCCTCTCTCCCTTTCTTTCGCCTCATTCTTGTCTTTCCATCATCTCCTCTTCACACTTTCCCCTCAGATACCTCCATTATTCCCCCCTCTTCCTTACCCTCTGCTAGACAACTCTTCATTTACATCCTGTTACATTTGTTTTCATTTTCATGAATGCTCTATAATTCCTACAGTCCTCAGACCCTAGGAGTGGGACATTTACTCTCAGAAAAAAACAAAATGGGGCTATCAAAGACAGACTACCTGTCTGCTGGACAGACTGGGGTCTGAAACTCCCTGTGTTAAACTTTTCAGGTTGACACGGATCACTTATATTGGCTTTGTAGCGTTAAGCTTATGCGTATTTTACTCAGATGTGAGTGTGGGCTTGTACTGAGCTAAATTAAAGTGTGCGAGCTGGAGCAGAAGTCTTGTCAACATGAAACCACATCACAGGCCGCACATTTGTCAAACATACTTTGAAAAGCATAGGTCACTGGCTTCAACCGCAGCCAAAGAAACTTATTGACTATAGCAGGAAGCAATCAACCACACTGTCTTACACAGTCTCACATATTTCCAACCGCTTAGATCAGGGGTGGGCAATCTCAGTCCATGAGGGCCAGTGTCCCTGCAGGTTTTAGATCTCACCTTGGGTCAACACACCTGAATCACATGATTAGTTCGTTACCAGGCCTCTGGAGAACTTCAGGACATGTTGAGGAGCTAATTTAGCCATTTAAATCAGCTGTGTTGGTTCGAGGACACATCTAAAACCTGCAGGGACACCGGCCCTCGTGGACTGAGATTGCCCACCCCTGGCTTAGATGGTGTGGCAGTCTAGAAAATGTTCAGATACAGACACAGTAACATCATCAATATTTCAGTGTCAGACTGGACAAAAACTGCCTGTAGACTGAAAGAGTTCTGGTGAAGGAAAGACTGTATCACATGTTCCTGTAATATAAGAGCCGTTGTTTTACAATGTTGCCAACACTATGTCACAAACAAAAAGTCACACTGCTGAGGTGTAGCAAATGTGCTTTATGGTACTAATACCCTTGACACACAAAGCTATCAAACCAGAAAATCAAGTCATCTAATGTTCATCCTGTGAACTGATGTGAACATGGAGCAAAATGGAAAAAATAAAATCTTAAGGGTTAAATGCCAGTAAATACAGCAAACGTTCGTGTAACCCCGTCAGTGAAAGTAATCACAACTTTAAAACCAAAAATGTATGAAGCGAAGAAGATGCCGATGTTCCTCGATGAGGCTTATGATGACGGGTAAATGCTCGGTCAGAGGGCATACAAAAAGACATTTATACCGTCTATAATGAGAGGGTGAACCTAGCAGGAAAATAAAGAGGGAATCATCACCCCTAGATTGTTATGTAAGGCTGCAGACAAAAAAAAAGTAACAAAACAAACACAAACACTATGCAGCAGCCAGGCCTAGCAGGCCGGTGCTTTCAAGAGCGCCAGCATGACAAGCCTCTGATGAATCACACAGATAGCAGATCACAAGCTGGGCTGTTTTCTAAAGACAGAGGATCACTTTGAGTTGTAAGCACAAGTTTAGCAACAATACATCATCTGAATAAAGGCTGAGGAGCACGTACAGTATAATCACCTGAAATGTGAGTTTGGAAAACTGATAGCAACAAGTTTCAGACACAGAAAGCTCCAAAACCAGTATCAACTTTTTTTAAGGGAAATTCCTTGATATTATCAAACTTGTAGACTTTCAAAAGGTTTCCAACAAAGAGAATCTGGATTGTGACTGTGATTGTGTGGGTGATTGTGAGTGTGTGTGTGTGTGTGTGTGTGTGTGTGTGTGTGTGTGTGTGTGTGTAGCAGAAGCTTTGCTTTGTTTAGTGTTACTCAAGGATAGACGTTGGTCTAAATGTACATGTAGATATTTTTAAGCTATATCCTGCTCTGTGGATTGGTTTGACAGTCATTTTTGAGCAGAGACACAGATAATTAATCTCTCCCATCACCTGCTGCTGGTAGAGCCCAGTGTGTGAGTTGTGACTCAGGAAAGAAAAAAAAAAAAAAAAAGACCTCAGGCAGAGAAAAAGAAACCAAAGACCACCAAAGATCCTCCACTGCCGGTCACTATGGCCTTACACTGTCTAAACAGGCCTGGTATGGAACAAGACAGGTGGTCCCCAAAAAGGTAAACACAGACAAAATCCCACAAACCAACGTGGATGCCATGTTTAAACCCAGACCCACCTACAGCAAGGACCGAGCCGGAAGCTGGGGTGGCGCGAGAGCCTCAGATCTAACCAGGTGGTATATTCAAGCTATGTTTCACCATTTTACAATTTGCTGTTGTTAAATAGCTCAATGACGAGTGTGAAGTGTTGAAGAGAGAGCAGTTGGGCCAAAACACACAATGGTAACTCTGGCCTGGAGAGCGGGTGGCCACATGCTTTGAACAATGTCAAAAGGCTGCCAGTTAATTAGGCGTGGACCTCCCTGGAGTCTACCTGGAGGGTCGGCGCGGTATCTTTTTTGCAGTGCGCGAGTGCGTGGCTGTAAAAAAGTGATAAGCAGGAAATTGGGTTTGGGCAGAGGGATGGGGGTTGGTGGGGGTGAATCATCTGATGCAGAGTATAGGAGGGGAGCGCACAAGGAAGGAGTCCGGCCTTTTGTGTGCGTCTTCTGTTCTTCCTGCCACCCTTCGGCTGCTGGTGCCGCGCTGTAAAAGCACAGCTTAAGAGAGAAACAGCTGCGACTCAGCGTGTCAGCAACTGTTCAGCCCGAACCATCCAAAACCGGCCACATTCATGCAGCACTGCGCAGCGCTGCATACTGAGAATGGACACAACTGGCGTCCCGGCTTGCTGTCGGCCAACAGCGTCCAGCATTCGTCACTCCTCGCCGCGTGAGACTGCGGACAGAATGAGACGCCTGACTGCTTGCATACACGGAAAAGCTGTTCACCTGCAGTGGTTCTCATTCATGACTGACAGAGAACAAGAGAGCTGCAATGCTGTTTTGGCTTCCTGAGGGAGACAAACTTCATTATCAGTATATTCGGATTTTCCTAGGCCTAAATGACCCATCCTTAGTACACAGTAATATTTCTGCAGTAAGTAATCTTTTTTCTAGCATATACAAGCTTATCCAAGTTTTAATTTCATCCCATTTCAATCCCATCTTCTATTTAAATTGGCTTTATATCCCAATACAAAAGTGTCTGAAAGAACATAAATCAAATTTACACGCTCTACAGATTCAACCAGATGGTTATTACCTTTAAAAGAAAAAAAAGTCTGAATGTCTATAATTTGATAATCTGTGAACAAGACAAGATCAGAGCAGAAAAGTACCGTAGTTTTCGGGTTATAAGCCGCTACTTTTTCCCCACACTGTGGCTTATACTGATTTGCGGCTAATGCATTTTTTTTCCATGCGGCCAAAAACATTTTGCCTGGTAACAGTAGACCAATAAAATTGATAAGTAGTATATATACGGTATATATTTTTACCGGTTGTTAAGAGACGTTGTAATGTTGTTTGTGCACTGTTGCGTAAAAAAACATAAGCAACGTAATTTGTGTGTTAAGTATACGTATGTATTGGTAAAGGTAGCCGTGTTACAGGCGCTGTTCGAGGAAAAAAAGCATTTTTTGTATGTTACCATAACGTTTATGTTACCTTACGGATTAAATTAAATGTTAAAAATCCTCACGTGTAATATTTCTGTGTAAATATCTCATATTATGAGTGAAACGCATACGGCTTAAAATCCGGTGCGGCCTGTACAAGTACAAAATTGATTTCCTTTCTAAAATTAGAGCATGCGGCTTTTAATCAGGTACGCTCTGTAGTCCGGGAATTACGGTAATATTTGCTGCTAGAAAACGTCGTTTCTTTTCCCACCTTTCTGCAAAAGGAAAGCTTCTACAGTACAACAGATTGTCTGCGTGACACCCTGTAACAGCTCGACCAATCAATTCAGCTTCTTCCTGCCCATGTGATGATAGTAAATCAGATAACAGCTGCACTTTCAGCTCCGCTTTGGTCTCATCCACTTTTCTGGCTATCTGGTAACTTTCCGCCGTCTGGTCTGGGACAGGTGGCTCATACTTTTTGTTTTCTGCGGCCGCTGCTGAAAACACGGCCGATGACAGTGGTGAAACTGAACCGCACATTAAATGGCCCGTAAAACCAAAACAATACACTTAAAAAGTTTAAAATGGTCCATAAAGACTTGATGATCATTCTCAGAGGATTTATTACCTTTCAGTTTTTAGACTCATAGAAAGAAATCGATTAGTGGTGCATTTATGAATATAAACTGCGTACCTCAGGCTATGAGCCCTTTCTCGTGATCTGGATCTCTCTCTTTCACGGCATATGGAAGCTGTAAAGCTGCTACCAACACTCAAAGAACACATTCACTGAATTCTCTGTGGTCACCATGGCTCCGGGTTATGCTGACCTGGCTTCATGATGCCGAACAGCTCATCATCCCTGCCAGTACCTCTCCTTAACATCGGCTCATCTCCACCTACTAATTTGCCGACTGTAGGTCAGACCGCCCTGATGTGGCAAGCCGTAACCACAGCAACACATGTTGAACCGTGCTGGGGAAAGGAAAAAACAAGTGTGGGGAACAACATGTTTGAGAAGTCATATATATGCAAAGCTTTATAAGCTTAAAATGCTGTCAACATCCAGTTTGTGCACTCGAGTATGTAAACAAAGTAGCAGACAAACAAGCTTAGAGCTGACGTCAAATCTTTCTGGACAGCTCCGTCATCACCAGCTCATCCTCCTGGTTTGCTCAGTAACACACACACACACACACACGTGCACACACACGCACAGAGACAGGCAGGACTGTCTGAAAACGAGGCAGTTGGTCCAGCAGCGGGGTTCTTTTCGCGCCTGCTCATCTCAGACTTTCATTAATAACACCAGTCTTATCACACTGCAGCTCTCAGTCACTTTTTTATAACATAACTCAGCAAGAGGGTGTGTGTGTGTGTGTGTGTGTGTGTGTGTGTGTGTGTGTGTGTGTGTGTGTACACTTAGCCAATCATTGCCTAATAACTACATGTCACCTAAAAGCATGTGGGTGGATACTGTCCTTCATTCCCTTAAAATGAACCAATTCAACTTAATGACACACACAGTGAACATTACCCTGTTGCCGGTGAAGTTTTATAAATTAAAGGCTATAGAGGGAAGCTGTGTACAGTACATTCACCCACAAACACACACACACAGACAGTGTCATGCAAGGCCAGTCGGCAGTCTCCCTCTGAAGTCACTTCAAAGATAACTCTCTTGGCCAGGGATGAGTGGACGGCCGCTGAACAGGCATGTGAGTGGACATGAGGTGGGGGAGGATACATGCAAGTTTGTTTTCTTCACTGAAAAAGAGAAAAGGAGATTTCCTTTTACAGGGAGTGTGCGCAGTACTATACATTTCATTTTCTGAGGCTGAAACCGTACTGTGAGGACTCCGGCTGCTCGGCACTGCACTTATGTGGTTGGGGGTCCCAATAACTGTGTGCATGCGTTCATGCGTATGTGTTATATACAGGATTTGAATGACAGAAGGATTCAGTGCAGTAATCAAAGCAAAAACACTTGAAAAATCCATCAGGACAACCTCCATTTCCTCCATTTCCTTCACTACAAAGATGTTTTTGAGGCTTGATGGGAAACCGGATGAGAGTTTCTCCACAAGGGTGACACACGTGTGCTGAAAGGAGTTGACGGTGATAATGAAGCCGTTGCACAGAATGGTGGAAACACAGGCAAGGCAGAAGAAGAGCTGCAGGTCTGACAGTTGTAGGCCTGTGTGGGAGGACTCCTGTGGTGTTTTTATGAAGAGTGGGTGAGAAAGCAACAGTGTTGTGTGTGGAGTCATAGAGGAGGGCAAAGACACAGAGAGTGAAAATCTGGTTGGCTTGTTTAAAAGCAGCAGTGTGAACAATTCCGCTGAGATGAAAAGGTTGCACAAAAGAAAGGGCACTTGCAGTGCTTTCAAATAATTGAAATCATATAAAAAGATGCTCCTGTGGAAATAACAATCAATAATTGCTGCCTGTCTCTCATTGGATGCCATCTCCACCAGCAGCTAGCGACAATAGTTTTGTTCTCCTCTGCTGCCGGGGTCAGCTCTGAGGAACCCCTCGTGAAGTCGTTCAGCAGTTGCAATCCAAGCTGGTGCAGGTGGAGCACATCAAGTCAGAGGATGAGAGAAACTACAGAGAAGGGCCAAGGCTAGCTACATAGGAGCAACTGAACCTTGAAAATAAAAGCAAGAGGCAGTATCCACTAGTAGACCAATCATGCAGATTTCATTCTCAGAGAATGGAGGGGGGGTTAATGAGAGGTTAAATATACCGGGAAAAGTATCATCAATAATTTTCTGGCACTAAATGAAAGGTTTGAAGAAAAGGTTCAGCAGTTTCTCACGTCTACAGATTAAAGAGCATCGCTGCAGTTAGAGTGAGAGCATAAAATCGTGTCACGGCTTTAGCACCGATAGGACTGTTTGAATGTGCGTGCGTCTGTGCATGTGTGCATGCATGTGTCAAGTCCGACAGTGTAAACACAGCAGAGCTCTGAGCTCTGTCTCTGGCTGTGAACGCTGCACTTGCTGGGTAATGTGCTGAGCTAGCACTTGGTGTCCAAGCCTGCTCTAATCCACAGATTGACTCTTTGGCCAACTGACATGCCCCCCTCTTCCCATTGTCACACACACACACACACACACACACACACACACACACACACACACACACACACAAAATTCAAATCATACTCATTCCAAACACCAAAATCCCCCAAACAGGGGCCTCTGCCAGTGATTCACAGGTCACAGCATCAAATGAGCCCCTCTTTCCTTCCTGAGAAGAGTTCCATTTACTAGCCGGGGTTCAATTTTTAATAGCCATTCCAGTATATATGTGGTTTTCCACTAATCATTATATGTAGAGGTCCTCCCTACAGGCCTCTGAGTTGGCATTATTACCAGTGTTCATTAGTCAATTCAACAGTTAATCAACTGAAATATTTTAATGATCATGGCTCCTGAGTACCCACAGCATTTTAAACTGGTAGCCTTCAAGCCATTGGCTGGCTAAAGAACTAGGGTTTGATGGTTAAGAAAATAGTAACCCTTCTTCAGTACCAGTTTCACAGCTCTCCTGACAAAGTTCAAAGATTGGACTCTGGCAGCGTGAGGAATTTTTCAGTACTATATTACATCTGTCAGGTGAAAAACAGTACACCAAGTTGTGAAACTCGCTAAATATTTGCGGAATGGCAACGGAAGCCAAGACGAGATAAGACAGGACGTCAGGGCCAAAGTCTGGCCCTGAGGGGAACAGAATGACATCCGGCCAGTGCTGTGTTCATGGTGCATACATTACTACTCAAAACAAAATTTAACAGAATAACATATCTATACCCAAGTATGCAAATCTGAAAAAACAAACAAACAAACAAAAAAAAACCCTGAAGCTAAACCAATTGATCCACTTTCCATGTTTCCAGCCGATAGAAGCAGCAGAAACTAGTTAGCTCAAATCAAAATAGCTGAACCCACCGTTGTAGGTAATCCAGAGTATAGGCAGAATATACTCAGATATGTGGACGACGTAAAATGGCTGTCTAAAGTCTGAAAACTCTCAGCAGAAGTTTTACATATTTTTATTTCTGCTTGTATGCAACGAGATCACATCCAATCCAGTGGAGTCAGTTTCTTTGCGCTACACGAGTTGCCTGGAGAAAAACACCTGATCTTCACCCTTCTGTGCAACACCCCCAATTCATCAAACTGTACACGCAGATCATATTTTACCCATGCCCCATTTAATTCTGCCGCTGCACACATCAGAGCACCTGAATAAATTACACATGTAGCCAGTGCCAGCTAATTTTGTCATCTGTACAAACATTCATTTGAGATGTGTAACGCACCAAACAAGCACAGCACTCTCTCGAACAGACTTCAAGGCAGTGCCTCATGCCAGATCAGTATTAGCAGCTCAGTTCTGTCCATGTCTGTGAATGTGAACTCACACTGAAGGGATAAGTGTAATAAGAGGAGATTATTCCATGTGGGCAAGCTGTAACTCACTTTATGGGCTTTGACTGGATGAGGAGAGCAGGCGCTGGGGTCCAGCTCTGTAATATCCAGTTATAAACTGACGCAGCATGAAGGGCTCCACTAACCTCCCCCACACTGGCACCAGAGCCTCTATGATGTTAACATTTGGGATTTGGGGCAAAAATTGGGCTTGTAAAATTTCAGATCTCCGAGTGAGAGTTTGCCAGACTCCGTAAATTCAACTCTTTGTTTTCTACATCACTCCAGTGGTCGGCCATTAAAGTGAGCTGCCATATTAGGAGGCTTCAAACAAAGACACACATGTAAAAGACACTTATTTCTGGGCAAGACTCAGTCTGGCAATTAAATCTCTGATTACCAGTCATACTAGTCAACACAGATTTGAAAACAGCTGGACTCCCCCCCCCATCCAAGAAAATAACACTATCCATGGTTTTATTACACAATAAATCAATGCTCTTATTTTGAAAGTTTAGTTCAGTAAACATAGGCCCTTCCCGTTGCACATTGCCATACTGGCAGGCTAACCAGTGGTGGTTCTAGATATCATTCAGCGTCTGCGCCAGCCAATGAAATCTCTAGTTATTAGTGAAATAAAGAGTTTGATGTAAACTAGACAGACTAAGTAAAAATCATACTCTCACTAGGTAGGCCAAAAATTTGTTGACAATATCGGCGATTCTCTGAATATCATTTGGATTTACGGCTGTTTGATATAACGATATATATCAGATGATATATCGTTTCATTTTACACTATCGTTTGTTTCGTGGTGTTGCAAAATAAACTGTTTACGGCAATATTTTTTCATCGTTTTGATGGTCACTGTAGTGGCTATATTAATTTCTCTCTCTTTCTCTTATATTTAATATAACCACACCACAGACGGACAAGCGTCTGTTTTTATGCGTTGTCGTTAGCAACAACGACGGTAAAGGTTTTTCCCCACAGCATGCCGTGTAATAAATACTCACAAACAGTGGCCATTAAACTTATGTCTAAAAATGTATAGTTTCATGCATCAGTTAAAACACTCGACTCCAGGTACATGACGCCCAGCTGGAAACACTTCACGCAAGTCAAGCTGCCCGAGATTCACAGAATTTACAGAAAATGTTAAATTTTTGTGATTTATATCGTTATCGGGAAGTAGAGCTGGGCGATAGAACGATAACGATATGTATCGCGATATAACTTTTACTCGATAGAGAAATTAAGCTATCGCGATAGACCTCGCCGCTCTTGTCCTCTTAAAAAAAAAAAAAAAAAAAAGGTCAGCCAATCCAAATTAAGTAGCGCAGAGCCGAACCAATCACAGCCGCAGCGTCACGTCGCGTGACTTGTTACGTACAGCACAAGTGCCAAGCCGCACGTGTGTTTGTTTGGAAAGCAGCCAGCGGGTAATGGAGCCAGCGCGTAATGGAGGAAATGAGTGTGCCGACTAGAAAAATCAACCGAGCGTGACCGAAGAGAAAACAGATGATGGTTCCAATGCCGGAGAGATTGTCAAACGGAAGAGCCAGAGAAGTTCCGTAGTGTGAAGGTATTTCGGCTATTTCAAGTCTGACAAAAAACAGAGTAGCGTGCACTGTAAATTGTGCCGAAAGCAAGTCTGGAAATACAATAAACTGGTGCATACGTCACACTGTGCGCCACGTTATTGTTTCGGTGAAATTAATTTCTACAATACTGTTACTGTTAATTGTACTCTCTGCAGTGTTTAAATGCTTACACATACACACAGTTACTGTCCCTCCACACATACGACTCGGTTCTGCTTCTATGCCCCAGCTTTGTTTACTTTTTCCCACCGAGGCTTCTAGACTTCTGATTGGCCAACATTTCTGCACGGTTAGGAATCTAGCGCCACCTGCTGCTTTGGCATGTTCATAGCAGCGTTTTCCTTCATTTCTGCCTTTTATGTGTGGACGGGATTATTTTTTAAAACGAAAACGGAAAATCTCCGTTTTCAAAAATACCCGTGTACGTGTGGACGTAGCCTCAGTCTCTGACTGGAAGCGCTAATTCGTCATTCGGCTTTTGTCAGACTAAAGTAACTGTTAAAACTGTTTGAAAAGCTCAGCTATACAACAAGGAGAGATTGAGAATTTCCTTTTAGTTCTCAGTTTATTTGATATTGACAAAAGTTAGTCAGTTTTGTCTGTTCTTCTGTAAAACAAACTAAGATTTATTTTTAGAATTAATATTTTGTTTCTAAGTGGAATTGACAATTTAGTCTGTTTCGTTTGTTCTATTTTGAAACTTAAACGCTTTAGCGGCTGCCTTTTGTGTAGTTTGCAATATTTGCCTTTATTTATCTGAAAAAGTCTCATGTTCCTTAAGTACATCTACCCTGTTGAACTTATTATGGGAAATAAATATTTAAATAAAAACAAGCTGCTGATTATTTCACATTTTATTTGTGAGCAACGGCACATTTAAATCTTACAAATATAGTTATTTGGCTTATATCGTGATAGATATCGTTATCGCCTGAAATGAAAAAAACATATCGTGATATGAAAAAATCTCATATCGCCCAGCTCTATCGGGAAGATAGATGTCTTATATCAGGATATGAGATTTTGGTCATATCGCACAGCCCTATTTGGATTCATTTTCTATCCTCCTCTTCTCCAATGAAGAAGATCTTAAATGTTTAGAAACCTTGTAGGACAGCCACCCTGGACCCTACGGGACAACAAACCCCTGAAGCATTCCAGAGGCGGTGGGAGAGCGGAGAGTTTTTTAGGGCGATGGGGGTGGAGGGATGTTAAATTGGTGACTTGGAAGACAGAGGCTTTCCAGAAGCGAAGCGGACAACCTGTGGTTGGGGTTGAATTCTTTCCCTCTCTGGCTCCTTTTAGAAAAGAGGAGAAAACAGCAAACACAGACCCCTCCATTCACAGTAATTTATCCCTATGACCAGGCCTTCTTTACCGGCAGCAATAGCCCCCTTCCGGGGCTGCCCAGCAGGATGCCTGCGAGTGGCGTGTGAAACTCTCCTGTCTCCTTCAGCTCAAAAGGGAAGGATGAACAATGGCCCTTGCCAGGCACTGGCTCTGAACAATCCCTCACTCTGCTTCACTCTCTGCTTTACTTTCTCTGTCTCTAAAAGCAACCACAAGCTATTCCTCTCAGAGCACACATTCCTTTATCCATCCAATATACTGTCCATCAGAGGCTGGTTCCTGTTACCTGAAAGTCCTCGCCTGCATTTATCCCATCCACTTGTCTTTGCCTCAAACTTTATCATCGCTCTTGTTGGTTAACACACAGAGACACACTGTGTATCAACATGAAAGGCAGCAAGAAGCTCCCCACATTTTTCGGGGTTCTCAGGACCTCATGTGACCCTCCCACTAACCCAATCATCAAAACGTGGGCAGCTCACCATCGCTGTGCCTTAGCCCAACCATCTTTCCACCTTTGAATAAAGCCCTGCTGGATCTTTCCAGCCTGAAGGCGTTTGGATCTGACTCAGAGAGCGAGTGAACAAAGCAATTATTGGTTTGATCAGAAGCATATTTGCCTGAGACGAAATTACGACTGATTTTGATTTACTGTACCCCATGTGAGATTTCCACAACACATGGAACCCAACAGTGAAAACAAAGAAAATGAGTGTGGACAGTGAGGCAGCTTTGTGCCATTACAATAAACGCCACAGCAAGTCTTTCTCCCCAAGGCCGAGGATGTTAGCGAGTAAGCTGGGCCTCTGCGAAACATGTGGCTCATCACTTCATAGGGCGACTGTCCAACTGGCTCCAGGCTGAGAAACAGGCAAACTGCATGTCAGTCTGATCAATCAAAAAGAAAAAGAAGTGTTTCTGAACCCCTCTGTGGGAGCCAGCAGTTGGGGGAAAGAAATGTGGACAGTTTCCCGACAGAAAAGCGCCTCAGAAACAATCTGCACAACTATTGCGGGAAGCCATTTTCTCCCCAGCACTCAACCATTCACCAGCGGCTCCTACAGAGCTATTGAGCATTCACCAGGCACCTCCACATCCCCGACAAGCGCAACAAAAAGCATTTTAAAGTAACACTCCCCGCAGTTCCCACACTATTTCACCTGTCAAATGCTTACAAAACAGTCGAGGAAGGCCAAATTCTCCTCAGGGGCACTACAGCGCACCTCTTGCCAACCTCAGCCCCACTAAAGATGTTGTTACTTCTCCTAAAGAAAGAATACACAATAAATCTTTCCCACCTACTATCACGAACAACTATTCTGAGCCTCAAGGCCCAGACGGGACCTTGCACCTTGACAAGCATCACCTAAAGTAGAACAGGAAACCTAAAGAAAGCATTTCCTCATGGAGCCAGACTGTCAGCGCTCAGAGAAAAAAAAAAGGATGAGTCATCTTGGGAATGATGCTCAGGAAATCAATAGAAACCAATTGTCTGTTTGAGGAAGGAGACAACAGAAAAAGGCAAAGAGAGGGCAGTGCTAGAAATTTGTTGTTGTGTTGTAGGAAATTAGAGGCATCTGCAGAGTCAGAACCTTGACCAGCTGACTGATCTTAAACTAGAAAGATATCAGGGTCTGACAGAGAGAGTAAGAGCAACTGTTGGCATCAATCATTTACTCGAGCCTTCATTCGGAATTCATAAGAACACAGCTCTGCAGGCGAAGGGTGGCGATGATACAGTCAGCTTCCAATTCAAAGGCGGTGTTGCCCTGCACGGAACAAACGGATTACTCCTATGGGCATGAAAAGGGATCATCAGAGAGAGAAAACTATGGTTATGGAGTTTTAACTTCTTAACTCAAACGCATTGTTCAACTTTTCAATGCAAATAGTCAAATGCACATATTGGAACCCTAATGTCTAAGAAATCATCTGAGGCAGCTGTATGTTATGTTATTTGTTTACCTCACTGGTCACAGCTTCTCAGTAAATGTGCAGCCCTCAATTTAACACTGATAGCAAAACTCCCACTGATGATACTTTTTTTTTTCCAATTTTCCACTGTGTGTGTAGGATGGAGAGGTACAGCTTCACTTAAGCTAATTATAGACATCTCTAACTGGTTTTGTTGCTATGCTGTGCATGTTCCATTTTCTGCGTAGCAGGAATGCGAAAGCACTTGATGTCTATAAACTAGAAGATGCAGAGGTTATTTAATAATAAGGTTTAATAATGTTGTTTTGAAACAAGGTATTCAGCGTCTGTCCTAATTCATGCCACCAGAGCATTCTACAGCACGACAGTTCGGATTAACTCCGGGAGGGAAAGTTGAACATGACAGAAAGCTTTTCACGCGTCTGGAAGGAGAAATGACAGCAGCCCACTCCGCTGCCCTAATAAACCTCCTGTTTAAAGAGACGACACAAATATTTGCTTTGTCAGTCTGCGGCGCTTAACCTGCCACAGCCTTCACATCACACTGCAGTGAAGATGCGAGTTATGGATCCCCTGAGGTTGGAGAATAATTATGCAACTGCACGATAACAACTGTCAATAGAGCATCAACCCCCATCAGAAAGCGAAAGAACAATGCCCATCAGAGTCCTGGTTTGTAGATGCTGCAGTCATCAAATTAGAACCTGATCCTATTTTTCGATTTTAGCTCCCCACCTTGATCAACAATAAAAGCTAAAACAATGAAGGGTTTTCGTGTCCCAAGCCGTTCTCCGTCATTTAATATCTGCCTTGGAAGCTGTGGTCCTATTTTAGACTCTCATAAAAGCAAAATTTGGATGTAACTCAATAAATGTTAATTTGGCCCGGGGCATTTCAGAAAATGAAGACATCAATCTTCATGCAGCAGCCCCCCCCCACACACACACACACACACCACCCCCAAAGACCCAAAAACAGCAGCAGTATAATGAAAGCGAGAGAGAGGAAATAACACAAGAGGAGAGTTTTATCAACATCACTCTTGTTTTAAAAGTCCAGGCCCTCTGTACACTTTTATTAAATCCATCTTTCAGGATGACAGGAAAAGCGGAAATGTCATAACAGGCCAAATCGCTAAACACAGATCCAATGAGGCAAAAAAGGAAACATTTACAAAATGTTTTAAACAGAGAAATGGTTTTGGCAAATCTATTTGGAGTAGGAAATCAAGACAACAAGACAAATATAGCTAAAGCTTTTTTTACCTGATATAACCCAAGTGATAAAGACCTACTTTATGTAACTGGATCTAAAGCTGGGTGGTTGTGGCTCTTTACAGAGGGTTTGTGGTTTGATCCCTGGCTGTATCCTTGAGCAAGATACTAAACCCTGATTGGCTCTGCAATGTATTCATCAGTGCGAATGTTAAACATGTTAATATGTAGAAAAAAAGTGCCATGTCCCCACATCAATGACAGAGTGACACAAAGTGTTTACATTCCCTAACACTGACACAAGCCCAAACACGCCTGAGAGCAAAAGCCACGTGCAAACCTCCGCTGACAATTTAGTGCCTAAAGATGGAGATCACTTCCATGTTATTGAAGTGATTTGGCAACAAAAGGTAAAAACCCCCAACAGCAGCGCAGCACAATACTTTCCAAAATATCCAAGAAAGCTGTTCCTGCTGAAGATGGAAACAACAAAACTTGTTTCACTCCTCCAGGCACAAAAAACACACTAGAGTAGAACCAGGCTGTGACGGCACGTGAGGAAGGAGGAAATGCCAACGGCTGGTGATGTGGGACCCAAATATAAACAAATGACCTGACCAGACATCACTGGAGCACCTGATAGATGCCCTCTATCTGACAGGAAGAGCAAATAGTGGATGCTAGTTACCAGTTCGGTTACATGGTGGAAAAGGAGCACTCTCAGCAGCTCAAGCCAGGATATAGAATTCCAGGTAAAAAATATTTTACAGTTTTACAATGTGACAACACAGGTCCACCCTAAATCATACCCCACTTTATCATCCTGGTGGACACTAATGCCAAGTGTAAAATACAAAATGAAGAGCATGTTGAACACAAAAACACCTGAAACTGAGGCTATAAAGCCACTAGGAAAGTGTTTACTAAGGTCATAGATTTAGGCAGCAGAGTCCCATACACTTTTATTTAACCAAACTTCATCAAGCAATCAGAGGATCTGCCCCACACTGGTCATAAGAAAGAAAATACAGGTTTAACACATTTTTCACTGGATATATATATAGAAGTAATACTAAAAAAATCTGTTAGGTGCTAATGAATTCAGAACACTGATTTGAGTCCCAGCTGATCTTTTGCTATTTTCATGCAAAGCAAAATATTTTCCCATGAGCCCTAGCTGCAAGACGAGAAGTTAAAGGTCAATCTTCCTCATTTTATTTTTACTGTATTTGCACTGTGAGCCCGACAAGTCTGTCTTGCCGTCTTGACATGTCTCACTTTAGATCCATTTGTTTTGGGCTTAGCCATAACAAAAACCTGAGAGACAGCCTGCCTTTCGGACAAATGGACTGACGGCGTAATATTTTACTCTTAGTACAGAGTGGATCGTTCTCCCGACACATACATGCCTCAATTATCCGCTCTGCTCTGTACTTGCCACACCTCCATCTCACTGTCCTGAATTTCCTTATTGGTGCCACAGCTCCTTCCCACCAGTCCTCTTCATTCTTCCTCCCTCCTTCTTATACCGTCTCTATGCTCCCTCTGAAGCTCTTCCCACAAGTATGTTATCGGTCCTGACTGATTTCAGACACCCTTGATTAAAAGAACGGCCCTGTCTGGGCCACTTTGACTCACACACACACCATGCAGGCAGAAGACCGGCAGAAGAAAGAGACGCTGCCCAAGGTCTGATCTTAGCGCCGGGCCTGTATGGGCCTGCCTGCCAGCTTAGATGCCTGCAGGGTGCTGGCCGCCATGCTTGAGAACACACACTCTGAAACACATGCGGCCTCCCCTGTTCCCATCAGTGAGCTGAATGTGGCATAACAATCATTTGTTAAGCGAAACTGTAATAATTGCCTGTTATTGTTGGCTGTTGTTGTTGCAAAGCAGCAAAGTTTTGGGGAAAAGTGATAATGACAGAGTACGCTGCAGAGTATGTTACAAAACACACAGATAAGACACAGATCAGGGTTATAAACTGACAGTGTTACTTTCAAGAATTAAATGTAACCTTTTTTTTTTCCTCTTTTTTTTTTGCCACTTCAGATTTTCATTGGCTGGCTGTCATGTTTTTTACTTAAGAAACAATTCTAAACTGAAAAGCTCTTCCTCTGTTTCTGCTGGAAAAAGCTGCAGACAAACAGCTTCTGTTGTCTGGAAGTGAGAGACAATGAACGTAACCCCCAGACGTGCCTAAAGAATTCAACCCGTAATGATTAAAGCAGTTTTTGGTAACTCATTGGCTTGATTTTGGTAATAGCACCCTCTGAAGCTGCCTGAAATGTCTTCCATCCATTCATGCACACACACACACGCACACACATTCAATTTAACATATAAAGCATGTGTTAGCACAGACAATAGCGATTTTCTTTTTACTTTTGCATTTTGTCTACTGCACTTTCCCCCGTCCTCCTGCCTCGTTGTCACAATTCGTACTGCCGTGTCTCTTCCTCGTTCTGCTGCATTTGAAGATTCTCCACACAACGTGAACGCGGCCCACTTTAGAGATGAAATGAAAGGGAGGAAAAAAACAAGACGATAAGTGCAGAGAGAGTTACAAACCACTGTGCTTTGGAAGAGAGGAATGTGGAGGAGGAACACTGGCAGCAATCGCTACTGATGGAATATTCTAGACTTTGATTAAAGACGGAATCAAAGGAGAAACTCAGACTTTCTCTTTTTGTTCTTCTTCTTCTATTCTACCAGCCTCCGACCTCGCCATCCCTCAGCCCAGATTTTTTTTAAGTCAAAGAAGTGAATGAAGCAGAGGATTGTGGGGAAGCAGGCAAGTTAAGAGATGCAAAAAAAAAAAAAAAAAAAAGCAATCCTTTCATGACTGCAGTGAGCTGGGAGATCAGATGTGTGCTGAAAGCAAGCATCATGTATTCACTGTATTCACAGCATCTGCGGGTGCTAAACAGAAGGAAGATGATGGTGATGAAGCGGCTGGGAGAGGAGGCTGGGGACGTAAACAAATTTGCTTTCTTTCTCTCTTTACAGATGATGCCGTTTGCTTTCTGACTTTTTTATCTTTTCTTTTTTTAAGTAATGAGGCTTTGAGGCAGACAGGTTTCAGCAGGATGCCAGCTTCATTGGTGTTTTTTTTTCCTAAAACAAATAAATAAATAAATGAAATATTCTTTTGTGGATCTCTTTCCTGCCCTTTCTTCAGTGACAGAACAGCATCTGCAGCAGCACATTCTGCTGGAACACGAAACAGCTGAGATTGGGAGCGATGTTTAATGAACAACCTGCTGATCCTCATCGGACCTGCAGGCAGACGAGCCCAGAGTTCTAAACTCTCCTCCTCTCTCTGCTGTCAACAACCTGATGACAAACAGAGTTCCTTTTGTGTAAGGAGAAAAAAATAGAAAAGAAATGCAACAATGAGACTGACCTCCAGACAGGCCAGAGAAATAAAACCTGTAATGATTAAAGGACCTTTTAGTAAATCATTGCCTGCTTTGCACTGCAAAACCCTCTCAAGTCTCCTGAAAGAATGGTAAAAGTGGAGGCGGAGGAACAGATAAAGAGAAGGGCAAGCTTTTCCCTTTTTCTTTTTTTAAGTGCAGCAGCCGGTGAAACGATATGTGCTTGAGGCTCATTAAGACGAGAGGCGCTGGATTCATTTAATCTCCCTGTACCCACAAAAAAAAGAAAGAAAAGAAAAACGCTTCACAATCGATCAGCTGTGGCCATCTAGGTCCTGATGGCAAAACAGACAGCCGCTCATGCACGTGCGCACGCACGCAGCTCTCGTTAACTTAACAAAACTGTTGCATTGGTCGTTCTCATTAAGTGAAAGACAGACGGACGTGTGATGCTCATTTAAGCTTTAAGACGAGGATTTAGATACACTCTCCCTCCTTGGTTTCATTTGCCTGGCATCATGCTCCTGCACTTCTGATCCGATTAGGATGTTTGGAGGTGTACAGCGCTGCCGCAATGAGATTTGGATTAGCGGCAGCTGAGGATTCGGGTCGGGAAGCATACATCAGACCTCGACTGGGGAAAAAAAAAAAAAAGAAAAAGGGAACAGAAGTTCACTTTAAATGAGGAAGCAGTTGTGTGCCAACTAATCTCACATCAGATAAAGACATAAGACAAGCTCAGCACTACTAAAATAATGAGATTTGGGAGTGCAGCAAACATTCCTGCAATGGACTCCAAAGGAACAGGAAAAACCACAGAGTCTACACAGCTGCAAACAGACACGTTCTTCTGAACTGTCTGAGAACTAAAGTGAAAACACTGAGCCTGCACAATCTCCCAATCCTAAGGAATCAACACACACACACACACACGTTGGGACAACAGCCTGGGGGTGTCCGATTGACTATAGGTCTAACATGCAGCACACTCTGTTCATTATTACATGTGAGCAGGATGCTCAGGTGTTTAAGAGGCGTCCCAGAATGATGTGGTTCAGAAACCAAACCCGCAGATTAAGGAAATGAAGCTGAGGCCTCTTTGTCCGTCTTCACACTTCAACACTGAGCTGGGAGCAATTAGCCACTTACGGCAATTGTGGTGAAACACACACACACACACACACACACACACACACACACACACACACACACACACACACACACACACACACACACACACACACTCAGGACTGACTGAGAAACACATGTTCTTTCTCCCGTATCTTGTATTCACGATCTGTCCCTGTCCGAAGCACACATACACCTCAGGTCTATCCCATTACATGAGCCCCCAGGCCCAGCTTGCAGGCTGAAAAGCCCAATTTGTTTATTCCTGTGGGGATTACGGGGAGGGAGGGTAGAGGGGGTGAAATGCATCTAACAGAGCGCAGGGGCCCCCTCGACCAAAGCTCTTTAATTACTGCTCCTCCTTGCCACCACCCCCCCCATCCCTCCCCAACACCACAGCCTCCCGGAACTCAGCCACAATGAACTTGAGCTACAGTTAACTGCACAGCCACTCTCGAGGTGTGTGTGTGTGTGTGTGTGTGTGTGTGTGTGTGTGTGTGTGTGTGTGTGTGTGTGTGTGTGTGTGTGTGTGTGTGTGTGTGTGTGTGTGTGTGTGTGTGTGTGAGTGAGAGTGAGAGATATATGGACAGAAAAGGAGTAAGAAAGATCACCAACAAAACTCACATCCCCCATAATACTTCTTTCCTCCTCAAAGCATTCCAGCTTGGCAGAGGCCAGCACAGAGCAGCGAGCTTCGACTAAACCAACATCATCCAGCTCATCACACCAACACCACTGCTTTACCTGTACAGTTCATACACCTGTGTAAAGAGCAACAAGAAGACAGTTTCAAAAAGACACTCCTTTATTCACATATTAATGAGAGTTTTCGTTTTGGAAAGGTTGGAAGATGCAGCTGCTTAAACTTTTTCCTCAGCGCAGCATCCCTCATAATTGATCCGTGCCAGCCAAACAACCAGCAAGAATACCTCCTAAAGGGCTAATAACAAGGAATGTTTACAATATTATTATAAATATTAATATTTATAACCTGCTGATGTGGTAGACTTTAGAACTGCTCACTTTCACTTTGCTTTCAGTTTCTGTAACTCTCCCTCGTTGCATTTTTTTTTTTTTATATCTCCATAGAAAATTTTTCTATGGAGAGTTCCTGCAGTTATTGTGGTTGTTCCACCATGCACTATGCAGCTAACTAGGCTAACCCCCAGGAAAACAAAACAGTTATCCTCTTCCTCTTTCATAACTGAAATTCAATGGGAGAAACGCTGATGCAGTACTATAGTAAGTAAAGAACATTTCTTTCACAATGGTAAGTAATTCCCAAAAGGGAAAAAAAAAACAAACAAACCACAATTTAAATAAATCACACATCTTTAAAAAATATGTCAGAAACTGGAATGCAAATAATAAATAAACAATAACAAAAGAAAAAATCTGAAAACTCAGACATCATCTTTCTACAATAGGTTACTTTTGTAGAAGCAGGACTATGTTGGGTTATATTTGTGCTTCACAGATGGTGACTGATTTAAAAAGAGCACCAACCTAACCAGCATCACAATCGTCTAATTAACTAGCCTAAAGCTTATTTCAGCTCCTCCCACACAAAGGGTCGCCACAGTGTATGGATCCAAGTATTTGCTTTGGCAGATTTGTACATCAGAGGCTCTTCCTGGATTCGTGTCACCAGGGATCTTTCCCACGTTAGATGAATCTGTCTAACCACTATACTATGGCACCACAGACAGACAGACCTGCCTGAAAGTGACAAAAATAGTCAGAAAACAGTGTTTTTAAGAGGCAGGTGTCAGGTAATTTCAGCTATCATCTCCTAAGTTAGCAGTGGTAGCACCTGCAGCATTCTTTCCTTGCAGACTGATATCTGAACTGCTCAGGTTGCTCTGGTCTCGTGGTCGGTGTACTGTGACGCAGCTTAAATGCAACCGTTCCTTCTTTGGATCAAAGTACTGCTGAACTGTGCTGTTTGCACCACTGTCGTGTGTATTTGTTTACAACTGTCCATCATTGAGACACAGACAGAGAAGGATGCTGTCATCTGTCTGTGTCTAGATAACATCTCAGACCCAACAGCTAGCTGAGATTTTACAAAAACAAACTATGGCTAATTCGTTCAACTAGTGGTACCAAATTTTGTGTCCCACAGACAAAAACAATTCTGCTTTATCTCCAAAACTGACATCAATCAGATACATGTTGCCCGTAAAAGATTATATAAATTTCCCTCTGCAGTGCTGTGCTGTTCCCACAATGCCTGGTGGGGCTCCAAACAAAAAGACCCCGGGCAGCCTCGACCACAGTTAACCATGTTAAAGAAACAGTGGAGCAACTCTTTTTCTTCTTTGTGCACTCATTTCTGTGTATTTCACTCACTCTCCCCCTTTCTTTTCTTCACCCCACCATCACTGCCACCAACCTCCTCTCACACGAGGAGGTACAGAGGAGAGAGGAGAAAGAAAAACAGAGGGTGGGGGGTAGGCTCGAAGATTGATTAGAGGCAGAGAGGAGAAATGGTTGAGTTGCACATGAAACACAGAAGCAGCCAGAGATGACTCTATTCACACTCATTAAAGAGCACCTTTCAAAGACCTCCTTCCCACACAGATATATGGAAAACAATTGTTTCTTCTCTTAAAGGCACTCTGTCAGCATGAAAATTGCTTTTTTTGTTTGTTTGCTTTTTTTGCGGGGGGGGGGGGGGGGGGGGGGGGGGGGGGGGGGGTCCTAGAAAGACTCCAAACATCTTGCCGCACCTCACCAAAAAACAAAATCTCAATCTGGCAGACTTTCTTCTTATATACAATCACTAAGCTTAACTTTGATACCAAGTTTATCACCTAGAAAAAAATAAAAGGCGTACTGCTAAACGACACGGCTCAGATCTTTTGGCCACTTAGACATCAAATGATTAGTCACTGCCTTTTTGAGCTTACCATGAAAACACATTTAAACTAACTTTAGCAATAAATCTCTCTTTTTCTGTAAGTACATTTATTATTGCTGCTCTTTTAATACATCTGACACTAATTTGACACATCTGACACAACATTGTCTTTGTCAAGAGCACTTGGTGAACCCCAAATCTACTACTGTTTTCAGCTCAAACAATTTCAAAACTGTAAAAAACACCAAACAGTGGCAACCTCTTGTCCCCATGCCAGGCTCCCACCACGATTTTGATGATGAAGGAATGAGAACAGGTGGCCCAGTGGCTCCAGACGCATTGACACGCAAGTAATCATCATGACAGGGGGATTTGGACCCAGAGCAGACCGCCAGAGGAAACATGATATCCCCTGACATCATGCTAGACGTTTGTTCCACAATGACACGTTTTTCTGTGCTTGGGCACACATTGCAAATACATAGGGTTTTTTAATAGTTTGTTTTTATTTTTTTAACCTCTGATTATATCACATTTTCACAATACACAGTATTCTGAAGTGTTATGCATGATGCAAATATTTGGCGTTATTTCCTGTGATTGTTAAGTGAAAGTATAAAAATAATGCTGCAAGAACTCCTTGGTCACATTTGCACTCCTACAGCCTGGCAGTTACCTACAGTATACAAACTTCACCAACACCAACAGAGGAAACAATCACAGTCCTGCCCTGAGTGCTTTCTAGGAAGCGTAGAGACACTACAATGAGGAGCACTGGGCAAAAAACACAAGAACGACTTTGGACAAGAACACAACTTCTTCCAGGATTTCATAATTTGGCCTCTTTTTGTTCTTCAATGTGCGTACTGTAGACTTCTCTACAAATACCAGCTCAGGGCTCAGCATCTTTGAACTTAGTTAACTAAGCTGCCACTGATAGTGTATAAGCGCAACTTCCCCTCAACTAATCCCCTCGTAACGGTTTGCCTTGATAACCTTTTCCCTTCGTCTCTTCGCAGGCCCTTTGGCCTTTCCATAATTTCATCGTACATGTACAATGACAATAAAGGGCTATTCTATTCCTCTCTTTCAGTTGGTTTTTCTCTGCCTTCTGCACCAACTGGACCTTTAACCTTGCTCTATTTGTTATTCTCTTCAGCGTTCAAGTTCCTCCTCTCTGACCCTGGCTCAATTATTCCTTACTCGTTCCTTAGTGCGTTGTCAAAGAGTAAAGACCGCAGTTTTATAGCACTGGCTATGTTTTTTTCCCCTCATCGAACAGACATGCAGTGGCCTCCAGCTTTAGGACATCTCATCCTGACGCCAGCAGAGTAGCCCATCTCTTTTTTATTTGCCTCTTCAGTTACAAGAGAGACGATTGTTTAAGCAGAGCTGTGTTCCAGCCAAGACCTGCTATAAATCTGGGCTGATTTAGACTGCAGCAGCTTCCCGGAGAAGGCCATGGCTTTGGGCATACACTGAGATTTGATGTGCTTGATGGTCTGCCAGGGGATTTAGCTTAAGCTAGTGTAAGGATTTCAGTCATAACATTAATAATACAAATACTGCATCAATGTTGAAGCACATATAGTTACGGTTTGTGTGTGTAGGTGGAATACAGGGTAAAAAAAAAAATCTTCTACCTGGCTATATGTATTATTCAGGGTTTTTTTTTTACATTATTTTATTTATAAAAAACTGTAAGGCAATGAAATCCTAGAAAACTAATGTCATTTCGCACTGACGCTGTCCAGAGCCAGTCTGACATAAATAATGGAGAAAAAGACACACTTATGTTACATTATACACATTGTCAAACCACCCAAGATTAACACCGGAGCTACCAGCTAAAAGTGTATGCATCCATAAGCTCCAAGTAGCATATCAGCCATCAGGGCATTTGCAAAGCTGGTCAACGTCCTGGGAGGAGCTTTGGGATCAATGGGCCTGCCAAGCGGCATTAGTCCTCCTAGCCCACAGGATCCGTCTCTGCACACAAGAGCACAGGGACTTTAACTCTGATCTTATTTATGTGCACACAAAGGGCAGCACAAGGGGTCTTTTGGTGGGGCCTGTTCAAACAGAAGGCCGATGCGGATGGCTCTTTAAGGGGGCCGGCCTACATTGACTCTGGGGAAGAGAGAGTGGCTGACAGGTCAGTCTTAAAGCTTTAAAAAATGGGGCCGGGATCAAGGGGTACCGAGGAAAGGGAGAGAGAGGGAGCCTCAGCCTTCTCCCTCTTCTCCCCAGAGACCGAAGGGAGGCTTAAAAACAATGAGTCTGTGCTGTCGAGCTAAGAGGAGCCAAGAGTGAGTGCTGGCTAGGGGGACGTTAAGGCAGGGAAGGCTGCCTTGGCTGGTGGGGCACAGGGGACGGATGATCTAGAAAAAGGGCCTCCACCTTGTCCCAGCTGTCGCAAAACCCGGCACAAGTATGCGTCACATCTCTCCAACACTTTTGCCTCCTCTGGCCTCTGTCCCCTGTGCAGTGCTAAATCAAGAAATGACCCAGCCCCTCTCCAGGATGGCAGGGCAGGCAATGCTTTGGGGGATGAAGGGCAAAAGATCAAAGCCCTGAGGAGAGCACCACAACAGCTCCATCCAGCTGGACGCTTCACTCCTGTCACCTTAGTGTGGGGGGTGCTGACTAGGGAGCCGTTTTGTGGGTGGGGGTGGGTTTCAGAATCATAAACCAGCATGGCACTAGGTTGTATAGCATGTGGGTGTATATGTGTGTTTATGAGGGAAAGAAGGAGGGGTTGGCTAAAGTCAGATGTGACACTGTGTGAGCCAAAGCAGAGATCTGTCATGGCTGCCATTGTTGCTTAGCAATGAGACGAAGACAAGGAGATAGATCCAGAAAAGAAGTATGCGGGGGCAAAAAACTAACAGGAGGAAGAGAAGAGGGCAGAAAAGTAGACTGAGTGGAAAGAAAACCTCAAAAAAGATCAACATAAGTCGAGAGCCGGGCGCACGTGTTCTCTCAGCTCTGAATCCTAAGAAACCCACGTTCCTATATTTTTATGCACGTGCAACGCACATCTGCCCATGTGGTTGCGTGTGTGTGTGTGCGCTCACCACAAAAGGTTCCCAAATTCAAGCAACACAAAAAAAGTTGCCATGTCGTTCGTTTTATGACTGCCACAACCCAAACGTGACCCACTCACCCCACGTCCACTGACCTGGAAGTTACGTTCATTTGGGGCAGCCATTTCCTGGGTCTATAAAGGAGAAAGCGGAACTGAAGGAGACCGGGGGTGAAAATGGAGGGGCAAAATCATTAACTGCCAGCACAATGACCGTAGCTGTGTCCGAGTCCAACCCAGTGTTTTGGAGAGGTCAACCTCTAAAGATCTGACAGTCCCACAAGCAACACTGAGCCTTCACTAAGGGGAAAAACAGCCCTCTGACAAGACTACAGACAGAGGCGAAGAAAGTCTATAAACAGCTGGCTGCTCACAGACAACAAAGGAAAAAACTGCCAGAGGCACCCGCTTGCTTCCAATGAGTTAAAAACTGAGCCAAACTGAATGAGTTGCTGCTTTGAGAATCATGCATGATAATTCTGGTGTATCAGACAAAAAAAACAGAAGATCTCCGACCTCAGCTACCGTCATTGGAACATTTCCTCATTCTTGCACTTCAGCTATCAGCCTTCTTGGTCCCATAGCATCAGCATCCAGCCCCAGGGGCCATGAGGTAAGGCCATGCTGGAGTCAGAAACTCTTGTCTGGGCATGACAGTCTGGCGTAGTTGTTCCTGGCTTGGAACAGATCTAGAACTTGAGGTCTGCCGGTAAAGCAAGCTCCAGAGCAGTCAAGGTTACATCAAGGACCAGACAGTCAGACTCAACTGAGAAACTCTGGCAAAGCTCCAATCTTCTTTTCAGTGCCAACTACTGCTTAAATCTAAGCTACGTTCAAGCCCAAGTCCAGTATGGCCGATAACATTCATGGTACTCTATCAGTGTTGCTGTCCCTCATCCCCAAGTCACCCCGTGGTGCTGTCCCAATGTTCCTGCAAGGGTTACCAAATATAAGACGTGGTTGGAAATAGCTCAGATTAGCCTTTGGCAAAGTCAAATGTGTGTTAGAAGAGATGTGTGTGTGTGTGTGTGTGTGTATGTGTGTGTGTGTGTGTGTGTGTGTGTGTGTGTGTGTGTGTGTGTGTGTGTGTGTTGGATAAGGAAATAATCAAGTGGCTGGATAGGAGACAGGGAAGAGAAAGAAACTCAATAAATAACAGCTAAGAATCACAGGTGAGGCACTTACTCTTACCCTTCGTTCACCTTCAATTTTTCTGATTTCTTTTGGGGTTTACTATATATCATCACTTCAATACTTGACAGTTCGTCCGGTGCTGTCTGACAGAGCCACATCTGAAGTGGTTATAAAAAACTATCAAGAATAATAAACCTATTTATATTTCAAAGTAAATGGAAGACCGTAAACTAAAGCACAACACAGCCTGGTAAGAAGCTAGTATTGCAGCTGTGTTATGTGCAGGTTGAATCCAACACTGAATTAGAAATCAATTCCTACTCAAAAAGGCACCTTACGGCGGAAACGCTTCTATGTCGAGAACCTCTCAGCGGAGTGAATCAGTTACACGTTGATGGTTCAGCTTCCTCTCGTGAAGCCCACACACTGAGATATAGATGCACATGTAGAGCCAAAAAAAGGGATGAGTATATTTAGCATCTCTTCCTTTTGATGTTCACCCCTTCGCCTCCCCCAGCCTGCATCTCGCTTTCGCACTCTCTCTCCCTTTCTAGTGCCATTGCTCTGCAGATAAGAAGCGCTTCTTCTCTCCCAGAGGAATGGAAATATCTGCAAGGACATTGTAAACACAGTAAACAGGGCACAACACCATTAAGTTGTCCGTGACTCAGCGCTGGCACAGACATCCTGAGCTGCTGCTGCTGCTGCTTTTAACAGGAGCAGCAGCAGCAGCACACTTGTCTTTAGGAAAGATAAAGCAATTTCAGTGCAGAATGGGAAGCATATTTGATGTAGCTGCTTTCATGTCACTATTCTTTGGTCTCGCTGACCCATAATGCTTTTCTGCAAAGTGATCCAAGTTAAGCCGATCCTTAGAAAAACTAAACTGCTTGATAGGTCAGCAGCCTTTCAAAGCACTAAAACAATGAGACGAGTAAAGAGATGCTGATGTGTGTTGTGAATGATTTTTTTCTTTTTGACTTTTTGACTTTAAATACTATTTAATAGACTTGTCGAACATTTTAATAGACCGGGCAGCAGCAGAACAGGACGTGTTGTATATTAACTAAAAGTGTTTGGATCAAGAGTAGTTTGACAAGAAAGCATCAGCACTTCTCTCCTGCTATTCATCACAATTAGTGCAAGCATTGTTCTCAGGAAGAACACAACAGAGCACTGCTGAATTCAACATGCCTGGGCTCCTTCTCTTCAAGAGGAAAACTAAGACAACTGTAAGCCTAAACGGTATAAAGAACATAAAATCAATTGCTGAACATTACCATTTGCTAAATAAATACACCAGTTTTGTTTCAAAACAAATAATCACCGCTAGCTGAAAACATGGAATGACAAAAGGATTAGGTCCTAATTTGGTCTGAAGCACTTCCTTCATACTCTCTGTACAATGTTGCACGTTTCAATTGGATCTGAACAAATTAGTGGTGCATCATGTGTTGCATCGGCGTTAGCCAGTCTGACGCTGCACTGAATGGTGGCTCTGTTGCAGAGTAGCGAGCCCTGAGCCGTCTGGCTGATAAAGAGCACGAGGTCAGCACTTGATGTCCCCTGGACATTGTCTTACTTTTTATCTCAGTGCTCTGTCAGTAGTCCGTTCGGGTAAAAAAAAGGAATTAAGGAAATGGAAAAACTACCATTTTTGTGTCTCATACCATATGACCTGACCGACAACTTTGCTGAGAAGAGACACAAAAACTAAGTATTTGAATTAAAAACAGGTTATTTCAGGTTCTCGCTGCCTTTGTTCTCTGTGAAGTTATTTAGGTCAACTTTCCATTTATTAGTGATCAAAGATCAAGGAGTATCAGATGAAGTGTAGCTGGGCCAAAATAGCAGAGGCCCATCCAGGATATTATTCGCATATCAAGTGAGAGTTCTACAAAAGCCATGGCTCATCTCTTCATGCTGCAAACACCATTCCTAATTCTTGCTGGTGCCGACCACACCACTGTGTATTTTTGTGCTGGAGTAACAGCTGTGAAGCAAAATGATACGGAAGAATTGACTCCAACCTACACTGGGCCGCATGAAGGACATTTCACACTCCAGTTGCTCCTACTGAGAAGGCACCAGAAGGTAGATGACAGGTACAGCATCCACCCATCATCCTGACCGCCGCTCCCTTCCTGAACACGAGCAGAGGTTAGAAGCAGTTCAAGGGTAGGGGGAGGATTTGTTTGCATTCCTGGGCCGTTTCTGTGCTGCCTAAGTGGTCAGACAGGTGTTTGTGCATCCTGGAGGCACATAACCTCTGCGTCCTCCTTGGAAGGGGGACAGGTCACTCGATGCGGGGGAAGAGCGCATTTGTGCACAAGGGGGGCCGGGGGGGGGGGGGGGGGGGGGCGAAATGATCAAGCACACTCCTCCATCAAGAATAGCCTTCACCCAAAATCCCCGAGGCAGGAAGAGGAGGAGGCAGGGTGCTGACACCCTACACCTGAGCCCGAGTGGGTAGTGGGGGCAGTATGCAAGTGGCATTTGAGAGACTGTGTAGCATCAAGCCTTCAAGTAGACACCGAAATGGTCACAAGGGTTTCATTCCAATAGCTAGTTCATTTTAAATGTGGTTAAAAAGAAAATCTCGAATAGGTTTGAAATTGGATTTGACATTCTGATTCATTTGTTTCAAAAAATAAAATAAAAACAGTCTCATCCCAAAATCTAAACATCTGCTCCTTGGCTAGTTTGAAAAAACAGGGCCAGCAGAACAACTAAAACTGACTTCTAATCAGCTTATCAGATAAGAGTGAGTAATAAAATTATATCACATTTGCTAATCTAAATTAGTAGAAGTCACAGCGCCACACAGCTTGGTGTCAGAGGGGAAGCTAGCAGAGAACAAAGCCGTCAGAGCAGTAGACTGCTTGTATGGCTCCGTCACATACAAACTCGCAGGCCTCACTCATAAATCAATTCTATCCGGCTGGGGTGGCAGAAGAGAGCCAACACTAAATCCAATTATAAAAGGAACTGGCACCACTCAGCTTGATGACAGTATCCACCTTAACGCCCGAGGGGAACGGCCGTATGAGGGGTGCCAGCTTCAGCTGTGGCACCAGAGACGAAGGCAAACAACAGGGGGGGAGATGTTGGGGGTACATATGCGCATTTATTACAATCAACAGGCTGAGTTGAGTGGTTCCTAGCTGGTGTGAGTATGTTTTTGTGGCACTCTGCCAGAGGCACATATCTAAGGGCTGGACAACGATCACCGGGCACCAGCTGAACCTTTTTATTCCCGCAACTGCTGGGCAATAAGACTGCACCCTGGCACCTGTCTCACATACACGCACACACCCTAACATAAAAACGAACACAACAGAGGCAAATGCAAGCGGCATGAGAGAGACTCACATTTGAGATGCAGCACCTGTCGAGGATTTGCTATGAATGAATGCAAATGTACAGGAAGGAGACACCTCTGATTTCCTAAAGCCACATGTCGTGACCTTTCTCTCCCTGCTACAGGATTAAGCTCATCTCAGAGTCCACCCATGCACCTAAAGCTGAGCGTAAAGTTAATGAAAAGTTATTATGAGTACTGCAAAGAGTAAAAAGCCTTGAGCCTTTTCCACTGCTCTAACTGAAAAAGGACCAAACAGCAACCCTATTATATGAGCATTTTCAGAAGCAAGTGTGTTTTTTTAAACACCGCTCTAAAACGTGCTTTTGTCTTCGTTTAGCTTCCAAGGTTACAGCAATCAGTCGAGCATCTAAAGTCGTCAGCGGGAGGACACGCAGTCACAAGGGCCGCTGACTGATATTGTCAGGAGCTCTTTAGAAGTTTTCTCCAAATGCTGTTTATATCAAGTGAACACACTCTGCAGGAAATTTAAGTTCCACAAGCCACTGTATACAGTCCCTTAGGTTGAAGGCTAAAGACCCCGGGCTACAATTCCAGTCTTGTTACCAATTGTAGTATAGAAGCAGGTAAGAGAGATGAGATTAATAGCAAGGCATGGACATGTGTGTATAGCGTGTGCTTTTAGCTGATCTGGGTCATATGTATAACCAGTATTTAAATACCTTAATATTGCATGCACAACAAACTCGACAAAATCCAACAAAAATCAACCTTTGAAATGAAATTTGATGACTGAGCAATTCATTTCAGTGTGGTCTGTATGGTAACAGTTGTGCCTCTTGGTGAGATTGAAGCCATCCGACTAACAAAGTTGGATAAAGACTGAAAAATCAATGTGCAACTCTGGACACTAACCATCGTCTTAAAACAGTCTTGCATGCTGCTCCATTCAATAGGACTGAGTCCAGTCCTGGCTATGCTTTATGCTTAATTGAAGCTACTGCAATTGTGACCATTTGTGATGCATTTGCCCACAGAGAGGTGTTTGCAATCACCGCAAACTCCAAAATCCTAACTTCACATTGCTCAGCATGGATGATGTGCGTCGGTTGAATGCTGATTTGCTGACAAGTGGGCCGGAACACAGAAGGGCACAACAACGGAACAAAACAACAACAACAACAAAAAAAAAACCCCATCAAAGATAAAAAGAAAAAATACAATATCAAGAGTACAGACAGTGGCTGCAGTGTTTTCAGTTGTTTAACACTCAGTTTCACTTCGGCTCTTCGGCTGGCGGAGCAACAACAGAACAAAAGAGGCCCAGGGACAGTCTTTTTCTTAGAACTGATTCGCAGATACGTGTTTCTGTGTGTTGCAGAGTTTATAGGTGCAATATTCTAGCCTTAGCTGACAACTTAGCTCTCCACCTCCTAGTCCATATGTGGTCACTTCTGGCTCCAAATGAGCAAAATAGTGGCAGTCAAATGCTAATATCGAGTCTTCAAAACATGGAGGCCAGAACAATCAGGGCTGCCACAATGACTACATATTTTACCAACAGTCTGTGATGTGGACCCCAAAATTGTATCTGCTCTATTCCCAATGACTTCATAGCTTAGTAACTATGGACACTCTAGTAATCTGGCACCAAAGCGATACTCATGTCTTCCTTTGTCCATGCAGGAAATGGCATGAAAAAACCATTGTCTTGAATGCAGATATACTATAAGGATTGGCTTTAAGAAAACCACATAACCCATCACTGTTACCAGCAACAATCAAGTTGGACCAGCAATCAAATCCTTAGTTCTCATATAAAACAACAATTATGCCCATATGGGCTTGTAGCGTCATTGCCATTTCTGTCGAAAGAACACAGGCACACAAGCCCAAGGCCTCCCGGGTTGAAGGCCATATATACACAAAAATTACGAAAGACAAAGTCAAGCAAGTCTTTTAGAGAACCCTTTTGGGCCACGACTGATATGGAACAAGATCTCTAAAATAAATGTGAGCTAAGTTAAAATGAGGACAATGTGAGACGATGGACTTTGCCCAACATAGACTGATTTGTCTCTTGATGGCCAACGCAATAACTTTAGTAGGCGATTCTCAGAATAGAAACCCCATAGATCAACCACCTAGCAACAAAAGTGGAAAATCATGCTGACCCAATTAGTGTCGACTCTCAGCAGAATATTGTTATGGCCCGCTTCAGTTCACTACCATTCAGGCAGATGGCTCCCCTGGTTCTGGATGAGAGTTTTGTTGTTGTTGCTTTTCTTGTTATACTCTTCCATTAATTTTGGCTCATGGCCTAAAGGATAACTTTGGCCCCTGGGAGTGCTACCGTAGCTCTCAGCTCTCTTTTATTCTTCCTGTATGGCTATGCCTTTTCTTTTTTTTCTTCTTTTTTTTAAATGACAAAATATATGGGCTGTGATCAATCTATTGAACTTTTCAAAATACATTTAAAAGTACAAGGCACCAAAAAGATTTGCAATTCTCTGTTTTTTAAAACTCCATTGTTTACTTATGATTTTTTTTTCCAGGATTTTCCAATAATGTGGCCCATCAGTACAATACTGTTTGGCAGCTGACACAAAAATCTCTGTACATTTTCCTTCGTTTTGAAAGCAACATTATAGTCAAGACATATAAAAATAAAAAGCCAGAACTTCAAGATAGACATTCACATGAAATTCAACCTTCCCAACAAGTATGAGCCAAATCACTTTAATACATCAGTATCATATCACTTCGATAAAGAGATCTGAGCTTCAAAAGCCTTGACAGACTCGACTTTTCAAACATTCCTTTAGCTCTTGTTGACCCCTGTTGTAATCACACTGCTTCATTCGAGACATTCAATGCATGTGATTAAGACAGGGAGGTGCAAGTTAAATCAGAAATCCAAGTGCAACCTTGCAAGCAGACAACACCGAGATAGACAGCCTTTATTTGTGAGAAAGCTTTCAGTGTTTGGCGAGAGAAGAAACATGTTCATCTGACACTTTGTGTAGCAAACACAATCATGCATGCCTACCGACAGACAGTGGGTCAAATGAGGATTACTCTGCTACTGAATAATGTATTGCTACTTTAAGCATAGCAAGTGCCACATATAATTCCAACGAATGTCTCACAGTTTCCACAAAAAGCAGGCATGAGTTTACATTTGAGCTGTGATTTGACTGTTTGCTTCAGCAACGGTTAAGCCACCGTTGCCTCAACAGTCCTTTAGCCCCGTTTATTTTTTACCAGTCTGTAAATGTAATAAACATGAATACAACACTGTCTGCTACTTATTATAAACTCTGTCCATAAAACAATAGCAGACTTTTATGGCACTGACTCTCAATCAGTGCACGGTAAACAAGGCCCGTTATCAGGCCCTGCTAAGCTCAGCTCTATTCTGATGGCGTTGTTATGAAACAGAGTGGGAGTTGTAGTATTATACATAGCTGCCTGTGTGTAGGCCAACTCTTTAATCAGTCACTGTAATTGCCGGGATGGACTTTGAACCACAGACATATTTGTCTCCGCTTTTCATCCATGGCTAAACAACTCGGGGCCCGGCAGTGCAGGGCTCCTGTCCCAGCCCCGCAAGCAGCCAAGCATGGAGGAGGAATGGAGGGGTCACAAGAAGAAGAAAAGAGTTTTGGCTGAGAGTGGAAAGAAGAGGGAGAGAAGAGGAATAGAGGGGGTGGAGAGGTACAGAAAAGAAGGAAGACAGCAAAGTAGAGGCGGTGAACGGAGAGGACATGATGGTACACAAGTCCCTAGTGGCAGATTGAGTGCTTTGAGGAGCCCAAACAGAGCTCTCCTCTGAATACTAAGACTTTTCATAGAGGCAACACTGCTACAGAGATGCAAAGCCTCTCCTCTGAGGCCCCTGCGATATATGGGGGCTTTCAATTGCTTGTGCAAGAGCAGGTCTAATTGGAAGCTGAGGCGATATTAGAAGGGGAGCTGAGGAAAAGAAGAGAGGCAAGGAGAGGTGCTTGATTTAAGGGCCCATTGTTTTAACAAGTACATTTTGCCTCCTCCTCCTTTCTCCTCATGGCCTCCGCTTCAGATGCCCACACTCCACAGAGTCAAAAGGCGGCGTGTAGCCCCTCTGAACGAAAAGGGGCCGGGCTTGTTTTGACACTTTGTCCTTCTTGGCTTCTGTGAAAAGGCCGTTGCTTCTATGGGCCACTCGAGTTCATTAGGAAGTGCTGCTCTTTCAGTCGCGTCCCCATTCCGGCTCCAGGTTTCAATGGAGCCTCCACAGCCCTTCACTGTTTGTTTAATAAAGACCCTTACCACCTCCACAGCTACCTCCTCCATTTCCCTCATCACAAGCTTAGCTGAGTTGGTGCCTGCAGGGTAGGGGTCCACTGACAGAAAATAGCGAAGAACAAAGAGCATTGGATAGGATGTGAAGAACAAGCGCAAAGACATATAGCAATGGTGGGAAATGAGGGAGAAACACTTTTGCCCTGAACCCATACCGAGCTTCACCTTCATCACAGCGGCAAAGCAACCACTCTCTTGCAGGTTATGTGTGTTTGTGTGTGTGTGCATGTGTGTGTCTAGAATTAGATTTCAGCTCTCGCACTTTTGGGTGACATCACTGTGCGTCAGTATCGATGGGACAAAAGTGTGAGATGTCACTCTAGAAGGGCAAAAGCACTCTGAGATCATATGAGCCCCAAGGAAGCTTCTCTCTGTGAGTGTGTGTCTGTGTGTACATGGAGATAATTGCTGTGGGAGAAGTAAAAATGGAGTGACTATATACCTGAGCTATTACAGACAGACAGTGTTTGC
Source organism: Rhamphochromis sp. 'chilingali' (assembly GCF_963969265.1). Classification (NCBI taxonomy): domain Eukaryota; kingdom Metazoa; phylum Chordata; class Actinopteri; order Cichliformes; family Cichlidae; genus Rhamphochromis; species Rhamphochromis sp. 'chilingali'. The sequence goes on from NC_137933.1 coordinate 9,535,203, forward strand.
ACAGTCACACATCTTATACAATTGTTCTTATGTACATCAGCAAATTAATGAGAAATACAGCAATCGTGATTTGACAAAACTTTTTGCTTTAATTCAAAGGGTTTACTAAAAATAGTTCCTTAAACATTTAGATTAAGTGGCTCAAAAGTAACAAACTGACATAACTATACAATTTTTTTGATGATTTTAAAACCTCCAAACTATCTGAAACTTTTAGTTTTATCTTTAGTGAATGTAAAGCAGGATCTGTTGAGTTGACTGATTTAGACATTTAAAAATGTTACATTTCTTTATCTTGAGGAGGTATTGGGGTTCTTTTGCATTATGTTTTTGGTTATTATTCATGTATACAATGGGGGACAGCCCCGTCAGCTTTGCACCATTTAATTATGTCTGCACAGTGAAATACCATCACTCCAGAAACCTCAGAGTTCACTCTCCTGCTTCTATCAGAAGTACCATCAGCAATAAACGTAACAGACCCAGGTCCACTGGGAGCTCTACATGTCCATACCATAACACTGACTCTGCCATGTTTGACAGATGATACTGTACGCTTTGCTTTTCTATTCCACACTCTTTTCTTCCCCCCTTTCTTTCAGTCATCCTTGCATTCATCTGTCTAAAGAATTTTCTTCCAGAACAATGCAGGCATTTTTAGATGTTTTTTGCTGTTTATTCCTGGTTTGCATCTTGGTGTAGACCCTCTGTATTTACACTCTCAAAAGGCATGCGTTGGGTGCAGACTCCGACAATGAAATGTCTACTTCCTCGACAGTTCTTGACCTCACTAGATGTTCTAAAGGATTCCTTTTTACAGCATCTTGCCAAGTCCACAAAGATCACTCTGCAATCATCCAATTTAGTAGCCTGCCATTTCCTTTGAGGCTTGTTGGTGTTGCTTTGCTCTCAAATCCAATCTTTGTTTTGAGGATTTAAAAAAATAGTTGATATGGGCATTCCTAAAGCCTCTGCTCTCTTTCTGATAGGTCTTGTACCCTGTTAATAGCCTCCTTCAATTACATCCACACTGCTATTACTGATAGAAAAAAACAAGACCCCACATTTACAGTTTCCATGAACAACTATGGAAAACTCCAGACCTTTAATGTAGGTTTCAAACCAAAATGTGGTTTTAGCGTTACAGTTAGGTTATGGTTAGGTTTAGGCTGAGGGTTAGATTAGGCATTCATTTTTGACGCTTAGGGTTAGGGTTAGAGTAAGCATCTAGGGAAAACATATTTAAGTCAATGAGATGTCCTCACTAAGATATGAAAAGGAATGTGTGTGCGTAGATTTAATTCCATAGGTGGTACAGCATATGCCTGCTCCTGGTTGATTTGGGTTAAACTGCTGGGCATGGCTGAGCGTAATTACAGTCATAAGCCATTAATAACAGTTGCTCAGTTATGGTAAAATGTAAAAACAAAGGACAGAGGTAACAAGGATTGTGCTAGTGACAAAATTAAGACTACCAAGGAGTCACCCACAGGTACATCTTTGCAGGAAGTCTTTTAAATCCATTTTTGGCCTGGTGACAAGAACAGGAAAGGCGTTCACTTTCAAAACTCTCCCATGTATCCCTAATCAATAGAGCTCACTTTATTCTTATGGTTGTAAAGTAATTATAGAGTGAATTTGGGTGACTTTTATTTAATTTGCCTTTTGTTGTCATTAATTTTTTTCGTGTGCTTTAAACGTAGGACTTAATGTTTAAAGAACTGACTGAATGTGCGTGGGGTCTAAGTAAACTCATATCTAACCCTAATCTTATCTAAAGCTAGAGATGGAAGCTGCGAGTGTGTGTGTTCCTAAAAGCAATGTCTGAACAGGTCATTTGTGCATGCAGGCATGTTGAGTGAGGTGAAGAGCCTTCATTAAAGCACCTTTTTAGAGGTAATCTAAGAGACAGCTGCTGTCTCCCATCTGCAGGACCCCCACTGGCAAACAGGAAGGGTGACTGAGTAATCTCAGAGTATAAGGTGCTCAGCAGAAGAGGAACAGAAGATATGATCTGAAAAACATCAAAAGACGCTCTGAGCTGCTTTTTCAGCTAAAACGCTCTTTTTAGAGTCTAATACAAACCAGGTTTACAGCTTACCCAAAGCATAAAATAGTCCAAAATATGATAGGTATTAACAGAAAAGCACAATGGAAATTTTACAGTACACTGTCCTCAGTAATTTTCAGTTTACGGATTAAAAAAGGACAGTTACTTGATATGCTGTAGTAGCCATTTAAAAGTAAATTCTAGCAGAAGAAAAAAGGTATTTTGGAGTCTGTGTACAAAGAGAGATGTTCAAATCCAGATCTTCTCTGCAAAAGGGGAGAAGACATGACAAAGACGAATGGAAAGGAAGCTAAGGGGGTGTGTGTTCAAACAAACTTGGTGGGCTGAAGATGAATCTTGTGGAGTACAACAAAAACCAGAGTCACGGCTTTGACATCAATTAAGAGAAAAATCTCCCTCAATCCATAAACCGCATTGATGCCGGGCTGTTTGTGAGCTGCCAAGCAGTCTAGAACAAAACATGTGCACGTGCACACACACAAACAAACTTAGTCCATGACCTCAGCGTAGTGAATGAGGTCATATTCAGTTAATAAAGAAGCATGTCTTTCACTGTTTATAGTTATTTATATCTTCAACTCTCACCCAGTCTGCTTTCTGTCTACTGTCTAAATGGTGAGAGGAGGACAAAGACAAAGTGGTTCTTCTATAGTGTTGGCAAACATTAATCAAACAGAGAAACACTGAGCTCCTATTGGAGACCATATTCCAGGCCAGATCCATTCAGTGCTATACTATAGTATTTATTGATAACGATGTATGTGAAATTGAGTCAAGATAAACTACAGTGGCTGCATACTGAGTATTGACTGAACATGTCCCCCAGTGTGGTTCACTGATGTCTTTTTTTAAGTAAAAGATGTCCTATAGCAATGAGTAATAAACCACCTAAATCCCCCATTCTAGACCAGAAACAACGTCCCTTGGGGGTTGCATCAAGAAACGCATCCAACATAAAATCGGCCACATCAAAATATGCAGGGCAGCCTGCTGTGTTGACCTCTTATTATTATTAGCTTCAGTCCCGTTGACAGTTATTATTGCACTAATACATTTGTGGGTCTATTTATCTGTTAGGAAAGCAACGCTGCCTTACACATTTCCCTGAAAGTGGAATGCAGCTCATTGATCGATCATCAGATCTTTACTTGGCATCAGCAGCTCTGTATCATACGGAAACTGCAAAAAGGTACAGTACATTCCTAGTAAATCTTTAAAAAAAAAAACACACACACACACACACACACACACACACACACACACACACACACACACACACACACACACACACACACACACACACACACACACACACACACACGACAACAAAGACATTGTCCAGTCCTCAAAACTTTGTCAGACGTTTCTCAACCCAAGAGCCATTTCAAAACCATATGTTTGTGTGGGCCCTGCACTCTGCAGTTAACCCATTAGACACGGTGAGTATACGCCTGCACAAATTTCCCTTCGTGCCCCCGCTAAAGACTGAAACCATGCAGACACTGGCCACAGACAAACGTCCTCTTTTTGTCTGGAAAGAGTGTCCCATGATGTCTCGGTTACTCAGATAATGCATAAGAATGAGCGGCTTATTTCAAATTTGTGGCTAAAACCAGATTTAGGGATGGCAAGAGGCCTTTCATGACAACAATCCATTGATGCCACAATCATTTCACACTAATGTCTTCCACCAAATTTGACAGAATGTCATTAATGTCCCTGTAGAAATTTCCCTATGTCACAGCAAGAAAGGATGGAGAATTAAGTTACTATGGATCCGAACGTGTGAGTGACCTTCAGAATGTCTTTGTGTCCCTGCCCCCCTCCCCTGGTTGTGCTCAGACAGTGAGTCTCCAGCCCTGCTTATCTTTCTGTCCTCTACAGCAGACCCCCGCTGAGACAGAGAAGTAGAGTTTATTACAGTCCCCAATAATCTGCAACCCCCAAGGAACTCAGATTCATACTACATGGCCTAAAAAATGTATTTTTTCATTTTCAGACCTGTGTGGTGACAGGGCATGAATTTTATGCCAGAAGAATTATAAAAGACAGCAGATGCTACGAGTTTTGCACTACTTTCAGATTCAAAGAATCACTGTGAAACAATGATGGGAACTTTTTTTGTTCCTAGCACTTAAACATGAAACTAACATTTGTATTAAAACTTTTTTGCTGTCAATGTATCGATTATATCACATGGATGACCAATTTCTCAAATGAGTCACTTGGGGTTTGGTTTTGGGGTCCAAGGATTCAACAGTCAAGCACAGATTGCGATGTGCTTGACTGTTGGACAGACAGTAAGCCTGATCTGTTCACATATGTGTTACCTTATCAGTCAGAAAGCTATGCATTCTCATTTATGAAAAGCAGAAAAAAGAAAATGTGTATTATGGTTGATTTAGTGAAACGCTAATCTATACAAACACATAGCTAACATTAATATGTAGATAGAGGCAAGACTTTTGGTACTAAAACCTTTATGGTTTCCATTTGTACTTCACTGGTAGTCCAAGTGCTACTGGCCATCATGTTTGAGCAAGCTTTGGTTACATGGATGCAGACAGAAGGTGGAGAGCAAAGGAGGGCTGATATTTGCCTAAATGTGCTGGGTAACATAAGCTAGTGAATGGAAATCTTTCCATTTCAAATGGAAAGGACATGAAAATCGTGCCTCAGATATCTACTAACTATACTGAGAGTTCCCTAGCACCAGAAAACAAACAAACAAACAAAAAACTCAGTGGGTTAGCCATTGTGTTTCAAGACTCGTGGAATCACAGCTAACAAAACATGTTAAAAATTCTAATTCCATAGCAAAACTGGTGAAATTCACTTGGCTTTGACAACGCCTGAATGTCAAAACTGAAAACCAACAAACCAACATTCAAGGAGTTTTCTGCTTTAAAATCACTGGGTAAAGCACAACCCACAGCTGTCAATCATCCATCCATCCATTTATCCAGTTCAGGATTGACACCTATTCCATAGGGCAAGAGGCGTGGTACAACCTGGACAGGTGCCAGTCTGTCGCAGGGCTGACAATCAACTATATGAAATGTAATGCAAATCACAGAAACCCTAATTCTGCTGATCTCATATTTGCTACAGTGGATGGAGCTGAATATTTTGATCTGACACAGCTTTTTATATCAGTTGCTCTTCCTGATGCAGTCCTTCCAGGGATTTGTGTCTCCTCCCAATGATGAACTGGGGATCTTTTGCATGTTAAGCATACATGTTAACCATTACACCATGGATACAAATGAAATGCTAATAAAATACATTTTAAGATCTGTCCAACCTGGACAGATCTTAAAATGTATTTTGACAGATCAAAGTCTGCACTTTAAATTCCACCAAATGTCATTACAAATATCACAAACAAAGACACACAGATCTTTTTAGCACGCTAAAGAAGCAGCAAAAGCAGAACAAGTCACAACTTTGGCACAGAGTTCCACCAGTGGATCATTTCTGCTGTTAGACTGGGAACCAATCTCCAGAGTGCTGCCAGCAGTTGACTTTGTTTGTTTCCTTGCTTTTGTGCTGTAAGACCTGACATGTGTAACACTGAATATTAGTGCGCTGAGCATAAGTGAAATGGGCCCAGAGGCAGTAGCATCATGTTCTGAAATCTGAAACGGCCCTAAAGACGAAAGCCACCCTCAGGGGTCTCTCTGAATGGAGTCAGGTCTTGCAGGGAGAGAAGCCGGTGATTTATAGGAAAGCAGAGGGACACGAGGAGAAAAAGGAGAGGGGTTAGAAGTCTGACATTTATCCTTTCGAGAATGTTGGAAGGGGGGCTGGGAATCAAGTAATCACAGGTTACCTCCACTGCTACCTTGGAGGTGCAATTCCATCCCCGCAATTCCATCCCCTCAGCACCGACAGACAAAGCACAGTGGGGGTATCAGGTGGCCCACTTTACCTTCCCCTGGTGAAAGCAAAAGGCTGGCCTACACCAACCTAATGAGCTAGACCAGAGGAGGGCACACACAAACACACTCATTTAGGCCACAAAAATCATATGCACTCATCTAACACAGCAGCTCTAGTCTCGCATCCATTAATGAAACTCTCAATTCCCCCAAAGCCCCCCAAAAAGCTTCTGCCAAAACAATCAAACCTTGCCAAGACTAAAGACAAAGCAGTCGAATTTACTGACCCAAACCACGGCCACATCCTCCACATCAACCATTCCCCGTCAGAGAAAAGTCGTCTACAGAGTGGAATCCGTACCAAAAACAACTTATGGCACGCCATCAATCTGTCTCTAGGCTGAGTTATTTGGAAATATCAACGTTGCAACACCATTAATACCAACACAATTACTCTGAGGACATTTAATCAAATGTGGTGTTGGAGGCATTTTGCAAGACAAAGCCATAAATTTTTTGCTGCAAATCCATGCCTGCAGGTTGTGTGAAAAGGAGACTGCATTTAAATATGTGTGTGTGTTTGTTGGTCCAGGATGAGGAGCGGCAATGTCAAGGGACTAATCAATCTGATAAGGCAATACAGGTGGCAGGGAAGGGCACAGAGGCTGGCAGACGAAAGCAAGCATGGGGCCAAATTCCCCACCTCCCCTTTCAGGCCGCTGTTCCTCCAACTGCCACCATCCACTGGTCTTAGGATTGTTTGACTTTCTTCTCTAAACTTCTACCTACTTCAAAAATCTGTGCCAAAATCATCTGCTATTTGATGAAACACGAATAAAGAACAGTACGAATCCCTGACTAACTGGATATTGCAAAGTACATTTTTATGACTTGAAAAGGGGGAGGGGAATCAAATTTTTCAGACCAAATCTTTTTCTCGTATTTTACTGTCATCGTTGCCTTTCTTTTTTATCCTCTTTGTTTGGCTGCTGCAGCAAATAAGACAAAAAAAAAAAAACACTCAAGGAAGGAGGTTTTTTCTTGGATGGCTGCCCAGCTGTCAGATTCATACAGAAGCACCGTCTCACTTTAGTCCTGTTCACTTGTGCAGTGTACGGATCATCGTGTAAGAAGAGCATTTCATCCCATTCCCAAAGGGTCATGGATTTTACATTTTAATGAGGCTTTATTGCCCACACAACAGTGATCGAATGTTTGGCGATCTTCAGTGGAATGACACCACAGCCTCTGACTCAAACTGCAAGTCTGATTGATAGTTGATCAGTAAATGGAGAGAGCACAGTGGAGATCGTGGGAGTTTGTGAGGGGGTGCGGGGGGTTACTGTCCCAGAGCACATAATTAAAGAGTGTAACACTCTCTCCAGCAGACCATTAGTCCAACACAGCCTATTACTGCGAAGCCACTAGACTTAGCTGAGAAGGCATCTTGACCTCAAACACGTTGAGACTCAGTTACCCACACACCCACACTCTCAGTTTGATAAATTATAGCCCTGGGGCATCTTCTGTCAAATGGGACCAGCAGCTGGCCTTCATAATGTCATTTACTGTACACAGCGTAGAAATTATAGCCTTTCCCATTTTATTCATCTCCACATGAACCCATAATGTATATCTTAAAATACGACAGTCAAAAGGGAGAAACTCATATGTCGATGATAGACTGGTGCATCACTTGGACAATATTTATGGCCAAGATGATGAACATTTCATGGTTTAGACCCACTGGAATTGAATTTACTGTCCCCATATAAAGATGCATTTATCGATGTCAGGCTTTCATTCATCCTGGAGTTTCCCCAACCACTGGATGGCTGTGGTATGAGATCCTGCCCTCAAAGAGCCACTAGTCTTAAAATAATCATTCATTAAGTGCAAGTCTTAGCTGTCCGAGTCAAATTACAGTTTGAAAGCTATTTCAGAGCCTTTTCCACACTGACAAAAAAAAATGAAAAAAATAAACCAGAGAGGAAATAAATACTAAATTTTTGGGATTCCCAAAAGGAAAGTGCTCAGATTTAAGGATCTTCAATTAAAGACTGGAATGCAAAACCACTATCAAGCAGAAGAATTACAAAGCACTGGAGCTGTGGTGTTTGCTACTCGCCACAATGGAAAATGCCAACAGCAGCAGCTTCCATTCATACCCAGTGCACAATGAAATGTTTCAGACATGATACAGGCCCGGCAGGCTTAATTGCTTTATGACAGAACAAGACTATAATCAAAGGAGCGCAGGCCTCCGCCCCAGATAAAGTGGGGAGGTGCAAGGAGGGTGGGGGCATTGATAACCATATCTGGAAGGATGAAAGGACCCGCTATATATAGCATGTCATCCAGGGTGACTTTTGTTTTCAATTGGATATTGACTCTTATCAGGTTGACATTTTAGATACAGTCTTCTGGTGACATTTAGAACTTGTTACAATTACACCAACCTCCATTTGATGTCCGACCAGCCAATTACAGATGTCATTTTCGCTATTCCTGTCAGGTAAATCTTTACACAGCATGTCAGAGTGTGCAGCACCCATGTGTGTATGACACTAAGCTCAGTGTGTGCTTGTGCACGTGTCTGTTCAGATATTGCCTCTGCTGGGTCCTTGCATTCCAGCGGCTGTTCTAACATGTTGTAAATACAAGGTGTTAGAGAAACATAGAAAGAGAGTAGTGGAAATATAGCAAATACTGCTGGTTATGGTGTGTCAGCGGGGGTGTGACAGAATCTAAAATATCTCAAATGGATATTTGCACAAAATAAAAGGAGATTTTTTTAAAGCCACTGTGCATCAGCTTATATGCCAGCCAAAAAGCAAATATTCTCTTAAAAATAAAAACCCTTTCATGAGTTACATGACCAACTTTCAGCTTCTAGGTATCCAAGACAACAGACAGATTAGAAAAGCAACAACATCTGGTTGCTTATTCCAACATCAGTCAAGAAATGTGTCAGATCTGACAGAACATCCCCACCATTCACCCACCGCGTACTGTACCAGCCGACGTCCTCAACCTCCATAAAACACCAAACAGTAAATAAATAAATAAGACTGATGAAACCCCATTTAAGCCTAAATCAAAGCGGCACGCTAACATTTAACACACGCGCACAAAATAAACAGGGTACGTGAAGGTAAACAAAAATAAAGAAACTAAAATAAGTAATAAAAATAATAAGCTTCACATATACAAAACGAAATGAGTGCTAAAAAATGAATATATATACACATTTTCACAAGTTTCAGGTATTACCATCCAAAGGACTGCTGCTACAGATCTGTGAGCTACACAGGTATGTTTGTCAAACAAGACTTTAAGAAAACAATGAAAACACACTCGAGCACATTTTCCACTGTTTTAACCACCTACATGGCCCCTTCTCTGTTACAGGGAAACTTGGCTGTAGTTTGAATGCGCTTATGAGAAGCAGAAAAAAAACAACCTAAAACTAAATTCTAGTGCCAAATAACAGTGGTGCAAAAAAAACAACCCTCCGTCCACCTCTTGCTCGGACCCACTGACATGCAGATCCAAGCCCGGTTCGCGCCGTTGTTGTCCGTGCATTTTCTTACCTGGACTCCGGCTGAGAAGCAAAGTTAGGAGGGCGCCCCACAGCACCGCGGCCAGCTGCATCGTGGACCCCGCTTTTTTCTCGCTTCTCTGGGCTTCCCTTCCCCTTCTTCCCTCCTCCTCCTCCTCCTCTTCTTCTTCTCCTCTTCTTCTTCTCCTGTGCACAATTAAATATCAACGGGCTTCTTTTACAAGAAGACGCTCCGGCTTTCACCCTAACCTCATAGCATGACTGGCTTTTTATCCCCCTTTCTCTCGGCGACCTCCTCCGCCTCCTCCTCTTGTGTGCGATAACGCGACAAAACCGGGATTAAAAAAGTTAACTCTGAGCTGAACGGCTCGGCTACGGTCTCCAACATGTTGTGCTGTGGTTCCCGACTCTGTGGACACGAAAAGGAGCTGTGGACTGTACCATGAGAAGGTTTAAGGGGGTGCTCCGTATGTATGATTCGGTTCCGCTAAATTAAAGTAAAGGTAATTTGCTGAAAATGATTTATTATTATCGTATAATAAGTTATATGACAGAATAAAGCAATAGTCTCCCTCAAGTTCTTTCTTTTCTAGGTGTTATTTTTCTTCATACCGCTTTCTGTTCCCCTATCCCGAAAGAAATCGAATCGACCAAAAAAAAAGAAAAATCTCTGCTCTCTGTATCACATTGTAAAGTTGCGTCTTTTTAAAAGGCTGGTGGTCCACAGAGGCGAAAGAAAGAAAGAAAGAAAGAACAACAACCTGCATTTGGGGCAATGAGTGAACAGCTTTTTTCTCTTTAGGTTTCCTCATTCTTACTTTGCTTTCCTTTTTTCTCTCTTTTTTCTTTAGACATTTGGTTGCAGCACGGGGTGGGGGGGGACTTCCCTGTTGTCACTTCAGTCATTGGAGGCAAATGACAGAGCAGTGGTTTTTACAGTGTGGTGTAATGACCATGAGATGAGGTCATTACACAGTCATTATTCAGTAGGCCTACCACAGATTTGCAAAAGTTGCCGGAGGGAAGTAATGGCTATATTAAAAGGTAATTAATTCCAAAATAAGGTCGCTGTGGAAGCATTATTTCTTTCCCCTGAATTAGCTTACAAAACGTTCCAGTGGGGATGACATAGTTACACCACAAATTGATACCATGCAGTTCTGTCCAAAAAAAAGGTCACAAAACTCATTAGGAGACACACATTGCACAACCCTGTGGTAACATGAAAGAGATTCCACCAAGCATAGAGAAGTTTTTAAACAAAATAAAGCGATTTTACCTCAGACTGCAAAACTAGATAGTATATTGTAGCAATTGCACATGCACTGAATTACATTCAGATGAGCTTGTAATCTGAAACATGTGACATGTTTTGGAAATATTTATTTATATGTAAAATTCATAAAAAGGCTGATGGTAGAAGAAAACCAGCTTCCCTCCCTCTGCAGCGATTCTCTTCTATTTTCTTCTATTTTGTTAGAAATGTATAAAAAGAGAAGAAAAAAATCCCTGTTTCGTAAATATCCCAATCACACCCTTGTTAAAGGGTCCCAAATTGAATACAAATTATATTTGCGGTGGTTGAAAATCAAGGCTAATTGTAAACTTTGTGTATTTTTTTTATTTTTATTTTGCTTCAGCCTGACATTCATTATGTTTCTGCACTGCAGAGAGAGCTGGTGCCAGCGGCGGCAGAAAAGAAGGACAAATAGCTCTACAGAAGATGCTCAGAGTGCAGAGAGTCAGTGCAGAACGTGGCTTTAGTGTCAGTGAAAAGTTATGAAAAGCTTACAGTAAGCCTCTAAAAAACACTCATGAAAAAAGCAAGGTTTGCAGTATGACTGTAACCACTGGGTACTTGTTAGCTGCAGTGAGTTGTGATACTCAGAATTTTGTTGGAATTTATTATAAGAGTGTGACTGCATATTTACAATATGAAGATCAAATTTTAAACATACCGCCCAGCACACTCACATGTCCACAGTCTCTTTGACTGGAAGCAAGGCTCTAGACTCCACTTTCTAATTATGAGGCAGCTTTAGTTGGGATGTGAGCTCCCGCCTTCCTAAACAGGACATCATCATTCAGCACACGCATCCTCTCCACTCTCCTGCGGCGTATCCATCAGAGTATTACATTTCATCCCAATAAAAGTGCTCTGCAATGTCACTTATTCTTGATTCGATGCAGAGCATTTTAATGAACAATGCTTTGGACAAATGACTTAGGCTGTCTTAAGAGAGAAAAAAACATTAAGCCACTGAACAGTTCACTCATTTATTGCTTTTGTAGATAACAGATCTATATCTTGAGATTATATTTGTGTGTATAAGACTCTGTAAGAGTATAAATATACAAGAGGCACAAATACTACAGTGTAGCACAGTGGCACATTATATAACCTTTAAGGAAACTACTTCCTTCAGAAATGTTGGAAAGACTTTGAGATGAAGGGTGGTGCTGCCACTCAAGCTATTAACAAATGATCCTTAGATGTAGCTGGATGCAAAAGGTGTATCCTCTGCCAAGGCCAATTCCCTATTTAGCACTTTTAAAGAAAGTAATGGAGATTTACACCAAAAGTGTGTGGGTTCTCCCTGTGCTTGTCCATCACTAAGTTACATGACATTCGACTGTGTAGCTTTTGAATAATCTTGTCAAAAGACAGATTGTATGCACTCCATACTGTATATAAATGCCACTTGTTTTGCACATATTCAACTCTGTATATTTTATATATTTTATTATTATTATTATTATTTTATTTTTATTTTTTTTACTATTTAATTTGTAAAAATGTGTATACACACACACACACGTAGGAAAATATTTAGTATACACATCCAGAAATGCATACACTATTATATATTGTACATATATTTATTAGTTTCAGGTTGGCCATTCTTGTATTTTGCTCGTTTGTGTTGTTGTGTTTGCACATCTCTGTTGCTTGTGGGGCTCGCACACAAGAATTTCACTCGCATGTGCTGTGCCAGTGTGCCTGCACATGTGATGTGACAATAAAAGTGATTTGATTTGATTTGATTTGATTTGATTTGATTTGACAAAAGAGCACTGATCACATACTGGAGCTCAATGTATATCATTCAAGGACCACAGACATTACAGAAAACAGTTTCTGAAACTGCAAACACCTGAGATTAATAAAAGTGATGCTAGGCCATATTCATATTGCAGCAGTCTAGAAGAGCCCAGAGTTATGGCTTGAAAATATTTCCCCTCTGTGCAATATCTACCACCGACTGTGATGACAGAGGGGGATCAAGACCTGGGTGTGGTGAACTCTGGGTGGCTGGCCTGGCTGGAGCGTGAGCCTGATAGCAGCTCTGGCCCTCTTTCACTTCCCATCCTGTCTCTGTGTGAAGAGATGGAGACATTTAATTATAACCTGTGATTAATGCGTCCGCAGTGGGCCGGGAGGCTGTCTCCACAGCAGCAAGGGATTTCGTTCAGGTCTCAGACTTGTCTCACAAACGCACACACTGGGAACGACTTTGTATGGTCTTGCAAGCACTGCTCTTACTATCTTCCCAGAGAACCTCATCATTTAAAGTGTCAAAATGTCACACCAGCTTTCCTCTGACTTTTATATTCTCTGACCCATTCTAGGATGCCACTGGTATCTGACACCTTTTGGCCTGTGCAACATATGGAGTGACAGTGTGAGTCTGTGTGTGTCTGTATGTATGTGTATGTGTGATGCAGGGAGAACAGCTGTGGGTTAATCACTTTAGCTTCCGCTGATAAATAAAGAAGCGTGCTTGGAGAGGACGAGGCCACCGCAGACAGAAAATCAGGCAGGTGCTCTAAGTTTGTCTTGTACTTTTTAAAACTGTGTGTTATTTGCATGTGTGTATGTGAATGTGTGTGTGTGTATCAAAGACACAACCTTCTTTTTTTGCCACTAGCTTATAATAAGTCTTCCCTGAGACGTATTCGATTCATTTCTTACCCATCTTCCCTTCTCTCTCACGTGTAAGTTAATATACAGCATAATAACTCGAAACAGAGCTCATAGGAAACAGAGCTCATTTTTGGAGTGTAGCAATTATTAGCAAAGTAGGTATATTATTCCTATGACCTCATATGGCCTGTGAAGGAGATATATTCTAGACTTTTAACTGTGTTTTCACATTTTTCCATCTTTTCCCACTGATAAAGAAGAATAATTTCTTTATCATGTAGAAAAAGTGAACTGTTGTGTTAGATTAAGATATCTCATTGATTAATTGTGTAGTTAAACTTCTTTTCACTGACAGAAGTTGTAGTTTCACTTGTCCAGCTAAGCCTAGATTTTCAGTCCCCCAAAAAACTATGAACACAGTTGTCTCATTGCATACTCAATCATCCAGTTACCGGTAAGTGTCCAAAAGTTGATTCTGTTCATCTGGACGTAGCGTTTAAAACGCTACGTCCAGATGAACAGAATCAACCTTTGGAGATTTACTTTCCTGGATGATTGAGAATGCATTAAGACATCCAGTTAAGTGACTTCCTCAGAGACTGAACAAGTCTGAAGACGAAACGTTTCTTCCACTGAAAACACTATGCCCAGATAAACTCTGGTCGTGTCCAAATTCATGGGCTGCATCCTCCTGAGGCCGCATTTGTAGACCAATTACGTCACAGTGACGCGCCGAAGGCTGTCCAAATTCTTAGACTCCTCCAAATGCAGCCGACAAATGTGTCCTCCTTTTCCCTGAATTTGAATGATGGGTCGGGTGTGTCCTTCGTGGCCCACCATATCCCAGAATTCATAGCGCGGCCCAGCCAAACTCCAGTTTCCAACAATGGCGGCCGCTACTAAGTTTTAAAATTACTCATACTAATCTTTCTGGGTCACAAAATAAACTTTTAACATATTTTCAGACGAGAAAGTAGCTGTGTAAACATCAAATATCTGCTCGGTTTATCAAGATATCGCATATTTGCAAAAGTGCTTTGACGTTTTCAGAGACGTCTGCTACCCACCAGCTCGATAGCTAGCCGGGAGCTCGAGGGTCACTGATGCAGCCGAGAACGGCACAACTCCCGGCACATCATTTTCAGATCACCGCGGACTTTTGCTACTCGGGTTAAACGTAATATATAAGTCACTTAGACAACCTAAAAATGTTATTGTTGGGCTTTTTTCCAGTGTTTTGTTTGTTCGTGAGTAAATCGGTTTGGCTGAGATTAAAGTTATTAGATTAGATAAAATAAAACTTTATTAATCCCCCGGGTGGGTTCCTCCTTGGTTTTTACACAGCTGACTAAACGTCAAATAGAAAACTGATAAAACAGAAGTATGAGATGGTCGAGAATTTACACCAGTGTCCTGTTATATTTTAGATAGCAAGGAGCAGACGGCTGAGTTTATTAAACTCCACCGAGACAGCGGTGACGCTAATCAGAAGGCTAGACCGTCCAATTTCCCCAACCGTTTACTTACGGCCTACCCGACCTTCTGAGGACCCGGCCCACGTAGACCGCGACCGCCCATGAATTTGGACACGACCAGAATCTACCTTTTGGGTATGAACAGAATTGGTGACAAAGGGCACCCCTGATGGAGTTCATCACCCTTGAGTCTAACTGATTGCGGACAAAGCTACATCAGTACTGGGATCGAACATGCCATACTCCTGAAGCACCCCCCAAAAGTATACCTCTAAGAATGTGATCAAATACTTATTCCAAGTCCACAAAACACACTTCAATTGGTTTGGAAAACTTCCACACATCCTCAAATATCCTTGAGAGGATGAAGAGCTTCAACTAACAAAGCGACTCTCCTCTCTAGTACCTCTAGCCACTGCCACACACAACTCTCTGCATGTCCTCCTTCACTACAACCATGAATCTTTGCTTTATATGAGCACAAAATGTAACACTGCTCTAAATAAATGCCAATGTTTCTGTGTAACTGCACGACATGTTAGAAGTGACTTTTATTTTAAGAATGTGGAATTTTCTGAGCTGAGAGGCCAAACAGTATGAATGCAGCTTTACGCTATATGTAGCTTTTAGCAAAGTTAACCATATCAAACCACCAGAATAGTCTTTTAAAAATTATAACGCTGATGGAGGATTCTTTTACTTCTTCCAGTCTCCCTCTTTTCTTTCTGTTTCTTTTGGCCATGATGTAAGCAAAGACCCTTATTAAATTTAGCAGGGGAACCCGACCACACCACAGTCCGCATGGACAGGATTGGCTGCTGTGCCACCACATAAACTCGCGCGCGCGCGCGCGCACACACACACACACACGCACACACACACTGCATCCTGCTGTGGCGTGGTTTGGAGCCCAACAGCCCGTTCTGTGGCCATTCTAACTACAGGGCTTTTCTCTGTGAGGTTTATTTTCGTGGATGCTCTGCTTGCTCCATGTTCTTCTTGTACAATGGGCTCATTTACATGTGGTCAAAATCAAACACACACACTGACATGGCTTTCACTTTGGTTTATTGTTTGAGTTCGAAGCATTGAGCTGTTTTTAATTTTCTTTCTTGCCCTAAGTTACAACGAGAAGGGCCTTTATTCTCAAAAAGAGGAACACTGGTGTTATTTTAGATTAATTGAAAATGTGGCTTTTGTCTTACCAAAGAGTACTGATGTTATAAGGAGTTTATGTCTTACATATACTAACAAATGTAAAAAGACATAAGTGACTGACATAAGTACTGCTTTATTCTTGATGACTGGTTTAAATCCAGACTTTTCCAAATGAAACTTCCTAAAAATAAAAAAAAACCCAGCTGTCTTCATCAGTAAATGTTCTCCAAATAAGAACTCATGTATTTCACTGTTTGACTGTTTCTTTAAGGGTCAGATGTAAGTGGAGACAGGAAAAAAAGTAAACTGTGAAGGTGCCAAAAAACTCAATCTCCTCAAATTACTGTATATAGTATTTTATTTTATTCTATTCTGTACAGTTGTGTACTGTATTTATTCTTATTGTATTCTAATTTTTGCCTCATAACTTTTGCACTGTCCACTCCTGCTGTGACAAAACAAATTTCCCACGTGTGGGACTAATAAAGGTTATCTTATCTTATCTTATGACCACTTGAGAGAATTTCCAAAAGACAATTAACCACCCCCATGCATATACCAAATTTAGACTATCGTGACAACTACAGGGTGTGTGGTGTTACCTCCCATAATTCCATTTAAATTGTGTTAAGTTATATGTTATTTAAATGACAGATGTTTCAGGACAGGTGGCTGTAGCTGGTAGCTCTCTGGTAGGCTACACCTCCACTATCTTAATTGTGTTTATACAGTTGGTGCCTTTTGGAGATTTTTAATGTATTTTTCTAACAAAGAATATATCTTGTGCATTTATATTTCAAATAACTGTACAAAGGGAATACAATTCTAGTTTTTTTAATTTGTAAATTTGGCTACTTAGCTAGTAAGCTTTAAAATTTAGCATTAGCTTGTGCTATCTTGGAGCCATACAATCAAGCTAGTGACGACGAGCTAAGCTAACCATGATATGTAACATCTCATAGATGGCTGTCTTTTATTTATACTAGACAGGCATGTGGCTCTGGCTGGCTTTGCTCATGTATGAAAACACAGACATGTATGTTAAATTCAAAGCACGTTGTGCGCTATTGTCCTGCGTGCAGCACAACAACATTGAATATTTAGTATTTACTGCTGTTTACACTTAGCTAGATTAATGCGATGGTGTTGTGTTTAGTATGTTGCTTTGTTTTTTTTTTGCTTGTTTTCTATTCTCTCTCTCAACAGGTGATCCAGGAGATTGTTTTTCCCTTTCTCACTGTCCCTCTCCCCTTCTGTTTTTCTTTTCCTTCCTCTTTCTCCCTTTCCTATCCCTCACTCATGTCTGTCCCGTCTGTAACAACTGAAAATAAAATAAAAAAAATAATTAAAAAAAAGGTTGATCAAATGGACCAGTACGGCAATGCCATGATGATGTCATGGATCGCTGTGTGGCAGGCAGGAGGTCTGCTGCTGCAAACACGGATGAGGTTGCTGGTGGGGCAGCGGGTGGCTGGACGGGCCCCTCGGACCCTCCAGCGGAGACGGGTGCAGGAGTCGGCAGGGTCACGGCTGACCTCACCCGGGGAACCGGAACCGGAGCAGGCAAAGGCTGGGTGTCCATCAACCCCACCCGAGGAGCAGGTACGGGTGCCGGGATGAACGGGGCCTCTGCCAGGCTGGGGACAGAAGCAGGGACCAGCGGGACCTCAGCCACCCTCACCCGAGGAGCTGATACGGGTGCAAGGGAGAGCTGGGCCTAGGGAATAAAGTACAAAACACACAAAAACTGAGAATACTGGGCCCACATGGCCCAGGACCATGACAGATGATCCATTTGGCAAAATAAATCCATTGTGTATCCTTGTTGGTCTTCAGACAACAATTCTGACGGCTAAATAAACAAATGGGACAGGCAAAAAAAAAAACAACAACAAAAAAACCCCCCGTCATGTTATTCTTTTTTAACTTTTGTTACGCTTCCTCGAGGGCAGGAGGGGGTAACACAACAACTGCAGAAACTCGGTACAAGTGTAATAACAAAAACGAGTTTAATGGCAGCTTTTTCACAAAAACAATAACCCAAATTCTTACAACAAGTGTGGGGGAGAAAGGGACAGTTAAGTTGTGCCAAAAAAACCCACCAAAAAGACAAATCCAAAACTTAACTGAACTCTTACCCTAGAAAAACAAAAAAAGGGGAAAAGACCGTAATCCTCAACTCAAAACAAGCTCAAACTTACATGGGTGGCACCAACCTACTTACCTAGTGTTTCTAACAGAAAGGACTCTACGTGAGTAAGTGTATGGGGTCCTCAGACTTGCCTAGTCCTCTTTACTCCCACCACAATCTTCAAACAAAAGAAATACACCAGAGCTCTACACATGTGCCAAACAACTCTAAGCAAGGAAGCAAGAGCTGCACCCAGCCACAAGTGAGTCTCCTTATCAAGGTGTGCACTGTGTGGTTTGTCAAATCAAAGCCTCCTTCCTCTGATTAGCTGGAGATCCCCAAATTGACACCAGCCTGCAGTCTTCTTCTTTGTAAGCTGTCTATTCATTGTATGAGACAATCAATCACATGTACAGCTATGTACACGTAATGTACACATAACACCAACAATGTAAATTTAATGTAGATGTAATATATTTCTTTTGAGATGAGCTACTAGCCACCCTTTGCTTTGTTGACAGCGCTGCAAACTCTTGGCCTTCTCTCAGTGAGCTTCATGATGTAGTCACCTGAAATGGTTTTCACTCCACAAGTGTGCCTTGTCAGGGTTCATTGTAGAATTTCTTGCCTTGTTAATGGGGTTGGGATCATCGGTTGTGATGTGCAGAAGTGAGGTTGGTACACAGCTGACAGTAATTTTTGACAACTGTTGGAATTCATATTAAGGCATGAAACCCATCAGCTAAGTGAAGAGAAGCGAAGTCTATCATTATTTTAAGAACTGAAGGTCAGAAAATTGCTAAAGCGTTGAACGTGTCTCCAAGTGCAGTTGCAAAAACCATCAAGTGCTACAACAAAACTAGCTCATGAGGACCGCCCCAGGAAAGGAAGACCAAGAGTCACTTCAGCTGCCGAGGATAAATTCATCCAAGACACCAGCCTCTGAAAACCGCAAGTTAACAGCACCTCAGATTAGAGACATGTCTACAGGGTGGGCCATTTATATGGATACGCCGTAATAAAATGGGAATGGTTGGTGATATTAAAGTCCTGTTTGTGGCACATTAGTATATGTGAGGGGGCAAACTCCTCAAGATGGGTGGTGACCATGGTGGCCATTTAGAAGTCGGCCATCTTGGATACAACTTTTGTTTTTTCAATAGGAAGAGGGCCATGTGACACATCAAACTTATTGGTAATGTCACAAGAAAGACAATGGTGTGCTTGGTTTCAACGTAACTTTATTCTTTCATGAGTTATTTACAAGTTTCTCTTGTTCACAGCCATTGACATGTCGAAGAGGTTAACGCGTGAGGAGCGGATCGAAATTGTGTTGATATCTGGTGAACGCAGTAACCAGGTCATTGCAGCAGATTTCAGTGCAAGACACCCTACAAGACCACCCATCTCCCATGCTACAGTTAGCACACTGCTTGCTAAGTTTCTCTAGCAGATCATTACATGAAGGAACCTTTTAAATACAAGCGCGCTCATGCTCACACGGGTGCTCACACACACAAACTGTTCTGGGTCATTTTGAACCTGCTTTTTCGGTTTCTTGTATTTTGGTGTGTTTCCAGATTATGCTAATTATAATTATGTTCTGATTCTTTAGCTATCCTATGATGATGATTATTTCTGGGTTAGGTTTTGTTCTCTTGCCATCATGTTTAGTTTAGGTTTTGCTTGTGCTTAGTCTTCTCTGCCCGTATGTCCCTCTTGTCTGGTACTCTGTGTCTGTTAGTTTCCTGTTTTATTCTGAAGGTCGTTGTCTTATGTGAGTGTGTTCAGTTACGTTTCCCCTGTCTCGTCAGCTGTGATTTCATCCCGGTGTGTTCCCCTCCTGTCTCTCATCCCTTGATTACTGCCGTGTGTATATAAGCCCTGTGTTTTCCTTTGTTCTCTGTCGCGCCGTCAATGTCTACTCACCCTTGGTTTCCGCTGTGTGTTCTGTTACCTGTTTTTGCCTGCCTGTTAGTTTATATTTTCTAGTTTAGTTAGTCTTCTGTTTGATCAGCAGCCTGCAATAACGCAGTTTATTCTAAGTTTACTTTCGCCTCCGTGAGTCCTGCGTTTTGGATCCTTCCTCTCTGCCTGCCTGCACACAGCCATGACACAAACTGCACCCTTTTTGGCTCCTACCTCAAAGCCACTGTGCGCTGTCGATCTTACACAATAATGTTTAATATTTAGTATTTACTGTTATATTCCCATAGATCATCGTGATGTTGTTTATTATATTGCTGTTTTTTTCTTCTGCTTGTTTTCTCTTTTCTTTCTCAACAGGTGATCCAGGTGATCGATATATGCATTTTTTTTCTCTGCTTATTCTGTTGGTTTTTGTTTTTTGCCCCTCTCCCCCGTCCCTCTTCTCAGCTGTTTTTCTTTCCCTCTTTCTTTCTCCCCTTCTTTCCCCCAGTCAAGTCTGTCCCGTATTCAGCAAATGAAAATAAAATAAACAATAAAAGGTGAATCAAATGGACCATTATGGCAAGGCTGGGATGGTCAATTTGGTAAAGTAAATCCGTTGGGCATCTTTCCTCGCCTTTAGACAATAATTCTGATGGCAAAAGAGCCAAACGGGACAGGCAAAAAAAACAAACAAAAGAGTTGCTGGTGTGGCTCCTGAAGAAGAGGCTGTGTGGATGGTTAAGTGACACCTACTGTGATTCACTGACAAACATTGTGTGCAGACACGAGTATATTTAAACCTGGATCACAGTCAGTCACTTAGCTAAGGGATTATTTTCACCTGTTTAAACATCCAGTTTCTCTCTCGTGGGTTTGGCTGGTTTTTAATTAAGTTTTATACAAACAGCTACATGAAAAATGTTTTACATGAATCAGATTTCAGTTGAAATCTTTTAACACGAGTGATCCACCATGAACATCAGCAGTTGATGCAAGAGAGATTTAGACATGACTGTACATAATTAGCACTTATGTAAGCAAACACACACTTGTTCCTGCAGGTGTACATAATGTAAATGAATCCATGCGGTCACACGTAAACACATGCGCATTCTTCCAAAGTACACACAGTGAAAATCCGCCTATACAGACTCACACACCTGGCCTGTTGGCACCACATCTTAAAACCTCATTTGAAAGCTATCAGATCTTCTATGACTCACAGTGCCGGGGGCACAGCTGCTACTAAAGAGGCCACAGCTCTGAGACTCTGTACCCAGAGGGGAGTGCAGCCAGACTGTGGTTGAAGAGAGGTGAAACCTGTGGAGCTCTGAATGAAGCAGGGCCTGGACTTTCTGTTGAAGCCCCTGAATTGGAAACGGAGGCAAGAAGCTTTGATATGGCTTTGTGGGCAGAATTATCTCTTAGGGTGGGATTACGATTTTAAAACAGGATAAAATGCTGCTAATCATCTTGTGTCATCTTGTGCATTCTCAAAGTTTCATAACGCACGTATACATGGATCTCATGCTGGATGATAAATCTTTAGTGGTCCTGTAGGGAAAATGGATACCAATTAGAAATGAAATTGGAAGAGGAGGAGGCAATAATTTGGATGATATGTGATCTCAGTGCCATGGGATTTAAGGAGTAAGCCTCAGTGTGTAGTAAATGTCCTAAAGTTGGTTGAAATCTGAAACATTTTTTTAAATCATGGCTGGGTTAACCCTTTTTTTTTAAATGTACTTAAGCTTTTTTGGAGTTAAGAGATCCTTTATAATCTTGACACTGATTAAGTATATTCTTACAATTTAGCACTCTTGGATGCTATTGGAACTATTTATATGTATATATAAAAAACACAATTGCTATAAAAGCGCGTAATAAGAGGTTCCACATCATATCAGAGTTTTTGTTGTCCCAAACACAACTAGGTTTGACTAATGGACACTGTACTTATATCTATTGTTTCAACATGATTAAACATGCTCAAAAGCATCATTGTGATTCATGTCTTGCTTTGTTTGTAATAAGATTGATTGAGAAAGAAAGAAGAAAGGTGAGTAAAAGCAACAAACTGACTGACACATTTGCCACCTTTAGTCTGCACTTGTCTGTTCATGCTCATCTGGCAGGATTTGCAGTATCATAGCTTATAGAAAGCTAAAACAGAAGCTAGCATGCAATACGCTTTAATTATCAATTGAATCTGTATTACCTCTTTTATGATCAGAAAGGGGTGTCTGTGTTATAGCAGTGCTTTTATAGCTGCTTGTGGTTAGGGGCAATAGAATAATAAGGCATTGTGTTTTCTATTGGAACGTGCATTGTGGAGCAGCTTGGTGTTGTTATTTGTTCGCTGCTGGCTGGATGGCCTGTGTAGGGCTGCTGTTCAAATCCAACTCTAAATGCGTCACAGCCTCAACCACAATGATTGGGACCAAATATTTACATCCAACTCTGAAATCCAGAACTGCTATAAAGCTTGCATGTTTACCATAGAGCCACTAACGACTTGGTGTTCTTGTTCACCAGGATCCACTCGGGGAAGCCACTCACCCTGCCTGAAGGGCAGCTTCAGCTGCTACATTTCAGCACGGATCATGGTTTATCCCTGCAGCACTGAGGACTTAAGCAAACCTCTTATTAAACTATTTTCAAACGTAATTGTTGGCTAAGCAGTTAATTTCTTACATTTTACACTTCTGGAATACCAAATTTTGCTTGTATGATTTGTTGCAACTAGATGTGTCTTCTCATACTAAAGGCATGTTTTTAAAATGTAAATAAATGTAGAGAACATTGCCAAAGCTGATTGTATTTGAGAACTGTGGGTGTTTTAAAAGGGCTGTATGTCGAGATCTAGCTACTTACTTCTCCACGTATGCGGTGGTAAGATGTCCAACATTGTAATATTGTACCAACAAAGAAGCAGGGAGAGGAAGACTTTTACTGAGAAAACATCAATATAGAAAAAAAACTCTCATCCATCTCAAAATGTTCCAAAACTGGTCCAAAGTTTCATGGAGGTGTGGGGTCCAAAAACCATTAAATATAAAGCTGCTATCTGGAGAGGCCAGAAGGAGGGAACTGCTGATCTTGCCAGCGAAGGATCTAGATCTATAGCCAATGGCAGAACTGCCAATCAGTGACTACTTCAAAATGGGTATATTTTGAATCTTACAGACCATGTGCAAGAAACACGGTGCATGGCATGCTTTCAGTTAAAAGTCGTGTCTTTTACATGTCAGCAATACTGAAACACGTCAGCCATTAATGCAAAGATTTGAAATTGGATGAGCACATCAGCCTTCCTCTCTACTAAAAGGCAAAAAAAGGCAATGCGCTATTTTTTACACCATACATGCTCTTATAAGTAACATATAAAGTATTATATTAAATTACATTATTGTATATTATATAATATTATTATATTAAAAGTTTGCTTATCTTTTCATCACTGTTTATCATCCACCTTACATAAAGAGTTATAATGGTAGGTACAGATATTAAACATGGCCAAAGTTTTAAATAATGAGGTCGACATATATGACATATGAGATTTCAAACTATTCTAAATGCTCTGTTTCATTCTGCTCTGCTTCTTTGCATCATAAAATGTCAAACATAGCAGATAGTCTTAGGCTACGTCAACACGGATAGATTTGAAAATGGCATTTTCGTATGAAAACACTCTGCGTCCACAGTATCCTTTTCAGTCATTTTCACAGAGTTGAAACGGCCGAAAACGCTTATGTTCCAGTACTGCGCATGCATGAAACACAAGACGATTCGACCTGCGTCATTTCTGTCTGCCGTTTATTTACTTTTCGACTCTTTGAAACGTCGCGGAAAAATGTTGAAGAAAACCACAGAGTTTTTTTAAATGGACTAACAATGAGGTGGAGTTGTAACACAAAAGTACAAAATTTTCAAATGTATCCACTTTGGAGAGCAGTTTAAAAACGCTGCATTTTCCTTGACCAAAAACGCCGTCTCAGTGTGGACGGAAGGCCAAAACGGAGAGAAAAAGATGCGTTTTTCAAACGAAAATGTATTAGTGTGGACATGGCCTTAATACAGTAACCTCAGACACCCACATCCAACTGCATGTGCTTAAAGTCCCACCCACCTGCTGTTCCAACCTTTTGTTTACAAGGGACAGCCAATCAGAGAAGAGCTGTTTTAATGATAAAGGGCATTTAATCGAGGCTCAGTATAATAAAAATATTGGATTAAATCATGCAAAGCTACTTTACTGAGATAAAAATTTGCATTAGTATTTGTAAACAAGAAATAGGTCCCATTTAAACCTTCAGCATAACTGCCATTGATTTGTGAAGAGTGTGATTAAATTAATGGACCAAATCAAACTAATATGGCTGGTTAGCCTGCTGAGTTTTAGATTTGTGAATCTTGTCAGTCTTGTGCTGTCCTCTTATCATAGATGGAGCCTGAATGTGATAAAACCCTAAACAATTTAAGTGGTCCACATAAGTGTGGATGTGGCTTTTCTCTCACTTGGTGAGAGCAGAGCCAAGGTTGTTAAACCATCATTTTCTTTGCCTTTAGAACTCAGTCCCTTATGTGCAGTGATGCACTTCAGTTTACGTTGAAGTCACTCACAGATGATGTAAACTTGATTAAAACCCTTTTTTCACTCCCTTCTCTTTGAAATTCCCTGCCATCACTGATAACAAAGCTCGCAGAGAATAGCCCCTTTCGCTTTTCGACAAAATGATAGGTCACAAGCTTAACAGGGTGCAATTATGTGACAATTTCCTTCATCCACATGTTCCATCACAAACACAAAAGTGGCCGTCTATAAAATGCCCAGGAGTTCACTATAAATAGGGCGTCTTTTCTATCGACCCGTCCACCGCCGCCTTCTCTTTGTGCTCCTCAGAATGGAACTTATAATTGTGTGCCGCTTCTTTTTGAAGCAACAGCCTCAACAGCTGGGGAATGACAGTACACACAAAGATCGCACACATAATCAAAACCACACACGTACTATACACGCCAACGTATATGTATATACGTATGTGTGCAGGCATGTGTGTGTACACAGAAAACCCTAATATACTGCTTACAAAAGCTCTGAATCCTCTGGGTGCTTATAAAGGTTGTTGGGTTTTTGTCTGGCTTCTTCAGAATATTTTCTACCCACTTGGATTTTCTTTTAACTTTAAAAATAACAGATTGCGGTGCGTGCAGGCTTCCATGCAAACTTCTTTTCTTTAGGCGATATGGGCAGAAGGTGGGGCATGCAGCTGTGTCAATAGGCTACCGAGCTATCCTAAAGTAACCTCAAAACCCTGCAAACCGCCTTTTATGTTGTCCTCCTGGCTAAACGACAAGCCTGTTTACATTTTGCTCTTTGTCAAACGTCCGACACCTGCACATGGGGGAGGGAGGGGTGTGTACAGCTTAGTGTGAAGGTGTGTACACTTACCTGTTGAGTGATGAGCAGCACCTGTTGTGTAAATGGACTCTGTGAACTTGGACAAGTCTTATATCTACCGCAATAAGTGAAATGTCTCATTTTAACAGTCTTGAATTGTTCTTTACAGATGTCCCCTAAACACGTCACACACAGGTAGTCATTAAGCCACTGTTTTATAAAGGCTGCAGATGCTGTATGTGTGTCTGTGTGGTCGTTCCTGTGGCTGTGCACACATGGCAGACTGTGGGATGTAGTTTTGCAGTTTTCTCATTTTTCATCTAAAACAAAATGAGTGAGTGATCAAACCAAAAGCAAAGAGAAAAAGAAAAACATGTTAGGCATGGTTTTAGGGCTAAAATTAGAATTAGGTTCAGGTAAAATGAGTTCAAAGTTTGACACTTTTAAGTCTAAAACACTAATTATAATATGCTTGTGTGTGCACACAAAGACACAAACACCAAGACACAGAGTTGAGCAGGCTGCAGTCATTCCAAAAGCCATTACTAGGGGTGGGTTTTTATAATCGATTCACCGATTAAAATCGATTCTGGCTTGGATAACGTAAAATCGATTCATTAAAATCCTGAATCGATTTTTTAATATAAATTTATTTTGTCCGAAATGCCAGAATCTCTGGTGACATCTCACAAAATTTCAAGAACCACCAAACAGTAAATGAGAGCAGGTACAGGGATTCTGCACATAGACTTAAACACACAGCGCGACCCGCGGATCAGAATCAGTTAGATGTCGCCTTTCTCACAGTCGGGGCTGAAAGCCGACAGCTCGCTGATCCGGGTCCGCGCTTTGTGTTCACGCCCTTTATGCGCTGATTCTAAAGCTGTTAGTTTGATCTCTCTCCAAACAATATTGACCGAACCAGCAGCAAAAGAAGATCCAAACGCTTCACATAAACATCGTCATGAATTCTTTTACTGTTTTGCTTCCATTGCGATGCGCAGCTCTCTCTCTCTCCCTCCCCCTCTCTCTCTCTCTCGAACAGTTTCGCTTTCTTCATTATTCGCTTGCTTGTTACGCACAAGTCTACTGTTGTTTACAGCGCTGTCGGCCGCTGTTTTTTTTCCCTTTTACATTCTTCCGAAAAGAAAACCTCATTTCTGCTGTTCAATACTGAACAAATTTAAACTTTTTAATATTATTCAAAATGCAAAATGCTTAGCCGTGTGTCTAATAAAACCGCTGTAACGTCAGAGGTAACGTTCATTAATTAATGGTTTTCTTTCGTTTTTGATGTACTGCAGAATATTTTTATAAAATCCCAGGCCAGGAAAATCACCTTCACGTTTTTCTGTGTTTTATCTTCAGCTACTTTGACACAAAGGCATCTGCTGTGATGCTCACACCTTGGATAAAGTCTTGCGAGTGTCAGCTTCCTTTTTATAGATACAAAAATATGTAAATGTTCTGATCTGAATTATACTTCTGACTGTCAAAATTTCCCAGATTTAAATCGAATCGAATTGAATTAAATCGAATCGTGGATCGAATCGATTTGGGACCTTGTGAATCGGAATTGAATCGATTCTAGAAATCAGTGACGATACCCAGCCCTAGCCATTACACCAGGGGTAGGCAACCTTTCTGATGACGAGTGCCATTTAAAATTTCCTCAGAAGTCAGTGTGCCATATGATTGCATTAGCAATCATATGGCACGATCGTGGCTCAAGAGTTGGGAGTTCGCCTTGTAATCGGAAGGTTGCCGGTTCGAGCCCCGGCTTGGACAGTCTCGTCATTGTGTCCTTGGGCAAGACACTTCACCCGTTGCCTACTGGTGGCGGTCAGAGGGCCCGGTGGCGCCAGTGTCCGGCAGCCTCGCCTCTGTCAGTGCGCCCCAGGGTGGCTGTGGCTACAATGTAGCTTGCCATCACCAGTGTGTGAATGGGTGGATGACTGGATATGTAAAGCGCTTTGGGGTCCTTAGGGACTAGTAAAGCGCTATATAAATACAGGCCATTTACCATTTACCATAGCAATAAATTTAATAACGCTCTATATTAACGGTTACTCACTATATAGAACCACTTTATAGAATTATATTTATTCACAGATGTTGGCAGCTATCAGCGAATCGTTATCAGCTATTTTGAAACCAAAAAAAAAGACAGTTTTTATCCATAACAACAACTCCAAAACAGCGAATGAACTGTACAACAGAAAATGCAAATGCTATTTATGGTCTCCTCACAACAATGATAAGAAAAATAAACTGAGCCAATATGGCATGTCTGTTAATACAGAGACACACATGTTAATGTGATCTCTGGTCTCCCACTCAGAGACACAGGTCTCCCAGTGTCCAGCATTCAGACGGCTACCTGAGGACACTCTTCATGTGAGAGAAAATCTGCTCACACAGATATGTAGAACCGAATACTGTCAACAAGGCCTCTGCAATGTTCTGAAGACAGTTAAACTTGTCAGGTAGTGATGTCCAGAAGGTGAAAATGCAAGCTCCATGAACACGCACAGCTGTGGATTCCAGCTGCTTCGATGTTATATGTATGATTTCTATACATTTTACGTCAGATAAAAACTTTGGTTGTAAGCTTCAGATAATTATTTATTAAAAGCTAGACATTTTAAATGAGAATAACAAAGTATTTCTTTGTGCCCCCCTTTCCCTGTTAATGCCCTACCTGGTAGTGATGAGTCGGTCGCGAACGAAATGGCTCTTAGAGCCGGGTCTTTGACTTGAACGACACGAGCCGGCTCCTTATCGCGAGCCGTGGGGTTTTTTTTTTCTTTCTCTCACCCTCTCTCTCTCGCACTTATTTTCCGCTTCACTCCGCAAGCGAGCCTTGTGCTTTACGCTGGGAAGAGGGGGAGGGGCGGTAGTTACACTCAGTAGCACAGGAACAGAGCCAGAGGGAGAAACAGAGAAAGAGCCAGGGACAACAACGCCACATTAGAAAGGTATAGTAATCATCCACAACTATTTTCAGTTGCGGATGATAAAGGATTCAGACAGTTTATTCATGCAGGTCCATATGACAGAGAATACGCATGTTCTTTTTGTTTTCATATTATAATTTATATTTAATTGTGTTGTGGTTTTCAGTGTTTTGTGTCGTTTCACTTCAAATTTGTAAAAGGAAAAAGCTGAAAATTTAAATAGTTAAAAGTTGAAATGTGAATAGTTGATTTCTGTATTATATGATTTATTTATTACATTTTATGTGGAGTGAATAAATAAAAGTATATTTACGGTGGCCCCTACAGACAAAGCACATACAAACTCCAAATCACGTACTAACTCTGAAGCGCGTAAAAACTCCAAAACACGTACAAACTCCAAAACACGTAAAAACACGTTCAAACTCCAAAACACGTAAAAACTCAGAAGCACATAAAAACTCAAAACACGTACAAAAGACAACAGAAGTGCTCCAGGATCAACCCTGTTCTCACTCCCAAAGCGTAACATTTTACGCTAGGTGACAAATCGTCACCATATTACGTTTTCGGCTACCCACCACGTTCCTAAATGACGACCTCGGAAAAAAGAGGAAATATGAGAACCGTCTGGACTGAATCTACACATGTTTGCTCTTTTTCTTCAAATCGCTTAGAAACACGCTATTTAACATCATTATAGTCCTGGTTAAGGTCAGGAATAAGGTTATGGTCAGGCCTAGGGATAAGGTTAGGTTAGGTTTAGGGCTGGAATACAGGGCTGGAACGTCTGTTACCGTGGGAGCGTCATTGCACTGGATTCCAGCCATAACCCGCCATGTACCATAAGAACGCCAAAGGTCTCCTTTGGCGTTCATCAGGAACGCCGCGGGACGTGACAAAACGTCGACATGTTACGCCTCGGGAGTGAGAACGCTCTGCCAGGATGCTAGGGGAAGTGTTGAGCTTTTGTTACCTAGTGGCTACACAAGCCAGCAAGTACCAACGACTGGATTTGGTGTGTGGTAATAACAGGTAAATGAACATTTTTTTTAATCTTATTATTTGACTATATATGAATGCTTGTGTATAAATACACAAACAATA
The DNA here is from genome assembly GCF_963969265.1 of Rhamphochromis sp. 'chilingali'. NCBI lineage: Eukaryota > Metazoa > Chordata > Actinopteri > Cichliformes > Cichlidae > Rhamphochromis > Rhamphochromis sp. 'chilingali'. Next base: position 9,564,785 of record NC_137933.1, read on the forward strand.
CACATATGCTTTCATGCTTTCAATTGTGTAATTTAAGTGATCTAGGTAGCTCTATTTTGCAAGTTCAGTTCATGCTAGAAATGTGTTTTGGAGTTTGTACGTGTTTTGTCTCTAGGGGCCACTGCATATATTTATATATAAACATATATATATATATATATATATATATATATATTAGTGCTGTCAAAATTATCGCGTTAATTGTTAAGATCAACGCGAAATGTTTAATGCATTAAAAAAATTTAACGCTGATTTTGTTTTTTTTATTAATTTCCTGTAATCTAAGACCTTTAAATTCATGAGCACCTCTGGAGGAGGGGGCAACAGTGTGCTATGCTGGCGTTTGGCCTGACAGAAATGATTAGAAGAAGAAGAAGAAGTGACACCATGCTACTATCTAGCTAACACTAGCTAACACACGCAAGCATGGACGAGGGCGGACTTTTGGGTGGAAAGTTTCTCTTTAAGAAGTTGCCTGATGGCTTGTTGGACAAAACGAGAGTAAGATGCACAATTTGCAACGCTGAATTCAAGTACCACAGAAGCAGTTCATCACTGGCGTATCACCTGAGAGCAAAACACCCAACTGAATCCACCTCTACGGGACCTCGCCAGTCTACGCTTCAGGAGTATGGTGCTTGTGGACGAATAACAAAAAATGTGAGAGAAAAGGTAACCAATTCCTTGGTTGTTTGGATAGCTAAAAACTACCGACCAGTTAGCATAGTAGAAGATGATGGACTGAGAGAAGTCATTCGTGCTGCATCAGGAGATGAGTGTTACAATCTGCCCTCGAGAGGAACCATTGTGTCGAGACTGCACACTTTGTATGGGGACCAGAGGGCTCAGCAGTCCAGCAAGCTTGTGCAAGTAAGGAATGTCGCTCTCACCGGAGACCACTGGACTTCGGTGAACAACGATAATTACTTAAAATATAAAGAATAAAAAAATGTAATTGGAGCCAGGCTATTAATAAAGTAATTGAGATTAATCGCAATTAATAACAGAAAATTGTGAGATTAGTTAGTTAATTTTTTTTAATCTATTGACAGCACTAATATATATATATATATATATATATATATATATATATATATATATATATATATATATATAAACATATATAAATAAATCTACTTTTTTTTTACATTATTAATTCCTTTTGTGCATAATTTTATATTATTGTTAATAATAAATTAATTAAAGCAACAAAACAACCTGAAGAGCCGGTTGGGAGCCGAAAGAGCCGGCTCTTTTTAGTGAGCCGAACCGAAAGAGCCGGTTCTTTAAAAAGAGCCGGAAATCCCATCACTACTACCTGGCCCCCTGGCAAAACTTTGCTAGACCCGCCCCTGCACAGTTACCAGCTGTCAGCTACATTAAAAAAAGGATCCTGGTGTTATTTGTCTCTCAGAAACAGTTCATAACTTCCCTTCAACTCATTCATGTCACCTAAATGGTAAACCTGCTTCTCCATCACCTGTTCAGCTCTGATAATTCAGTAAGGACATCTCCTGGTTTCATCTTCATGTTTCCCTTTCACCAGATATACAAACCGATATCATGACCAGCAGCTTTTACAGCTGTGGCTCCAGCAAACATCAGCTACTAGTAGGGCTGCCACGATTAGTCGACTAGTCACGATTACTTTGACTATTAAAATCGTCGACGACTAATTTAATAGTCGACGCGTCGTTTGAGGCTTTGTAAGATCCCAAAAGACGCAGGAATAAGTAGTAGGATTTAAGAGTGTTCCAGCTTCTGAAACAGAAGATGGCAGCACTGCATGTACAAGGATGCCAGCTGCCGTTAAACCCCGAAGAAGAAGAAGCTGTGTCCCAGAATTCATAGCGCGGCCCAGTTCAGTTGTCAACAATGGCGGCAGCTAGTTAGTTTTAATATTACTCTTATTATTCTTTCTGGGTCACAAAATAAACGATTAACATATTTTCAGGCGAGAATGTAGCTGTGTAAACCTCAAATATCTGCTCAGTTTATCAAGACACCACATATTTTCAAAAGCGCTCCGACGTTTTCGGAGACGTCTGTTACCCACCAGCTCGATAGCTAGCCGGGGGCAAGGCTCACTAGAGCCGGTGAGAACACCGGACTCCCGGCAAATCATTTTCAAACCCACCACCGTCTTTCGCTACTCAGGTTAAACATTATATATAAGTCACTTAGATAACTTAAAAATGTTATTGTTTGGCTTTTTTTTTTTAGTATTTTATTGGTTCCTGATTAAATCGGTTTGGCTGAGATTAAAGTTAGAGTTTTTACACAGCTGAATAAACGTCAAGCAGATTAAACTCCATCGAAACAATCTGCAAGTGTCATTAAAATTTAATAAACTCTCATCTTGTCTTTATTTTTAGTTAGCACATACCTTAAACACTTAAAGCTGTAAGCTAATGATAGTTATATAAGAGCAGATGCATGCTGGTGCAATAAGCTGTATGTTTTACATCCAATGGATGCATGATCTGATTAGTCGACTAATCGCAAAAATAATCAGCAACTAGTCGACTATCAAAATAATCATTTGTGGCAGCCCTAGCTACTAGAAAGTAATATTAAATACATTCTAACAACAGCTGATCAAGCTTAAACGTGCTGCTGTTGTTTAGCGCGACATTCGGCGGTTTCCTCTTTCTGGCGCAAAGTGGGAGATAAACAAAGAGAAAAAAGCCGATCAGCTGATCATTGATCCGTTTCATGATTGAAGTAGCAACAGGCAAGAGACGGGGAGAGAATGGAGAGAAGAAGAGGCAGCTGTGCAGCGTAAAGACATAGAATAACTCCAGCTTTGTGTCTTTTTCCATTCTAGCTGAAGTACGGGACAAACTGTTCCTTTTCACCTCAACACGGAATGAGTAATATTTTCTCTCAATACGGGACGATTCCGTGTTTTTACGGGACGGTTGGCAACTCTACTAACTAACCTTATGAATAAAATAAAGTTCACTATCAGCAACATCAAAGCACCCACCCATCTGTATAGAAACTCCATCATGCTAGCTAGGACGCAGTACGAGTTATTGTAACTGACTGTAAAAAGTCAGCACAACGAAAATAAACTCCACCTAAACTTGGTTTATATCTGACGAAGATAGACTGCAGGTCATAACTTCTTACCTGAAGTTCAGTTCACCTGACACTCGGACCGGCAGCCGCTTCGGGTCTCTCCTCTTGCCTCCCCTTTCCCTCATCCACCTGCTGGCCTCCACCACTTGCTAATGTTACTGAATCTGAGGAAGCACCGCCACAGCTACCACCAAACAACGGAGTTATTTTTACACACCGACCAGCATCTGGCCAATTCACCACCTTTCATTGTTTATACCGTTACAAAGAAAAAAAGTCATCAGGCCACCGAGCAAATGCCCAGTATGCCCAATGGCCAGTCCAGCTATGGTCGTGCCATCAGTTAACCCTTCCTAGGGTTGCCGACCCCTGCATTACACAGTAAATAAATAAAAAAAATGACACTATGTAACATATACACACAGCAAGCCTGATACAATATTGCCAAAAATTTGTCTTTACAATGTGAACTGTGTGCATGCGGTCTGGAAGAATGCAGGGTTATGATTGGTCTGATCTGTTTACTAGCATGCGAAAAATCTGAAAAAGCAGCTGGATTAAGAATAGGTGAGTCTAAAAAAATATTTATAAGACACAAATAATCACACAATAATTGCACAAATTTCGTGTGTAAAGGCCTTAAGGGTAACAGTGTCATTGTTATGGATGGGGCTTGCAGGCGCGCCCAATAAAGTTAGTACTAAATTTTACTGATACATTTCAACTATAAGTTACACTAATTCATACGTTTGGTAATGAAAAAACGTAAACATCCACATTAATGACTTACTGCATTGTGAACTCAGTTTAACTATTAGGCTCAAGAGTAGTAGAGTAGTAGTAGAGTAGCGCTTCTGCACCAATCGTGGTAACAAGCATGACAGTAGAGCAGATGTGTTGATGCAGGTCAGAACACAAATCTTTATCATGACAACTTAATTAGCAGCATGTAATCTCTGATTTGCAAAAGAAGAATTCTTTCTCTTCTTCATAATGACAGGTTTGAGTGAGCTCTTTATAGACCTTTGTAGGTTGATGAAAGGTTTTCAGTTTTGAATGAATTACTGCTCTTGTTGAAGCTTTTTATTATTAATGTTACAAAATGAAGTACCAAAAGACAAAAGAAGCATGGAAAAGGAAAGTAGCGTTGCTAGCACAAAAATCCCTTTACATACTGTAAATAGAGTATATATATAGTTTTGTACAAACACATACACATTATAATGTTTTAATGTCACACTTCAATACTTAATTGAATTTACATTTATACATTTACTATTTTCCGTGTGAAATGGGCACTCCTAGGTAACATGTCTCGTGATAGGTGATTCTGTGTTTATGTCAGGTTTGGGTGGGGTGGTTGAGGCCGTTCTGTGGGGACTGCGTGTTGTCCACACACCTGTGTGAGTTCTTTCTGGGTGTTCGCTTAGTTGGTGATTCTAAATTGGCCATGGGTGAGAATTTGAGTGTGAGTGGTCGTCTGTCTGTGTGAGATAGTGGTTACCTGCCCAACGTGTTCCCCGCCTTTTGGCCTATGACAAATGGCATAAGTTCCCACCCTTTCCCCATAACCTTGAACTTGTCTTGATGCATTCTCAATCATCCAGGTAAGTAAATCTCCAAAAGTTGATTCTGTTCATCTGGACGTGGCGTCTTCAGTGGGAAAAACTTTTCGTCACTCATCCAAGTGACTTCTTCGGTCTCAGCTGACTGCAGGTTTCCCTTGTCTTATCTTATATCTTATAAACAGTACATTTGTACTGATGAGCTCAACTTGATGAGCAGTAATGAAACTTGAAAAACATAATAACTATATTTTATTCATACTTATTATATAATTTTTCCTGTGGCAGTAAAGATATTTTTGAGTAAAGTAGACTGCAGATTGTGCTTAGTTGGGCTTTGACTGAGCATTACATGAATATTTGAAAGTATGCTGACATAATAAACAGAGGTTTATGCTGACAGTGCTCATTAATCACCAAGAGAAACAACTTAATAGCAAAAGCAAATAAGTGTCATGGCACCAACCCCGGCCATTGTATTGGCACAATCTAAATCCAGCTGGCCCAGCCAATGGCCACAGAATTCATTTCATGCTTCATCTCTTGGCCTAAAGAGCCGAGACAGAAAAGGGCACAGTGATAATTGTACTGCTGAATCTGGCGTGAACAAAACATATTTTTTACAAGGAGGGGGCCAGGAGGGGGGAGATGGGGGAAAACACGCTGACACATCCATAACTACTCACCCACTTGGACAAAAGAGATTTTTAATCAGCACTGGCTATTTAACATGTCAGTCACTGTCTACAGTGCAATAGATAGATAGATAGACTTTATTGATCCCAAGAGAAATTGTTGCATTACAGCAGAATGATAAAGAATAATAGTACAGTCTACGACAGACAGCAACAAGAAAGTTTTTGTTATAGCATTATTTATCCTTCTTTCTGAACAAACACATGATTGGACAGTGGTGTGCTCATCCCTCCCAAGAGGCCATCTAATCTACTCAGTCACAAGTAGTGAAAACAGTATAAGAAGAAAATAGGAAACCATATAAAATACCATCATTCTGACTGGATGGGTGCCGTACTTACCTTCATAGTCTCTCCCTGCCAGTAGCCCTTTCTTGCCTTGTTCCCAGACCCGAGCCCACCTAATAAAAAGTCGCTTTTCATTATGCTAACTAATCATCCTCTGTCCTGTGTGTGACACAGAGAGCATTTCCTCTCACCATCATGGAGAATCTTTGAATTCCTTAACTGCATCTTAACACAACACAGGGAATATCATCTATGGAAATCTTTGACTAAGTGGCAAGATCTATAAATCCTTTGCAGTGTTGCTTCTGAGGATCAACAAATAACGCAACAGTTCATTTTAACAACAAAATGTACATATACAATGTGTATGACTTAATGTGAATGATGCTATTTTGATATTGCATATGCTAAATCTAATTCATCATAATATGTGGGATAACTTAATAGCAAGAGCAAGTGTTGTAGTAGCACCACACAAAGCAGATTTTTAAAATTATTTTTTTTATACACTTGACATACGTAACATCTATGTGTTTTATTGTGAAGATAACAATAATACAAGAAGATAAATGTGACATCTTAAAGCATGTCAGTAAATTTCCAAAATTAACTGGGGGCTTTTATTTTGAATGATGAATCACAGAGTAACTAATGATAGAGCACTATCACAACAGTGTTGTAATTCCTACTGACGATACAGTGATTCTGTGGTACCCGATACACTGTGAATCTACGATATAACACAAAATTATTCAGAAAAAAAAATGTAATGTCAGATTTAGGAGTTTATATACTGTCCTGTGGTGTCTGTGCGTATTTTCATAAACATTTAACTTTAATAATGTGTGATTTACTTTTTTTTCATTTTACACTCATTTAAGTGCCATCTTGGAGTTAGTTGTAGCAGTAGTATGCTTTATAATTCACGGATATTTGGCACCAGCATATCGTCAAGACACTGCAGTCAAGGGGAATATGTTGCTCTGTCAATACTTTGTCCCACCATTACTTGAGAGACACGCAGTGCTCTTCCTAACATGCTCACTCACTAGATTAGAGGTGTGAAGTGCAACAACATTGTGAAACATGAAGTTCTAACTCCATCAGTGCTACTTCTCTTTACACTGTGAGCTCTGTGAAATCCCTCTGAGGAATAGCCACAGTAATTACACACTGTCTGCTCAGTCTAATATTGTAACTGGGTGTTCTAAATTCCTGAAAATTTCATAAAATCAACTCTGGCCCGCAGCAGTTCCCTTGACTATTTCATTTCATATGGTGTTATTCAAGCCACCATGTGTTGAGCTCATCTGACCCAAACAGTTCTGTTCTCGAATTATAAGCGTGGTAGGGGTCTACGGAGCTGTCTGGCGCCACCGTCCTCTTAAACATGTCATTACTGTAACCACAAGGTCAGCACAATACAGCCCCCGCGCCCTCCAACACACATATCCTCTGTGCTAACATTTAGTCTTGCCACCACATTAAAATATGAGAAATATGTCAATAAAAGCTTTATGAAACATGCCACAAATAAACCACAACAATTATGTCTGCAAACTGTAGTCTCCCGAGCGTTTAGGATGATGTTTTGCAATAATGACTTGTCATGTCTGATGAGAATTGTTCACTGGCATAAACGTTTCACAGCTATAAAACAAATGACAGTGCATGGCAATTGGAAAAATAAGATGAAAATAATAGAGTGGGAATATATCAAGATTAAGCAACTGTAGGAAATAAAATAGTACATGTTATAACATCTGTATAGCATCTATTGTTATCCTATACCCTATATAACATATAACATAAGTGTTATATCCCAAATAGATGCTGTATTCTGCGTACAAAAATCAAAATGTAAAACGTTTTTGGGTTTGTTTTTGTATGGATTCATTCAGTTCAATTCAGTTTTAATTTGTAAAGCACTAAATGACAGCAACGTTTCGTCAAGTTGGTTTTTATGTTGTTAGCTAAAGAACCTACAATAATAACAGAGAGAAAACCCCAGAAATTAGACAGTTTCAAATATTGAGATCAGCATATGTGGAATTGCATGTGCATTGCATGTTTGTACTGCATATGAACCAAAAGCTTAGGTTTCAGACAGTTTTTTTTCTATTCTTGGCTCTCTGTGATGTCGATGAGTGCCCCACCCATCTGTTGTTCAAACCTTCTGTTTGTTGAGGGGCAACCAGTCTGAAGAAGGTTGGCTGAAAGAGATGGTGGCTTTCAAGGGAGAAGAGCTAAAGCCTAAGGCCTACTGTCATGGTCTGGGTGTGTGGCTGTAAAATTCCACTGAAGGTCTGGACTTCCCTGGTATCCACCCATGGGCAGGGCCTACAGCCTCCCTCACCTGAAGCTGATTGAGGCAATCAGGTTGGAGATTTAAGCTACCTGCTGACACTGCTTCGTTGCCAGTTCGTTGGTAACCAGGACTTCATGTCTATGAATCTCAAGTGTTCTACTAACCTTGCAATCTTGTGTTCTAGTTACTCCTGGAAATTCCATCACACTGAACCACTCATCTTGGAAATCTGGTTAACCCGCCTGCTTTCAGAATCATATCCTTGCCTCACCTGCCTGGCCTCCTGCACTTAAACAACCTCGGGAGCTTCACCGCTCAGGACAGCTGCCACCAGTGTTGATCAAGTTACTTGAAAAAAGTAATCAGTAACTAATTACTGATTACTTCTCCAAAAAAGTAATCCCATTACTTTAGTGATTACTTATTTTCAAAAGTAATTAATTACTTAGTTACTTAGTTACTTTTTAAAAACACGATTTACAACCTGAATAGGTAATAAAGTGATAGATCTTACAGCCCAATTCTACTTTTTCTGCATAATCCATCATAAAAAATGTAATCAAATGGAAAAGTCTCCTTTTAAAACTTGTTTTACTAGTTTTAATCTTTTAACTTTATGCATCAAGTAAAAATTTAATTATATGCAACATTCTCTGACTGGAAGAAACTTGTTTAAAATTTAAACCTATTTTCTGCACATTCCTGCTCATAAAATGATTTTTGTTTTGTGTGTTTACACTCACTCTTTCAAATAGATGCAAGTAAAACACAGCAGAAAATAAATAAAATCAAAGACTAGTGGTCCTGTTGCTCTATTTTCACCTGTAAAGCAGGAGTGGGGTAGATCTGCACACAGCTGTTGTCACGAACGTCGCACTTGCTTATATCACTGTCATGAGAATTTCTCGCAAAAAATCACTGTTTTAGTAACGCAGCGTTCCTACGGGAAAGTAACGGTAATTGAATTACCGTTTTTGCAATAGTAATCCCTTACTTCGAAAAAAGTAATCGGATTACAGTAACGCATTAGTGCCCATCTCTGGCTGCCACACACCACCAAACCCACCTCCACCTCTTCTCCTTGGTAAATGGCCTGTATTTATATAGCGCTTTACTAGTCCCTAAGGACCCCAAAGCACTTTACATATCCAGTCATCCACCCATTCACACACTGGTGATGGCAAGCTACATTGTAGCCACAGCCACCCTGGGGCGCACTGACAGAGGCGAGGCTGCCGGACACTGGCGCCACCGGGCCCTCTGACCACCACCAGTAGGCAACGGGTGAAGTGTCTTGCCCAAGGACACAACGACCAAGATTGTCCAAGCCGGGGCTCGAACTGGCAACCTTCCAATTACAAGGCGAACTCCCAACTCTTGAGCCACGATCGCCCTTCAATACTTCCATCTCCCACCTGCACAGTAAGACGAAGATTTTCATAGCTTCCACCCTCTCCAGAACTCCTCATTGGCTACCGCTCTAACACTGCTCTCCTCTCTTCCAGTACATATCTAATCACCAGCCAGCTGCCATTGCTTTCTTGGACCTGTCCCCTTGCTTATCCCTCTCCCCTGGCCAAGACCCTCATGCCCCATGTGTCAAGCCTTAAGTCAAGTACTATCGTAAACGTCATTTTTGTGCTAGTTAATAAACCTTTGTTAAATCTTTTCCTCAGCCTCCGCTTTGGGTTTTCTGCACGTGGGTTTGATTTTTGGTACTCGGCCTTCGGCCGTTTTGTGACACCTACACTACACTAAGGCCTGGTGAAATATAAATAAGGATTACAAATTGTCTGATCTTATGTTGATGAGCACTTATTCGTAACACCTACGAACCTTTGATCGACGTGCTGAACCAACGCTACTTTATTTCCATCCCATATGAAGAATGCAAAAAGAGGAGGTGCTCAAGAAACTACCTGGTACCAGACCCACCTGGCCTTTTTGACGGCCACGTCTGGCCCATGTACCTGAAACATAAGAACATAAGTGTAACTTAGTAAAACCTTACACTACTCTTTTTTTGAGCATGTAAATTGTTGGTATATAGAATTATTCATGCAATTCTATATTTTTGTTAACTTTTACTTCGTGTTTTTGTATTTTTACATTGTATTTTGTTTTGTATTTTATTTCTATTTACATGTTAGAAATAAAAACAGTCATTTTTTTCAATCAAATGCAAATCATTCACACTAGTAGCATTGAATCCAAGGATAAATATGGAGCTGGAAATGAGTGCATGCCCCCTTAAAATTAATGTTAATACTGCCAAATATAACACAATATATAGATATTATATTTGGTATCGAACTCAAAGTGAATGGCGACATTGTGTCTATATTACATGTACATTGTTCCCTGCAGCAAGATCAAAATTCATTTGAAATAAATGACTGACATGTTAATAATAACTTTTTACCCTAAATAGGTCCCTGTTCTCTAGTAACAATAGCTAGTCGAGCAGATTTTAAGGGCAGTGCTATCTGTGTTTGAATGCTAATCTTTACTCAGTAAGCACGGTGGCGGGGAGAGTGTGAAGAGGTAATTTTGTTCTGAAGACTGGAGCCAAGAAAAAAAAGAGGTGGAGGAAAACCTCATACATCCCGGTGTTGGAAGAGAGTAGGACACAGCTAGCTGCTCTGTGGTCTCCAGTTCCCCAGGGTCTCATTTAGCCTTATTTCTCCTCGCTACTCCCCTTGTCCCGTGCACTCTGGCTCTCCCCCTGCACCCTGACAGATTGGAGGAAATGAATGTCTGCAAATTGGCCTCAGTGGCAAGGCCAGGGCGACTCCGAGACCACGCTGGCTCTGCTTTCCAACCAGCAAGCGGTCTCTCGTCCAGCTCCTCTGTCTCCCTTACTAAATTAACATCAGAAAGCGAGCCTGTTTGCTGATAATGGTCTTTGGGCTTTGTGTTTATACTGGACCATGTGAGAGCGCGCATTAGTGGTAATATTAATAGTACCGTGTAAAAGACTGCAATGTGAACTATTTTATACCTTGAGCAGCCTCCCAAAGTATGTGTGTATTTAAGTGCTTCAGACTGTACAGTCTTGTGCTTGTTGTGAGTTGTGTGCGTCTAAAACTTTTTTACAGTTTTGCAAAAAATAAAGAAGCAGTCTCTGAGTGATCTTACTCCCCGTCTGTGGCTCAGTTTTTCATTTGCTGTGCTGATAATGTTTATTTCTTGTCATCACACGAGTGCTCTTTTCATCGCCTGATCTTATTTCTCCTGCTATTATGTTGTGTCTTTAAACAGGCAGTGATTTATTGCACTGCTGGAGGAGTTATATACAACAAATATATATTGCCAAACTTTAGCTACCCTCAAATATCCCACCCACTTTTCTTCCGTCTCTTCCCTCCCCAGCCTTACATATTGCATTCATGCTATTCTGGTGTAAATGCATTTTCAGTAGTGGTTTATCAACATTATTCTTCCAGACATTTTGAATAATTACAAGTAATTCAATTTCTTTGTCATAATGAAGAAATAAGAGATGAATGGAAAACATCTGTTGAGGCTGTTGGATTTATGCGGGTTTTCAAAATTAGTCCATGCACTAGAAGGGTACTCAGAGAGCCTCTGCCAAGGGCACATTTGGCAATTTTATGAAACGTGAGCTGCACTTCTGCCCACACCAAACGGTTCTTCCTTGGCCCATGTTCCACCTCTGTGCCAAGTGACATGAAATTTAGCTGGGAAGTTTTTGTGTAATCGTACTGACAGACAAGCAAACGAACAGCTTTGAGCACAGACCTCCGCCTCTGCTCTTGCACTGTCTGAGGAATAAACAGATTGCACATCACCATCATTACAAACATGTTCAAATGATCATTTCTTTTGGCAAAACGGTTGGACTGCCACCACTTTACTGGTGCTTCACTCATATCCACGTCATTGTAGAACTATAAAGGAAATTTGCAACTAATGGCTGACTACGGGCCTATAAGTTTGCTCATGAGGCTCCATTTGTGCTATTCACCTAAAATTTATTTTTACTAATTTTATGTGATGGTAGATACCAATAACAACTCCAGCTCAAGTAATATATAACACCAAAGTCAAAAGTGTGTTGTACAGCTGGCAGAGCTATACAACACACTTTTAACTTTTTCAAAAGGATGCCCTACAATGTCACAATGTTCACATAACAGGTCAACCCAGTATCACGGCAAAACGTGTTATAGACATGCCACTCCACCGTGTCCATTTCACGCTTTGCCTCTCCAAAGCGTGAAATGTACAGGCATGCAGAAGCTGCACTACCAGCAGGAGGAGATTTAAAGTCAAGAAGGCGGTAGTGTGCAGAAAACATACATTCCAGGGTCCTTAATTGTCAGAAAAGATTAAGCTAAGCGGCTAATATGTATTTACATGTAAATGTGTTAGCAATGCCCAGACATTATTTTCATGTTGGCTTAAAATAAGCTAATAAGCTAAAATAGGCCCTGTGCTGTTACTGCAACTTATTGCAACTTCTTCAGGCGTGTATATTTCACACTTTGGAGAGGCAAAGCCTGAAATGGACACAGTGGACTGGCGAGTGTGTTACACACTTTGCTGTGATATTGGGTTGAGCAGGTTGACATCAGCATGTTAGCTATAAAAATTAAATAGTAATAAAAACATAATGAAACATGAACCTTTTAGTATAGCCTTTGCCGTTCGGTAGTAGTTGCGCTCTCTGAGTGCACGTATGTGTTATGGATTTTCCCTGTGGCACCACCTACAATATTTCAATGAAGCAGCCCCTTGTGCTATGATACAGTTACTACATATGTGATATTCTGTAGGTTCATAAAAAATGCCATTTTGGAGCCATCCCCTAAACCCAGCTAGAATTTAGCCATTTTGCATTTAATATGCAACTTTGGCAGCATCTTTGCCATTTTCAGGTCTTATACTTTAACAAACTCCTCCTACAGATCTTATTGGATTGAGGTGATATTTGTTTTGCAATCATTTGAGTGATGCCATAAAGGTCAAAAGGTCAAATTAGTGAGTGTCCATGATATTTTTAAACACTGTCTAAAATTAATGACCATAGACTTTCTGTTCTGAATTACATCACACAGCATTTTTCACCGCTGCTTGTTAGGCTTTGATACAAAAAAAAAGAAGGATTTTAGGCCAGTAAAGATCAGTTTAACACAGATACGTTTTAAATCAAAGTTATAAAAACACAGAGGTGGTATATAAAAGGCTATTATTTTGAAATTTCAGTTGCTGAAAGACAAGCCTTGCCTGTCTCGTATTTCTCTACCTGCAGGCTAGCCAGGTTGTCTCTGCAACATTCCTTGTGTCATTCCCTCTATAGTTTCAATTTCCATTAGAGGGGTTTTCACAAGTAAAACAATCCTTCAAGCAAATGTTGACATTTTTCACAACTGAATGTTTGGACCGAACGGGGTCACAGACAGAAAACTTCATGACAACAAACACAAATTCTCCAAGCATTGTCTGGAAATTGGTGACGAAGTTAATCTAAGCACCTGATAGTCAACTGTAAAGTGCTGATTAGGACTGAATGTAAAGCAGGCCACCTGACCTGTCATTTGAAAGTTACTATCCCATATGGAAAAGAAATAGTAAAAACTTACATGATTTACTCATGAAAATGGCCACTTTCTCATTACTTTCATATATTGTTTTAGTAAGTATCCAAAACATACAAGTTTCATTATATAATTTTTCAATGGATCTTATATCTGGTTTCACTCTTGAATGCTTTTCATACAAGTTTCAAACAAGACAGATACAAACTTTATAAGATTTATATATATCTTTTCCATATGGGATAGCTCCACCTGCCATGCACCATTTTACCTGTGCCCATCTCCACTCTGTCCTATTGTTTTTATTATCCATCCTTCATATGACCAACACATCTAAAATTGCTTTAACTGGATTGACTTTGTAGCTTTTTATCTATAATTTATTTTGCTTTGTTTGTTCTAAAGACAAATGGAAATGGCAGTCACAAAAACTGCACCTCTAAACGTTGATCAAGTGTGATGCTGATTTGTCTGTGGCTTAAAACAACAAGTGAGAGAAAGGCCCACTTTCCTACTTTGCTTTCTACTCTCTGGTTTTGTCTATCTTTACTGGTGGTTGGGCCTCCCATTGCCTTGTAGGAGTAGGATTAAGTTTGCTGCTGCTGCCTGTTTTTTTTTTTTTTCTTCTGAAGGTGGAAACTCACAAAAGCCTCAAAAACCCTGCAGGCAAGTTTTCTCCCACTGCTGCTAGATTACACATTGAAACTTCTACTGCGAGCCCCCTCGAAAAAGAAAAGGAAGAAAAAAAAATCTACCCACACATATATACAAATGATCCCACACTCTCCCTTGCCAGTAGTCCTTTAATAGTCAGTACTGTCCCTCCCCACTCACACAGGGGACAAGTATGCTAGAAGCTGCACAAGACCCAAGTCTGAACCTGTCTCAAAGGAGCAATTTGTTGTAAAAGACGAATAGACACAAAGAAATAAAGAGATATTAAGCATTCCCTCCCTGTATTCACGATCCATAAATCCACATTGTGAACAGAGCAAGCAAGACACATCAAAGAAACAAGAAGCAATCATCCATTGATGTGCTCAATTATGCAGTTTTTATACACTTTAAAGCTTAACAAATCACATCAAATGGACTTTGATCTTATTCATAGCTATTATCTTTGACAGAATGTATTTATGGATATCAGTTATATGTAATTTCTTTTGTATTTTTGTATTTTTTTTATTTTGTATAATAGATCAAGACATTAGATAGCATAATGACAGCAGGCACTTTGTCTTAGCAACTCTGCAGGCTACCTTATGCTTCTTCATGGAATAATACATGTTAAACTTATTATTGTAAAGTTTTTGTACTTTTGGTACAAACTAGGGTACAAAAGATATCTGATCATTTCAAAGCAATCTCTTTTTGAACATGCTTGATAACAATTTACACTCATTTACATTTTCTTCCACTCTTCAGTTGCTATTTTTGCAATAGAAATGTAGGATGTGTGATATGTAGAGGACATTCTTACCATTGGGTCTTAATTTTTGGATTTGCATTTTTCTTTTACCCTGCCATGCCATTGTTCACTGTTAATTGTGCATTGTACAGCAATAATCGCCAGGCTTTGGTGCACCTCATTGTTACTAGCTAAGTAACTTTGCTGCTAGAGTTATCAACTTTTAATAGTACTTTAGGAAGTATTTAAAAAAAAGCCTAATGAAAATCTATGGACAGCACTGCTCTGCAATCAAAGGTCTTGCTCTCCTGCTGCAGGCGCAGCTTACTGTCTGTCTGCTCTGCTCTGCTCAGCGAGTGACAAAGAGCAGTCCTGAGGCTGTGTACTGTGCGACTGTAAAAATTATGAGACATTCTGCTGCTTCGAACTTTCTCTCTGAGTGCTATTTTTTCCACTAAAGTATGTTCAAAATAAGAGAAATTATACGCCGATCAGGCGCAACATTATGAGCACTGACAGGTAAGGTGAATAACACTGATTATCTCTTCATCAGCTATCAAAAGTGATCCAAAGAAGGAAGAGTGGTGAACCATGCAGCGACAGGGTTATCGATGTACATGGGGAGGGAAAGCTGTCCGATCCAACTCAAATTGCCAGACATAATGCTGGTTCTGATAGACAGGTGACAGAATATACAGTGGCTTGCAAAAGTATTTGTCCTCCTTGAACTTTTCCACCTTTTGTCACATTACAGCCACAAACATGAATCAATTTTATTGGAATTCCACGTGAAAGTTGAGAAGAAACTTGAGAAGTGGAATGAAAATCATACATGATTCCAAACATTTTTTAAAAATAAATAACTGCAAAGTGGGGTGGTGCGTAATTATTCAGCCCCCTTTGGTCTGAGTGCAGTCAGTTGCCCATAGACATTGCCTGATGAGTGCTAATGACTAAATAGAGTGCACCTGTGTGTAATCTAATGTCAGTACAAATACAGCTGCTCTGTGACGGCCTCGGAGGTTGTCTAAGAGAATATTGGGAGCAACAACACCATGAAGTCCAAAGAACACACCAGACAGGTCAGGGATAAAGTTATTGAGAAATTTAAAGCAGGCTTAGGCTACAAAAAGATTTCCCAAGCCTTGAACATCCCATGGAGCACTGATCATTCAGAAATGGAAGGTGTATGGCACAACTGTAAACCTACCAAGACAAGGCCGTCCACCTAAACTCACAGGCCGAACAAGGAGAGCGCTGATCAGAAATGCAGCCAAGAGGCCCATGGTGACTCTGGACGAGCTGCAGAGATCTACAGCTCAGGTGGGGGAATCTGTCCATAGAACAACTATTAGTCGTGCACTGCACAAAGTTGGCCTTTATGGGAGAGTGGCAAGAAGAAAGCCATTGTTAACAGAAAACCATAAGAAGTCCTGTTTGCAGTTTGCCACAAGCCATGTGGGGGACACAGCAAACATGTGGAAGAAGGCGCTCTGGTCAGATGAGACCAAAATGGAACTTTTTGGTCAAAATGCAAAACGCTATGTGTGGTGGAAAACTAACACTGCACATCACTCTGAACACACCATCCCCACTGTCAAATATGGTGGTGGCAGCATCATGCTCTGGGGGTGCTTCTCTTCAGCAGGGACAGGGAAGCTGGTCAGAGTTGATGGGAAAATGGATGGAGCCAAATACAGGGCAATCTTGGAAGAAAACCTCTTGGAGTCTGCAAAAGACTTGAGACTGGGGCGGAGGTTCACCTTCCGGCAGGACAACAACCCTAAACATAAAGCCAGGGCAACAATGGAGTAGTTTAAAACAAAACATATCCATGTGTTAGAATGGCCCAGTCAAAGTCCAGATCTAAATCCAATCGAGAATCTGTGGCAAGATCTGAAAACTGCTGTTCACAAACGCTGTCCATCTAATCTGACTGAGCTGGAGATGTTTTGCAAAGAAGAATGGGCAAGGACTTCAGTCTCTACATGTGCAAAGCTGGTAGAGACATACCCTAAAAGACTGGCAGCTGTAATTGCAGCAAAAGGTGGTTCTACAAAGTATTGACTCAGGGGGCTGAATAATTACACACACCCCACTTTTCAGTTATTTATTTGTAAAAAATGTTTGGAATCATGTATGATTTTCGTTCCACTTGTCACGTGTACACCACTTTGTATTGGTCTTTCACGTGGAATTCCAATAAAATTGATTCATGTTTGTGGCTGTAATGTGACAAAATGTGGAAAAGTTCAAGGGGGCCGAATACTTTTGCAAGCCACTGTAAATGCATTGCAGTTTGTGCTGTATGGGGCTGCTGACCAGCCAGGATGCCCATGCTGATCCTGTCCACCAGTGACAGCATCAACAATGGGCACATGAGGATCAGAACTTGACGATGGAGCAATGGAAGGTGGTGGCCTGGTCTGATGAATCATGTTTTCTTTAACAACACTAAGGATGGGTATCGTTTAGGTTTTATCCGATAATCGGTACTTTTGAAACGGTGCCAGTGCTTAAACGGTGCTCGAACCACTGCTTAAAGAATGGAGAACACAAGCTTTGTCCAAAAACCTCTCATGTTTAGCTGTTTTTTTTGTAAAAAGAAAATAATGTTAGCCTTTTCTGCTGCTATAGGGCATATATGGTATCACTCTTGGCTGGAAGCAGTGCTTAAACAATGGAAAAAACACAAACTTTGTCCTAAACCTCTCATGTTTAGCTGTTTTCCACTTTTTCTTTTTGGCCAGGGTGAAGGGATATCTGCCATCAAACAAGAAGACAGTGGCATATAACTACGACGGTAAATTACACATGAACAACATTAAGCTACTCACCCAGAGAAGAAAAGCTGCTGCTACCATCATCATCCGTCATTATTTCTGCTACACTGGCAGGGCTAGGGGCCAGGACTCTTCTCTTTGGGTTCTTGGGGGAAGTTGCTAACTCCAGGTCCGATAACAGGCACCACACCCGCAGTAGATGTGCTCGGTGTGAGGTCTTGCAGCAAGCTATCAAATACGGTGCATTTCTCGGCTTTTAAAAAAACGCTATGCGTCACCAGGTGTTTCATCAGATTTGAGGTGTTACCTCCTTTGCACAGTGTCACCTTAAAGCACTTGTTGCAGGCTGCTGAGTTTGCATCTTTTGTGTGATGTACAGCCAGACTTTTGACCGCTTCACCTTGGGCATTTTTCTGCTCTGCTCTAAAAGAACGTACGTACCCGGGCCCGCCTACTATCCTTGGAAAGGTAAAGTGATTGGCTAGAATCCAAAGTGTATGACATCTCAAGAAAAAAAGCACCGAAATAAAGCACCAAAATGTGTGCTGCTTTTCGGTCTGGTTACTACCGTTTATGTCATGGCACCGGATACCAGTACCCATCCCTAAACAACACGCATGACCCTGGATGGCCAGGTTGTGTGTGTTGCTTACCTGGCTTATCTGCACACCTGACACCAGGATGCACTATGGCAAGAAGGCATGTTGGCAGCTGCAGTCTGATGCAGCAGCAATGTTCTGCTGGGAAACCTTTGGTCCTGCCATCAATGTAGATGTTACTTTGACATGTAGCACCTATCTAAACCTTGTTGCAGATCATCTATACCTTTTCCATGGAAACTATATTACCCAATACCTGTGGCCTCTTTCAGCAGGATACTGAATTCTGCCACAAAGCAAAAATAGTTCAGAAATGTGATTGAGGAGAACAACAATGTGTTTGAGATGTTGATTTGGCATCCAGATTACCCAGATCATCTGTAGGACATGTTGGACAAACAAGTCCAATTGATGGAGACCCCACCTCACAACCTACAGGACTCAAAGGATCTGTTGCTAACATCTTGGTGCAGACTACACCTTCAGGGAGTCCATGCCTCAATGGGTCAGGGATGTTTTGGCAACAAAAGATTGACCAGAACAGATTTAGACAGGAGGTCATAATTTTATGCCCAATCACTGTATGTAAGTATAAATGTGCGTGTTGTAATTTTTTTCACGCAAGATAACAGTTACTGTATGAAAAATGATACATTGCCACAGTTAAGAATCTGACATACTCACATACAGGCATGGAAATCCCATGAGCAAAAATCTGGTAGTTTGATTTCAGTTTAGCAACAGTTAAAAATTATGGAGCTAACATTAAATCTCACCTGAACCACTGCTCGTGTATCTCCATTTGTATAGTGACTGAATGAGATCATTGATCAGGCCAATGTCTGGTTATTTTCTTATTTTCCACAAGGGTAGGCGTTTCCTTTCAGGTGGCATCTAAGTATTCATTCATCAACAAAATTAATGCAGGCGTGTTTACTAAATGCATTATTCAAAATGGATCTGTGCATCTGTCATGTCTGCAAGATTTGCCGATTTTGCACTGTTTTTTAGCCACTCGCTCCAAATATGGCAAAGTCAGTCAGTTACCGACAGTTTACCAATGTCCAACTAAATGCTTTGAGATTTAGATTAAAACACATTTAGGACTAACATGAGTCATAACAAAAAGTTGCTGTTCTTCAGCAAGGCAGTAATTATTTAAGCAAAAATATTTATTCTTATTATAGTCTTGCAGAAATCACATCCAGTGCAACATTACTACTAAAAGCATAAAAGAATACCATGTTTCAACAAAGGTAGCCTTTCTTTACTTCATCTAGGCATGTAAACAGGCCCACTATTCCACCCAAAGCAAAGCACGAACTACTACTAAATACACCATGTACGCTTCAAAGTTTGACTGGCATTATTCACTTTTTCTTAATGGATTACATATATTGTTATTATAATGTTTATTTAAGAATTTACAATAGCCACTTAAAACAAACAAACAAATTCTACCCAGAGTATATTTTGCATAGAAATGTTGCATGGATTTTCCCATTCACATTCACCAGTAGAACCTGGATGCATTTTTCCACAACTGCATGTTGACTTTCCTTCAATATATCCATTATCCATCAGTATAGCAAGAAACAAAGAAGGATACATTCTAACTGCCATTTCTTTTTCACTTGATTAATTTGGCCAAACATGCTGTGTGTGATAACCATTTTCTTGCTGAGAGGGGAAATCCCCCCACTGCCCAAGCTTAACCAATCACTCGCGGGCAAACGCAAATGCTGAGGTAGCAGGTGCTGGGAACAGTTAATTAACAGTTTTTCATTTTTTATTAAATAAGGATATTAATTAATGACCTTAATAATATTACTCATTCAAGGGCTGACTTTCAATAACTGGCAAGCTACATCGGCTTCATTCAGAGCTATTTCTTATTTTCTGTAGTTTAAAACCCCCACTGCAGTTATGCATGTATACATGATGATGCTGGCTGTGTTATTTTCACCTGCTAAACTATTTGGAAAATTTCTAAATTCCAGAATACCTCTGTGTGAATATTAGATTGTAGTTGAGCCATAGTTGTACATCACTGGCTAACTGATAATGTGGCCGATATCATACACTCTGCTCTTAATGGTAACGGTTGAAGATTTTATTCAGCGTATAAAGTTTTTTGAAACATTTTCTTTTTTCACCTGTTTATATTTCTAAACCAGAGAAACCGTAAAAATGAATTAATAATTAAGTGATCTTTTTATTCACTTTTCATGAGTGGGGGAGGGGAAGCGGAATTACATTGTGCTTCTGGGATGCTCTCTGAGTGTTTCAGCACTTAAGTGGTTAATTATTAAGTATGTAACGGCTCTTAAATTGACACAAACTCAGTCAAGCCAAAATGAAGAGTTGCTATTTGAAATTTAGCCAAAGCTGATCAGGTTAATCAGCAAACTCTTACAAACGAGATCATGTGAAAGATGGCACTGACACTCAAAACTAAATAACAAAGCACTTGAAACCCCTGACAACAATCTTGTCCCACACAAACATTTATACCTTAACCCCCCACCCGTGGTTAGCTTGCGCTGGTTTTCAGGTCCTATGTGTGTTCAACAGTGATGGTGTTAATGGATGGGAAAACCCTCTTTGTGGATTATTGATGAGGTTCTGGTGACCTGTTTCTGTGACTGAATCTGAGATGAAGCGACTGAGCAGCATCAGACAGTTTAAAGTCTAAATTATTCACGATCCATGTCTGGCCACCAACAGATTACGCTCACTGCAGATTTTGCATTAAAAAATAAAAAACATATAGACAAACATTTCATGTGAGAAAACATCTTTAGGTTAAGTTTATAAACCAGAGGTGAATTAATCTGCGAGGCATTTGGAAATGGGTATCCGCATGGAAGAAGCGCCATGAGATCCTTGTTTAAGCTCCAGATCTGATTATTCTGTGATGTTCTGTACCAATCAAGAGTTATTTTTTTCAGATAAAGTGTAAAAATTTACATTTTTTTTAAATGAATCCTTTTGCTTTCCCATTAGTACTAAACTACAATGATTTTCATCCAGTTTTTATGGGGCCAACCATACATGGTCTTTAGATTCAAAACACCTCATATAGAGTTTGTGTCCTTGGTGAAGCATTCTGATAACCCAGAGACTGAATCTCCATGTTTATTCTTTAATAAATGTACCAGCCTGTGAGAGACTTAAACTATAACAAGTGCTCTTTTGTAGGTGATTGATTTTGAAAGCTGCAAAAATGACACCTGAATGTTGTGAGTGTTCCTTAATGTGTCCTGAACGTAGAGTATGAATTGTAACAACTGGCAAGGGTGTACCAGATGTACCTGCCTGAATACCTGTGAACCACATCACATATACGTATTCTTTCTTCTCTCTGGAGTAGTGAATGTTCAACAAGGCCGATTCATACCATCATGCTAATTTTTAGCACACAGCCGCCATCATTCTAAACACCACACTTATACCTGATGTGCTCTGAGTAACACAACATATTTAATGTTAATGTTAATGTGTAGACTTTCAGCCCTGACTGAGGGGCTAAGAAGAGGATATTAACCACACAAGATTTACAGCCACCTCTTTAAACAGTGTCCTCATACACAATTATTTTCCCTGAGAATCTGTCTTATGAACAGATGTGGGCCTTTGTTGTTATTAAAAGTATGGTGGCATTATAGATTTGAAAACTGTTGCTGAGAACCCACAACATGTGACTAAAGGTCCTCCCAGTCTCATAAATAGACCTTTATTAGGCAAAATCCACCAGAAATGTAGCAAAGGTAAAGCAGGAGCATTAAAAGTGGCCATATCAAATCAGCAGAAACATCATTGCAGGGTACTTTGCATGGTGTGGAAAACGCAGATCAACAACATCCAGCCTGGTGAAGAATACTCTTTAGAGGGGCTGGCATATCATTATCCAAGTCTTCAATAAAGAGTAACCTTAACAAGAGAAAATACAAAATGTTTATAAGGTGAAAACTGGGATTGGTACAGAAAGGCCACATTAAACGTTGTCAGCTATAAACGTCAGAACAGTTCTGGAGCTGAAATCTCTAGAGAGATGAAACTATGATCAATTAGTAGTTGTTTGTGTTAATTTGTCTTTACATATATTTCCTAAAACAGGAGAGTTTGCACACAAATGGGTGTTATTTGTCAAATTAAAGAGATTTAACCTTATATTCGTGATAAAACAGTAAGTTTTTACCAAAGATATTTGGACCCAACTGTAGTTGCTTAGCATTTGTATAGTTTCAGCTCATAGGTTTTTTGTGTGTTTATGTGTGTGTGTGATCTCTCCACTAAGAACCTGGAAACCTCTCTAGTTTGTTACTTAGTATCTACAAGTAAGTTCTCAATCTCATACAGTAGCATTCAAAAAACACAAAACATTTGCCACATTTTAAACATTTGTGTTTTACTGTGGAGTTTCCCTTCATGACACCAGTAAGGCCTTTAGCACTATGTTAGAGGGATGAAAAATGATTGCAGCTGAGTTCCACAGGGTGGTAGATATAAAGATGAATGCACAAAGACACTGAGGTGGAAAAGTTAACCATCCCCTCACTATCATAAATTTGTCATCAGTGTTAGTGCTACCATGATAAGTACAGGCATGCTGTG
The DNA here is from genome assembly GCF_963969265.1 of Rhamphochromis sp. 'chilingali'. Lineage (NCBI taxonomy): Eukaryota > Metazoa > Chordata > Actinopteri > Cichliformes > Cichlidae > Rhamphochromis > Rhamphochromis sp. 'chilingali'. The sequence goes on from NC_137933.1 coordinate 9,587,693, forward strand.
GTCTGCTCGTGAGATCCCACAGCTAAAAAGTTGCATACAGTATAGCTGACTGTATAAAAGATGTACAATGGAGTTGTGTGTGTGAATGAATATAACTGGCAGGTTCTCACATCAAACACTTTTTCATTCTGCACATCATTTTTGTGTTCCATCTGTGTTCCAGCAGGTGGGAAAATCAGGTGTGTTTATGGCTGTTATATGTGTGTGCGTGTGTGTGTGACAGAGAGCGTGTGTGTGTTTGTGAGCATAACCCATGCCTGTTAAGTGCCGCACGCCTTAGGAAAACATTTCCACTTCTCCAGAGCTATAACTGCTTGCGCTAAATCATCACTAAATCTCCCACACGCTCCCCCTCACCGCTCTATGAATTACATGCTCTCGCACACTCTGAACAGCCCCAACCCCTCCACGCCACACACACACACACATGCACACACACACACACACACACACACACACACACACACACACACACACACACACACACACACACACACACACATGCATACACTCACATTATTTACATACAGTTTTTAAGGGCCTACTCTAATGTTAACCTAACCTTATCATAACCTTAAAATGTCTTCATCTTAAAATTTTTACTAATATGGGTATTTGCCTTAATAATATGTGTAAACAAATTTTACATGACAGAACAACACATGCTAAACCACATACACACACCCACACACTAACCCTTAGCCTAAACCTAACCATGACCTAACTGTAACCCTGACACTAAAACCACGCTTTGAGTCTCATAAATGCCTTTAAACTTGCAGGGACGGGCATTTTGGTCCCCACAAGTATAGCAGCATTCAAATTTTTGGTCCTCACAAAGATATCTGAACATGGTACACGGGGACACGCACGCGCATACTTGCATCTCCGTATGCAAGGCACACAATTTTTCTGGCTTCTCTTTATCGACTACGTAACAGGAAGTGTTGATCTGGTATCTTCCGGCTACCCTAAATCCATAATTGATAGCCAGTGGATTCCTAGGTAGAGTCATACCTAATGCAGTTAATTTGAATCTCTTTGTTATCTACATCTTTCTGTTACCTTTGTGCCACATCGCAAAAGAAGTCTTCCTCTTCTTGTCTTCCTTCGTCTGATTTTACTCATATTCAGTTAAGCACACAAAGTGCAGTGTAATGATAGTGTTTGACTCCACATGCGCCTTAAGGAGGAGAGAATTATTGCCACCTGACAGAATATATCCCCGCTGTCAACCTTTCTTTTGAAGAAGCACCGAGTCCTAAACAACCTGACAATAACTCAAACAACCCACACAAGAGGAGTTTACTTTTATGTAAGCAGCACCTTGGAACAAGAAAAAGAAAGAAATTCAGCCATGATTCCCATTCTGCTCACAGTGGGGGTAAATTTCCCTCCATTTTCTTTCCAGTGAAACCAAACAAACACCACCAAGTTGGACAGCGGGTTTCTTTCAGGCTTTTGAAGTGGTATGACCATCAGATGACTTACCTGTCAAATTCTACATTTACAGATACAGCAGGTTTCACATTGCAGTTAATGTGAGTTGTTTTGGTTTAGGTGTTTCTGTTCCAATGATCATTTCATGGCTGTGAGCTGTAACCAATCACAGCTAATAGAGTCCATAGCTGTCAGAGATAGAGACAGCTCCAGACACAGAGCAAGATGGGGGGGTGGGGGGAGGGTAACGTCTCTGAGGTGGAACAGACAGGAAAACAAGGCAAAAGAGAAGCGGCTGAAGAGATAAAATTAGAGAAAGGCAGCGGCTGGGACTGGCTCGACGTGGCTGTTTGCTGTGAAATTACTAAGCCATCATTTGATGGTGGCTTAAACGTCCCGTGCCTCCTCCGCCTGCCTGTAAGCCCGTCGTGGACCCACACGCTGAGGAAACTATTTCCAGGTGTGAAATGGATCAACTGTGGCACAGCTTTAGGGATTTTGCAGGGAAGGAAAATGAAACTTCAATTTGATGAAGACTTCAGCGCAGACAGACTTGCACTACCTTTACCGGGCCTCTGCGGCCCAGCCATGAAGCTGTTATGACTTGCTCTAGCTGAGTGGATGGAGGGAAAAAAAAAAGCCAGCAATATACCACAACCCCCATTATCCAATAATGGTAATACAGATACACACCTCAGTGTCAGCCACCTGAGCCTGGTGATAAAAACAAACCTGACAACAGTCATAAAGCCAAATGCCTACAGTTCGATGGGTTCATGGATGTGTTTGTATAGTTTTAAGATAAGATAAGATAAGATAAGATAACCTTTATTAGTCCCACACGTGGGAAATTTGTTTTGTCACAGCAGGAGTGGACAGTGCAAAAGTTATGAGGCAAAAATTAGAATACAATAAGAATAAATACAGTACACAACTGTACAGAATAGAATAAAATACTATATACAGTAGAATAAAATAAAATAAATATACAATAAGATAAAAATAGAATACAAATACAAATACTATATACAACTGAGTAAAAATACAACGATGACAGAAAGGATTATTGCACTTAGTATTATTGCATATGTATGGATGTGTGTGCTTGATCAGTTAAAGTCTTTATTATGGAGTCTGACAGCAGTGGGGAGGAAAGACCTGCGAAATCTCTCCGTCCCACACCGTGGGTGCCGCAGTCTCCCACTGAAGGAGCTGCTCAGTGCTGTCACAGTCTGCTGCATGGGGTGGGAGATGTTGTCCATCAGGGATGACAGCTTAGCCGCCGTTCTCCTGTCACTCACCACCTCCACTGGGTCCAGAGGGCATCCTAGAACAGAGCTGGCCCTTCGGATCACCCTGTTCAGTCTCTTCCTGTCCCCAGCAGAGATGCTGCCGCCCCAGCAGACCACGCCATAAAAGATAGCAGAAGCCACAACAGAGTCATAGAATTTCTTCAGGAGTGGGCCCTCCACTCCAAACGACCTGAGTCTCCGCAGCAGGTACAGCCTGCTCTGCCCTTTCCTGTAGAGGGCGTCTGAGTTATGAGTCCAGTCCAGTCTATTGTTCAGATGAACACCAAGGTACCTGTAGCTGTCCACAGCCTCAATGTCCATACCTTGGATGTTCAGTGGTTGCAGTAGAGAATGCTTGTGCCTGCGGAAGTCTACCACCAGTTCCTTGGTTTTACTGGCGTTGATCTGGAGGTAGTTCAGCTGGCACATTCACAGAACAGCAGCAGCGCTAAGTATGAACAGAGATCTCTGCAGAATGTGAGGCATTCCTCAGATGAATCATGCCTCCCTAAAGCTGTGCAGTTTTTAACCAATACATTTTCTTCACGTAGTTTGGGTTTCTGATTGAAAGCATAATTTCATACAATATAATGTCTTGTTTTATTTAACACGTGAAAAACAAAATAAATATGTAATAATAAGTATGTACTGTATAACCATTAGAGCTATACAGCTGTTAAACACTGCTGTCACTGCTAGATCACAGAAAAGCCTACAGTTTATGGTTATCAATATGAATTCAACTTTCAGTGATATTAAATACACAAAATTTTCTTTTTGCAAACTCGTCTGTGGTGTTTGGTAGGAAACCTTGCGTGAGAGAGATTTGCACGTGTTTCCTGCACTCACTGAAATGGCAGCTCAGGTGGTTTTATAGTCGTCTGACTTCTCCAGCCCTCTCCTTTGATCTCTGTTTTAATATCAAGTAGCTCTCAGTTGGCTCAGAATAAATGGATTCCAAGTTTTGTGATTTTAGATATTTTTGTTACATTGGAGGTTTGAATGCGATGTAATGCACTCACAACTACATATTATTAGTTTTACTCACCACTCAAAGTGCTTTTAACAAAAAGTCACACTTTAATTATACATTCTTAAAGCACTTTATCCTATAGGCTTCAAGCACTTCATCTACCCCACATCCATCAAATTCAGATTCACCATTTAACCAAACATGCATGTCTTTGGACTCGGGAGGAAACTGGAGTAGCCGTAGTCAGGCACTCAAACTCCACTGCTGCGGTTTGAACCAGTAACCTTCTTGCTATGCTAACCACGGTGCTAACCATCAGGCTGACCTATTACAGCTCTTGTGTCTGTTCTTGTGTCCATTTCTCAAGGCACCCTCTGACCTCTATATAAAGCAGCCTGTGCAAATGCGGTGAGAACACAGACTGATCTTGTGACAGTGTTGTGATTTCATATTTTGGTTTTGATGAATTTTGGGTCACTTCAGTAATACTCATTCATTTTAAGGCATAAAGATTGACAATTAGGTTTTTATTTATTATTTTTTACTGTTGTCAGATGTCAAAACCAGTGTTGGTCAAGTTACTTGAAAATAGTAATTATTTACCAATTACTGATTACTTCTCCAAGCAAGTAATCCTGTTACTTTACTGATTACTTTTTCAGAGGTAATTAGTTACTTCATTTCTTAGTTACTTTTAAAAAACATGATATACAACCTGAATACGTAATAAAGCAATAGACCCTTGAGTCCAATTCTATTTTTTCTGCAAAAAAGTCTCTTTTTAAAATTTGTTTTATTAGTTTTAATCTTTTAACTTTATGCACACATCAAGCACAAATTAAATTATATGCAACAGTCTTTGACTTGAAGAAATTTGTTTAACATTTAAAACTATTTTCTGCATATTCCAGCATATTGTGTTTACACTCACTCTTTTAAGTAGATGCAAGTAAAACACAGCAAAAAATAAATAAAATAAAAGCTTCAACGGCACTAAGTCCTGGGTCTCTTAAGTCTATTTTCTCTTGTTTAGCAGGAATGGGGCCAGTGGAGAGTTGCCTGGTGCTGCAGTGGTCATGTCAGCAGGGGGATCCGGGGGTTTCTCTATGAATTTCACATTCCCGTGGTGCTTGCTCAGATTTGAAGTTAAATTTTTTGTTGTGGAAAATTTTCTTCCCACGCAGAGTGTACAGCGGACGCTAATGTTTTTTTCGGACTCAAACTCAAAGCAATGTCAGTACTTCCAAGCTTTAAACGCTGCATGGTCGTACTCTCTCCCGCACTCCATATTGTCTATTGTTGATCTGCACACGTCTGTTGCTGCCACGAACGTCGCACGCTCGTACGTCATTGTCATGAAACACTCTAACAAACAAAATCACGGTTTAGTAACGCAGTAACCCAGCGTGCTTACAGAAAATTAACAGTAATCTAATTACTTTTTTGCAATAGTAATCCATTACTTTACCTTTTCTTTAAAAAAGTAATCAGATTACCGTAACGCATGCCATCTCTTGTCAAAACTGATCAGAATTGACTCAGTACATACTTAGAGTATGTAAGTATTAATTATTTGGACTGGTAATGCAACACAGAGCACCTGTATATAAAATCCCCCAAAACACTAACACTAGGGTTCACGCAATCTATATTTTGAACTTAAACTCATTTTTAGTGTGCAAAGAAATCTCTAATGAAATTGATGATATATACCTACACTTATTTTATGTTTTGGGTGTCCCTGAGACATTTATATAAACCACATCATGTCCATATAGAGTATATATGCTTCAGTGTCACTACTGTAAGGGCCTTTTATAGGAGTAGGATGGAAGACTCTGCAGCCACACAGCATCCATAGTCATCACTGCTTTGATGTCTCCACCCTCACAATGGTTCACTTACTCAGGTGGTCTCACCTTGGAAAGAACATTCATACCCCCAACCCCCCACACCCACCCCTGAGCTCAAACAGTGCATGAATTAGCCTTGAGTCCGGGCCACTGACTGTGGGACAGTAGGAGACAGCAAGGGCAGTTAATAGCGCTCCAAAGGCAGCACAGATTTAGGATGTTTAAGGTTTCACTGTTGGATCTTGAAAGATAACAGCATTATTCATCTGCTGGAAGGCAGCATCTTTAAATATGAGCAAACTACACTATATTCATAGGACAGAGCCCAACAACACACACAATATAAAAAAAAGATTTTGGAGTTTACAAAACTTTCAGACTTGTGGACTTCATTTGTTACCTTAAACCAAACAGAAATTCACTCGCAATAACTGTTTTATCATGTGTGTAACTAGTTTCGCTTTATCCCCTTCATAATCGCAGTGCTGTCCACTTCACTTTTCCCCAAAGTTTAGATCGCAAGGCTCTAGGTTTTAAATGTATTCCAGATGATGTGTTTTCATGTTTGCTTACTTAAGCTCATTGAATAGATAACACTTAAACTTGTGAATGTGAGGACAAATAGAACAATGCAGAGTGCAGTTCATGGTGCCATGTGAATGACAAATTTTTTTTAAGATGTCACAACAAAGGGGACTGGAAGGCTAATCAGTGCAGAAACAAAAACAGAATAAATACGCTACTATGCAAACGAATAGAGAGTGTGTGTAGTAGCATTTGCATTTTGGCATGAGAACAAAATGTGTTGCACCACGTTGACGAGCTTCTGTTTCAGACTAGATTTATACTAGAAAGACCTTTTGATTGCTGGAAATGTCAGTGGCACTCAAAAACTCTCAGAGGCTGCATTGGTTATTTTCTCTTTAGCAAAGTTGTTCTTGATTCTTCTCTAATCTAACTCCAGCCTTTTTCAGATCCGTGTACGACAAGCTGCTGCCTCTGTGACATTTTCAAGCATGCACGCCACACTTTGTGACATTTCATATCTGGACTTCGACAAGGACAAAGTCACCTGAAAGGACAGGAGGATGGATTCTGCTTATTTTGCTACTCAGACAGGCATCAAAAGCCCTGGGCCTGCTGCTTTCCTGACAGATGAAGGCTGCAGGATGTTTAGTCATATCACCATTAGCCTCATTAAAGCTCACCCTTGGGTGCTGTAAACATAGAGAGGACGATTAGTCTGTGTTCAAGGCACAGTTTAGCTCCAGTCTCTGCTCTCAGTGGGTGAGGAGTCGCTACACACAGCTAGTCATCAGCTTGTCCTCTGTAGTTTGAGCTGGGTGGCAGTGTCATACCGACCACATATAGACGACAAACACAAAGCATGCCTGTAAGTGAAATATTACCTTCTCAAAGCCTTAAAAGGAATTTTAGTGTGTTAACGTGTTAGATAAAGCACCAAAGTCACACAACAACATATATACATAGAATGTAAATAAAAGATGGGTGAAGTCTAGCCAATGGAGCAGTGGGTTAACCCTGCATTCTTTCTAATGGCCAAAAGGGGGCAACATCTCTGTTTTTCAATAAAGACTTCAGGCTGTGTAGAAGCTTATGGGAGAAAGGTCCTTGGCTCTTCAGCATAAAAGTTTTTTTAAGACTTAGTTGCAAAGTGACGGTAGGGAAAGGTAAGTGACGGAAGTGACGGACAAGGTAAGCGACCCATGTTGTAGGTGACGTCAGACGCCGGAGATTTTGGCGGAAAAAAAGCAAATGGTAGCATAGAGTTTAACAAAGGTTTTTCGAGCTTCAGTATTACCAAATATACTAATCAATTGTCATAACTAACAACATCTGTTTTATCATCTCTAACACCCTGGAGGACAACGGGGAGAGTTTAGACGCTCTCCAAGATTACATCGACCGCTGTTTTCAAGATTTAGTAATGAAGAAGGCCCAGAGTGCATCTTCCCCGGCCAAAATTGAGACGCCGTCATCGAAGAGATGTCGCCCGGCAGACTCCCCCGGTACAACATCGCCTGCCGGCAAAGACATCGCAGACATCCTGGAGTCAATCGACAAGCGATTGTCCAGTTTCGATGCGAGGCTGTCCCTGGTGGAGATTTTACACCGGGAATTTAAATCTCTGAGAGAATCCCTGGAATTCAGCCAGCAGCAGGTGGAATCGCTTGCCGCTGAAAATGCCACGCTACAGGAGTCGGTCAAATCTCTCACCGATAACGTGACCCAGCTAAACATTGAAAATAAAAAAATAAAAGAGTCCGTTATCGATCTACAAGCCCGTAGCATGAGAGATAATCTTGTGTTTTCTGGTATTCCAGAAACTGCCGGAGAGGACGCAGAGGCAACGCTGAAAAGCTTCATCAAAATCCACCTGAAGCTGCCGGAGGACACCGTAAAGAACATCAACTTCGATAGAGTACATCGCTTGGGGGGCGCGCGGTCGCGGACCGGGAGACCACGGCCTATTGTGGCCAAATTCGGTCAATTCAAACAGAAGGAACAGGTGAAGAGTCGCGGCAGTGAGCTGAAAGGAACGGACTTCAGCGTGAACGACCAGTTCCCCAAAGAGATCCTGGAACGACGCAAGGTCCTGTTCCCAGTTCGACGTAGCTTCATCCAGAAAGGCTCCCGTGCTGTCATCGCCGTGGACCGGCTCTACGTGGACGGACAGCTGTACCGCGACCCCGGCACCACACCGTGGTTATATTGACTGCACTCCAGATAAGAACCCGCTACACTCTTTTCTTATTCATTCACACTTTCCCCTTTAACATGGGTTTAACCTAGTAATATCAATATGATGTCATAGCAGATATAACACCGTCACCCTCCGTCATTGCTTTAATTGGAATGTTTCCGTTTCGTTTCTTTTTTGTTGTTGTTGCTCACAGTTCAGGTGGTTTCTTTCTTTCTCTTGTCTTTCACTGCTGTGGTCACCTACTTCCCCACTCACCTACAAACAATACCCTCTATTTCTCCATATTTTCACACCACGATCACGCAAACACATCAGCTCAAGGGCAGCACATTTACAACAGCCTAACAGCACGCACAGACTTGCAGGACACATAAGCAAGCCACGCTTGTTCATATTAGTGAATATTCACACACATAGTCAGACTTATGGAGCCTCTCACCACACTTCTTTTTCTCTTTCTATTTACAAACAAGGGATGTTTCCACATTCTCTCCACCTGTCTAAACGAAACACCCAGCGTACATCATTAGACATACACACACAATTATGGGCATGCTGAGGTTTGTCACATGGAATGTAAATGGAGCTGGCACCAGAGGAAAGAGGTTAAAGATATTTAACCAGCTTAAAAAACTACAGGCAGATGTTGTTTTATTACAAGAAACTCATAAACCTGTCACAGGTTTAAACGAACTTAAAACACCTGAGTTTCCTAACGTGTTTGCAGCCTGTTATAATTCTAGACAACGGGGAGTAGCAATTTTAATACATAAAAATGTTAATTTTACAGTACTCGATACAGTTATAGATCCAGAGGGTAGATTTCTAATTATTAAACTATCAATATTGAACAAAAAACTATGTATTGTAAGTATATACGGTCCAAATGTTGATGAACCCTCATTCTTCCACGGATTTTTTAGTGCACTCTCTGAACACCTTGATTGCACACTCATTCTTGGCGGTGACCTCAACCTTGGACTAAATGAAGACATGGATAGGCTCAACACAACAGGAACTCAGCGCAATTGGCAATCCACAAATATAATCAAACAGTATATGAGCGACTTTGGTCTTTGCGATGCATGGCGCTCCCTTCACCCCACCAGTAAGGAATATACTTTTTTCTCGCATGTTCATCACTCCTACTCTCGTCTGGATTATTTTTTGGTCAGCAGCTCACTGCTGTGTGACATTTCAGACCCTTTATTTCCCTCAAGCTATCGTCCAATTTCTCTTTTAAATGTAGACCTTAAAATAATCTGCAAAGCTCTCTCAAAGAAATTAGAGAAAATGACCCCCCTCTTAATTCATCCTGACCAAACTGGTTTCATAAAAGGTCGGCACTCCTCAACAAACACTCGTAGATTACTTAATTTAATAGACTACTCATACGATAAAAACATCGAAACCATAATATTATCTCTAGATGCAGAAAAAGCATTTGACAGAGTTAACTGGAAATTTTTATTCGCAACTTTACACAAATTTGGTTTTGGAAACTCTTTCATGAACTGGATAAGAATATTATACAATTCCCCAACAGCTCGTATCAGAACAAATGACCAGACATCCTCCAGCTTCTGTCTCCTGAGGGGCACCAGACAGGGATGCCCACTCTCCCCTTCACTTTTTGCAACTTTTATCGAACCTCTAGCAGCAGCATTTAGACAGGCTACAACAATTAAGGGCATAAAATGTAAGAACATAGAACATAAAATCAGTCTCTATGCGGATGATGTGTTGCTTTTTCTGCAAAACACACAAACCAACCTCTCTGAGGTAACTACTTTAATAAACTGGTTTTCAAGAGTTTCAGATTATTCAATTAACTGGCCAAAATCTACAGTTCTCCCCATTAACTGCTCCTTCCATAATTCTTCCTCTGCCCCACTGCAATCCGGAAATATTAAATATTTAGGTATTAATGTCTCTCCTAAGCTTTCAGACTTAACTAAATTAAACCACATCCCACTTCTAAAGAAAGTAGAAGGCGATCTGACTAGATGGAAATCCTTACCCATATCACTCATGGGAAGGGTCGCCACTATAAAAATGATGATCTTGCCAAAAATAAATTACTTATTTTCGATGATCCCTAACAAACCATCACAAGATTGGTTCAGATCTCTGGATTCATATATTTCCAAATTCCTTTGGAAAGATAAACCCCCGCGTATCAGCTTAAAAACGCTACAAAGAACCAAGGATAGAGGAGGATTAGATCTGCCTAATTTTCACCAATACTTCTTAGCCAACAGGCTTCAGTTCATCTCAGAATGGTTAAAACATACCTTCTTAGTTGAGCCCTGGCTAGATGTTGAACAGGCACTATGCAAGGATCTAGAGATTTCAGACCTACCATTTATTAGCTCAAACATCAAAAGACATGAATGCTTTAAAAGTATCAACATCAGCTTTTCTCTGACAGCATGGTGGGAGTTTCTAAAAATAACGGAGTCTTCATTAATCCCATGCAAACGTACACCTATCTGGAATAACCCTGACATATTACAAAACAATAATATGATTAATTTCCCAGAATGGAGTTGTAAAGGAATTAAATACTTAGAACATATATTAGAGGGAACAGAATTTATTCCATTTGACAGACTAGTTGCACAATATGGGATCAACAAGACAAGATTTTTAGAATATCAACAAATTAAATCCATAGTAAAAAAAAAATTTAACCTCAGTCAAGTTGAATTACAAACACCACCAAGCGCGGCACATTTTCTTACTCTTAAATCCCCCAAATTATTATCTAAAATATACAGAACACTTTCTAAATTAGATGAATCAATATCCCTTCCTATTGCAAAGTGGGAAGCAGATTTATCAGTCAGCTTAGACCAAAACTTCTGGTCTCAGATTTGCTTAAAAACCTTTAAATTAATTAAAAAACCCAGTCTGCAATTAATACAATACAAAATACTACATAGAGTGCACTATACAGGTCATCGGATGTTCAAGATGGGCTTTACATCTTCCAACAACTGCTCAGACTGTCAAGGCAATACACCAGACAATTACATCCACGCTCTTTGGTTCTGTCCACCAGTGCAAAAGTTTTGGCGCGAGATATGTGAAGACTTATCAAAGTGTCTGAAATGTAACATTCCAACTTCCCCCTTAGTGTGTTTACTGGGCAGCTTAGATAATGTCACTTCAGAAAAGAATATAGCCCATATGATTTTCACTGCCCTATGCATAGCCAAGAAAACAGTCCTCATGAACTGGAAAAATAAAAATAATCTTAATTCTAACCAATATAGAAATTATCTATTAGATTACATTAGTCTTGACACAGCCTCTGCCACCACATCAGATCAATTGCTCTGGGCTCCTTTTATCAGCTCCATCACCTAGTGGGGGTGGGGGGTCATAGTTTGGTCCCGCCTTCACTGTTGTGATTGGTGTGGGGGTAGGGACAGGCTTAGGGCGTCGGGGGGTTCACCGGAGGCATCTTCCTTGGGGGGCTCAACCCGGGGTAGCGGTCATGTCCGGTTGGGGGCTCTGTTGGCTCTCAGGTGACTGTTTCCTCGCGGCTGCGTGCAGCGGGGCTAGGGGAGGGTCTGTGCTGACGGACGTGGGTTACTGACCTGGTAGCCTGGCTGGCCCTGGGTGGGTCCGGGATGGGCGTGGGGTTCTGGGGGTGCTCCGTCTCTGGGCTGGGGCCCGGGCCGGGCCTTGGGGGCTTGGGTCCTGGTTGGTGTGTTGCCGGGGTTGTGGGCGGGTGGGTGCATGGGGGCCCAGCCCTGGAGCAGGGTGCCGCCGGTGCGTCGAGCCGCCTGGGGGGCTCTTCAACTGGTGGGGGAGATGGTCACATCTTGCAGGAGCTTTCCTCCCTTCAGGAACTCTCTCTGCAGGAGGGGGAGATACAGGAGAGGTGGAGGAAGATCTCAGCCTGGGCGTTTACTGTCTTATGTAGTCTGGAAGATGAGTGGATGGTGGGGTGGGTGCAGTTTTCTCTGTGGTGGGGTTGGGTGGACTGTCCCGGGCTCTGTGGGGCCGGGGGGCGCTGCTGCACTGGGCCCCGGTCTGGATGGGCCTGGGCCCCCTTTCCCTGGCGGGTCGCGGAGTATGGGAGTGCCTACTGGGGTCAGCGGGGGAGCTGGCCCCAGGGAGGGGTTACCTGCCCCTCCCTTCCTTCCCTCCCCATCTCCAGCTGCCTCCCTCTTCCCGCTCCACCACAACCACCCACACATGCAGGGCCTTGGAGTAGGGGTATGTCACCAGGGTGCAGAGGAGGCTACCCCCCCCCCCCCCCCCCTCTGTCCCCTTCTAGCTGCCTCTGCCTCAATTTTATCCCACAACTTAGACATTCACATTATTCACACTCTCATTACACATACATATAGGATCTTGGGGGTGGGCACAATCACGGAGTCCAAATTACCATCAGGGTGTACACCTCACCCCTGGCGTCGTTGCCCACCTCTCAATTTTAAATACACTTAGACATTGAGGGCTAGCAGGAGGGACTATGCGCTTACCTGCTGCTCCTTGGCAGGTAGCTCCATGCCCTCCTGGGTTTTAATTGCACCTTAGAACACACATGCATCAACACTACAATGAGCGGGTGGAGTGAGGTTTGGAGTCTTCTCCCACCCCCGTTCTCTGCGGCCTGCTGGAGCGGGGGGGGGGGGGCTAGGAGGAGTTGGCCGTCCGACTGCGGTCTGGGGTGTGGGGCCTCCCTGCTGCTACGGAGTCGGGGTGGTCTGCCTCTCCCCACCGCAGGGAAAAATAAAGATGGCGCCGGTGAGGTCGGCTGCCGTCACGACTGCTCCGACCACTTTTTCTTTGTCTTTGTTTTTTAAGTTAGTTTTCAGCGTTTCTAAATCGGCAAAATCATCACCATTGGGTACATTAGGTATGACAGTGACACTCTTTTTTCTATTGGTATACAATGTACTCACAATTCGAAGTTTTTAACTCCGGATCCGAGCTGGCCGAGTGAGATCTCGAGGGAGAACAAAGGGAAGCGGCGGCGGCCTAGAGGGAAGCGAGCCGGCGTCAGGAACAGGCTGAGAGCTCGTGCACACCGCACACCTCTGCCTAGCATCCTGCTCGCCAACGTCCAGTCACTGGAGAACAAGCTTGACGACCTCAGGGCCAGGATAAAGTTCCAGAGAGACATTCGGGACTGCAATCTCCTCTGCTTCACCGAGACATGGCTGAACCCAGCGGTGCCGGACCACGCCATCCAGCCGGCCGAGTTCTTCTCGGTTCACCGCATGGACAGGACACGGGACTCGGGGAAGTCAAGGGGAGGCGGCGTGTGTTTAATGGTGAACAACAACTGGTGCAACAGTGCGAACGTTGTTCCTCTCACACGCTCCTGCACACCAAATCTGGAACTACTGTCCATCATGTGTCGTCCTTTTTATCTACCTCGGGAATTTACATCGGTCATTGTAAGTGCCGTTTATATTCCACCACAAGCGGACACGGTCACCGCCTTATGCGAGCTGCATGAGGCACTCACACAGCACCAGACACAACACCGGGACGCTGCGCTTATTGTGACGGGGGACTTTAATAGCGCCAACCTCAAACGCGCAGCGCCGAACTTTTATCAACACATCACCTGCCCCACCAGGGGTGAAAGGACACTGGACTACTGCTACACTACGGTCAAGGACGGCTACAAGGCACAATCCCGCCCCCCGTTTGGCAAATCTGATCACGCCGCCATCTTCCTCATGCCAAAATACAAACAAAGGCTGAAACAGGAAGTTCCGGTTCAGAGGAAGGTCGCGCGCTGGACGGATCAATCGGTGGCCGCGTTACAGGACGCACTCGATGACGCAGACTGGGGCATGTTCAGAAACAGCTCCGACGATGACGTCAACGTGTTTACGGAAGCGGTTGTGGGATTCATCGGGAAACTAGCGGATGATACCGTGGAGACAAAGACTATCACAACGTTTCCCAACCAGAAGCCGTGGGTGGATAAAACCATCCGCGACGCTCTGAGATCCCGCACCGCTGCCTACAACACGGGACTCATGACGGGGGACATGGACCCGTACAAAGCCGCGTCATATAACGTGCGGAGGGCGGTGAAAGAGGCGAAGCAGCGCTACGGGAGGAAACTAGAGTCACAACTCCAACAGAGTGACTCTAGGAGCCTGTGGCGGGGACTAAGGACAATAACGGACTATAAAGCACCAACAACCGGTATGACGAACGCGGCCGTGACTCTGGCAGACGAGCTGAACACTTTCTATGCTCGCTTCGAGGCTGCAGCTAAGGTCTCCAACAATGCTAGTGTTAGCGGCGCTAACGGCTGCAGACAGGAAGATACTGCCAGCACCGGAAACGTGCTCGTCATCTCCGAGCATGAAGTAAGGAGAGCCTTCAAGAGAGTGAACACCAGGAAAGCAGCAGGACCAGACGGCATCCCAGGTCGTATCCTAAGAGACTGCGCATACCAGCTAGCTCCTGTGTTCACTGAGATATTCAACATCTCTTTATCTCAGTCGGTGATCCCCACATGCTTCAAAGAGTCCATCATTGTTCCTGTCCCGAAGAAACCCCACCCTGCTTCTCTCAATGACTATCGCCCTGTAGCCCTCACCTCAGTAGTGATGAAGTGCTTTGAACGCCTGGTCAGAGACTTCATCATTTCTTCACTACCAGACACACTGGACCCACTACAGTTCGCTTACCGTCCAAATCGTTCCACAGACGATGCCATCTTTCATCTCCTCCACACATCACTCACTCACTTGGACACTAGAAGGGGGAATTATGTTAAAATGCTCTTCATAGACTACAGCTCTGCATTTAACACCATAATTCCCTCCACACTCACCACCAAGCTGGAGCATCTGGGACTCAGCTCATCTATGTGTCAGTGGATCTCCAACTTCCTAACTGGCAGACCACAGGCAGTAAGGATGGGCGGACATGTCTCAGCCTCCACCACTCTCAGCACTGGAGCCCCCCAGGGGTGTGTTCTGAGCCCCCTGCTGTACTCTTTGTACACATATGACTGTGTGGCCACTACCAGCTCCACCACCATCATCAAGTTTGCTGACGACACCGTCGTGGTGGGCCTGATCTCTGATAACAACGAGACGGCCTACCTGAAGGAGATTAGGAATCTGGAGAACTGGTGCCAGAGGAACAACCTCCTTCTAAACGTCAGTAAGACAAAGGAGCTGATAGTGGACTTCAGCACTAAGCAGGAGAGGAACTACCAGACCCCCGTCATCAACGAGTGCCCAGTGGAGAGAGTGGACAGCTTCAAATACCTCGGAGTTCACATCACGCAGGACCTGTCATGGTCCTGTCACATCAACACCGTGGTGAAAAAGGCCCGTCAGCGTCTCTACCACCTCAGACGCTTGAGAGACTTCCAACTGCCCTCCAAGGTGCTCAGGAACTTTTACTCGTGCACCATAGAGAGCATCCTGGCGGGAAACATCTTAACCTGGTTCGGGAACAGCACCATGCAGGACAGACGAGCTCTACAGAGGGTTGTGCGGTCAGCTGAGCGCACCATCCGCTCCGAGCTCCCTGACCTGCACTCAATCTACAGCAGGCGGTGCTGGACCAAGGCCAGGAAGATCGTGAAGGACCTCAGCCATCCCAACAACAGACTGTTCTCTCTGTTGAGGTCAGGAAAGCGATTCCGCTCCCTGAAGACCAACACAGAGAGACTGAGGAGGAGCTTCTTCCCGCAGGCGATACGGTCTCTCAATCACACCACCACACAGTACTGACCCACACATATAGTTCTTACACACACACTGGACTTTCTGGACTTTGTTTTTGCACAACACTGGTCACTATATTCTTCATTTCCGGTTAATACTTGTACAGCTGCTGTTATTGTGTATATATTTATTTATATTTAGATTTCTTCATACATTCTTATATAGTTCTATATTGTGTATTTTGTTGTACAGTTATTTTATTTTCAACTTTAATTTATATATTTATCTTTATCTTATTCTTCCCAGTTAAATTTACCCTTCATTCTAATTTGTGTTGTACAGTTATTTCATTTTTAACCTTAATTTATATTTTATTCCTTCCTAGTTAAATTTACCCTTTTTAATTTTTCATATTCATTTCCTATCTTATTCATAGCCTTTTCCTTTTTTGTTCTCTTTAGGTCACGAGCAGTTGTCCAAGCATTTCACTACATATCGTACTGTGTATGACTGTGTACGTGACAAATAAAATTTGAATTTGAATTTGAATTTGAAAAGGGTAACACCACCTGGGTCTGGGTGCAGTTCCCCCCTCCAGGGGCAAGGGTACCTAGACCCGGTTTGTAGAGTACGCTTGGGGAGTGTGATCGTGTGTATAGCGTCTCTTTATGTCTGTCTCCACGTTGGTTGAGTGTGGAGTGAGTGCATATGAGAGCATGGGGGGGGGGGGGGGGGGGGGGGGGAATGGATGTTTGTGTCTGTGTGTGCCTGTATGTCTGTGTCTATATGTCAGGTTGGGTATCAGACGCCACCTCTCTGGGGACATCTCAGGCCCTCCAAGGTTTGGAGGCCTATCTCCGCCCACCACCACTTCCCCTGCCAGTGGCGGACTCCCTCAGGTGTCGGTGCGTTGGTGGTTCTTTGTGTCTGGGGGTGGGCGTCCAGGTACACACCGGCTCACTCCTTGGCGGCCGCTTATCGGGGCCTGGAGCCTAGGGCTCGCTTGGGCCCCTTCGGAGGTTGGGTGCCCCCGGCCTGGGGCTCGGTCACTCAGGCACAGCTGGGGGCCGGCGGAGCTCATGGGCGCGTCACTGCAACTCCCCCTGGCTTCTGCTCCGCGGCTGCTGAGTGAGCCCTCATCTGGGACTCTCCTCAGCTCTTACTGGAACAGTGGCGCGGCTGCCCCTCTGTTGGTCTTCCATGGTCTCTTGTGTTCTGGGGGCCTCTGGATGTCTGGAGTTTTGATCTCCTCCATACCCGCTTCACACCCCAGAGGACGGGGCTGTGGCCCCCCCACACACTCCCTAGCAGATCATTACATGGAGAAACCTTTGGAATGCAAGCGCGCGGATCCACACAGGTATGCACACGGGTATTCACTGCTCGTAGACCCAAATTACACCTTTCTTGGCTGCTACTTCGAAGCACATCTGTCCTGCGTGCTGCACAACAACATTGAATATTTAGTATTTACTGCTGTTTACACTTAGCTAGATTAATACGATGGTGTTGTGTTTAGTATGTTGCTTTGTTTTTTTTTTTCTGCTTGTTTTCTATTCTTCTCTCAACAGGTGATCCAGGAGATTTTTAGTTTTTTTTCTCCCCCCCCTTTCTCACTGTCCCTCTCCCCTTCTGTTTTTCCTTTCCTTCCTCTTTCTTTCTCCCTTTCCTATCCCTCACTCATGTCTGCCCCATCTGTAACATCTGAAAATAAAATATAATAAATAATAAAAACAAAGATCGACCAAATGGACCAATACGGCAATGCCACGATGATCCATTTGGCAAAGTAAATCCATTGGGTATCCTTGTTGGTCTTCAGACAACAATTCTGATGGCTAAAGAACCAAATGGGACAGGCAAAAAAAAAAAAAAAAAAAAAAAAAGACTTAGTTGCAAAGAACCATATGGGACAAGAAGGGGCGGGCCATACTGTGAAACCGCACGCTAATAACTTAACATTGGCTCTATCCCAATTCAGGGTCTGCAGCCTTAAAGGCCGCATTTTAAGGCCGATTACGTCACAGCGACGCGACGAAGACTGTCCCAATTCGAAGGCTGCTCGAAATGCGGCCCTCAAATGCGTCCTTCATTTCCCTGAATTTTAAGGACGTGGCGGTGTAGACTTTGTGGCCCAACATATCCCAGAATGCATAGTGCGGCGGAGGGTGTGGATTGGTGTGGATAATTTTGCCGAAAAAAAAACGGCGGATGAGGGGTGCCCAAAGAATAAACTTTAAGTAAGTACTGAATATTATGTCACTTATTTATGTGCAAATGTTTAATAATGAAGAACATTAAAACATTACTGTTGGCCACATGTCAGCAAAGTTATGTGACATTAGTGACGTTTGTACTAACTTGGTTTTAAAGCCTTTACTTTAAAATATACGCCGTTCAATAGCTGACCTTAATCTTACAGAGAATGATCAAAGCTCATGTAGAAACAAACAAACAACTGAACAAAGGATTTTCTCCTTCATTTCTGTCAAACAAAGCTGTATGAAAAGTTTCCAGCTGTTATTATCATGGTTGCTAGGCAACCTGGGCAGCGCGACGGAGGCTAGACCGTCCCATTTCACAAGCCTCACACTTCCGGCCTTAGCGGTCTTTGAGTACGTGGCCCTTGAGGACCGTTGAGGCTGCGTACTTTAAGGCTGCAGACCCTGAATTGGGATACAACCATTGATAGCTCATAAGCTAACAATCGTGCCGTTTCATACCACAGATCATCCTCTGTTTTGAAATATGAGATGACCAAGACTTTAAAAAACTGACTTTTTTTTTTTATTATAATGCAATATGTGTGACTGAGCACATAAACTCATAAGGAAAATATTAACGGAAGTCAGATCAGGTAGTCGTCAGACATTTAAAGGAACAGACGCCTGCTGGCTTTCAGATATACTGCAGACTTAAGGCACTTCTGCGTGGACTTAATTTCTTTCACCTGGAAGCTACATCCGTGTTTCATACTGTATATGGTTTCAAGTCATACTTAATGTAAAGTGATGTTTCCAGCATGTGAGCTTTCAGTATCATCGTGTCTGGTTTCAAACTCCACCCTCGGGTCGAGGTTTTACAGTTGGATTTCACAAACCACTGGATGTCACAGCCACCCAGTAAATGCTGTAAATGAAATAGTTGTTTGTCATTAACAGTTTGGTGGAGTTGACAAAATAATGGCTTCATTTCTCCCACAGAAAAGACTGCCCAGAGGAAAGTATTTTCAAAAAGTGAAAATATTCTACATACAGTAGAAAGTCATGATTCTATCCTGTCCTATCTGTCCTGCTACTCTGGGCATGTGGACCACCATCTAATGCCTCACTCTTGTGGACCCAACAACAGACACTGAGACAAGGTGAGACAATTTAGATTTAGCAGCATGCTATACTCTCAATGTTCAGCTCTGCCTGGAAAAATGTAGGACTGAGGTGGTGTGACACAAATTAATTTCAGTTCAATTTATTTTTAGCTTTTTTTCCCTTTTACACAACAGAATGTACTGAAAAGTGGACCTTTAAAGTAAATAAAAAAGGGTAGAAAAGCTACTATGGAAAGTAATGGAAAGTCTTCTGCTGTGCAAACCTTTGTAAGTTGTCTTGTAATGATAAATACAAGTGCATTCACTCCCTCAGAGGAAAAAAAAAATCCCATTGATTTTGATCACATCAGATGTCCTATTGTGGCTTTCTCAGGGCAAAATGTCAAGAAGATATCATCTAATCAAATATCTAATCAAATAAAAATGAGAAGATGGTAAATCTAAAGCTCCACTGTGCTGGTGTCGGCGCTGTGGTGGCTGATGTATGCCCAAATGTGATGGAACAGCTCGTCAGATATCCAGAGACAACAGAAATCAATTTCTTTGTCAGTTTCCATCAGTTGCCTGTCAAGTAAGAGCATTCCTCAGTCCCCTTTGACTGTTTAGACAATTTACCAGCTTTTTACCAGACTTTTGTTTTCTGTCACCCTGAGCTTTGCTTTTGCTGAATTCTAAATATAAAGCATTCATGGCACTTTATCAGGTTGCTGAAGGAAATTACCCTTGAAGTGTGCAAGGAAATAATATGTGGTCAAATGTCACCGTTTCCTACTCAGTGTTGCCAAATATTTGCTGAAAGGGGACTCTGGGGGCTCTCTGTCTAACAGTGTAGGGTCTTTGCACAGTAAAAAAGCTTGCTTTGTGAACTGGTGCAACTTAAGCAGAGTTACTTGGTTAATGGTGTTAAAGATACTTCTTTCCAATATGTATTAAATTTCCATATGCACTGACTCTCATTAGCTCCGACCTCTGCAGGAGTCTGTGACATCATCAGCGTGGCATGGTGAAAGGGGACACGAGCCGGCGTGTCTGCTTGTTTTGAATGTCTGCTCTGACGCTGATCAGAGTGCAGGCACACAGATGGAGAAGGGAAAACTTCTTTAAAACTCCCATCACTTCCCAAGTCGTTGCCCTCGTGCCAAATTCAATGTTGTGTTAAGGTCCCGGGCCCAGTTGCAGGAAGTAAAAAAATCTGTCCATGTTGAAAGGATCCAGAGAAAAAACATGAACACGAAGCCTGCAGTTCAAATGAAAATATTACTTGTGTAAACAGACTGGGTTTCCTCCTGTGGTTACGCACCTTTGTCACCTTTTTCTGCCTGTCACTTCTCACACTGCTGCTTTTGATCCCTCTCACACCGCTCCGCCAACAGCTGTGCTTGTTGTACTAGAGCCATTCCCAGAGTGGACAACACGTATTAGGATGTATCACATAGATTCAAGACTAATTTATGAGTGTTACATGCGACGCTTGACCTCGTGAAGCCTTTCTTATATAAAACATTTCATAATTCCGATGACAGTTTTGCTGTGTCTTCAAAATGGAAACCAATCTTCTTTTAAGTTTCAACCACAGGACTTGAAAGGGTTTTAAATTAAAGGGCAAGAGCATCACTTTGTGTTGTGGAGACAGATGAAAAAGCATTTTTGTTAAAATGGCATTTACCATATGCAATTTTATTATAAAAAAAGTACAAGAGTGTTACCCACGCTACTAACACTCAAAGCTACAACTCATCCACTGATGAAACTGTAACATCACCTCTACAGTAGAGTCAAGCAATAACAAGGGCGAAAATGAAAAACCTGAATGAACAGCAGTGTTTGCTGAGCTGGAGACACTAAAACAGCCTTTTACGACACTGTTCTCTTGTTATGCTTGTGAACTCGACTAAGCTTTAGACAGGCCGAGCTCCACCTACTAGAAAGTGCACATCCTCATCCAGCTCTTTGACTACAAGCCATAGCTGTGCACATACTGGTATTTTTAGATTAGTGTGACCCATAGATGGCAATTAGCTTTAGTGGCCTGTCAACTCTCCTGATAAATGATGGTGTAGAGTGCCACTGATAAAAAGAGGAGCTTTATTTCCTTTGCAGTGAACAGTCTGCACGAACTTCTAACACCATGCTGCAGTCTCAGCTTATCTGGACACTTTCACAATTGTGATAGTTGTTAGGTTTCATGTAATTAGCCAATTTAAAAAAAATGTTTTTTTCAGTTCTTTATACTGTGCATTTTTACTCATCGTTGAGAATGATACCATCTGCCATCGTTTTTGTTTAATTTCACATAAATGTTACAATTACACAAATTCAAATTCAAAATTTATTTGTCACGTACACAGTCATACACAGTACGATATGCAGTGAAATGCTTAGACAACTGCTCGTGACCTAAAGAAAAAAAAAAAAGAAGGAAAAGGCTATGAATAAGATAGGAAATAAATATGAAAAATTAAAAAGGGTAAATTTAACTAGGAAGGAATAAAATATAAATTAAGGTTAAAAATGAAATAACTGTACAACACAAATTAGAATGAAGGGTAAATTTAACTGGGAAGAATAAGATAAAATATATAAATTAAAGTTGAAAATAAAATAACTGTACAACAAAATACACAATACACAGTATAGAACTATATAAGAATGTATGAAGAAATATAAATATATATATATACACAATAACAGCAGCTGTACAAGTATTAACTGGAAATGAAGAATATAGTGACCAGTGTTGTGCAATCCACATTATGTCTTGTGCAGTGCAAATATGCTTAAAGTGATTTAAGTGATGAAGTGAAAACAATGTCCAGAATGTCCAGTGTGTATAAGAACCATATGTGTGGGTCAGTACTGTGTGGTGGTGTGATTGCCTGCGGATAGACATAAAGTTACATAATGGCTGGAGATGTCCTTACAACATTTTTTTTTTAAAATAATACTTTATTAAAATATTTATTAAATATTTTAATTGTATTCGATTTTTTCAGCCATTCGATCATCATTACAGACTCCACATATACATTATCCTCAGTTTAGGATTTCCTTAAATGATGACAATCCCATTAGCACATCAGTGGCTCTGTGCTGTCACATGGACTACAGTGAAGACTGTTTTCTTTTAATAAAAGTGCGTCCAACTGGATTTCTGCTTCTTGCTCGGAGAATGAGTCTTAGAACTTTGTTTGGTCATGTGAAACTAACAGAGTCTTCACAATGCTGTTGATGTCGAGTGAGCTGTGTCCTCAGACTCTGAGACTGAGGAAGCTAAATGTCTTGACTGACAAGGTGAACAGCAGTCCAGTGACCCTAGAGGAACAGATAGGTTTTTCTTCTTCCTTTAATCATCACTTCACTCCTGGAGCTCAGTTGCACAAGTGTCTTTTATGCTTCACTTCAAAGGGCACTTTTTTTTTTTTACTTCCCAAAAAATGTTCACTTTTGTCGATGTGAGCTTAAGCACGCTGATATAATCCTTCTTTCACACATCACAGTTTCTTGTTACTTTTCTATTATGTAGCCTCTGTTAGTTGTGACTGCCGTATTTAGTTTTGCTCAATTTCACTCTATGCGACCAAAATTTGAAAATAAAAGCTACCATGCAAAAAACATATAAATAAAAAAAGGGGAAAAATCTGAATTTGGGCTGATGTCCAGCAGGATATTTGGTTGATACTTTAGCTCCGTGAGGGTTGGTGAGAAACATTGCAAGCAGCACTATATTTACTGCCTGTAGTATAAAGCTGTTCTCAGGTTCAAGTTCAGTTCAGTCCACAAGAAGATTGTGTCAGTTAAAGTTGTCAATAACAAGTGGGGCTTTTTTCTTTACTTTTTTTTTTTTTTTTACCCAATACATAAAAAACGTGAAGTAAAGGTGTCCTGAACAAGTGTGTGGCCAGTCTCGTGACCACCATTATGGCAGATTTTTCTTGGCACTAGTGCAAAAGTACTAGTCTAAACAGCTGGACAGCTCTGTGTGAATGAGCCATGTCAGTTGGATTAAGAAACTTATCATCAAGGTATTTTTGTCTTTTTTTTTTATTACTTGAGGCAAACAAAGACAGTTCTTGTTTGTTGATCTTAAACTGCGAGCATGTCTGATTCTGTAGGCAATCTGATATGCTGTTTGATAAAGAGTCACGTAAGGTTCTTTATCTTTACAAAACAAGTTCCAGGATGTTAGAATCAATGGTAAAAGAAAAACCCTCTGTGAGTCGGCCAACACAGGTGATCATTGCCTTTTGTTCTAGCACTCTGGCAGAGGCATGCAGCACAAGTTTTAGTCTGTTTGCTGGTGTCTCTTTGGCCAGCTGGTAAATCAATCTAACAGCAAGAAATGAGAAAGTCTCCATATATTTACTACAAATGACTGTATGCTTTGTTTATGTAAATCTGTGTATGGTGCTGCCTCTTATGTTTGGAAAGAAATCTATTGCTATGATGATATTGTGAGCTATCTATGGATGAGGACTTTTGAGAACAAAGACCACACTGTAGTTTCTACCTAACATTCACACACATTCACAGCTGGGGTTAGCATCTTGCCCAAGGATATTTGGCACGCAGACTGGAATTGCCAGCCTTCCTATTAGTAGGTGACCTGCTCTACCTCCTGAGCTACAGCCACCCCAATATTAGCAACCTCTTTTTTATTTATTGTATATATTTAATCAACAGCATGTTGCATTTTCAGCTTTTTTCGCATTACAAATTGAATATCTAAGTAGTCCACTTGTAATAGCTCCATGTTGTTAGACTTTGGGGGTTAAGTCTTAGAGTGTGGTCAGGTTTGTGCATCAAAAAATATGGCTAAAAAAGTGTTTCATGTTGATTAAATAGTCAAAAGCAAAAAGATTCCTGTGTCTGTTTTCTATGTTTCTGTAACCTTCAAAGGGGACCTATTGTACTTTTTCTTATTTTCTGTTATATTCAACATTGAGAGTTTCCAACAATGTGGTCAGCAGACCTTATCTAGTGTAAATGCTTGATTTCCAACTTTTTAAATTTTTTTTTGTCATACTGAGCTGATGTCAGCTGACCATCTTGGTGTGGTTATTTGCTACATGGTGCAACTCCTGAGCCTTAGATACGCCCTGTGGCAGACAGCCCAAAAGTTGTCCACTCAGAGTGGATTTGACTGCTTGTTTCAGAAAGAATAAACTGAGGAGCTGCTAAAAGTTGGAAATGTGAATTATTTAAAACTGCTTTTAGTGGACATTTAGAGGATAAAAATGAGGCTGGAAAGAAGCAGAACAGGGTCCTCTTTCATTTCATGTTGGAACTCATTCGACTGCTAAATCTTTCTGTCCTCAGTGGGTGCTTTGCAGTGATTTTTAGTTTAAACATTTCCACATATAATCATCTAAAATGTGTCCTTATTAGGTTGATGAAAAACACAGTCCAATCAGCATTATGTTAAACACAGCTTTACTTGGGAGGTGTTCTTGAAAATTCACATTATCTTCCTCAGCAAATGTTATGGACGGTAAATCTACACAATCAGGACAAAAGTAGCATTGCTGTTAAAAATGACTAATATCAACTTCAGGAAGACAGGACTGTAGCCAGGCTTGTTTGTAATTTATCTCTACAGGTCATATAAACTTTCATGACAGTCAGAGACCTGCTCTACAGGCTACACAGAGACCTAAATCACCTGTTTCATCTATTTTTGTCTCCAGTACCTCCAGTATCTTACACATTGTGGTGTCCAGCTTTAAACAGATGTTCTCTTGTAGTATTTCTCTGCTGTTTAGTGATGGATAGCAAATTTAATGTGGAAAACATAAATCGAGTGTTCCTCATCTTTTTCCTTTCAACTTATTGAAAAGCAGCATAGAGAATTTTCCACATCTCCTCTCAGCCCAGCGAAAGAATGTTTAAGAACACAATGAGATTTATTGTCTTTCTTTGTGGCTGGAACGTGGCAAAATAAATAAATAAATAAATAATAATTCAAGCATCTGATGCTGGTAAAGTGATGGATAATACTGTATAATGACTCTTCACATTGTACAAAAGAGGCAATTCTTACCTCCACTCCTCTCAAGACTTCAAAACAGCTTCCGCCAGTCATCAATAACCAATCAAAAATATTGCATTGTCTGAGGCATGAGCAGACACAGATGGAAATCTAGCAGGAACAGGCTATGAAGGGGTACAGGGAGCTATAAGGTACACATTTTCACGAATGAATTAAAGAAATAAATAATCATTTGTTTGCTAGTCCAAGTAGTTTAGTGGCTCCTGAGGCTTGTTTTAGGAAGCAGGCTTTGCCAGTTAATATGCGAGTTATGAGTGAATAGGTACAGATTCAGATGAAAATTTTTTTTCCATCTTAATGGAAATTTTGCCCTCTAGGTCTAAAAGAACGTCAACGAGTTTAAAGCGACACATTCGACTTGTCTCACTTAATGACACATTGTTCAAGTCAAGGGTGACATACGGCCAAAAAACCCCACCAAAACAAAACAGGTGGCCTAAGGATCCACCCAGTCCACTAGACTGAAAATTGCAGAGGACATATTGTTTTTGGACTTTGCATTGTAGTGTTTTTTATTTTATTTTATTGAGACGGCATGTCCACATGGTTTGCTTATGATGAATTGTAGTAATTTTTTCATTTCTGTAGACTTTTCTTTGTCCTGTTGGTGTAAGTCCTCAGGGTTTCTGTGAAAAAACAAGAAAACTAAAAACTAAACAAAAACACAGGACTGGTTAAGTGGTTTGCAAGAATATATGAATGTCTGTAGATTAATTTATTTCTACAATATTCACAGACAATTAATATGAAATATTGAAAACATAATATTCCAGCCATTCATTTATCCATCCATCCACTTTGCACTTATACTCTCACATCACATCTATGGCTATTTTATAATCACTAGTCATCCTAACCCTTTGCATGTCTTTGGGAGGAAGTTTGAATAGCAGAAGGACATGCTCTTTCCATGTCACACAGAAAAGTCTCAGCCTGGATTCTAGACCAGACTTTGTAGACCTTTAACATTAATGCTAACATGTCAGAATTTCCCTTTTACATGGAGCTATTACAAGTGGGCTACTTAAATATTCAATTTGTAATGCGAAAAAAGCTGAAAATGCAACATGCTGTTGACCAAATATATACAATAAATAAAAAAGAGGTTGCTAATATGGGGGTGGCTGTAGCTCAGGAGGTAGAGCAGGTCACCTACTAATAGGAAGGCTGGTAGTTCCAGTCTGCGTTCCAAATATCCTTGGGCAAGATGCTAACCCCAACTGTGAATGTGTGTGAATGCTAGGTAGAAAGCAATTCAAGCTAAGCTAAGGCTCGTATGAATGGGTGAATGAGGCATGTCGCATAAAGCTCTTTGAGTGCTCAGGTAGATCAGAAAAAGAACCAGTCAATCTACCATTTACCGTAATATGCCCGAAAGTGCAGCAACATTGATGTAGCTTGTGTTCTACCTTTTTCATTTCCTGGGAATACCTGCAGCAGGTGTGGGCTCCTGGTTGCTCACGCTGATTACCTGTGGTCATATCATACACCTGCACAGATGGACAAATATCTCAGCCTGGTTGTGGGATTTTCTCTCATCAAATATACCTAAGATATTTTTTAGCAAATCAAAATGGCACAGAATCATTTTTACAGCCACCTGGCTCAAACGCCAGGAAAAAACAGCGAGACGCAGGATGAGAGCAAGTGAATACCTGCTTATTTAAACAAAACCACAAACAAACTGAAAAGCAAACAAATACAAATGTGAAATCATGAACGTGAAAGATGGGATGTGAAGGACGGTATCATCTGCAGTGTGAGTGTGTTATTCAGTGGGCGAAGATTATGGTGTTTGACACGTTGAATGGCATAACTAAAGCAAAGATACACAGGATAAAAGAGCTCTGCTTGCACTGGGTACCTGCAGTGAGGGTATCTGTATGGATGAAATACTTGCTCTGCATGTTTCCAACTATCTTGATGATCTGCTCCTCAAACATACTGCACAACTCAGGACGATGAATAACTGGTTTACTCTCCCTGTCCCTTGGTTGGTTAATGGCAGGTTTTAAAAGCAGGATTTGGGAATAGAAGCCTGAAAGCCAATGCCGGAATGACATCATAAACTCCAAAACGACTTGCAGCTAAAAATGGACACGAGGCCTTTAGAGAACAACAGACTCCAGTGCTGATGATTACCTTGCTGTCAGGAGTGATTTTCAAGTTTTCTGCTTTCACTTCTCTCTGACTAAGTGTTAAATAGAAGCTCTTGGCATGTAATCCTGTCAAGTTTTCTCACATTTGCAGAAAGTTGAACAGGAAGTGATAAATGGAAAGCCCCCCATCAATAAGTAAATAACTAAAAAGGGAAAAAGAGAAAAAAAATTGGGATTGAAAACAGTGCCTCTGGCAAAATCAGTGTAGTTATGGAAAGGAATTTATGACATACAAGTGTTAACATGAGTCTAGACATCCCATTCTGTTGACATAGCTCATCTGTAGAATGATCTCATAGGTTGCTGACTTGTTTTAGCCCAGGGGAATGTTACTCTGATTTCTCGAGTCGATGCAAAGTGTAATAACAGTGTTTTTAGAAATTCAATAAAGCTCTCTCTGTGTGACTTTCCCCTCAAAGTCTCCTTCTGTCATTTTGCAGTCTTGTGTTTTAAGCTCTAGTATTACCTCCTTGGTCCTGCAGCAGGAGATCAAGTTGCCTTTAGGAACGCTGCTTGGTTTTGATCAGACAGAATAGAGGGCCATCCATATCATCTCCATCTAGGCCCTGACAAGTCAGGTGGGGGCCAATAAGAGACAGCTGTCCTGACTCTGGCAGTAAAAAGACTACCGCTGGTGATGGGAGAACTATCTCAAGAAGGAAATGCACTGAAAGATATTTTGATGGAAGCATACAAACAGATTCATTGGAAAATTATCTTATATTATAGCAAGGCCTTCGGTGACTGAAAGGTAATAACACCAAGAACATTAAAACAAAATGGGAAAAAGAACTAAAAATAGA
Source organism: Rhamphochromis sp. 'chilingali' (assembly GCF_963969265.1). Lineage (NCBI taxonomy): Eukaryota > Metazoa > Chordata > Actinopteri > Cichliformes > Cichlidae > Rhamphochromis > Rhamphochromis sp. 'chilingali'. The sequence goes on from NC_137933.1 coordinate 9,615,982, forward strand.
AATAACTGAGGAGGATTGGCGCTATATGTGAGTAAAACAACATTCATCAACAAGCTCAAGGGAATGCTAATGAATGTTACAGGAACGGTGGAGACAGTGCGGCCACATCAACGCCAACAACCACTCCCACATCTTTTGATTCAAAGGGAATTGAATAATCTTGTAGTTTAGATCGCTGACACATCAGCACCCAAAACATGCACATAGCAAAACCGTACAGGCAGAATCGGTGTGAATCATATAGCTGGAAACACAAAAGACTTTCTGTGATAACACCTGCACCTTTTTTTCTCTTCTTTTATTCCTACAGCTTGGTCTTGTTAGCCAGAATATAAAACATTTTCTGTTCTCACTGGTCCTGGGTTCCAGTGTTTTCAACCAATCAATGGATATGCATTTAAAAATATAGTGTTTGTCTTATTGTGTAATATGATTCTGTAATCATATGAAGTTAGTGGAAGTGGCTTAACAGGTAAGTTACTAACCGGAAGGTTTGCGGTTTGATCCTTGGCTGCTCCAACCAAAGTCTCCTTTGGCAAAATTTCTGAACCTCAAACTTGCTCTCCAATGTGTTCATCTCAGTGTGAATATAGAAAAGCGCATGGGTGAATGATACCTGTTGCATAAAGCATTTTGAGTGCTCGAGTAGAAAGCTGCTATATGAGAACCTTTAATGTTCCATTTTTCTGTTTCTTTAGATGAGAGAAGTAACTTGAAGACACAAAACCCATCCATATGTGACCCTGTGCAACTTGGAAATTGTAGTTTCCTTTGCCGAAAGACAGACTGTAAGCAGAGGTAAAGAGACAGGAAGCAGCGGGATAAGAGCACAATTAGATTAACTCGGTCAGCCGGGGAAAGTAGCTTTGTTGTCCCCAGACTCATCATCGCAGAGATGGCTGGAAGATTAGATAACTGTGGTGGAACAGCAATTGAACAAGCTCCCTCTGTATCCCTCAATCCCTCATCCTGGCCTGACGTAGGAGGAAAGTTAAGCATCCACCCGACCAAGTTCCTACAACTTTGCAGAAGTTCTGACTTTGGACTGAAGCCAAAGGCCAAACCCAATGCAACCAGCTGGAGCACTTACAAGAACTAATAATCATTATGCCATTAAGAGTTTCATTCAGTTTTTGGCTCACACTCATGGTACGGGAAAAAAAATGAGCCTGTGTGTGTGTTCTTTTTATGGAAGTTATAAAATGATAAAAGAGTTTTATAGGTACAATAAGCAGAGCAGTGCTGAAAAGCTGTAAACACTCTGTGGCTATGACTCAATCATCATTTTCTTTTCTTGGGCAAACCTGTTTCATTGACTCACCACACACACACACACACACACACACACACACACACACACACACACACACACACACACACACACACACACACACACACACACACACACACACACACAATAACAACAACGGCAACAGTATTTCTTGTGTCCCCTTCTCATGGACTGTGGATGTTTTCTCCAGTGGAGACTGCGTTGAGGGTCACAGATCAATATTTTTTATTTTAGGACATTTTGGAACTTGTTTGGCTTGCAAACAGCCAGTGAATTATAACAAAACCCTTCATAAACACACAGGTTAGTTAACTGTACAGTTAGGCAGATCAGGAGTTGACATCCTGCATCATGAGTGTTAGGGAGTAACAGAGTACCGGCGTTGTGTATTTAAAATACAAAATATGAGTAGCTTTATTCCGTTACAGTTACTGCTTAAATAGGTGATAATTAGAATACAGTTACTTTGTTGAAAAAAATGGCTTACACTGAGGTCTTTTTCTGTTTCATATGTTAGGCTATCCCCTCTATATCGTTATCTATCTCCTCTCTAATTTTGGTAATGCCACGCCAGAAACCCAAACAAAACATGCAATAAGAGGCTCTAATGCAATTGCGTCCTGGTAATGTTGGTGCCATCAATTATACAATGGACGGGCAGTGCACGGGCAGGAATGCATTGTTTACTTGGAAATTTACTTGGAAACTCTGCAAGCAACCAAACTGCGCTCAGTGTCAAAAGACTTCACCTTCAACCTAAAGAAACATCTTTAGGTACTAACGTTGGCCTACTGTAACTACCTTGTTTTAGTTGTGGTAGCTACTTGGGTTATGTGCCACTTCAGTATCTTCGATGTACTATTGCTGTGTGATTTATTACTATTACTGAAGGCTACTCATCACCGAGCGTACACCTTATCTTATGTTAACATAAGTCTTTTCTCCTCTATAGTAAATTTATTGTCTATTCAGGGAGATTTGGGCTCAACAGTAGAGAAAAACAAGAAGAACCGAAGAATTTGCAGGATGTGCTACATTCAAGTAGTTGTAAAAAGCATGACAATATATTAAGTATATCAAAAGTATTCAGAATACATTACTCACGTTGAGTAACTTAACATAATATATTACAAACTACATTTTGGGGCGTGTATTCTGTAATCTGTATTGGAATACATTTTAAACCTTCCCAACACTCTGCATCATCATTTATAAATGGACCAGTGCTGGAAAACCAAAAGCACATTTTCAGGTGATCAGGATGTTGCCTTTGGTAGTATATTCTCATAATCATCTAATCTCATAAAAAGTCAATAAGCCATTGATCAAATATTGCCTGCATACTAAAATCTGATTCATCTTAATCGTCTGTGCTGTAGGCCACTTCCGTTATCAAAAAAGGTTCTTTCACTGTTATTAATATTTCCACATAAACCAAAAAAGGACAGGATTACTTGCCCTTAAAATGTGAGCATTCATCAGATCAGTGCTTGACTTGGTATGTTAACAATGGGCAAATAATCAGAGAGCTGCACTTCTCAGTAGTGAAAAATGAAGCAGAGGTTTCTTAACTCCAGTTCTGCCAGAATGGGCCACAGGACTAGTATTTCAGCCTGCTTTCTGGAGCCTTTGGAAATAACTTGAGAAACAGACGTAGCCCAAAGCCTGGAAAAGTGGCTTTGTAGTTCTGAGGTTGCTGGTTTGATTACATTTTTTATACCTGACAAAAATAAGAGCAATGCAAAAAAAACCCCACTGAAGTCAAACTATTGTTTAGAGCACTAATTTGCTCCAGTCCATTCACGAGTCAGAGCAGGTCATGCATTTAGAGTGTGATTTTTTTGTTGAGCAGTGGGACCATATGTGAGCAATCTGATCGATCATTTTGTACGGTGGGGGGGTCTGCCTGCTTCAGTGCTTTGTGTGTGACAAGAGGGGGCTGGTGTGTGCTCATTTTGGATCAAAGCTGTATACTGCCCACCCAATCTTTTACTTTTGATTGGATGGGTAATACCTACCTAAGATAGCAATCACAACCTCTGCGATAGCAAGAGCTTTTCTACTGTGACCCCAAGAACTTGAAAGAACCTAAACCTAAAAGCTTGAGATCACCAAAAAAAATATTGACGGCAGAGGTTGATTTTTCAAGCCACTTTTATTTTGGCCACTTCTTGGGGTTATACAAGGAAGCAGGCCTGGAGACTGACTCGTCACCGTGGTAACAAAGAAAATGGAGGAAAACTTTACTGCAGATGGTTGAAATTGTCCTTCTGTGTAGCTCTAACTAGACTTGGGTGTTTTTGTTTGTCTTATACTGCCTGCCTGGTGCTAGTGTTACACTTGTATGTTTTTCTTAACTCATACGGTATATGTTGCGCCTGCGGACCATTACTATGTTGCCTTATTGAAAATCTACACAAAACGTTGTTTAGGTATGAGGAGTTGTTCCAAAACCTAAATACATGATCCCTGGGTCGTGATCTGGCCTTTAAGTAAAATTAGGAGAAACTGTTTTGTAAGTAATTTGCTAACTAAGAGTGACATTTCAGTTTCCATGTTTTGTAATTGTGTAATTTCAGTTCAGGTGGTCTTTCCCTTCCCTTTCTGAAAGAACAAAAGCAGACCTTGAAAACCAGGGAAAACCAGCAACCAAGCTGTAGACCTGCTCAATGTTCCAGGCACAGATCAATATTTTTACTGTAATTCCATCAACCGTCATTAAAGCTACAGCTCTGAGGGTGAAAGAGGTGAAGGATGTTTGTGGGCAGCGAAGAATGGAGAAACGGTTGAGGGACAAAGATTAGTTGCAGAGCAATTCAACGAAGCTAGGACTTGGAAAAAAAAATAACAGAAGGATAGAGTTGAGAGCAAATGTGTTTTTTCTTTGGGTCAAACTGCAGTGGAAAAGTTTGCTTTACTGAATCTTGTACTTGCTCCATTTAATTTCACACTTCAATTACAAGCCGGGCAGGACTTGTAAACTGCAGTCATATGGACTAGCAGGTAGCTCTTTTTATTGGACAAAGTTTTGATGAGCTTTCACCTTGTGAGTTTAAAGAGATTGGCTATGGAGACAGGACTCCAGAGTTATTGTTCTGTTTTAGCACTCAACATGTCAAAATCCAGTCTCCAAGCCAACACTGGGAGGCCAACTCCTGTAGCTGGATTAGATATATGAAAGTATGATGCTACTATACACGGTTCTTCACAAAAGATCAAATTAAACACATATTCCCAAAAGCGAGATTTTTAAATTACTTTTTAATGTCATTCATTCATTTTTGCCATGGAACTCCTTGTCCTAAATAATGTTCATTTATTAAAGCACAGCAGTTCTGGCTTCTTTTACTGTCCTACAACTGTAAAGTGCTACATGTTGACCAAAGAATAGTCCCATAGTCGTAGGGATTTCTTGCATGTCAACAGTTAAGTTAAAGACCCAACAATAATATAGAGAAAACCCCCAAAATCAGATGACCCCCTAAAGGTAAGCACTTGGCAAAAGCTGGAAGGAAAAACGTCCTTTCAACAGGAAGAAACCTCATAACCAGGCTCACCTGCTTCCACAGGAGAGGGTCCTGATGGCTGAAGGCTCTGCCTCCAATTTTCTTTTTAAATACACCAGCAGTCTGACAGCAAAGTGCTATGGTATGGTACTATGAGGCCTTTAATATAAGATGGGATCAAGGCCTTTTATATGAAGATTTGTATTTTAAATTAGATTCTAGATTTAACAGGGAATGTGCTAACCGCTACATCACAGAGCCCCTATTAATGGCATAGATGTAAAGTCTCTAATATAATCGCTAAAGGCTGATGAAGCAATAGTTATGTCTCTGTATGTTTGGTTGAATTGTACACATTCACAGAACCCCAGTGGAACAGGTGTGTATGAGAGCCCAGGAATCTGTATAATGAGAATCCAGACATCACAGCTTTGTGTTACCAGCAACATTTTGACACAACATAATATATATGAAGATATTTGCTGGAAGAGTTGGATCAGAACAGCTCAAGAAATCTCAAGAGAGCGTTCTGACTGTGTGCCTTTCAACTCAATGTTTTGAACTGACAGCATTATATGAAAAAAACAGGCACTAAAGGCTAAAATACTTAAACAATAAAATAAGCTGCCAAGAACTTGATGGGTGTGAAGCCTATGTGGGCCTGATGCCTTCATTTACAACCCCTCTGCAGAGTAAACAGCCTCATTTGTTGTTTGGAAACTCTGCATTCCACTCAAAGAGAAATTTCACCTTGGCCTGTTTTGGCACAGAGCAGTGCCACTCCTGAATCAGAGCCTGCAGCTTGCAAAATGAGTAAAATATAGAAGCTGGGAAGGCAATAAAAACTTTTCATGATCCACTCATAAGAGGCGCAGCAGGTCTGGTCAATGATGTGGGACGCCAACTGAGAAACTCAAGACTGATGACAGCAAACAAAACAGCTCATCAGCACATAAATATGTAGTGATTCATGTGGGATCACAGTAAAACTTTTGCAATTTACCTGGCTGACACCTGAAGCATGCTGCTCAAAAATGCATAGCCATTCAGTGTGTGTTTTTTCCCCCTTTGTTTTTTTTCCCCAAAGCTGAGAGTTTATGATCTATGAGAATAAGATTGAGTTTGGAAATGAAAAACATTAAAAAATCCTTTTTTTCAATTGTTTTTCCTTCTGCCAAGATTAATGTTTTGTGTCAGTGCCGCCTTGGGTTGTGCTCTGTGTTGTGCATTGCTTCATCTAGTATTCACATAAAGAAAAGTAAGTTAAAAATGACTTCAAGCATAAAACTGGCAATGATATACTTTCTTCCATTTCTTAAAAAAGAATATCTTACTTCTTTTGGGCATAGCAAACATTAATAGTAGTGGCGTTGTTGGGGACTGTTGTTTAAAACATATATGTCAGACTTCTGGATTCAGGCACTCTAAATACCATGTGCTGTATACAAAAGATTATTTTGAAGAGTCTAGTTTTTCTTGCTGTTTTCATTTTTGAAACTTGATGTGACCACATTTGAATGAAGTGCTATACAAACCTTATGTGAAAAAGGAACTAAAACCTATACAAATTCTAAATATATTCTAAAAACATCTTGTCTTAAAGATTTTAAGACATCATCAAAGACGTTAAGAGAACATCAGGTTTTCAAAGTAAGTGCAATGATGAACTACAAAAGGGTGTTAAGTTTGTGTTTTGCGACTGTAATAGCTAACTTAAAATAGTCTTGATCACTGACTTATTTTATATCTTGTAGAGAGATAAAAGTATTAACAAATACAGCATTTCTTTAAACCATTAAAACAACTGAACTGTAGCATTGTAGATACTTGCCTCTTGCAATAACACATTTGTGTCTCACTCAGTCACAGACACCCTCTAAGGACTGTGTTTTTGTTAAATTGCCATAATGATGCTAGCATAGAAACTTGATTATTATGCAGATCATTGTTCCCCCTTTTTTTATTAGACACACACTGGCTACTGGTTTGTGCCTAAAAGAAATAAACATCACTTATGTTCCACTTATGGAATTGTAAAGCGCTTTGGGTGCTTTGAAAAGCGCTATATAAATCCAATCCATTATTATTATTATTATTATTATTATTATTATTATTATTATTATTATTATTATTATTATTATTATTACTTATAATATAGAAAGGAGTCTCAGAAAGGAGTCTTGGCTTTTTTCTAAACTAAATTGAGCTCAAACTCAAGTGCCTGTTAATACCATGTCTGTTTTTGCACACTGGTGAGATGCTGATGGTAAAAAACGTCCATTGTACAAACGCATAACACCGTAGTAAATAAGCACAAAAACAATTGAACCTATTCCATACCGTCACTGTCATTATATTATGCTGCTATTCATACTGTCATTATATTAATGCTGCTATCCTGTATATATTGTACATACTATTGTTTGAGTACTTACGATTGTTTTTTTTGTACTTTTTATATTTTACATTTATATTTATTATTGAAACTTGCACCAAGGGAGTGGCACTCCAATTTCGTTGTACTCTGTACAATGACAATAAAGGCTATTCTATTCTATTCTATTCTATTCTATTCTATTCTATTCTATTCTATTCTATTCTATAAACAAACTTTTCAGTGTTAAAATGCAAATAATTATTACCAGGTCCTTTACAAATAGATAAGCTCATTTTTAACAGTCTTTCAGTAAGTCAGTAAAAACTTTGTATTACCCACACATTTTTATGGACCTTCTTCAAACTTTACAACAATATGTCCTTGGGGAACATAGGTACCTAGCTTGGCTAAGCATTTGACCTTGACATTTACTGTTAGCGCCCAAGGTCAAAGTGGAGCTTGAACATTTTTTTCTAGGAAACAATATCTTAAGTAATATGTTCTTTGAAAGTCACGGAGAAAGTTTTACAATGCACCTTTTATTTATTCAGTACAACGCCCTACAATATCACTGTGGTGCCATAACAGGCTGATGCCATCATATTGTAATAAAAACATCATAAAACATCAAAGTTTCGGTATAGCCACTGTCCTTCAGAGGGTGGTTGGAGTTGTATTCTCTGAGTGCTCTTGTTGTTTAGGATTTTGGATGATTAAAAAACAAACTGTATTTCCAGGCAGTTGCAGCAATGGGCAACTAGTTTGTGTAAAGAAATTCAGATATACTGACTATACAGTCATTTAACTGTAGCACCAAATTGCTGGAGTTGGCACTGAGGAAAAAAGAACATCTTGCATGATATATTATTTCTCAGGAGGATTTCTTAGATATTTTTCTCAGGATTTATTGCATACTTTTGAGTGATTGGCTCATTTACAACTGTGTGGTAAGTACATTTATGTTATATTTATGAAGGTTCCCAGTTGAGAGTAGAAGTGATATTCTGACATCATGTGTTGATGATTATCTTATTCTAGGGCTGCTTGCTGCTGCGGTTGCCATTAAAATCCTAGTGCGTTTGCATTTTTATTGTTAATTTAAGTCGGATTTCTGTTACGGATTTCTGTTTATTGATTGGGATTAGCTCCCCCAGAAGAGTTCTCATTGTGCTAGAAGCAGGAGAGCTTTTTCCATCAAATGTAGCCATTTGTATTTGTAGCCATAGCAGTCGTTACAGAAAACAAAGAATAAGGGAAAAAGAGAAGCCTGTTCTCACCTCTCATACTTTCATCAGTCCACACACTGATATATGTATTGCATGTACCATCTATTGAACATGTATAATAGCATTAGCTTTAAAAACATTTATTGTTGGTATGATTGTTATTTATTTATTTCTCAACACATAAAATGTGCACACTGTTTGCCTCAAAGTAACAGGAGAAATCCCGTGCATGCCTTTCGGGGCTAAATTAAACATAATAGAGGCTGTGTGTGTCACAACTGCTCCAATGGCAGCTGAGAGGCAAGTGGCCACACTCCATATCATATTGATTTTAGATTAGGAAGGCTGCTGTTTGCAGACAGAAGGAAGGAGGAAAAAAAAAACGTGGGAGAGATGGTTGATGTCCGATGATGATGATGATGATGGTAGGTGGAGTACAAAAAAACAGAGCATTGGGGCTGAAGTGGGGAATGAAGGAGGGAGAGGGAACGAGGACCAAGAGACATTGTGAAATGTGTTGATGTATTTCAATCCCATAAATGCAGCAATTTCTCATAATAGTTGTGGCAGAAAAGAGACAGGCTGACATTTTCCATTGTTATACACCACCAGGCTGCTTGCTTTCCAACAAGACCTCTCCCTATCTCCCAACCTCTCCACCCACACACACTTACAGAGCATTGATTAGTGATTGATTTGGCTGCAGACTGCCTCCTGTGATCCTTCTCTCATCAAAAGGAACTAAATTCAGGAGCTGGGGCCCTGATCTTGTGTACAAAAATCATTCAAGGTTTCCTTTTTTGGTGCGCTAGTATATGTTTTTCAGTGTTTATTATTGTAGGAGTCACAGTCTCTGCAGAAAAGTGTTTCTGTAATTTAGTACGATGTTTCAGTCAAAGTTAGCAAGAGTTCCTTCTCTCTGGCAGTTTTGTGATGTCATTGTTTAGCTTACTAAATGTTTGCGACCTTTAAATAGCTTAGCCGATTATCATGCAAACCTAACATGTAGGTTTAAGAGATGCAGTTAGGCCCATGAATATTTGGACAGAGACCATTTTTCATTTTTTCTTCTTCTGTACATTGCCACAATGAATCTTAAATGAAAAAAACTTGTGCAGACGTGCAGACGTGCAGACCTTCAGCTTTAATTCAGTGGGTTGAACAAAATGATTGTATAAAAATATGAGGAACTAAAGCATTTTTAATCTATTCATTTCAGGGGCTCAGAAGTAATTGCACAAATTAAATAACTGAAAATAAAATGTTCATTTTTAATACTTGGTTTCGTGGGAATGACAGCCTGAAGTCTCGAACTCATGGACATCACCAGATGCTGGGTTTCATCCTTTTTAATGCTCTGCCAGACCTTTACTGCAGCGACTTTCAGTTGCTGTTTGTTTGTGTTTCTGTCCGAAGTTTAGTCTTCAGTGAGTGAAATGCAAACTCAGCTGGGCTAAGACCAGGTGGCCAGTTAAGAATATTCCACTTCTTTGCTTTAATAAACTCTTGTTGCTTTGCTTTGGCTGCATGTTTTGGGCCATTGTCCATCTGTATTATGAAACACCACCCAATCAGTTTGACTACATTTAGCTGGATTTGAGCAGTATGTCTCTAAACACCTCAGAATTCATTAGGCTGCTTCTGTCCTGTGTCACATCATCAATAAAGTGTCTCAGTGCCACAGGCAGCCATGCATGCCCAAGCTATCACACTGCCGCCGTCGTGCCTTACAGATTATGTGGTATGCTTTGGCTCATGCTGTCTCCATGCTTTTTTCTTACCATCATGAAAAAAGGTTGATTGTGGTTGATCTGTCCAAAGAATATTGTTGCAGAACTGTGCCGGCTATTTTAGATGTTTTTTGGTTTTTTTTTTTTTTTTTGAGCAAAGTCTGGTCTAGCCTTTCTATTCTTGAGGCTTATGAGTTGTTTCTTGCAGTGAACTTTCATGCAGTCTTCTCTTTATGGTAGACTTGAATATCGATACGCCTACCTCCTGCAGACTGTTATTTACTCGGTTGGCTGTTGTGAAGGGGGTTCTCATCACCATGGAAATGATTCTGCGATCCTCCACCATTGTTGTCTTCCGTGGACATCCAGGTCTTTTTACGTTGCTGAGTTCACCAGTGCATTCTTTCTTTCTCAGGATGTGCCAAACTGTAGATTTTGTCACTCCTAATATTGTAGCAATTTCTCTGATGGTTTTTTTTCTATTTTTGCAGCTTAAGGATGGCTTATTTCACCTGTATGGAGAGCTCCTGGAGAGTGTTGTCTGTTCACAGCAAAATCCTCCAAATGCAAGATTACAAAATGCCAGACCTTTTATCTGCTTAACTGACAAAGACATAATGAAAGAATTGTCCACACCTGCCCATGAAATAGCCTTTGAACCAATTGTCCAATTACTTTTGGTCCCTTTAAAAAGACGGTGGCACATGTTAAGGAGCTGAACTCTTCATCCAATTTGAATGTGGATACTCTCAAATGAAGGCTGAGAGTCAGCACATTTTGGGTCATTGTCCATTATATAAGTAGAATGGAATATATTTCAGTAAACACGGAAAAAAAAACTCCAACTTGTGTCAATGTCCAAATATACATGGACCTGACTGTATGCGAGCTAAAGATTCATGACCATTGCCATAATCCACAATGATATACTTTTGGATGAATAAACAGTATTAAGCATCTCTTCAGATAAACTACGGTTTCATGTGACTGAAGCATTATTTATTTTTGATTTCATCTTCCTTGATCACCATCCAGAAATATCTGTTATGTGTCATATATCCCACTGGACTGCATAGTTATTATACAAAAACATACTTTTTTTCGTGCAGCATATTACATGATGGACTTACAGTAACACTGAATTTTGGATATAGCCACTATATTTTTTAAGTATGGCCACCATCTTAATTAAGTCTGTTTGAATGCTAGCACTTGCTAAGTGGCAATGTACTTAGAAAAAGTACACAGCACTGTTTGAGTGTTTTTACAGCATGCTTGCAGGTACTGTAATTATTCATAAAACAGGTACCCTAAGTTTTCAGTAGTCAGGAATCAGTAGTGCTGTGTGGTACTGCAAATTTTGCATCGGCCCGATACCAAGTAAATACAGGGCCAGTACTGCCAACATCAATACTGATAGCAATACTTGAAATCCATAAAGGCAGCTTCTACAGGGGAGAGCAGTATGTCATGTTTTATAAGATGAATCATTATCAATTTCACATTTTAATTACCAATAAACTACTGTGATTTTTACTTTCCACAGTAATTAGTTAACATAACAAAACACACCTTTCTGCTTCTCATGTCTTTCGAAACGCTGCTTTTCGGAGAGCTGATATCTAGCTTCTGTTATTTAAATGTGCTATAGGCTATCAATGAAATGGATGTGACAAACAAACACCAAAAGGTTCACACAGTTTTTATATTTTTTAGTTAAAAAATATTTAGTGTGATTCAGTGTGCTAGTTACTGAACTTCTAGCATAGAAACAAAGAATCAATACCAGTGCTGGTTAGTGTTGGTATCGGATCAATTCTAGCACAATAGGATATCTATATTTGGATTGATCTGCCCAAATTTATTTTAATTTGTTATTTTTAAGGATTAATAGATTAATAGATATATTTTATGATTTAGTGCTAAGCTTTCCCTTCAGCTCATCTTTTCACAAGTAAAAAATCTAGAGCTCACAGTGCATTAACAATGAGTGGCTGATTTTTTTTCTTCCCCCCCGGCAGAAGGTTACTGAAGCTTGAAACAGTCAACTAAACTCATCTCAGTCTAATAACTGACCTGAAATGTAGCCCTGAAAAATGCCTGACAGAATCCACAGAGCCAGCCTGAACGCCACCTATAGCCTGCCTTTACAGTAGTATACTGCCAGCAGCACAAGCTCTGAAAAGAGATGTGTCCCATGTGTCCAGATTAAAAGAGGTATAATCATAACCATTAGTAGTAACCAGAATCCAGACTCCTCATCTGAAACTCCTACTTTCAGGCAAATGGAATGAAATTAAGCTACACACAATACTCAAGAAAACAAGCCTCAGTGCATTTACTTCTACAGTGAGTCTGTTTCTTTGTGCTTTAATGAATGTCATTTTTGCCAAATAGAACAGCAAAGCAGGAACAACAAGTCTTTTTGTCTATTTGTAAAAAAAGAAAAGAAAAAATGTCTGAAATTTAATGAAATTTGCTTCTGCAAGGAAGGAAATTTCATTTCTCTCATAGGCCCACCTTTCCATAATTATAGCTGAACTCTTCCCATGAATTTATTTTCTGCATAAAGACATCTTTAAATACATACACTTTCATATTTGTGTTGTTTGTTTACCAGTCTCCTTCATGATAACGTTTTGTTTGGCCTTGAGGCTCATGTCCACAATGCTGCTATCTCATTTTTTCCTCATTAACTTTTCAGATCGGTCTAGGATGCAGGCTGTATCCTTAAACCACCAGTAACTGATAAACAGAGTTGAAGTATTGCAGCTACTTCTCATGTTCTTCTGAATCCAATACAAGAACACCGCAAAGATGCTGACCTTAAGAGCCATCTCGGAGTTGAGCACTTGGGACCTGACGCTTGGTGGTTCGTCTGCAGTGTCAGGACACAGAAGAAGAGCCTCTCTGTCAAACTTTTTTTTTTAAAGCCTCCCACATTTCCTCTTTCTCCTTCATTTTCCTTGTTCTTCTGTTTTTTCCTCCCCTGTAACTCCCACAGCTTCCCCAGTAGCGCAGCCCTGCGACACTTCATTAGCTTCCATCATCGCAAGCAGCGACACATCTAAAGGTGGAGGAAAAAGTGACATTGTGAAAGACATTTCCTCCAGTAGGGGATGGGGGATGGTTGCGCCAAGCGAAACCTTAAGCATATACTATATTTAACTGTGTCTAAACAGGCCCGAAAGGATAAAATCGCCCCTCTGTTTTGCTTAATTTTCCTTTGCTGTGCAGTCTGATCGTATTATTAATCTCTAATGCCTTGCAGATGTGCCCTGATTCAATCTGTAGGTCTAACATTACGCAGAGTTAGCATGCACGTGTGTATGCATGCAGTATAGCACATACACTTGAATACACAAACCGATGCAGGCATTAAAAGAAGCCATATTAGAGAGAGGGAGGAACGTGAAGGACTAAAGGCAAAGGAAAAGAAAGAGGGGCATTAGAAGGAGGGGTGGGTCACGTCAGGACAATGTTTCAATATGTTTTGTGTCGCTATATCACAAACCCCCTTATTATATCTGCCACTGCCCCCCCTCTTTAAGAAAACACATTCATGCAAGAAGAAGTCATCAGCTGTCCTTGTTTCAACTCAAACATTCAAAATTGTGGTGCTGCACCAACAAGTGGGGCTGTTTCCATTTTCGTCCCCTGTACCATGTGGTTCTTGGAAGTTGCTCATTTTTTTGCTTAAAAGTACTGAGGGCAGGGAGGAAAAACAAGAGAGAGAGAACAGAGCTCAGTCTTTTTTCTTCTCCTTTCAGTTTGAGTCAGCTCAGCCAGTGATTTGACCAGAGATAAACATGTGAGCTACATTTCCTCTGGGTTTGCAGAGACCAGATTTTAATATTTTGGCTCTTCCATCTCCATTAAAGGGAATCCAAGTAATTGGATCAATATTTTTGACTGCAAAAGATTGTCTTACAAAACTAGGAGCCACACAGTCGACTTGTACCAGCGGAGGGTTTTCTGGAGCATCAATAATCAATAAGAGGCAGACTTCAAGGATGCGTTGAAAAGCTTGTTTGAGACAATTTCTTAGTGGAGTCAGAAAGTGTATTCATATAGACAGTAAACACAACATCTATGCCATTAGTCCAATTCATATTTGTCTGTTGACAGAGAGATGTCAGAAAGCATCTCATGAAGATGACGAGGATCAGAGATCCGAATAGCTGTCAAACATGTTCCAGAAAAACTACAATAAATGTAAAAGCTTTCTTTTCATTTAGCATTATTATTTTGTTATTATTAATAATCAATTCCTTTCAGCACAGTGGTGAAGTGGTGAGCACTATTTCCTCACAGCAAGTAGGTCTACCAGCTGGGTGAGGATTTTCTGTGTGGTGTTTGGAAACCCTACACCATAATCTGACATGCACCTCCCTGAAACATAACTACATACAGGTCAATGATTAGCCCATTCAGCACCGTCGATTCCTCCTGTGCATTTTCCAGCTACTTTTTGCCTGAGTTTTTGAATCTATCACTAAGTGAATAATTGTATCAATAAAATGAGCAATAATTATAGCATTAGTATAAACCTCACAAAATTTCCTTGGGTCCATTTTAATAGTTTCAGAAAATTTCCTATAGGAAGATTGCTGAAACTATTAAAATGTAACAAAAACTGGAAAGAGTTAAGGGACAAATATAGCCAAATTTGGACCTCATAGTACCCTAGTTTGGATTCAGGAAAGAGACACACTCTCTACTTTTACGATTAGGTTTAAAACATTTTTCTTCAGTCACGTCTTTTCACTTTCTTTGTGTTTATACACCACTTTGCATTTAATCATTAATTTTTCATCTCTCGCAGTGTGTCTTTGACCTGTCTTTCTCTCCTCACCTCAGAGTGGTTGTGGCAGATGGCAGCTCCTTCCTGAGCCTGGTTCTGTTGGAGGTTTCATCTTGTTAAAAGGGAGTTTTTCCTTTCCACTGTCACCAAGTGCTTTATTATAGGGGGCCGTTTGATTGTTGTTTTCTCTGTATTCTTGTAGGGTCTGTACCTTACGATATAAAGTGCCCTGAGTCAACTGCTGTTGTTACTTGGGGCTATATAAATAACATTTTATTGAATTAAAATGAAAATATTTTTGTTCCCAAACAAACTGACCACAACAAAGAGTGAGAACCCAGGAGGAAAAAAGTCCACGCATTTTATTTGGTGTTCCATGTCCCAATTGCTAGCCTCAATAGCCTGGGATTAGTCTGCTAGGGCCTCCGCCAAGGGTGCCATCCATCCTTCCATTGCAAATGGACATTTTATTTGTTACTGTCATGGCTGGCACCACAAATAAAACACTGGGATACAACAACAAGGTAATAATGCACAAAGACGTACATGTAGGTTTCATCATACTCTCTCCAATGTCCCCACAAAAGTCTAAATCAGGCCTTAGAATCAACAATCTTTCTTGTTGCTGTGTGAGGTTGTGTTATGTCCAGTAAAGAGAATGGCAATAAAATGTATAAAAGTTCAATTGCAATGGCAAGTGACTGAAAGTAGTGAAAAATATTGGGGGGGGGGGGGGGGGGGGTTGTTTTACAAAATTCAGTCATAACAAAACAATGATCCATCCATCTGCATATCCTTTTCAGGGTCGCTGGAGCCTATCCCAGCTGTCATAGGGTGAGAAATGGGGTACACCCTGGACAGGTCGCCAGTCTGTCGCAGGGCCAACATACAGGGACAGACAACCATTCGCGCTCACATTCACACCTAGTGACAATTTGGATTATCCAATTAACCTATCCCCACAAGCTGCATGTCTTTGGACGGTGGGAGGAAGCCGGAGTACCCGGAGAGAACCCACACAAACACGGGGAGAACATGCAAACTCCACACAGAAAATGATGTTGGAAATGAACTCAGGACCTTCTTGCTGTGCGGCAACAGTGCTAACCACCGTGCCACCGTGCTGTCAGTCATAACTGAACAATGATTAATACGTAAATGTTTAACTTATTCATATCATCACGCCTAGATGAAAATAAGTCTTAAATGTCACTGATGTGTGATGTTCTCCCAGTCAACCTTGTAAATGTCAACAGATTTCACAGAAAAGTAAAGAATCTGCACAAACCCTAGTGCAAACAAAAACACTGAGGCATCAGGCATATTTCACTGGGGGAGAAACAAAATGATCAATTATTGCCGTCTTTGGTGTTACCATGGCTGACAACTGACAAAAACATGGCTTCAGTCTGATTCCTTTCAATCACACATTGCTTTTTTATTCCTGGGCTGCATTTATTTCAAGGAATAAAAAAAGCTGGAAAATGTGAGAAAAGCATTTTTCCCCTACTCCACACAAGAAACTATCAACCCCACATTGACTCTGTTGAAGTTGAAATGTAGGCTCTCTTTTCATCCTCCTTTTTCCTCTCTGTTTTGTGTGCTCTCTTTCTCTCCATCCACCTCCTGTCAGCTTATGAGGGCATGCATTTAACTGGTGATGAATAGTGATGAGCATATGGGGCAAATATGTGAGTGTGCATGTATAGGGTTGTTAATGTGAGACCTGCAGTCCTCTTTTGTATCTGTCTCAGCCTGACACTCGTGCATCCCACAGGGAGGGGGACATCCTGTTTCTGTCAGCAAGGCCGACTCAGATCAGCTTTGCTGCCCCTTCTATGAGGGTGAAACAAGGGGGAAGGGTATCCAAAGACAGAGGAGGAGAAGGAAAGGATAGATAAAGCGATATCATGATTTGGCAAAGGAATAAAAGGAATACAATTAAATTGAGCGTGCACAGAGAGGAGGAAATCAAACATGGGCTCATCTTCTATCCTGGTTCCTTCTACAGTTATACAAGCTTTTCATTATCAGCCTTGAGAAGATTTTGTTTCCCATAAGCTGCTCAGTGCTCCTGTATTTTTTAGTAAACAGTGTCAATGCAGCACTTTTTACATTCTTTTAATGCTGCCTTATAAAGTCTTGTTTGGAAGAAGCTGAGCATTACTGCTCAAATGCAGCTGGTGATATTGCAGCTGTAAGTAGAGAAAATATTTATAGTAAATCAACAAGTACATAAATGCATCTAGTTTAAATGTTGTGGCTATGAGCAAGAGGGAAATTTAGTTTAAAAATAAATAAATAAATACAATTTTCAAGACAAATTTTCAAAGATACAAGTCAAAGATTGACCCTTCAAACCATGGTGCAAATCATCAGTGTAAAAATACAAGCTCAGTTTCAACAAACTTGAAACACATTTTAAAATGTTTAAAGCTGATTCCATCAACATGTTAAAAATGTTATGATAGGGGCATGTTTCCATCCATGCTGCATCACCACTCCTTTCAACATCAACCTTGTGAGTAACTATGATCTGAGGAAACAAACTGCTTTAATTCTGAAAGGGAAACATTTTCTTCTTCTGGTAAGATTTCAGCTGCTTTCACTCTGGACTTAATGAAACACAGAAGGGCCAAACTAATCCTTTTACATACAATCTAAAATTGTGGGACTTGACCCAGTGGGCAGAGTTTTCAGAGTATGAGTCTTTTTCTGTATGTCTATACATTTCTATATGTGTAAATTATCAATGTCATGTGCACCAACATAGCATCATAGAAACTGGATTTTGATAAGCTGGTCTTTAGCCTGTAGGGATCTTAAGGAAAACCTTAACTTTGGATCGGCCAGATCGTTGGACAGTTTTCTTCTCTGCCTCACTTCATCTCGCATCATCGTGAGATCTTTCTTTGGATGACAGTTTTAACATCCATATGCCAAAGTAGCAATGCTCTGTTTACTGATGTTTAGAGATGTTGCTGAAAAAATCCAATGGTTTCCAAAGCAAAATTATTTTTTTAATGCAGTATATCATTAAATACAGATTCTCTGATTCTTAATATCATGTACCACACATAGTTATGTTGAGAAATGTTAAACTAGTTGTTCTCCCACTCTGTCACAGTTGTTAAACGCTTTCAATCTTTTAAAAAACAACTCGTATAGCTGCCTTGCTACACACTTGTGAGATGTTGCCACTGACCTAAACTCGAAATGAACCAATGTTTTTGTTCAAGTAGATCACAGCAACATCTCTCAGGTTTAACATTTATTCAACATTTTACTTTATCTTGTTTTAATTCCCTGCAGCTCATCGCACGCTGTTTTCACTTTCATTATTACACAGCATTCCAGCTTTGTTTGGAAAGGTCACAATCTGTTTTTTTCCCCCCATTTTGTTTATATATAACAGCAGATAAAAATGTTTGTAATTGCCAAAAGAAGTCGTCATGATTTACTGATTCTTCTTTTTCTTCTTTCAGCTCCTCCCTTTAGGGCTCACCACAGTCGATCATCTGCCTCCACCTCACCCTATCCCTTACATCCATGACTCTTTTCTGTGGTATTCCTCTTTTCTTTTTGCCTGGCAGTTCCACCCTAAAAATCATTTGCCCAGTTTTCCCTCCTCTGTACATATCCATCTCAATCTAGCCTCTTTTACTTTGTCTCTCTGATATGCTCACTTCTACTCCTGGCTCTCTGGATCACTCCCAACAAAAATAAGCTCTACCATCTCCAACTCTTTTCCACCTCTTGTCTTTTTATCAGTGGGTGCCAAAATAATTCATAATGAAAATAAATCATTAGTTTGACGTTCCTCTGGTTCTGCATTAGATCACTTAATTGGAGGACTACAGAAAGAATTGGTTTATGATAATTCTACTCTGAAAGAAATGTTTTAGAGAAAGATGACTAAATGTCTTCAAGTGCTTTTTAAGCAAACTAGAGTCATGCAGTATAGCCACATCAAAGATGTGTGTATAAAGGTAGAAAAAAATGGAAAAAATTTACTCTTCCAATGTTGGGGAAGGCGTCTTTCTGTTTAGAAGCAGTTACTTCATCGTGATCCAGGCTCTACATGCTGGACCAGCCATCCTGGATTAAGCCCAAAGCTCAGATAGTATCATTAGTATCCAGTCACAGAGAAGGCTTTTGTATCAACACCACTCGCATTACATAATCACAGAAAAGGCTTTCCAACTGAGAGACTCTTTGTTTTGAATCGTAAGCTCTTGTGATTATAAGTGAATCCATTAAGCCCCCATATGGATGCATTGCTCATCATCCTAAAAAACTGCCACAATTAAATGCTTTAGCATTTCTCAGCAAGCACCTCATTCCTGTAAGCAGGACAACCATACCTTTGTTTACCTGGATTAAAAACCGTAGCCTGCATGTATACAAATTCTGAACATTGTTCGAAAGCTTTTCTTTTTTTGTCGTTTCCAGCAGGCTCTGCTTTGCTCCTAACAATAACAATTTATGAGATGTACAATAGCTCCTTGATAAGACAAGAAATTTATGATACTGCCATTAGGATTTGTTTTCCCCACAGCTCCTGTTTAAGTTTAAGAAATCTCACTCCAAAGCCCATATATGCCTGTAAGGCAGCTTGAGAGAAGAGGCTCTGCAAAATTGCTGCACCACTTCTGCAGCTGCATAAACTTTTCTACATACCTGTCTCTATGAACAGTATAATGCAAAGATCATAAATATTTATTGAATGAAAGCATGTACAGTATGTAGCTGCTGTTAGCATTTTTGAAAGGCCCCGACCAGCTGCTGGGATGTTTGGAACTCACCGAGAAGAAATTACCTCTATTTGCTAATCGGAAAATCAGTGATTTGATCCCTGGCTACACGCTGAAGTTAGAATCAGAATACTTTATTAATCCCTGAGGAAATTATTTAAGACAATGGATATGTCATGTAAGTGTCATTGGATGAAATACTGAATATATTGGATCATCATCAGAGACATGGATTCCAATCCTGACACGGAAATCAAAAAAAAAAAAAAGAAGTCTAAAAGCAATCAATCATCCACGTAAAGAAAACTTTGCATTCAATTTTTTTTTTTTTTTATCAAAGTGACATAGCTGATCAAGCTAGCTGGTAGCAAAAGAAGCAAGCTAGGCTATAGTTATATTTACTTAGATTTGAGCCTGAAGAGCTGACAATATGAAAGTAGATGAAACATTAGCTTAAGGTTTTAGCTTTGCTAAATGACTGGCGAAAAAAAAAGAAAGCACAAAGACTAGAGTTTTTTTTTTTTTACCCCTGTCCACCGACACATTATGGTTAAATGAAAAAAAAAAAACCCCTCTCATTTTATCTTCACAACATTTTGGTTTTCCTCAAAATGGTTCACTTTTAAGCTTCCATCCCCAGTTTCCAAACCCATTCAGAAATGTGTCTGTACTAGAAAATAATCAATCTACTTTTGTTCAGTGTTGTAACAGCTCAGTACTGCTTGTCTAAGTTTGGTTAAGCTACTGCCAGCCTGTGTTTCATGTGCAAGCTTGCCGTCTCTCTGTAATTTCTTAGTTTTCTTATCAGTGGAAAAATCTCTGGCCCATGAAAATGACCACCAATATTTCTGTTGGCACTAGCTTTTCCACAATGTTTTCATTTAGAGCAGAAAGAAAACCCTAACAAATGAACAGTTCATGGTAACACTGCAAAACGAGGTCTTTCTGTTGAACAACATAATTATTTTAATCCACATTTTCTTTGAAGATTTGTAAAGCAGTTTCCACATTAACTTTAATTTTTATGGCATTTTAAAACGAAAAGGTCAGCTTTTATTCTTTGTATTTTGAATAAACTATTATGGTTTTATGTTTGCAACTTCAACAAAATCTTGTGCCTTTTTTGACTTGCCATTGAAAGAATAGTGCTGATTCACAAGCGCAGGTTGCTGGAATCTATATAGAACAGCATTTGTTAGAACTTTTTTTTGGAGTAACAGTTACAGCTGGATAAAACTCTGGAAACATCAGGTTGCCGAAGACAAAAGTGGTTTTGCACCTTTTCCCCTGTCTGCTTTAGAATCAAATTACATCAAGTACAAGGTAGCTCCCCTGCTGTTTCTAAATAAAATAGCCTGTCAGAGCTGTCAACCGAAAATATAAGATTAAAAGATAACATGAAAATAAGATCAGTGTCATGCATAAATAGCACAATCCTTGTGTGATGTTTGCGGTTATTGGGGTCATGCAGTCCAAGTAAAAATTGGTTTAAATGGATAACTATGTAAAAATAAGCTGTGCGGGTATTTTGTTGTGAATGAAATAATGAGATCCCAAAGGGGAAAAAACCCTCAACAATACTGCAGTGTGTTCTCTTTCACAATTATGTACTGAGTTTAGATTGTCATCTGGTTATATTCAGTTTAGACACCAACAGAGAATCATGTAAAACATATAGTTTTACATATTAACAGACTATAGTTTCCAACAAGATTTCAGAGACGCACACATCACTGTTATGTCACAGTCTAATTAGACTGATTAAAAGCAGGCATTAAGTGAAAAAAAAAAAAAACTCTTGCCAAGTCATAAAAAGGAAAACTGGGAAAGAATTTTTTTGCAGGCTTGGACTCAAGAGTGCTTCTTGTATAAAAAAAAACCATGGTGAGGATAGCAGAGACAACCCAGTGAGTGTGATAAACCAGTTTACCCAGGAGAAAGGAGACACATCTGCAAGGGAAGCACTCGCCTCAAACCACCAAATAGCTACTTAGTGGGTTGCCAGATATTTACAGCAGGACAAAACCTTAATTCATCGTCGACGCTTTGCTTGACAGGCTGGCTCCGGCTGAAGAGACGACCTCAGGATGTGGTCAAGAATTTCCAATTCCCAGCGTGAACACCTATTGTAGAAATACATACACATATTTCTGTCTGCATCAGATTTAGAATGCATTTCTATCTATCTTGCCATCATGTCTGTATTATGAAAAAAGACGCCACTGATATAAATGAACGAGGCTGTTGTGTTTATTTGACAAGTTTCCTGCTGAGTAAAGCTGCAGAGATTTGCAACAAATGTGGATGTTCTTCCCTCACAAGGTCATTGCCTGGATATAAACACTGGCTGCAAGTAGCTCTTGTTGGCATTTTGGCTTGCCATCAAATTACTCTCTGAACATTGATTAGAGACAACTGATATTGCATAAACGGTCTTTGCTAGGAATTTGAGACTGAACTTTACAAGCAGCTATTTTGTAACAAACAGTAAACAAACTTGTTATTGCTTGATCGTTGGGTATTTGAACATTAGTCTATGTTAAATGTGTTAAATGGCCATCAAGGACCTTTCTCAAGTTTATGTTAACGTGCCTGCTAATGTGACAGACTGCTAGCAAAATAAAGCAAAATACTGGCTTGGGTGAGAACATAGGCTTATTCCTGAAATTGAACGTACTGCTAAAGTGGCACGGTTCTCATTGGCTAATTACTTGATATGATTAACAACTGATTTTTAGAAAGCAATGGTGTATAACTAATGACTGGTTTCATAATCAAGAGAGATGCAAGGAACAAGTGACAATTAATTGCTTTTTAATATTCAAATTAAATGTAACTTTGTATTTATACAAATGATACTTGGATATTTCAGGTAAACAACGGCATGGAAGTTTATAGGCTTGTCTCTGTCACAGTAATACATGCATTGCATACTGTGCAGCACAATACCATGAAAAAGCATTCCTGATTCCTTAGTTTTTGCATATTTGTCACACTTAAATGTTTTAGATCATCCAATAAATGCACTGTACACGCAACATTACAGCATAACAGGACAGTTTTCAGTATGTGATGTCATTGGTTTTGCTGATGTCTTTGCCTGTGTGTGCCTCTGGGCAGTGAACATACATTGGAGAAACACAATGGTAGCTGTAGTTCATTTAACACCTGCTGGAGTCATTAATAATAGGATTTCAGTGTGTTACATGAAGAACCTTAAAATATTTAAAGATGAGTAAATTACAGCTCTGCCTTTATCCAACCTGCTGGGGCCTGTTTACCGAATGTGCAACACCAGGTAGTTTGTTTTCACTCATAACAGTTTTATGAGTAAAATCCAAAGGCCTGTAGGGCTCACACATGTATGTGTTCTGTTAAAGCAACAGTCATTTGTGAGAGGTGACAGTGCCATCAATCTGCTAATAGGGCTTGCAAATCACTTTTGTGTAGAGTGCCTGAAACAACACACCCACACCTGCCAACATTTCTCTTTGGAATTTATTTTTCAGTGCACTGCTATTTTCAGCCTAGTCCACCTAGACAGCACAAACATTCATTATTTATCATTACATATAACTTATTTTCTTTTCAGTGCTTTTATTGATTCTGTCAGTTTTCTTAATTTAAATATTATGTAAAATATTATGTATAATTTGTTATTCTAATGGTATTATAGAAGATATTTTAAAGGATTCTGATTCTGATATATAGGTCTGCACTCTGTAATTGGACTGAAAATAAATGCCTCATGAAGGAAGCAGTTTTTCATTTGGAACAGTATTAAACATCGTTGTTTCTGTGGGGGGGAGGGGGGGGGGGGCTGATATGTGTAAATATCTCACCTCCAGAGAGGTGAACCCTAACTAAACTAAGAAAAGCAAAACAAATAAATAAGCAAAAATAATAGGCAAACAAAGCCACACTCGCCAGGATTATTCTTTAAAGGGAGCCAGTTATTTAAACTCAGTGATCCTTAACATGATATGACATGACATTCTCTCTCCCTTCCAAATAAAAGCTCCTCTGTGTTTTGTTACAGGTCACTCCACACTTAAGTAATCCCTTTCCAAAGATCCACCTTCTCCCTTTCTCACTCTCACTGTTCCTCTCGAGTGAAGTGAAACTACTAAGCTTAAGAGGCTTTTGACAGAAACCCCAGCCCCTTCTTTTCAAATCAAGCATCTTAATTAGTGTCTTTAAGTGGATGCAGATCCTTATGCGCAGCGCCATATGCAGGACTGAATATTCATGCATGGGACACGGCACATTGTCCCTGCTCCAGCCCAAATGCTGTGTTTCTTTTACCCTCATTATTCTGACACACTGACAAAGTGCAACAAGGCAAAGAACAAAAAGGAGAAAGCAAAGTCAGTTTCTGGCAAAAGTTCACTCCAGACTTCATGACACTAGGAAAAAAAAGAAAAGTGTGCTGATCCAAACTTATATTGCTAATATTGTTGAAACCAACAAGCATCTCTTTTGAGTGCTTCGGATGTGCTCTTGACTGCTGGTGTAATTCCAGATGTTTGAGAAGTTTGTTCATGTTCCTCATCACTTCCTACACATTGTAAATACTTTATTACTGATGACTGCTTTCCAAAGCAAGTGTAATGAGGTGGATTTCATCTACTGGAGGATCAGCGGCAGTGGGAATGTGGAAACTCTAGAAGACTGGAATCCACTTGAGAAACTTAAAGAACTTGTGCCATTTTTATGTACAGCACTAATATATGTTATTCATCACTAGAGTATATCACATAAAATAAAGCCAAGCAAAGCAAACCAATAAACATTCATTTGTTGGCTTGCTTACAAATATGTCAGTGTCCTGCATGTGTTGACATACGACAAAAACTACAGGTCGAGAGATTCCCTCTACATTTTTATTTACTTAGTTAACATCTATTTTTTTCACACTTTTTTAGTCTATAGTTTAATAATGAAAAAATAATGACCTTGTAGTATACAGTCATCTGAAAAAGAAAGTTTTTACTAGGGTGTGAAAAACTATGTGCACCCTTACTGCTTCTACAGGAATTAAGAGGGTAAGTAGGAGGCAGGTGCTGCTAATCAAATCTAATTCAGTAACTGATCATCAGCAAGTGAGAGCACATCTATAAAAGCCGTTTGCTGGTCTGGAGCATTCAGGTATATGCTACACAATGCCACAATCTTCCAAGAGTTGATGTCCAAGCAAAGTCTGACCATGCAATGCTCAGAGAAACTGCAAAAAGCACATTAGATTCTACAGGCCTCAGTTAGCATGTTAAATGTTAAAGTTCATGACAGATAATCCAGAACATAAGCCTCTTCTCTCTAAAAAAAACCAAAACATAGCGCCATGTCTTAAGTTTGAAAAAATTGCCTCTGAACAAACCACAAGACTTATAGAACATTGTCCTTTGGGCAGACAAGGCCAAGTTTAAATGTCTAGCCATAATGCACACTGCCATATTGGCAACACAGGATATCAGAACAAATACCTTATATCAACCGTATACCACGGAGAGGTGGGGATTTGGGCTTGATATAGAGTGACAGAACCTGGGTACCTTGCAGTCACTGAGTTGACCATGAACTCTGCATAACTCTGTATAGTACTGTTTAACATATTCTAAAGTGAGACCATCTGTCTGATAGCTATAACCTTGCTGAGATTAGATCTTGCTACAGGACAATGATTCAGGACACAGCAGCAATTTAGAGATTAGACAGACCTCTTCTCCCCCTGTTTTTAAATCCCTTCTGAAAACCCATCTCTTCATCCAGGCCTTTGACACTTTGTGAGATGTTCTTGTTGTTGTTGTTGTTGATTTTTTAATTTTAGTTGTCTTTTAGTTGATTTTATAATGTTTTTAATATGGGGCTGTTTTAATAACTATTTATTATATGTTTTATTAAGTTTTTTATTTTTGCTGTTTCATTTTATCTGTTGTTCTTAACTGTACAGCACTTTGGTCCTGTGTTGGATGCTTTAAAATCCTTTAGAAATCAAGTTACATTGGATTGGATTTACAGCACACTGGTTGAAAAAGAAAAAAATCAAGGTGTTGCAATGGCCCCGTCAAATGATGGGACCTCAACCATACTGAAATCTGTAATGGGACCTCAATGGAGCCATACATAAATCAGTGACTGCAAACTTCAATAAACTGAAGGAAGGTTATAAAGAAGATTGTGCTGCTCACGTCAGCAACAACATGAGAAACTGATAGTCATACATTCAAGTTATAACTGCTAAAGGTGGTTCTACAAACTGCTGAATCATGTGGTGAATTTAGTTTTTCACCAGATCACCTAGAGTCATATTGTCTGAAAAATAATGAAGAATTTTGTGACCTCTTAGGAGGTTGAATGTGGAGGTTGTTCATGTCTGGTAGACAAAGAAAAATGATTACCATACAGATAGGATAATATTGTCTTTATAATTTAATACCACTATGTTACGCCTCTCTTCAGTATCAGGCAAATAATGAGGCCCTCCTCCTATCCAACAACATCATCATAAAAAAGGGGCACAGCTACGACAGGCCTTTAATTGGTGCTCATTAAGTAAGCTGATTTATTTTATAAAATTAAACTCTAATTGTCGTCACTTTCCCTCACAAAACTTTGAACGTTTATTTCAGGACTCAGCCTTTCATGCAAGTCATGAAGAGCAACGGGGACAGTAATGAGCGGGGGTATGAGGGTATGTATGTATTCATGGGTGAATGTAGAGTCAGAATAATTTGACGGGTGCTTCTGCTGGGGGAGGAAAGTGAGGTAAAGAATGAGAAGTGGAACAGCAAGGCAAAGGACGGGCAATGCTGTAAGCGCTGGAGCTGATACTCTGGCTTCAACAGCTCCAGCAACTTCAAGCTTGGATGAGCTCCAAGTGGCGCCAAGGTCAGGAGAGCACTGTCATTCAACAGCACTGTCTGTGTGTGTGTGTGTGTGTGTGTGTGTGTGTGTGTGTGTGTGTGTGTGTGTGTGTGTGTGTGTGTGTGTGTCTTTGTGGTGTGGTGGAGGGGAGGGTGCAGGCAGAGGGTATAGACATGTGTGCAAAAGCAACTATATATGTGTGTGTTTGTATATTAGTTGCTGTGGTAACCGTAACCGACAGTAACAATGGCAACAGAAGCAAGTTTGTACTGTAGGCTGTGTTTAACTGTGTTTGTTTCCCTCTGTGCCCGTGTGTATAATGGCACTGTAACAATATCCACTGACTTAAAGTGCCCTAATAAAGATCTAAATCATGAGCATATCAAACATCCATATCAGAGTACGGAGCAAAAGGTAAGACAAAAAAACGCAC
This sequence comes from Rhamphochromis sp. 'chilingali', assembly GCF_963969265.1. Classification (NCBI taxonomy): domain Eukaryota; kingdom Metazoa; phylum Chordata; class Actinopteri; order Cichliformes; family Cichlidae; genus Rhamphochromis; species Rhamphochromis sp. 'chilingali'. Next base: position 9,642,967 of record NC_137933.1, read on the forward strand.
ACACTCAAGAGTTTTACAACCAGATTTTTAGATAAGATGAAAAGATGAAGTAGAACAAATACAAAGTAATCAGATACTATTAAGCAAAACATTAGAATGTATGCATTTTTTTTAATGTATGGCCCTCCTGACGTTTGCTTTGAGCCAGGACAGAAAGATGACTTTGATGAAATGAACCAAAATAATCAGGTGTTCATCTCACCCCAGTTTCCTCAGATATTATCCAATACACAAATTAGACTGAGTGAGCACTTTATAGTACTTTTTATCCTATTACTTTTAAATTGGGTAGCTTGTTATGTCTGGTGAATTGTAAGATGATTTAATTGTTTACAAGCTTCAAGTTTGAAAGTTTCGCTCTCAAAGATAAGAAGCTTCCGAATGTTGGAGAAGTCCACTTGTGAAACACCAGCGCTTTCCTCTGTTCCTGCACGCTGTCTCCACCATAAACATTCTGCCGTCTAGAGTGAGAGTACGAGGAGACGGTGGTTTGGCAGTGACAAATAATTCTGATGTCCATCACCCTGCTTTCCTCCTCTCCTGTCAGCACAGTGGAGGGTCTGTGGTTGGGTATTCTTTCACCCGTTTCAGTGAATCTGTTTTTCTTTTTGACTTCCTGACCTACTTATTTAATTGCCACTCATTCATGTCATTGTCACAACATTGAGTACTGGTTCACAACACTGAATACAAAGGAGTTGCATTAATTTGCTGTCTGAATGCCACTGTTTATTTCTTGGTTATGAAATGTCATCTGAGGGTTATTTTAATTCAGCATGACCGATGATCATCTAGTTGTCTATTACTCTTGTATTCTTTTCTTAAATATAGTTTTTAAATTGCCAAACTAGCGATTCTGACCTTCCTCTCCACCTTTCTTACATTCTCACAATGTTTTTTTTTCTATCTTAGTCTGCAGGAAATGTCAGCCCCTGTGGTGTTTTTTTACAGTCTGATTGGATAATGAGAGGAAAGTGGTGTTTATCTGCTTCTGAGACAGACAAGGGAAAGAGGAGTCAATCCCCTTTGACCTCAAGCAGGAAAAGAAAGCTTTTCTAACCTTTTCTGGGATCTACAGTTTACCGCAAAATAAGCCTGTGGAGTGAATTATACAACCGTCATTATGGTTTTTCTTATCAGTTGATTTGGGTTGATTTAAGGCAGCAATAATAAATCTGTAAATTTACTGAATTTGAATCCTCATTGTTGTTTAGCTTGGCACTGCATGCACAACCTTTTTACCTTATCAGTGAAGGCATCTGGGTAAGAGTGCTGTCTGTAGCACATAGTGCACAGAGGAACTGTCAGCCAGAAAGGACCCATGCAAAATATTCATTGAGCTATTAATTAAAAAAATTACACATATTATAGAATAATAATAGTAATGCTAGTGTGTATAAATATGTATACACATTTAACTATATATACATATTTAAATGTGTAAATAATAAGCAATGATTTATATAATATGTAAAATGTTTATATTACACTATGGTAAAGGGACTGGTTCATGCACAAGCTCAAAGCACGTTACATATCTCATTATAAAAGCCATACTTTGATAAATGCAATTATTGGAGCAACTTAGTTGAAAATTAACACAACTTAGTTGTACTGGCTTAGTTGCCAGTCCCTGCTATATAGACCAAAGTACTTGGCCACCTATCCAATCTGTAGGAGTTGCCTGGTCAGGAAACGCCTGCCATGAAGCTTTCAGTACACAGCTTTTGTGGTGATTTTAATCCCAGAGTAGGTTTAGAGCTGATAAAGTAGTTTCAGATATTAAGAGTAGAAACCTATTAATGTCCCTGATAGGAAATGCTGTTATGTAGAAACAGAGTCAGGACCTACCAAGAACCCTAACCACTTTGTCAACTTCTACTCAGATAGCTTCACTTATTTCCCATTTCATGATTTTGTTGATTGCGTGACTGTTTTCTAATTTCTCTCTGGAGTTTCTTTTGTCTTGTGGTGTCTTATATGAAAGTTTAAACCTTTTCACCCACAGAACAAGCATTCAAACTTCTTGACCCTTCAAAAATTTGAACAATACGCCAACACCTCGGCTGAAACACTGATTTTTACTTCACAAAAGGGACCAAAACAAGACAAATGGAGGCACATTAGCACTGAGCTAACATTTGTATAATCTAATGGGCCTATGTGGTGGCCACTAATAGAATAAGTGACTCCAGTTTTATGCATAACACAGACGTAATACAATTCCTGCTCTTACTTTGATTACGAAAATAATTCAATTTATGTGTTTACTTGCATAGCAAAAGAATGTTATGTTAATATTACCAATTTCATGCTCTCTTGCGCAATGTGATTATTGATTGAATGCACATGCACACCCCCTAAGTAGCTGCACTCAGAGCTCCTGCAGTCATAAATTACAGTTATATATTTCTGTTGCTAGTCCCGCAACTCCCACATTATTAATTCAGAGAGGAAACCACAAAACCAGGATGTAAACATTTTTTTCAAGCAACTTATGAAATTTCAGAGGAACAAGTTTCCTGACAGTATGTTGTTCTACCATTAAATATTCATTAAATGCCATACAGATAGCATTCTGTTACACGGTAAAGAAATAGCAAACTAATAAATTATTATTCATAAAAACATCGCTCTGTTGCGATACTGATCACACAGAGTGTGTCGATATACAGATTGGTTCTCTAACAACAGCCAGTGCCTCAGCTTGAACTGAATACATTGACTTTTGTGTATTTATGTAACCCAAGAAAGAGGTTAGGGAATCAATATATGAAATATGTCACTTGAGCCACAAGGAACATTAGGCTTCAATATTATATTTGTATTTTCAGTATGGTGACATTTCAGGATTGTGTGTTGAAACACTCAGACTATTGCTGTGTTATTTCTTTTTTCAGCACAGCTTGAAAGCTCAGCTTATAATTTAGGGAAATTATATATTTCTAAAAGCCTGTTTTGATTACACACACAGCCTTGAAAGGATTGTAGAGGAAGGAGTGGATTGAGGCTGGTGTCAGTGGATCAAGAGCCACCACACTTAGATGTCTTCAGGAATGGGGCCACAACTGTCACTTTCCCACCATGTGCTTCAAGTCACTCTTGAACCAGAGACAAAGACAGAAACATGTTACCTGGGCTAAGGAGACAAGAACAGGACTGTTTCTCTGTTTCTCAGCAGGCTTTTCATATGAAAGAACACTTTCCATTTCATCTAGAAATCAAGGACGACGAGAGTATTCTAAAAACTAAAAGGATATTGGATTTCGAGTTTTTGTGATCTTTAGGTCATAATACTCAGGATTAAACAATAATGAAAAGGGTCAAAATATTTCCCTTTATGCATGAATACAGATCATGTGAAAGTTTACCTTTTAGAATGAAGTTACAAGAAAATTCCCGAATCTGAAAATCTTTTTCAGGATATACAAATTTTCCGAGAAGGATGAATATAAAGGAAATATAAATATTTGCAAACTAAAATAATTGCATTTTAATGTACTATACTAATATATAATGAATCACACAACATGTAGGTATGAAACCTCAGGACAAATTCTACCTTGCTCTGCTGCGATGACATGACACCTGTCAGTTTTGACAACCAGCTCTGGTGTCTCGGCCTCTTTTCTTACGCGTGTGCCTGTGGTCTGTCGTCTGTCGTCTTCCTTTCTGCTTCAGCCTCCTTAATGTCATTCATTGCCTAATTTTCAGCGTGAGAGGTGAGCCCAGTGGACCGTAGAGCAGTTCGTCACAGAATCTGCTGTAAACAACAATATCCTGTTCATCGCACCTCCCTACTGCTCCTGGCTGTCAGCACATCATCCAGAGAGAATAGATAAATAAGTAATGGAGGGGGGTGTGTTTGCCCTGTGGGCTGAAATGTTTTCTTCCTTGACAAAGCCTTGGGGCATCAGAGCAAACCTAACATGTTCTGGACTTTCCCTAATAAGCTGCTGTCCATCATAGCTGCCCCTGCTCTGCTGCTGCTGAGTCGGCTGATACAGAGAACAACTACAGTATAGTAGCTGCCCACCCACCTCCACTACCAAGGCTGCCGCCAAGCTGCTATCTTTAAATATTCACAAATTAGCTGTGTTAGCGAGGCACGCTCCAGGGCATCATTTAATTGGCAGATACTGAATGACATCCTCGACACTATTTCTTCAGTGTGTGGTGGTGGGAAATAAACTCAGTCACCTTGACTCAAACTAGCAGGCTTCAACCTTGTTGTTTCCATCCCAACAGCCTGCATATATTCTCACATATATATTTGCCTTTCATGCACTGGCCTTCATTCACACACTGGTTTCAGTATTTCTACTGTAAATGACTGCATAGATGTGTGTTTGCACTCTCAGACATGTATTTCCACGTTCGATGCTGAAGCTACCTGCTGTTTCTTCCTGCTGGTTTTACTGCTATTCCTCACTGCCTTTGTGATTGTTTTTGCAGTATGATAATACTGGACACAACAATTTAAACGGAGCATGTCAGATGTGTCCTAAGAGGACAGTTTCTCTAAAACCTGCTTTTTACAATGCATTTGTTAACAAGTCAGTAAGACTGAGAAGGTATTAAACACTGCTTGTTAAAGCCGTCTCTGGCTACTTTAAGATACTGTAAGCGGTCAGCAGCTTGCATGCAGTGTGATTCATTTTCATATTTGACTGTTGAGAGGCAGGGTACACTCTGAACATGTCACTAATCTATCACAGAGCAAGTCGCCAAAGTTTAATTTTGCAACATTATTTGCTATATAAATTCCTGAAGTGGTGAATGTATTGAACAGAAGTGAAAAAAATGCTCGTAATTTTAATTTCATGGTTCCATGTCCTGGTAGTGGTACTTCTTTGCATCATGAGATATGCTGTCCTGCTTATAAAATTGCTTTGTTAATGGGTTGTAAGGCTTGATCCTAAAGATGATGGCCTTGTCATTTCAAAACTTGGCAAAAAATTTCTCTGGGTGATAGAATAAGGCAAAAAAAAATAAAAAAATCAGCATGTTTGTACGTCAACACCATTTACTATAGATATATTTAATGTCTAGATGCTATGCTTGGTACAAATACCTGACTATGAATCTCTGCTTTTGTTGTCCAGATTTAACTAGCAGGAATGCTGCGCTGTGTCCAGCATGTCCCTCAAAAATAACTATGTGTCATTTCTGAAGGTATTATTATTTATTTTAACACACCCCTCTCTTTATTTTCATGACTGTCAGGCTAACTTTTACTTAGCACAGCTTTTTGTGTCTGTAAGGATGTAGGTAGCATATTGTTTTATATTTTTTTGGCTAGACTGATTATGAGTGCTCACTGAATGCTCTACGGTGTATGAAATGAATGCCAGTCACATCCTACGGCATTCACAGTCAGCAGCTTTCAACGCAGTTTGATATTTTGAACCCATAATGTAAGACAGTGCTCTCCACCAGTAAACCTCTGGAGATCTTGAATCAATGTCAAGTCACAATGAAGCTTTTCTAGTAGTAAGTGGTGGCTAACACTTATATTTTTTTCTCTTTAGTAAAGTCAGCCGCAAGACCAGAAAACTGTCCAGGCAGCACACATGTAGTATTCCTTTTCCAAACACTTCTAATTATATCTAGTCCAAAACTTCCATGATCCTGATGTTCTCATTCATAGACATGCCCGGACGTGTAATTTTGCATGTCTAAAGTGTAGCCACCTGTCATGTTTTGATGAGCTAATTAAGAGGCCCTTAGTTGATTGTGGGACCTACAGAGTTGATGTGCAGCCAGACTGGGGATTGTGGGTGTAATCTGCTATTAGTCATTAAGGATTCACGCTGGGCTGACTTCACACAATGTGTACGGGGGACACAGCTATCCTTTATACAGAGAGCGGAAAAGCCACAGTAAAAGAGGTGAAGGATTCTCATTCTCTCTGTCCTTCAATGCCTCAAACCCTCTCTCGTTACCCGTCTGTGGAGTCCCTCATTTGTTTCACATGCTCTTCATAAGAAACAATAAACTGACCCCCTTCCTCTCACCCTGAGGTGCATCCTTTGGGGAGATGGTGGGGCCTCTGAAAGACAGAGAGTGCAAGTGTGCGACACATTGTGTTAGACTGTATTAGAGTGAGGGCTCGGGTAATTAAGTGCGGGATATTGTGTGTGCACATTTGCGCGTAGGTTTACTTGGTCTGTGTGTGTGATTTTTGTGTGTAAATCTGATCACAAGTGTGAGCGTGTGTGATCTGTTTCCAATTAGCCCTCTTGTGTGGCTAGTAGCCTGGAGGCATGACTAATGTCTTGGTGGGCCGAAGCCCCAGCTGATGATGTTGAATGGGCCCCCATCTGCCGCGAGAACATCACAATGAGGCGCTGCTTGGTCGCAGACAGAGGAGCGCAACGAGGACTAAAGGCGTCAAGCATCATGGGAATGATGGCGACAGGGGGATAAGCTATTAGGGGCAAAATGTGCTGGAGGGGGGTCGGAGGTGAAAACATGGCAAGAATACCATTAGGACCAGTTCATCATACAACAACTGGTGCATATGCACACATGCTTATGTGTCCTAAATATATCGTTATTAAGTTTTCCTCTTTCAGATGTTTTTACTCAGTAATTTTCCCAGAGTAAAAACAGGAAACTTTTACACTAATGTTATTATTTATTGCTACATTTAATTGTAAACATTGATCTGTAAATTACATCCTTCCACCGATCCCTATGAAGTCTAAAAATCAAATGACTGAAGCCTCTATGCAGCTGTGATAAATTTAGCACATTTGGAGTAAAGTTTAAGAAACAGCATTCACGTCATTGCCAATAACAGCGTTTCATTTATTTTTGCTTTCACATTTGATGTCAAGTTATATCATAAGATAATGGCCATTGCACAGATAAAGGAATTTCATTTGTTGTTTTCTTCTCTTGCAAAGTTTATCTATCTTCAACAACGATTAAACAAATTTAGAATAAAATCAGAAATTTTGAATCATGCATGTCTGCGTGGGTTCCCTCCGGGTACTCCGGCTTCCTCCCACCGTCCAAAGACATGCAGCTTGTGGGGATAGGTTAATTGGAAAATCCAAATTGCCATTAGGTGTGAATGTGCGAGTGAATGTGAGTGCGAATGGTTGTCTGTCCCTGTGTGTTAGCCCTGCGACAGACTGGCGACCTGTCCAGGGTGTACCCCGCCTCTCGCCCTATGACAGCTGGGATAGGCTCCAGCGCCCCCCGCAACCCTGAAAAGGATAAGCGGAAGCGAATGGATGGATGGATGGATGCAGATTTTCTTCGTAATACATAAAATTCAGTTGGGACTCTGCAGCTCTGCTGATAAAAAGCACATAATGTTTCTCCAAGAATGAAAGAAACGATGATGAAGGAGACACGTGTGTTTTGATTGGGGATTTACAAAAGAAAACTCAATGGGTAATTTAACCTTTCTTAAGCCCGTACAGTGTGCACTGTTTGCACAACACCTTGTTTCCAAGCAACAGTTCCACGACTGTAGAATCAGAGATTTGGACTGGCTGCTTCATTTCTATCTCTAACACCCCGTCAATCCCTGTGACTGAGTCTGCCCCTCCAGGCTGTACATTGAGATGTATTCACTGACAAAGACACAAACTCGCACACACACACACAGACACACACTCTCACACAACGTAATCTAATCAGTGATCTGTTATTGTGTCTGTTGATGAATTACTCAGACTCTTGGGAACAGGCTTGGACACAGCTCAGTGTACAGCCGCGGCACAGTCCGTCTCATTCGGAATGGGATAAAACCTTTTGTCTTTGGTGGTAGAGAAAGGTGGGGGCTGCTATGGGTAACCGAGAGGAAATTGAAAATATTTATTAAAAAACGTTTTATTAAGAAAAAGAAATGATGTGTCATCCAGAAAACTGGACCAGCCAGATCATTCAGTTTTGGTCAATGAATCCTTTATCTTCTACAATTTTTGTCTTAATTTTCATGTTTTTTCCAGACTGTCATCTGTTATAATAATAGTTTAATCACCACAATAATTGCTGATCTTGTGTGATGTGCAGTGTATGTACAGACGAGCAGCATGCAGAGACACAAATAATCATGCTACCTCAGTCGAATCTTTTTCGATTGCATAAACTTATAAGTATAGATTTTACAATTTTATTGTGAAAAAAATCTTTTGGCAAACAAAGTTCTTAATGGTGGCTTAAAAATTTAGTTTCTTTCTTTGAAAGTTTTTGGATCATCTTTGATCACTGTTATGGTTGGGCCTTGATCAGGTGACCCTGAACCCTCCCTTAATCATGCTAGGATAGGCTTCGGCTGCTGGGGGCTTCCCATGTGCACTGAGTGTTTCTTATTCCTTCTTTTTTCAATCTCTGTGTGTTTACACACCACTCTGCATTTAATAATTAGTTATTATTGTCTGGCTTTCATCCACATGTGCATTTTGTCCCGTCTCCCTCCACTCACCCCCAACCAGACGTGGCAGATGGTTGGCCCTCCTTGAGTCTGATTCTGCTTGAGGTTTCTTCGTGTTGAAAGGGAGTTTTTCCTTCCCACTGTCACCAAGTGTTTGGTCAGAGGATGTTGTCTGATTGTCAGGTTTCTGTCTAATATTGTAGTGTCTTTACCTTTTAATATCAAGTGCCTGCATATAACTCTTGTTGTTATTTGATTTCACATAAATAAATATTGAACTGAACTGAATTTTTGGGTCAAACTGTAGACCATAGCGGCTTGTGGAGTTTCTTTTGGATAATACTTGACCTTCACCTTATGAAAAGTACAATTTCAAGAATCTATATAAAGCGTTTCTCTTTCACTTTTGATTTTTTTTTCTTGGCATGTTTTCTGTTCAAAAGCTTGTATCTGTCTCTTGGGTTTAATAGACATTGAACAGGGAAGCTGCTTCAGCGTGATGCAGGTACTCACATAGCGACTTTCTCAAAGGGTCATAAAGCTGCCGACTGTCCCAGACTCAGATGCCAAAATCTTTCCAATGGAGAAAAGCAGAGTGAGACAGAAACATTTAATGGCTGCAGGCTCGGACTAGCAGCTCCATATTTTTGTCTGTGTGATACAGGGCAATGGCCACTCAGTAATTATTGACAGAATGAATAAAACACTCAGGAAGTACAAGCAGTAAACAAAGCAAGTGAACAAACAAACAAAAAGCACAACAGCAAACAGAGCACGGAAGTTTCCCCTGAATTGGTGGACCAATCTGGAGATTGTGACAGATCAGTCTGCCAACACAAAAATGTGCCATGAATCTGCACATTTGAGGTGTTTGCACCTGTGAGCAGTGTGTGTGTATGTGTGAGTGTTCATTGACAGAGATAGATGAACGCTCTCCAAAGCTGCTGATCTGGTGAATGAGACAAACAACACACAACAGAACACAGTGGAGAAAAGCTGAAGGCTCTGACTGCCAGCACCATATCTTTGTGCGATTATGTCTTCACACACAATGTGTACGGGTTGAACTTGACAAAGGCACATTTTCATTTGCTAGTGTGTGCATATTTAATCTGATTTTCTATCAGTATTGAAGATGAGTAAATACAGAGGGTGAAAAACTAAAGAAAGTGACTGAGTACTAGAAAAGCAAATAACTCAATAGATTTCAAATGTTATGTAACCATATAGGCTAACAGTCTGCATCATTTATATATCCATAACCTCACTTATGATGGTGGTGGGGCTATGCTCATATTTATATTTATACAGTTTATTTTTCCATTTTTGTTACCTGGGTTTATATTCATTTCTTTTTGTTCTGTTTGGGGACCAAATAAACTGACAGGTACCCAGACACCAGTGGCTGCAACAACAAAAACAGGAACGTCACCTGTAAGGAAAGCAGGGGGTTGAAAGACAAAAGGAATGGGAGCAAAGGCTTCACAATTGGACTGGTTGGACTGCAGAGACACCTCTGGCCTTGAAAGTCAGCAGAGGGAGAGGGGGGGAGGGAGTGGAAGAGAGAAAGGTTTGTCTTTCCAAGTTCTTTGTGTTTGTCCCAGGGACTCGGGGGACATCCTGTCTTGTGTGTTTGAACTTCCAGCAGTTTTAATCAGCCTCCCAGGTGTCGAGCTCACAGGACAAAACTACCCATCTTTATGCTGGAGCAGACTGCCGCTGCAGCACAGCACCTGCTGAGCTGAGAGACATGCAGAGTAAACAAAAAAAAAAAGAAAAAAAAAGAAAGAGACAACAGTCTCAAAAGTGAGAAGAAAACTAAGTTTGAAAATGGAAGGGCTGTCAGCACACCTTTAGTAGGTTTTATTTCCCTTGGTTTGTCCTTGTGCTCTTTATTGGGCAGCTGCTGTCCTTTCATGTTACCATTATGGTTGTTTGTGCGTGTGTGTGTGTGTGTGTGTGTGTGTGTGTGTGTGTGTGTGTGTGTGTGTGTGTGTGTGTGTGTGTGTGTGCGGGTGTGTGTGTGTATGCACACTCAAGGTGTTACTTGTGCTGTGGGGAAACAAACATCCAAAAACCAAGATCTCACAACAGAAATCATTTTATGATTTTAAGGTGCAGGCGTCTTTGTGGTTTGTGGTTTGTGTATGACATACATATATATATATGTATATATATTATACACACACACACACACACACACACACACACACACACACACACACACACACACACACACACACACACACACACACACACACACACACACACACAGCTTCTGATTTTTAATAACAGTCATCACCTAGTACGCGCCTTACTATTTTTCAGTATACACTTGAGCCCCCGAAGCTAAACAACTTCAAAAGCTCTTGAAGTTTTAGCATAAACCACATAGGTTTTGTAGTTGCACAAAAATGGAGGCTTCTGAATGATTCACTGTTTTTCAACAAGCTGTTGTGAAAACCATACAGAGGCATGGATAGATATTCCAGCTGTAAAAGCAGATTTATGCTGTGGAAAATGATTGTGGACATGTCTCAGGCTCTATGGAACATGATTATAGATGGATGGATGACTGAAGAGAGGGTTATTCATTCTCTGGAGGACAGAAATAAGTCTCCAGTGGACAGCCTTTCCTGTCACGTTACTGTGCGTACATCCTGCTGCTGGTCGCCTGAGAACTCTAAAAAATAACTAAGAAATATGCTGTTAGGGCTTTGGTGGAGTTTAAATTGTCAGCAGTGTACTGTGAAACCCATTTACCTTGGTGTACCATTACCGTTTATGTAGCTCAACTGTGCATGTTAAATGACCGAGTGTGTTACTTGTCTTCCCCACTCAGTGCAATATTGTCAAAGTTTAGTGGCAAAACTCATTTTCAACAAGAATTCCACCTGGGGCTCAAAATACCAGGATGGAGCCAAACAATTAGTAACGGATCCATTGGCCATGTATGTGAAAACATCACTTATGATGAAGACTCCAGAGAGAATGCTGTGCTGCATTTAAACATCTTTCAGATCATTGTTTTGGTCTTGGTAGCTTTATTTGTTAGATTAACTTTTACCACTTGTTTGCTTCCAACACCAGAAAGCAGCACTGACAAAGAATCATGTATGTTAACACCACCTATTAGCTTGGACACAGTCACATCTAACACTTTGTTTATTTTTAGCCTTGACTGATTCTGCCTTGTCACAACATGTGAACGTTAAGAAAATGGATGGATGGATAATTGTTTTGGGGTTTTTTTGTCCTCCACTTGTTCACTTTCCTCAAATATTTTGAAGGACACACTGCACACCATGTGCTATTGTCTGGGTGAGTCACGGTATGTTCTTGAGCAGCAGCTCTCCTCCTCTGGGTGGAGACGGGTTGCTCCTCCCTGGCTGGCCACTTGTGGGCAATTACTCCAGCAGTATATGAGATCTACGCGCTCAAGTAGTCCTCGCCAGAGTATCTGCTAACTAATGTTAGTCTGTGGCCTCACGTCTTTTTGATTAGGCTATGAATACTTACCTATCTCTCTCTTTTCATAGCCTGTTCCTGGAGTTGACTTCTCATCACTGCCAAATTTGCTTACCTGGATCTTGGTCTTGGCTTCTTTTCAATCACTTTCATTCCCTGCACCTCAAAGTCACAGTGACTCCATAGCACCCATGATTGCCTAGTTTTTTCCAGTTTTAATTTCCTAGTTATCATCTCATGCTATCTAAGTTCAAAAGTCATAATTTAAATTCGAGTTTTGTATCCACCTTGTTGGAAAATAAACTTCTTTATTAAACTCGCTACACACCTCCGGTTTTGGAGTCTGCGTCTGTCTCCACCTCCTCCAAGCGCCTAAAGATACAATTTAAAATTAGGTCTGATATTTGTAGACACAACACTGCAACAACACAACACTTTACATCAGCTCTAAAATCTGTATCAATTTTAGAGCTGCTGCTGATGTAGGTCTCCCCTGTATCAACTTGAATTTCATTATCAGGATGCAGGAAAGTTTTGTGGTGGCACATGTCGCAGCAGGGACAAGTTTTGAGTGAAGATGTTGGTGTAGCCAAAAACTGCAGGCTCCTGGGAGCATTTTCATTTGTACCATGGATTAGTACAATTTACTGGAAAGAAGTTTGTAAATTGAACGACTCCATTTCTTACCATGGAGAAGCCACATACAGGAACCCTGGTTAAGATAATCGGCCGTGTGAAGTCTACAACTACAAGTCAAATGTCAGCTGTAAAACACCTGTTGGCACATTTTGGCACTAAGGCCATAACTGTTTCACTTTACAGCACCTTCCTTCCTTGATCATATACTCAGCAAAAGAATAAGCTATATTCTGTTATTATTCACAAGGGGTCACCACCATGGGTAGCTTTGCATTTTTGATTTTTACAGCAGATGCCTTTCCCGACACAACCTGAAAGAGATAAGTCTCCTCCCACGTGTTGGAACTATGGAACTATGGAACCGCTAAGCAACTGATCATTTCTCTTCAACTGGCTATTTTACATGACTTTACTTAACCTATTTTAACTTACAGTAATTTACCACCAACTAATTATAGTCAGTCAGGGATTGGGAAGATGAAGGTACTCCAGAAAATGAATCAGTGACACCAGAAAAATAGCGAGTGGGAGAACAGAGGGGGTATACACTTCCTTTCCCTTCATTACAAGAGAGCCATACTCATGTATTTACTATTAATAGCCTTCATGGTAATATATACAGATACAGATGTGTCAGTATTCACGTTGTGTGTGTTTCCTGGGCAGCTCTGTAAACACAGATGCAGCTCTGGCAGATATGGCAGAAAAGAACTGAAGTCACAATCAGAGACACGGTGTCATTGAGCACAGTGGTATCCAGTCATACATACCACATAAAAAACCCAAACAAGTAAAAAAGCAAGGAAACATCAACACCACACTTTACAGTTAGTGGTTTGGTCTATACATGAAGTTTTAATTTTCCATATTTTAAGATAAGAATTCTACACACTTCCATTACACTCTGAGTTAAGAGGTAGTATAAATGTTTTGGCCTCTTCATTGCCTGCAAACTCTTCTTTGATCTTTTGCTTTTTCACCACCGCATGCTCCTGCCTTGATTAAGAAACATTTGTACTTTTTTTTTTTTTTTTTTGGAAGTGACATCAGAAACAGCAGCATGTGACATCACGTGATGGCGGAGCTTCAGTTCATCCTTTGTCATCCTTTTTTTTTTTTTTTTTTTTTAATAGGACAGGGGGAAAGAATGAAAGAAAGAGGGGGAGAGGAAGAAAGAAAACCAAAGGGGAGAAGAGACGGTGAGAAGGGGGGGAAGAGAGAAAAAAAACAAAAAAACAAAAAAAAACTCCTGGGTCACCTGTATGGAGAGAAAGAAAAACAAAAAAAACAGGGGAGACAGCAAACAACAAAGAGCAACATAATAATAATAAAAAAAAAGCACCATCACAATAAACTAGCTAGTCATAGATATCAATAGTTACTAAATAATAAACGATATTGTGCAGCACGCAAGATAGACAGCGCACAGTGTGCTTTGAGGCAGCAGCCAAGAAAGCTGTAGTCCGCATCTGTGAATACCCATGTGTACACCTGTGTGCATACCTGTGTGGATCAGCATGCTTGCATTCCAAAGGTTTCTCCATGTAATGATCTGCTAGAGAGTGTGGGGAGCCACAGCCCTGTCCTCTATGGTATCAAGCAGGTATGGAGGAGATCAAAACTCCAGACATCCAGAGGCCCCCAGAACACAAGACATTTGTACTTTTACTGTGTACCATGTGCATCGAGTACAGCATGCCATGACTTGTGGTTTGTGGACTTTCTGACTGCGCCCTTTCTGAAGCCCAGCTGACTCTATAAATACTGCTTGGAGCTTTACATAAGTGTGGCTGTCATTAATGTGGCAGGCTTTCCTTCTTTGCAGCACCAACACACACTCGACATTACTTACAAATAGCTGCTTCTCAGGTTACGGCCCATAGACCCAGCCCATCACTGTTACTAATCAGCAAGATTTTTTAGTTAAAGAAGCTCACTTACCTAAAATAAAATGCAGATAATATATGCAGACACACATGGCTGTGTTTAAGAGGCTAGAACATTTGCCACCAGTAATTCAGACCCATAAATTCATTTTTGTGCACTGTAGTACACATTTAGTTTTTGTTTGTATCTCTCATACGCTACATGCCACTGTGCTGAGTCCTGACGACTCAGTGTCCATATATACCTCTGCACGGAGGTAGCAGCCACTGCTCCAAACAAGGCCATTGTTAAAGCACGGGCTCTCTGTTTTCTCAGTGTCCTTCTTTCTCTAATTAATTTGTCAAAATTCTGTCGGTTATGACTGTGCAGAAATTGATAGACTGCTGCAACAACACCTACTAGCTCTGTAGCCGCCATTTTTACTTCAGTAAACAGAGCATGTTGTTTGTGACGTCTTCTTTTGCGCATGCGGGCCACTTTGAGGGCCATGAACCGTTCACACTAGAGTGCATTTGCTGTCACATTTTATTTGTAGTATGAACAACCAGACAAAAAAAATCGGATTTGATTAAAAAATCGGAATTGAGCATTAAGACCTGCAGTGTGAACGTAGCCTTTGAGAGGACAACAGTACCTTTAAAATGATGTCACATGTGTGGGGGTGTGGCCTTGCCAACGGTCTTTTTTCCACCTTTTCAAAATGGCTGGCACGCCCACAAGCACATTTTATGGAGGAAAGAAAGGTAAGCATGATATTTACATTTAAAATGTTTTTTAAACTCAGATTTTGATTAATTTTCAAAAATCAACATCTAGTAAGTAATTTGAAGGGGTTTTCAGAACGAAGCTTATTTAGTTTCACAGAGGAAATGACTAATTTTTTAATGTGTACTCTAGTGGACGTCTGGACTTTGAACTTAAATTTATTTTGACAGAGGCAGAGAGAATTCTTAACAGAATCACTGAAGGAGATTCAGACATAGATCTTTCAGAAGATGAGAGTCATGCGAGCCAGATAGGAGAGGGTGAGAACCAAGGAGTCAGACGAAGAATATCAAGATGCAGGGGCAGATGTAATGGAGAAAGACACAGGGTCAGCTGAAATGTGCCGTCGTCCTATCTGGTCCAGAACCAACATGTAGGAGAATCTGGAATTTTTGATTTTGAGTAATAAAAAGTATGGGTAAATGTTTTCCAGTAAATTTCCAGTAAATTGATTTAACTTATAAAGATGGTGTAAAAGTGTTCAACATGAACTATATTGGATATTTGAGTATAGATCATTTTTCTGAATTTTGATTTGCTAAATAATTTTCCATTATCTTAGGTTCATGCCTTTGTTGAAAGAATGCAGAATTGGAGATGAAGGTACCCTAATGACACTTAATGATTGGAGCCTACAGCAGTATTTCCAGCAGTACATTGACTAAAAACTAATTCAGGACTTGTCCTTCTTCACCAACCAGCATATGGCGTATAGCGAGGTCATGAAACGAGCTGAAAAGAACTCCCAGTACCTGGAGTTCAAGCTCCTCTTGGCCGAGTAACTGATAAACAAGGGACAAACATGTGAACAAGACCTGAATAATACCAGTGATGAAGAGTTCTCTCCAGAAGTCAAGAAACGGATGCCCCAACTGGATGAGAGTGTAAGAAAATATGGTGCACTCCACTTGCCTGAAATGATTAATAGTCCAAAGCCTTTCAGTTGCAGAATGCTTGGGTGCAACAGTAAAACATATGTGAGATGTGTGAATTGGCAAATGTTAGCCTGTGTCTCCAGAAAAATCACAGTGCTTTCTCAGATATCATAAATGAATGGACTTTTGTGAAATAGAAAGCCCAGTGCAATCACTTGTTCCTAAACCAATGGCTTACAGCTAGTGAAATGTCAATGACTTGACCATTAATCTACTTTTTTATGATATTGTTATGTAAACATGTTTTAATATCCTGCTTACACAGAGTTCAGTGGATCATTTAATATTCTTAAATAGCGCTTGAATATTGTTAGCTTCACATTCGTGATCAATGAACTCCCCTTGTGCACTGAAGTGGACATGTTGTAAAATTTTAATTTTTAATTTAAATTTTTAATTGTTTTTGCAATGTGTGTTTTTTTTTTTTTTTTTACCAACCCAATACTTGAAATACATACTTATATGAAAAAATCAAACTTTTTTTCCTGGGTCTCAGGAGGTTAAATAAATACGTATATTTAACATAAAAAATGGGACTCGAGTCTCTTACTCAAAAGTGTTTCCACCCAAATGTAGACTCAACAGGCCATTGTACTGCCTCAGAAGAGGTGCTAGTGTTGTAAGTGTGAAGACATTCATGTTATTTCTGCAAACAGCATCCTTTGAATTGAAGGTTGCCAATAATCAATTAATCATTTCATCTTGCGATTGTGCTTCTAAACATCTCACGTGATTTTATGTTTCCCACTCTTCAAAGGACACAACATCTGCTATTATTATAAAAAATAAATCCAAGTTAAGAGAAAAAATCCAGAAACTAAAAACAGAAAACTTTCTCTTCTTTCATTTTATTTCAGATGCATCAGCTGTCCTTGCTTGGAGGGATGTATATAAAGTAATTCCAAGTACTTCCACTTCTAGCAGTGGGACCAAACCAGCACTTTTACTGTGGTACTTGACTATGTCCTGCCAGTAACGCTCATCTACTTTTACAATGTTCCTTTTTTCATTAAGCATGGAGTATTGGAGTAATTTTATATGCATTAGCATTAGCTTTATTGTTAATAAAAAAATAGGCTTGGTCAAACACAGCTTTAGGTCCAAATACTTAATCCCTGCTGAGTTCACAGTTCACCTTAAAAGACAGAAAGAAAGAAGAAGAAGAAGAAAGATCATGCAGGCCCCAGAGCAATATATGTTGTATACACATCATTTATACATATCATCTTACCATTGGCTACGGGCTGTCATGCACACATTCTCGATATGATTCATTTGGAAAAGACCAAAAATAAAAGAGAAAAGGGACAGCGTGGAGCACAGCAGGCAGGGAAGAGAAAATAGGAAGAAGAGAGGAAAGGCAAAGGGAAAAAGAAGCGAGGAACATCAAAAGAAGAAGCAGACATGATGGAGCTGGCCTGGGGGAGAGCCAGTCAAACAACTCTCTCACACACAGATACACACTCATGCATACACACAAAGCCTGTGTGTCACTCATATGTCAGAGAGGAGGGCAAACCCCTGCTGGAGATTAATTACCCAGTGCCATTCACAGAGGGAATTTGGGGATTTTTTCCCCTCTTGTCCCATTTAACAGACACACACCTCTGCCTCAGGGATGCTCGACTTGGTAGGTGCAGCACTACCTAGAACCCTGCCTATACTTTTCACGATGGCTGTGGGCAAACGCTCACCATGTCTTTTTAAGTATCAATGTGAAGAGGTGAAAACAACAGGCTCAACCCTGCTGCTTTTCTCTTGTTTTTTTCTTCTTCTTTTTTCTTCAGCTAATGTGAGGTCCATGAATAAAACTTGTTTTTTACTCAGTGAGGAGAGAAACAGGTCAAACAATAGACGTTTTTTAATACTTTGCAGTTATGCCAGAATTATTTAGTTCTTTTTTTGTTTGATTTTTTTCATTCAGCATGACAAGAAGTTTTCAAACAGGGATTTCAGTTGTTTTGGAGATCACAGTGCTTTCAAAGTTCTTCTTGGCCAGAATCTGCCACACAGCAAGCCATAATAATGCTGTATAGAGCTAGTTCAGACGCTGATTCCTACTGCCACTGTCTGTTCTGACAATACAAAGGCACATAGGGAAAGAAAAAAATGGGCATTCTAAATATCACGCTAACCTTGAATTTCAGGCCAAATAAGATCCAACTTTCATAAAATATTTCTTATCTTAAAAACCATGATTACATTTCTGCTACTTTTGTTTGTATTGGCAGCATTTAGGAATGACACTGGCATAAGGAGGTACAAAATATCACATTATAGTTTACCTACAAATATCATGTCACATTTGACCTTTGACCTTAATTTTAGATATGCTTCCCAAACAGGTTAAAAAATGATCTGACTACAAACTTCCTGAACCATGTTTAAAAAGGACAAAGAAAACTAAATGAATATATACAAAATGCTATGACTATGACTATACTGGCCAGAGAGTGAGCTGCTTTTCTGGAAGTTTGGGCTCTTGAAACTTCTTGTATTTGTCATATTACAAATTCTCCAAGGCCCCGTTATGTTTCTCAGTCTACAGGAATTCAACATTCAAATAAAGCATCAAATAAACATTTTTTAATTCTTTCCACCCCTTTCCCTGCTGAATTACACTGAGGATGAAAGTTCATATTTGTGGGATGACTTGTATTGGCAGTTTGAGCTGTAACATTGTTATCTAATAGCCTCCAAAGGCTTTCGGAGCGTTGTTTTATGAGATTTTTGTTTTGCTTTTGTCTAATAATTACAGTGGAAATGAGCTGTATCCTCTTTATGGTGATGATAGAACTATTATACAGAAATTGTACAGAAATTAAGGCTCTCTTTCAAATCCTCTTTTATTTTCTCCTCTGTTTTCATATCCGTCTTCTAGCTTTCCTCTTCTGTTTGGCGATCGTGGCTCAAGAGTTGGGAGTTCGCCTTGTAATCGGAAGGTTGCCGGTTCGAGCCCCGGCTCAGACAGTCTCGGTCGTTGTGTCCTTGGGCAAGACACTTCACCCGTTGCCTACTGGTGGTGGTCAGAGGGCCCGGTGGCGCCAGTGTCCGGCAGCCTCGCCTCTGTCAGTGCACCCCAGGGTGGCTGTGGCTACAATGTAGCTTGCCATCACCAGTGTGTGAATGGGTGGATGACTGGATATGTAAAGCGCTTTGGGGTCCTTAGGGACTAGAAAAGCGCTATATAAATACAGGCCATTTACCATTTAAACAAACACACTCAAGCAGGTAAAAATTTGATGTTTTGGACTTTCATGAACAGTACGAGCTGACAGGAATGAAGACACCAGGAGGGGAGAAAAAACAGCATGCCACACACACTGCACACACTGTGTAGCAGTCCCCCGGACCAAGGAAGAAATAGAGAGAGCCTCGACGGGTGCAGTAATTTTTACTTTGAGATTCATTCAGAATCTAACAGTGCGCCAGGTGCGCCAATGCACCGTGAAAACTAAACAGAAACACAAAATACATTTTCTTAGACGCTTATTACAAATATGAACTCAAATAAAGCAGAAAATACAACAAAATATCAATTAAGCAAAGAAATACAACTTAAAACATGTACCTCGCTCCGCATTCCAAGGGCTGCAAATTGTTCGTTTCGCTAGAGTCCGGTATCACGCTGCTTCACGCTTCATTGAGAGCTGCCTACTGGGAAATGTGCGCCACAAACCCGGTCTGAGCTGGAAGTGCAGCTTGCCGCTAACTAAACAACAGAGCCCTCTACTGGACACTACGCGTAGCTGTTCAGGCTTAGATCAATAAACAAAACTGGACCTTTACACTCCCACCAAATCATGTATAATAAACAACATTCTTTACATGATTTCCAGCTGTAACATATGGACATTACTACAAGAACGAACACAATTTCAAATACATCATCAATAAACTTTCGCAAATACGCCTGATGTGACAGTATTGATTGAAACATCAATTAGTTATTTTCTAATAGAACTACAAGCTTTTGAACAGGTCGCTCAACTACGTGAGGTTTGTGTGCTGTTCCCTGCTTCTTTATTAAGCCTCGATCGCCAACTTGAAGCTTGACTCTGCGGACCAAACCGTCATCTTCTTCTGGTGCTTCAACCACTCGAGCCAGTTGCCACTGATTTCTGGGAAGCATGTCTTCTTTGATAATGACTATGTCATTGACTTTAAGATTTCGACGTGGTAGGTGCCATTTCTGTCTCATAGATATGTTCAGAAGGTACTCTCTTTTCCATCTACTCCAAAACTGCTCAGTGAGATACTGGACTCTGCGCCAACGTTTCCTTGCATATAAGTCCTCTTTCACAAACTTTCCTGGTGAAGGCAGTGCAACCTTTGATTTCATCAATATGAGGTGATTTGGAGTTAGAGGTTCAGGAGATTTAGGATCATTGATTCCATCGACGCTCAGTGGTCGACCATTAACTATAAACATCGCCTCATAGAATAGAGTTCTTAGAGAGCTGTCATCCAGCCTGCCTTGGCATTGAGCAATGGTGGCATTGAGAACATTGCGGATGGTTCGAATCTGTCGTTCCCACACACCTCCGGCATGGCTAGCAGATGGGGCATTGAAGACGAACTCACACTGTTTATTGGCAAGGAATGCTTCTAAGGCATCCATGTCACATTGTTTAAGAGACTCTCTTAGCTCATTTTTGGCTCCAATAAAGTTTGTACCCTGGTCACTGTACAACTTACAAACAGCTCCTCTTAAGCTGATGAAACATCTCAGAGCGTTGATGAAAGAGTCAGTAGAAAGATCCTCAAGCATCTCAATGTGGACTGCACGTGAGGAAAGACATGTAAAGAGGAGTCCGTATCTTTTATGCTCTTTGCGACCTTGTTTTGTGACAAATGGTCCGAAACAGTCCATTCCACAATACATGAAAGGATCTGAGATTTCAACTAGTTCCTTTGGAAGTTCAGACATGCGTTGTTCTTCTGGTGAACGTCTTAGTTTTCGACATTGAACACATTTGCTTATTAGTTTTGCAACTTCCTTGCTCCCACCAATCACCCAAAACCCATTCGATCTGATTTCCATGAGAGTTTGGCTTCTACCTTGATGACAAATCTGTGCATGAAAATGAGCAATGATCAACTTTGTAATGTGATGGTCTTTTGGGAGGATGATGGGGTGCTTAACACTTACATCACCACGGACTGCCATTTGGCTTTTTCTACCTTTAAAACCCGGAGAGCAGCCAAATGGCTTTTAGCTAAGCTTTAGCTTCAGGCAAGTGGAAGCTAAATTGGCTAGTCATTCATATGTATATTAGGTTGTTAGCTGGGAATTCTGGAGGGAGGGGAGTGGGGGTGTGTGGATGAGGGGGTGGGGGAGCTGCTAAAAGCTGTGAACTTCCTTTTGTGTTTCATCTTGATGCATTCTCAATCATCCAGGGAAATAAATCTCCAAAAGTCACCAACTTGGAGTGTTTCAGTTTGCCGTCTTAGGGAGAAATCAACACACATGGGTGTAGGTCCTTTGTTGCTGAGATTTATTGATAAAAACAGTACAAAAAACCAACCATTTGTACACATATTTACAAATAATAATAAAAAGTGAGTGAGTACATTTCAACATTATACCAGTGGTCTGATTGATGCCACAATGGAGCAAATCGAGCAAAGACTGATAAGTTCGCTGCAATTTCCAGTGTGTGGGGATCATTGGTCACCAACTGCATCATGTGCTACAACCCTGGTCTACATATCACCGTTGATGAACAGCTTTTCCCATCAAAGACTCGGTGCTGTTTCCTGCAGTATATTGCAAGTAAACCTGACAAGTTTGGGATCAAGTTTTGGGTGGCTTGCGACCTAAAATCCAAGTACATTTGCAATGTCTTCCCATATCTTGGCAAGGACCCCAATCGTCCCACTGGGGAGAGACTTTCTGAAAATGTAGTAATGAGGCTGATGGAACCATTCCTAGACAAGGGCAGAAATGTTACCACGGACAATTTTTTCACATCGCTTTCACTTGCGCAAAAACTTCTTAGACTGAAAACCACCATCCTCGGCACAGTCAACAAGATTCGCAGGGAAATTCCTCAATCCACTAGTGGATTGGCTAGTCATTCATATGTAAATGTGGTGGAGCTTGCAAGAGAGTTGGCTCACTCTCATGTAGCTGAGAAGAAGGCAAGAAAAGAACAGTTGCTTCGGACACAACCCTCCACACCTAGTCCTGGAAAAAGAGCTATGTGTCAGGTCAAACACAAATGCAAGAACAATCAGGCCACTGTGCGATGTGTTCACTGCTACAGATACACATGTGGTAAATGCAGACTACAGATACCATGGCAGTGCCAGGATTGTGAGTGATTGCTGAAAATGTTGAAATGTACTCACTCACTTTTTATTATTATTTGTAAATATGTGTACAAATGGTTGGTTTTTTGTACTGTTTTTATCAATAAATCTCAGCAACAAAGGACCTACACCCATGTGTGTTGATTTCTCCCTAAGATGGCAAACTGAAACACTCCAAGTTGGTGACTTTTGGAGATTTATTTCCCTGGATGATTGAGAATGCATCAAGATGAAACACAAAAGGAAGTTCACAGCTTTTAGCAGCTCCCCCACCACCTCATCCACACACCCCCACTCCCCTCCCTCCAGAATTCCCAGCTAACAACCTAATTTACATATGAATGACTAGCCAATTTAGCTTCCACTTGGCTGAAGCTAAAGCCTAGCTAAAAGCCTACCAGCCATTTGGCTGGTGGTGGGTTTTAAAGGTAGAAAGGTAGAAGCCTGGGACTCCTAGTGTTAAGTCCCTGACAGAGTGTTGACTTCTTCAGTCTTCCTCCAACACGGAGAAGTCCTTGATCTAGCACTGGATCTACTCTAAAGAGGGGACTTGAACTCGGAAGGTTATCTCCCACCTTCAACACTTCCATCTCTTGAGAAAAGGCCTGCTGCTGAAGGAGCTTTATTATTGTGTCAGCAGCTGTTCTCCGTTCATCTACTGTTACAAAGTTTCCAACTGGGCTTTGCTGGATCTCAATCCTTTTATCCTTGCAACCACTTTAAGGAGCATTGACCAGCTTGAAAACCTTGAAAAACGGCTGAGGATATTGTCTTGTTCACTTGTTTGAGTTGTGAGAGCTTTGACTGCTTTGACTTCTGGATCCCCTACTAACAACACAGCTGAGGGGCTGGGTGCATATGAAATGTCATGTTCCCTCTAGAGATGGCACGATACCACTTTTTTATGTCCGATACCGATACCGATATCATAAATTTGGATATCTGCCGATACCGATATGAATCCGATATAGTGTTTTTTAATCAACAAAACTGTTTTTTAAATATCTTGCTGCATTTTGTATAAGTTCATACTCAAGTTTAAAACAACAACTACACTAAAGCTATTCTGTTATACCTGTATGCAAAAAAAATGTTTCATAGTTCAGCAATACTGATCAATCTAATAAACTTAAACCTACACCATCCTCCCTATTCTGGTATTTTTTTTTTTTTTTTTTTTTGGCCTGTCCCGTTTGGCTCTTTTGCCATCAGAATTGTTGGTATTTTAAAGAGTACTTAGCATAAATATTAAGCAACCTAACTAATAGGGTTCCAACTCCCAGCAACAACAAAAATAAATAAATAAAAAATAGGGAACCACCCCTCACGCTCCACCTCATGATGCTTAATCGACGTAATCAACCTTAATTTGATGCAGTGTGAAAAAAATGCACAGAAATCAATTATTTTTCAAGAAATATTAAATAGATTCAACATCTTTCTTCAACAAAATTGCAGACTGCACAGATGGTACCTTCCCAAAGGAAAAAGTACTATAGCTTACTAGGGTATATATATTAGACTTAATAGTTACTATATACAGTAATGGACTTCTATTCATTTTGCATCAAATTAAAACTTTGGGTGTCAGATAATTATTTATTAAAAGCTAGACATTTTAAATGAGAATAAGAAAGAAAAGTATGTCTTTGTGCCCCCTTTTCCCTGTTAATGCCCTATCGGCCCCCCTGGCTAAACTTTGCTAGATCCGCCCCTGCACAGTTACCAGCGTCAGCTACGTAGAAAAAGATCCTCGAGTAGAAAGTAATATTAAATACATTCTAACAACAGCTGATCAAGCTTAAACGTGCTTCTGTTGTTCAGCCGCTGGTTTCCTCTTTCTGGTGCAAAGTGGGCCAAAAGCAAACTAGAGACACGGACTCACGACAGAAAAGCTGATCAGCTGATCGTTAAGCAGTTTCATGATTGAAGTAGCAGCAAGAAGAGGCAGTCGCTCCATATATCATTTGTTAAGCTTAACGCAGGAATGCTTTACAAACATTCAGAGATGGACTTACACACTTGCTTTACTTCTCTCGGGGATAACTTTGTCGGAGATGAAATGCCGGGTTGCTAGCGAAGCTCCAAATGCTATCCAGAGCACCGACAGGTCCCGCATGCCACAGCCGCTCTATCACGTGAGGCATACTGCTCAGACGTGCTAACGTTCTGAGGTGAGTTACGGCGTGTTGCAAGTTTTGTGAGGTGCTTTCGTGATATTTAATGGATCGGATTACATTTTTTATTTTTCTCCGATATCCGATCCAGTAATTTAGGTCAGTATCAGACCGATACCGATACGTAATATCGGATCGGTCCATCTCTAGTTCCCACAGAAACTTTGGACCAGACAACCAACATGTTGACATGATTTCTGATGCACTGAGCCCTCTAGAGGCGTAATCTGCAGGATTCTGAGCTGTGTCAATGTAGTGCCACTGTCTGGGATCTGTAGTTTGCCTAATTAACTGAACACGGTTGGCAACGAAGATGTGGAACCGTCGTGCCTCATTGTTAATATAGGCTAAGACTACTTGGGAGTCAGTCCAAAAGAACTCTTCATTAATGCACATCTGAAGCTCTGCTTTTAGCATGCTGCTCATTCTAGCTGATGTGACTGCGGCTGAGAGTTCTAATCGCGGGATACTTGTGACCTTGGTAGGTGCGACTCTTGCCTTAGCCATAACAAGACTACAGTGGACCTTCTCGTTGCTGAGGTACCTAATATAGGAGCATGCACCATATCCTAAATCACTAGCATCACAAAAGTGGTGCAGTTCCACCTTTACAATGTCTGTTAGTTCTGGTGGGTGGTAACATCTAGGCACTGCAACCGATTTTAGTCTTTCCAACCCATCTTTCCAGTCCTCCCACCGTGAGCGTAAGTTGTCAGGAAGGGGGTCATCCCATTCAATGCCTCTGCGACACAGTTCCTGTAGGATACCTTTGCCTCTTAAGGTGAAGGGAGCTACGAACCCTAGTGGGTCGTACAGGGATGAGATCACTGACAGTATGCTCCGGCGAGTAGGAGGTTGGTCCTTAGTGTTTATTTTGAAACTGAAAGTGTCATTTTTGATTGACCACTGGATGCCGAGCACATGGCCTTCAGCTGTTGTGTCAGGTTTGAGATCGAGCGGTTCTGTGGTGTCTGCTCTGTCTGAGGGTTCCAGCTGGGAAAGCGCATCACTTTGGTTTGAGTTGAACTTGTGCAGATGTAGACCGCCAAGTCTACAAAGTGCTTGTGTTTCGGTGATGAGTTCTTGTGCCTCTTTAACTGATGGGACACTAGTTAGACCATCGTCTACATAAAAGTTCTGTTCAACAAACTCTGAGGCCTTAGGATAGTCTGCTCTGTACTGTTGTGCCAAATATTTCAGGCCGAAATTAGCACATCCAGGGGATGAACTGGCACCGAATAGATGTACAGCCATTCTGTATTCTCTGGGTTCTTTGTCTAATTGTCCATCCTGCCACCACAGAAATCTCAGATAGTTGCGCATGTCTGGACAAACAGAGAACTGGTGGAACATTCTCTCGATATCACAGATTATGGCTACATTTTCCTTTCTGAAACGACAGAGTACCCCCACCAATGAGTTGATCATATCTGGACCTGTGAGAAGAGTGTCGTTTAATGAGACACCGAGAAATTTTGCTGAACAGTCAAAGACAACTCTTAGCTTGGCTGGTTTTTTCGGGTGATATACCCCATGGTGTGGGATGTACCATGCAGTCTTGCCTTCAGACAAAGGAGGTGCTAATTCTGCATCACCACTGCTGATAATGTCTCTCATAAAGGAACAGTAATGTTCATGATACTGTTTATCAGCCTTTAGCCTTTTCTTCAGGTGTTGCAGTCGGACTGTGGCTAACTTCTTATTGTTGGGAAGTGCTGGTGGATCATTGCCCTTGAAGGGAAGCGGCATCTCATAGTGCCCATCTGATCTTTGTTTTATTGTATCACTGAGGATTTGTATGAAGCGAACATCATCCTGTGATACATACTTATCCTCATAGTTTCTCTCATTAAAGTCAGTCTCTAGGACTTTGAGTACTTCTGTGGCTGATGGTATGGGCATTTCTTTGACTGTGATCCTGTGCACGTAACTCTGGTTACCTTCTCTGTCTAGGTGAGGATTACCAGAACCAATAATACTCCATCCTAGTAGGGTTCTTTGTGCGAAAGGTTCGTTTATTTTGCCTGTGACGATCTCTAGGGGGGCTAGTGCTGATGGGCAGTCATAACCAATCAATAGACCTACTTCACAGTTCTGCAATGGCTGTAACTTGTTAGCTAAGCCTTCAAGGTGTGGCCACTGAAGTGCAGTTTCCTTGGTAGGGATATGAGACTTGTCAACTGGGATAAAGTCACGAGAGTAGACGTGTTCTATTCGGACACGAGTCTCAGAATCAAACCCACGCACCTGTAAGTTGTTGGCAAGTTTACTTGCAACGACTGTGTCGACGGAAGTCATGGTGCTAAGCTTTAACTGCACTGGTTGGGCGTCTACATTTAGTTCTGAGGCCAAATCCTCTAAAATAAAGGATGAGTCACTCTGGGTGTCAAGCAGGGCATATGTAAGTATTTCTTTCTCAGGCTCAGATGCAACTGACACAAATACTGGTACTATGCTGGATGTGGAAGATAGTTTCCTTGTTAGTACATGAGTCATAACATTATGCACTTCCTTGTTTGCACCTTCATCTGGGGATTTAGAATCCTCAGTTTTCTTTTCTTTAGGTTCATTCACTCTTTCTGTGTGTAGACAGGTGGGGTGACGCCGACCACACTTACTACAGGAGTGACGTCCTCTGCATTCTTTGGTTACATGACCCCTCCTCAAACACCCAAAGCAGAGACGATTTTCTTGAATGAAAACTTTCTTGTCATCACTAGTTTTCGCTGCAAAAGCAGGACACTTAGCTATGCCGTGCGATTCTTCTTTGCAAAACAAACATGGGGGTTTAGGTCTAGAAGTAGATACTGGGATTGGTGGAGACTTTGGTTGGATGGTAGTACTGAGTGCCTTCGCTCTTTTAACATGCTGCTCTTCTGATGCCCTTTCGTTTATTAGGAATGGTGAGGCAACAGGATTGCAAACTACTTTAGCTTCATTTTGTATGAACTTTGTAAAGCGAGCGAAGTTGGGGTAGTCTTGGCTTTTGTCTAGCTCCTCCACCACAATGCGGCTCCATCTCTGCACTATCCACTCAGGCAGTTTTCTTAGAAGCTTGTGATTTTCCTCACAATCATTAAGGATCTCTAGGCCTTTGACTTGAGGGATAGCCTCTGCACAGCTTTGGAGAAAATCTGCCAACTCCCTCAGTGCTTTAGGATCATTGGCAGCTATTTTAGGCCATTTTGTGAGTTTAGCCCTAAAGGCTCTTTGGATAACAAATGGGCTGCCATACCTTTCCTCTAAAACGCTCCAAATGCCTGCGTATGCCTGCTCACTGTTGCGGAAGAAATATCCCTCTACTGCCTTTCGTGCTTCACCTGCAAGATAGCTCTTTAGATACAACATTTTCTCACACACAGGTAAAGGTTTGTCACCAATTAGTGCCATAAAGGATACCTTCCAATCCATAAACTTTAGGGGGTCGCCACTAAAGATGGTGGGCTCAGGTACAGGAAGCCTGTTTAGGGTAAGAGAGCTGGCGAGGGCTTGAACTAAGCTAAGTTCTTCACGTTCTGGAGTAGTATTGTGAGGTCTAAATGTTGGTGCTTGTGGATTTAAAGAGAGCCGTGGTGCGCTGTTGGGGAGATTTGCGGAATTTTCTAAGTTGTAGCAGGACACTTGATCATGGCTTTCAATGTCATTTTGAGCGCTAAGGGCTCTTACTCGTGCAGCTGCTACTTTCACTTCGCTGTCTGCCTTTAACTGTTGAAGTTTAGTCTTTTCCTCCTCCAACTTTGCCTTTGTTTCCACTTCCTTTATTTTCCACTCATTTTCCATTTGGCTGATCTTGGTTTCCTGTGCCAATATTTCTTGTGTGGCCTTTGCTTGTTCCACTTTGGCTGCAAGTTCAGCTTCTGCTTCCACCTCACGACTGCCAGTAGAATCTGCCTTTGAGCGTGCAACTGAACCCTCTGGGAACGACGTTTCAGTTTTTGTATCACCAAACACAGAACCATAGTCCCTTAACATCACTCGTACTCTTTCCTTTTCAAGGCGATCGTTAAAGAGCTGATCGATATTTTCCTGTCGTTTAGCAACAACTTCACAAATGTCAGTTGTAAGCACTGCACAAGCATCCATTCGCTTAACAATGTCGGGCGTCATGGATTGGCTGCGGCGAATGGGTTCATAATGCTGTTGTACTACAGCGTGCTTGTCTCTTATGTCATGACTGGCATTGTTTAGCTCTTCAGGTGAGCAGAAAGTTTTCAGCTTTGTTCTGATTTCTTTAGCTGCCTTCTTCCAAGTGTCATAAGCTTTGTTAAATGCCTTCTCATTTTTCTTTGCCTCATATTCCTGCATTTCTTTACCCTTTTCAGTTAAATGCCTTTCACGATTGCTGGATCTTACTCCTTGTTGCTCTGAGTCGTCGGCTTCTTCAGCAGCGTTCAACATTTTGTTACTGTAATATGTATGTTGCTCTATGCGATAACGTCTGGACTTAAACTTACGTGAGTGTTACTTTTGGAAACAATGCTCACATCAGACGTTTACATCACATAAATAAACAGATTAGCACCCACATATTAGACAAAATGTAACTGTAAATACCGCTGATATACGTTACTTTCAAGAAGAATAAACCCATACAATTTAAAGATTGTAATTACTCAGTGCAATGCAGTATACCTTTAAGGCTGTAACCACAAAAATATTTAAGGCAAGTAATTCTGAATTAGAGTGCAGAGTCCTGTTATCAGCAAAGTCCTTAATGGGCATAATACCTGCACCTTCGTAAAGTGACCATCAGAGTTCAAAGGGGAGGTAGGCAACGAAGCAAAGATGATCTTGACTGGTGTAGAAATCTCTCACAGCTGACACACGGACCCAGCTCGTGGCACGGGCTGCACTCATCTGGCATGGGAGCTAGCAAGTAGCCTTCACTCAGCGATCGAGTTTTCACTGTAGCAGTCCCCCGGACCAAGGAAGAAATAGAGAGAGCCTCGACGGGTGCAGTAATTTTTACTTTGAGATTCATTCAGAATCTAACAGTGCGCCAGGTGCGCCAATGCACCGTGAAAACTAAACAGAAACACAAAATACATTTTCTTAGACGCTTATTACAAATATGAACTCAAATAAAGCAGAAAATACAACAAAATATCAATTAAGCAAAGAAATACAACTTAAAACATGTACCTCGCTCCGCATTCCAAGGGCTGCAAATTGTTCGTTTCGCTAGAGTCCGGTATCACGCTGCTTCACGCTTCATTGAGAGCTGCCTACTGGGAAATGTGCGCCACAAACCCGGTCTGAGCTGGAAGTGCAGCTTGCCGCTAACTAAACAACAGAGCCCTCTACTGGACACTACGCGTAGCTGTTCAGGCTTAGATCAATAAACAAAACTGGACCTTTACACACTGACCTTGGTAAACACTGACTCCCCTTCAACCTTAGGTCACATAACATTGGAGCAGCACCATATCACATCCCCTTCATCCTCCTCCTCTCTTCTCCCCTTATCGTTTGAAGTTCACACCTTCTCTCTCTACAGCGGAGAATCATTTACAGGCAGTACTAAAACTGTCAGCCCATAACTCTACACAATGGAGGTGGCTCAAGGCCAACCGTGTGTCTTGGTGTGAACAATATGTGGTTATAGCTTATAAGGTAGGTAGCAGTAAGGATATGAGTCAGACCCAGTTCAGTACAATGGTGCTTTGTGAGCATGTCAGACAGGAATGTGTATGATGAGAAAGGATGAGCCATGCCAGAAGCTGTTCAGTGTTGGTGAACTTCAATCGCATAACTCTGTTTTTTCCTCTTTGTTGTTTTTTGTGTGTGCCTTCATCCAATTTTCTCCGCTTTTCTTCTTGAACTTTCCTTGTTACTTTTGAATTAACACTTCTCATTTTCCTGTTTCTCTCTTCACTTTGATTCCCGTCTTCCACCAGCAAGAAGGAATGTGACCTGTGGAGAACTGAAGCGATATGTTGCAGTATGATATTACAGCTTTGGCATACCCTCACAAGGGCATGGAAGGGTGCAGGGACCTGCTGTGTTTAAGACAACATGAGAGCATGTTTCATCAAAGTATAAAAAATTCCCCCAAATCCCAAATCTGCCCTTTCTTCCAGCAAACAAAGCTCCTACTGAAGTTAAAAAAGGAAACACAAATAACGACAGTAAACAACAGGTTTAGTTTTTAGCAGTTCTGTGAGTTATTTGTCTGTATACTTCATAGAATCTTAAGATATCGATGCTTGTATGTCTGAACAAATAAATACAAAAGCACTTGAATAATAACTATTCCACCAATACTTGCCTACCAGATTTTAACGACTCTTAAAATCCAAACTAGCAGCATTTGTGAATGCCGACTCGTCTGACTTGATCCTTACTTGAGTGCTCAATTACCTGCTAAGTCAGCAGGGGTAGATTTCTAACTGGTTTGTTAGAGCTCACTGGGATGTACTTGATTGGCAATCCTGTAAGCTGTGCAATTAGTACACTTTATTCTGATTGAATCAGTGTGATATCTGATATCCACTGAAGCAGAGTGTCAGTTTTTATGCCATGGCTTCGAAGCAGTGAGCTGGATTTTTTTCCTGTTGTTGTCTGCTCTGACTAGGAGACACCTTAAGAAGATAAGAAAGGCTGCAGATACATGGCATCCAGGGATATGCTAATATGACATAGTAAGAAAGGGTTAAAAAAAAAGGGCCCCTTTCCTAAATCACGGGCATGCAGTTGTATTGGCTCTACTTTCAGTTAAGTTCTTAGGTTATCTTTGCTAAATTTCACTTAAGATATAAACACTTTATAATTGCAGTACTGTGCAAAAAGGTTTGGTAGTAAGAGTAAAAATATGATATGGTTCTTTTATGGACCGATCCACCAGGGCCTCGCTTCTGGCTGCCTCCCAATAAACATTGCACCCGACCCCTACGGTGGCTTCTGCGGGTGTTGGGCCCACAGGAGGATGGACTGATGTCCCTTTTTCAGGCTGTGCCCGGCCGGGCTCCATGGACTAAGGTCTGGCCACCAGACACTTGCCCTCGGGCACCATCCCTGGGCCTGGCTCCAGGGCGTGGTCCTGGTAACCCTATCACAGGCAGGGTGAACCGTTCCCTTCATCATATACTCATAGGGGGTCTTTCGAATTGCTCTTTGTCTGGTCCCGCACCCAGGACCGGTTAGCCATGGCTGACCCTACCGACATAGCCCCTGGGATCCCTAGGACACACAAACCCTCCACCATGTTAATGTAGTGATTTTTTCTCCCGAATGAGTGGAAGAAGATGGATGGATGGATTTTTTTCTTCTTTTTCAAATTATGCACTGACTATTTATTTATCAGTTTTCCAGGAAAGAAAATAAGCATGGGGCAGCCTGCAGCACCATGCAGTTTTATTAAAAACTTTTAAAATGGGATTTGGTCCAGACCTTCATTCATGCATATTGCCATACATGTTTTAGTTTTGTTAATATTTTTGTAGGCAGCCAGATCTTCAGGCTCAACACCTGCAAACCAAACTATACCAGAGACTGACGCAGGTGTGCATACACTTCTGTTATTATATTTACCATGATGTTTATGTGCCAGTGGGTTGTATAATTCCAGTTCACCTCCATATTTTCATAGGTGGGTCTCAACCTAGATGTCACCTCTTGTAAAACATGAGAGCAAAAATGATGTCAGCGTGTACCAACTTGAAACTGGTGCTTTGAAAAACCCAGACTGTGAAAGACATTAACAGGCTTGCTGGTGAAAAAACAATTCACACCATTGATTCAGTGGGAGTGTTTGATTACTGTGCAGCTTAAACAAACAAGCGACAGGTTTTCCACCTTTCAGTGACCTTCGCTCAGGTGGCTGTTTTTGTCCTACTAAACGAACACTTTATGTTAGGACTTTGAAAGGCATTGTCACTCAAAGCCCCCATTGTATCAGTAACTACTCAAATCGACTCTCCACGGATCTCCACAACTTGACTCGGATTGACTGGTTTTCCACTACAATCCAGTAGTACCTAACTGTGTGGTTGTCGTCATAGAAGCGCGTCATAGTGTCCTGTTATGTAATTAATATGCGACACAAAAACTACAAAAAAGGTGGACATCGAAGCAAGAATATACCTGCTGCTCAGTCTGTGCTTTTCGTTGGACTCTGGGATCCCAACTGTGTTTTTTCTAGCCATTTTCCTTGTTAAAGAAATTGAAGTTGTAACTTTTGTGAACAAGACACTCTCATGAATCACTGAGTGACACTACTGACCAGCCAATCGGCGGCATGCAGTCTGATAATGGCACATTTTAGGACCTGCTCGGATTGTTTGGAACCCCAGGCGAGCAGGTACTAAAAAAGTACCTCGTACCAGGTACTATGACCTAATGGAAAATCCTGGCGAACCATCCTGAGTCGATCCGAATAGGTACTTATGGAAAAAGGGCTTAAGTCCTGGATGACTGCATTTGGGGTACAAAATGTGTTTACATATGTAAACAGAGGAATGTGTAACACCCCTTTCAATAGTTGAGATACAGATTTTAATGTTTAAATGGATACTGTTAGATTCGACTGCTAGACAAAAGTGGATGACTATTAAAAACGCTCAGAGAACTTGGTTTGATGAACTTGAATTCATTTGTATTTTTTCCAACACAACCTATCAGTCTCAACATGAAAAATCAGTTACATATATAAGAAAAAACAATAGCAGTACATGAAAGGGAAAATGGGCCCAAATCATGGAAAACAATAAACAAAATACACCTGGGGAAATTGACTTAACCTCTCTAGTGTCAGCCCACACCTTTAAGTGAGAGTCATAAATAAAATCTCTCTTTGTGGAATGTGCAAAGGCACAATGAAGTGCAATTCTGTCCTACCACTTAAGTAGAATTGGAAGTTCAAGGCTCGTCTAAAGAATTAAATTTCCTTCTTAGACCAATCATCTCAACTAATCCTGGAGGGGTGGCTTGCCATTTTTGGCCTGGGTCATCAATGAATCATACATCCAAAAACCTGACCAAAGTAAACAACAAAACAGGCACTTCTGAAGCCAGTGTGTCATTGTACCACAACCAAAAGAATGACACCAATAACAAAACTCTTGTCCAATTAACAACAGTTGCCTGCCAATTTGTTTCCTCAGCAAAATCTGACTAAAGAAGGCAACCACATTTCTCACTTGGAAGAATGACTTTTTTCTCTTCCCTTCCTGATCTACGTAGTTACTTTGCAGTGAATGGGAGGAGACTCTGATCCCACCCTGTATACTTCACAGACAATCTGAACATCATAGACACTTGCTTTTTAATTATTTCTCATCACAATAATTTTACTTAATAAAACTTGATAATGAACACAACATTTCAACTTCACTCATAATACACTGCAACCCTTAGTAACTCTCTAGGATTACCCATGCCATATAAAAGAAAAGTAAAATTTTATTAAAATAGCACCTTTTAAAATAAAAATTGCAAAGCGCTTCACAACAGAAATACTAAAAACATAAAGACCAAAAGTAAGCAAGTTTGAAATGATTCATTTTTAGCGGCTTTAAAACAAATCATTGAGTCCACAGATCTTAAGATCAGAGGTGGAGAAGTCCAGATTCCAGGGGCCACTCTTGCAAAAGCTCTGTCCCGTAGTTGTCAACCTGTCAACCCACAGGCAGTAGGCCCTGATCCCTGATGAGATCTGCTGGGGATGTATGGATGTAAAAGTTCACTGATGCATGGTGGTGCTCCCAAAGTCAAAACCAGAATCTTGATTTGGACTTGTGGAAGCCGTCTTGTGTCATCTGAATACTTAGAAGATCTTGTCAGAAACCTTACAGCAGCAGTTCTCAACACTGCTGATGTTCCAAAGAACAAGCAAATAATGAATTACAACACTCAAGATTGTGATGAAATAAATGTATGAATAACAATTTCCAATTCAGAGTATGAAACTGGAAGTCAGCTTGCCAATATTACTCTTAAAGCAAGAACGAACCAGAGATTTAACATAAGGATCCAATGTGAAAGCAGAGTCAAACTTTATCGGTAACACTTTATAATAAGTGCACACTATTAAGCATTAGTTAATCATCTGTTAAGCATTAGTTAATGGTTACTTAATTCTCTCTACAGCATCTACAAAGTATTTCTCCTAATCAGTTAATAGTTTTAAAGCACTGCTTTAAACATTTTATTCATGATGAATAAGCTAATGTACAACACTTTTTTATTAATTATGTTTTCATGTTCTAAAACTCATTGATTAATCATTTATAAACACTACTCTGCATCAGTTACAAACCAGTCATTTCAGGATGTTCAATGGTATACAAAATCATTGGTAAAAGGTAAATAGATGGTTAACATACCCTATATAATACTATAAACTCTACATGTACTACACATAGTAGTTTCATATTAGATGTTTTATAAACACTGAATATCAGGGTTACATCAGTCAGCTGCTATAGCTTAACAGATGTCTTACAATACATTTATAACTGTCACTTAAAGGCTGCCAATGCTGTAACTCTATGCTGTAACTCACTATCGACCAACTTCTTTTTCGATAGAGTATCTATAAATACTCATAGATACCTTAATAAACTTATTTAGGAAGTTACAAACCATTTGCTACTTGTTAGTAAAGTATCTTGAGTGAGCCCATCTAAAGTATATACCTTAAAATCTAATTAATACATGTGGAAGTATTTAAAATACATTGTAACAAAAAATAAATCACAACACACAGGGTAGATCCAGAACGCACTGTATTTTTAAGATGCCAATCACAGAAATATCAGAACAATGCTGACAGATTGGACACACAAATGTTGATACAAAAATAAAAAGTGTCATAAACTATCAGCCAATATTTGAGGTAATACAGAACACGGCTGGATGCAAACTATATGACCTGTAGCTCTTTACATAAACTTTTCAAATAACATTTTTGAAAAGAAAAAAAAAATAGCAGTAGCAACATTAACTTTTAGAATTATCTGTATTTTTTGGAAATGTCATATATCAGTCACCCCAATGTACCATTTTTGCGCTTTTTTGCGAGCCACTCGTTCCACTCAATAACTGTAAGGTGTTCTGACAGTAGTCTATCATTTCTGTTACCCCTGAGTCTCCAGATTTGCTAATTAATAAAAAGTGTTGTACATTAGCTTATTCATCATGAATAAAGTGTTTAAAGCAGTGCTTGAAAACTATTAACTGATTATGAGAAATACTTTGTAGATGCTGTAGAGAGAATTAAGTAAGCATTAACTAATGCTTAACAGATGATTAACTAATGCTTAATAGTGTGCACTTATTATAAAGTGTTACCAATTTATCCCAAGGTTCCTGATAGAAGATTTAGCAACACCTGCAAGGGAACTTCAAGTTTCCATTACCTTTGTCATAAATGTGTCTGGGGCACAAAAGACTTTTGTTTTCCTTATAATTAACTTGAGGAAACAAAAAATTCACACCTAAGCAAGATCTGTATGGAAAAAGTTCATCTTGTTCTTGGTATAGTGCCTGTTTTTGTTGAAGATAAATTAGTTTACTACTTAATTTTGACTTTCTGGCTTGGTCAGAAATCCAAAGTAGTCCAGTTGTTGATTCTTTATACTTAGAGCACTGAGGTCGCACAAAACA
Source organism: Rhamphochromis sp. 'chilingali' (assembly GCF_963969265.1). NCBI lineage: Eukaryota > Metazoa > Chordata > Actinopteri > Cichliformes > Cichlidae > Rhamphochromis > Rhamphochromis sp. 'chilingali'. The sequence goes on from NC_137933.1 coordinate 9,679,149, forward strand.
AGAAAGGAAAAGAGAACCAAACTTCAAGGCAAAAGCCTGTATTTAACTTTTTCTTAACACAAGAACTTATCTTTAAAACCACATATGGGAAAGTTCTTTATTTCCCTATTTGTACTGTGTCATTCCCAGAGACACACACTGCACACACACATGTACACTTCACACAGGCATTAAGCTGAGGATTTATTGTGATGATGTTGCTAGAAGAATTTACAAGAAAATGCTTTCTGCTCTGTAATCCATGGAATCTTTGGACACATCCTCCACCTCCTGCTATAATTCTCATTCCAGCATCTGAAGTCATACACTGTACTTAGCTCAGTGTACCATTAGTGTAAAGCAGTACACACTTTGATGAAGATTGCTTCGCACAGTATGTTAAACCTAATTGTGTCTGTGTGCGAGTTTTTTAATGACAAAATGCTCTTTCTTCATCTATAGTTTCTGTTAAAATACTAAAATAAAATTACAATATTTTAGTCACCTTTCATACGTTTGAACTAACAATCAACTAACATGGTCACCAAGTGTACTGTTTGATGAAAAGAGGCAAAACAGAAAGTTAGAAAAAACACAATGGAAAACTACATTTCATAGTAAGACAGGAAGTGTCACGGTTCTGGGTCGGTTCAACCCAGCATTTTGAGTTCTCTTGTTTTGGTTTATTTGAATGATCGTTTTTTTGTTCTCTGGTGCTTTGTTGATTATTATTATTATTATTTATCTATTGTTTCTGTGATTCTGGTTTTGGTTTTTACTCTCAGGTTTTGTGTTCTCATGTTTGGTGTGGGTTTTGATCTGTGTCCAGTCTGCGTCTTTGTGTAGTGATTTCTTGTTTCCTGTTTTATTGTGAAGGTCTGCGTCTCATGTGAGTGTATTCAGTTTTACCTCCCTTGTCTCGTCTCGTTAATTACTCCAGCTGTGTCCCCCACCTGTGTGTAATCTCCCTGTGTTTCTCTGAGTGTATTTAAGTTGTGTCTTCTGTTGTAGTAGTCGCTGGTCCGTCTGTGTATCTACCATGTTCCAGTCGTGTGTTCTCCCTGCTGTCCGTCGTCATTTACCTCTGCCCATCCTCCTTCATGTTCGTGTTCTAATTCGTGTTTAGTTGTTCTCAGTTTAGATAGTCTGCAGTCCCGTTTGCCGTTTTTCTATTTGTGTTTTGTGTTCAATAAACCACCTTCACACCTTTACAAGTGCCCGCGATTGGATCCTCCTTTATCATCTTCACACGTCTCACTCCACTTGCACACAAACACACACATGCACACGCACACACATGTAATTTGTTAGTATATCTGTTAGTATACTTGTTAGTATGTTAATTCAATCATTTTCAGGTATATAAATTTTTGGGGCAAAAGTTAATATTTTCATATATAATCTTCACATATAAGTCAAACATCAGAAGTCTACAATCATAGTTTGTTTGTTTAACCTGACCTCTTCTTTTGACTCTGATTTTTAATTCTTAAAAGCAGACAACACATGGAGTGTTATGTGGCCCCCCAACCTGAGGCTCAACTGTTTCTATTTGTAGCACAAATGAAGACACAAACAATTTGTGCTGTGAGCTGTGTTTCTTGTTTGAGCGCAACCATTTGAAACAAGGTCATGTTTCATGTTTTTGTTTCTGCAGATTATGAGCGCCACAACAGAGAACTTTGTGGGCTTTATTAAAAATGCACAGGCTTTATTAAAAATGCACAGTATGCACTGATGTGCTCTGCAAACACACACACACACACACACACACACACACACACACACACACACACACACACACACACACACACACACACACAATGTTCAGGTAAAGCTTGATGAAGAGGAATTTGAGGAACTTGTCCAGTAAACAGTAATCATCCAGTAAACATCCAAATCAAACAGATATCATCATGTAGTGGTCATTACATGAATTATTTATTATTTATTTGATTACATGACCTATTGTCCAGCTTGGTGCTGCTTCAGCATAATGATTGTAAGTTTGGTTATTAGTCAGATCCAGTAAAAATTCTATATTTAAAGAATTCTGTCAAACCTCAAAAAATAAAGCACATTTTATATATTTTTAAAAAGCTTTTCTGTCAGTTTAGGTGGCTTAATAACTCTGCTGTAAATTTAACATGATGTTTTTTTTCTTTCGAAGGATAAAAGAATGAGCTCAAACCTTTTAAATGAACTATATAGCTAAGAGCAGTATAATCCCTGCATTTTCTTATATTCTTTCTTTGTTTCTTATATACTTCTAAGTCTCTGTTGGTATTGGTATGACAGCAGTCATCTTGCATTTCCCTTTGTGTGGGAAATAGTTTGTGCTTCTTCTCCCTTTTATTGTTGTGCTTTGAGCTCCACCTTGTGGTGACAGGTTTTATTTAAAAGGGATTTATAAAAGATCTAGCCCCTCTCAATTTGTCCATTAGTCCAAATAGAAAATTTTATCATTTCATTGATAAAGATGTATAAGTCAGTGTCTGAAATCTTTTAACTTGAATTCATCTTCATTTGGCACGGACACTACAGAGGGTAGAGTAAGGACTGTTCTGATTACTGCCCCTTCCTTGCTTGTTTGTATTTGATAGGATGACTGCCAAGGTGGCTGGGTAAACTGATGTGCCAGATGGTGGCAGCCTATGAATAATACATCATTATCCACAGCAGGACAGGTCTAAGGTGATCTGAGGTCAGCAGAATGACACAGGTTTGGTCCAAGATAAGTATTGGGGTGTGTGGTTCAGGGGTGAGATTGTGAATATGCTGAAATACACTATTTCATTTTCATGTAGGTTCCACAATAACTTGTAAGTCTTAACATGTTTAGTCATTTGACACGTACGCAAGAGTTAAACAGACTTCCTCTACAGATTTTAGAGGGACCACAAATCCTGTTGGCTAGATTAGAAGATCATATTTATTAGTAATGTCTCGTATTACTGAATCCAGCTTTCTCTCTGTGTTTACTAAGTTGATATGGGAAAACTTTTTTACATCATCCCCCAAATACAGCACACACTTATCTTGAGGGCCAGACATTTAATTACAGTTCCCTGAGAAGGTCTAATATGCGGAAAAGATGTACAATTTTTTAACTGCAAGTCTCAGTTTTTCTACATAATAAATGTGTAAAAAAGAAAAAAAAGTTCTGGTAGTTCATTGACTAGACAAATGTTTGAATAAATATTTCTATAGTAGGTAGTGGAAAAATGGAAACTTTGATTGTTATATCCCTGGGGAAGGATTAATCTGGTCTTAATGGGAAATATGACCCTCCACTCCAACTCCATCCAATAAAAGAGACAAAATTCTGAGCAACTGCTATACAGCTGTTTATTGACTTCAGCACTGAGCTATGCCAAAATAACGAACAAAAGATCTCTAAAGGTCCCTAATGTTCCCAAGTCAAAATGAAAGTCAAACAAAAGAAAATTTGCTTGCCTAAATTCCTACTGTGGAAAATAAGATAAAATGGGTTTTGTTGGGTTTATCTAGGCACAAACCCCGCTGGAACACAAGACCATCACCTGCACAGTGTTTTGTGGTGCCAGTCTAGCCAAAGTTGAGGAAAAGATTCCTTCATCTGAACTCGGCCAACTTTGACTGATTCCCTTGTCACTGCCATTTTTATTGTCACATACATGAATATGCAATTACAAATACACGTGACAGTCTTAAGCAGGCATATCTGAGCAACATCAATGTCTGTATTCTCTGTGTGTGGGTGTGCATGTGTGTCTGTGTGTTTTCAGCCATACCATACATAGACATACCATCTTTCAATGAACTTAACTTGTGTGTATGAGGTATGGTCAAAGCAGAAGTAAGCGTCTTGCTAACCTATAAAAACAGGAACTTGCAATAGGTCATATCTCAAATGAACAGTTAAAGGTGTGAAGTCTTGCACCTTAAAAGAACAGAACATGGTACTTTCCAAATGTGTAACATAGCTAATCGCTGCACTAAGCTGCATTCTAAATAAAGAAAGCACATTTTGTCAGCACAGACACAGATACTGGAAATGTTAGAAGGTTGAAAATAAATCCTCTGACTGTCTGGCTCTTTCTTCATAATGATAGCCATATTAGGACACATAAAGGCAACGATTCTATAGCTATATATCTTAGCACAAATGATAATATAAAAAATACCAATTCCAACAGGTTTCAACAGAAAATGGCTTCTCACTCCAAAGGGCTCATATACCATTAAAAAAACAAAAGCACACACATTGATTTATGCTCATTAAGAAAAATTTGTCTAAGGTTTTCACATAGAAACACTCAAAGCTACCATCAGAAACACAGGCCGTTTGCTTGGTGGTGGAGGAGAGGGGGACGAGGTGGCTGTCCTTTGGTGCACTGCTTGGTGAATGTGTAAACCAATAAACATAAAAATAAACCAATATTGTCACGGTCCGCTGTGACAGACCGTGCGGTGGTGTGTATGGTGGACCCAGGTGCGAACACAGGTGAGCAGACGGGAGTGAACTTTAAACAAAAGCGAGCCTTTTATTGTGGCTGATGACAAGGTATACAAATACAGCAGGGATAGCGTGGCTAAACAGAAACCTAAACTGGGAATAACTAAGGTAAAGCTATGACTAAGAATGCAATAGACCGGGCATGGAAACATAGAGGGTGGAAACACAGACGACGCGACACAGACTACATGAAACACAGAGACTAAATACACAAGAGGGATGATCAGGGGAAGTGGCCACACATGGGAACACAGCTGACACAGATAAACATAACAAGACATGGCAGGAGTAAACAACACTGACGGGAGACTGTCAAAGTAAAACAGGAAGTACACAGAGGTGCAAACAGGAGGAGAGAGAGAGCACGGGCATAGTGGGCTGGGGAAACATGGAAATGAAACACGAGGGGAGATGAGGGCTCACAGATACATAGAGGGGCACACAGGGGATAAGAGTCACAAGGGGAAGTCAAATAAGGAACAACATAACAGGACAACTCAGGAAACATGACCTAAATAAGGAACGAAATACAAAAATACAAGGAACTGAGAATACTGGGCCCACATGGCCCAGGACCATGACAAATATAAAATCAACAACAAGCTTGCACTTCTGTCACAAAAGGATTCTAATTTTAATTTCCTGTCCAGTCTACCCACTACGAAGTGTGTCATAATGTTTTGGTTCCCACACTAGACGGGTGACAAGTATATCACGCTTGTCCCAAATGCTCTGGTCCCAGCAGTACTCTGGAGACAGCAGCCTGCTTGGTTTATGAATCCAAAAGTACTTGTTTAGATGGCTCTCATCATGCCACAGAGCTTCCACATTATTTATTTTATCCTCCATAATACCCAGATAACAGGCATCTACCAAATGCTTTACATTTTGCCACAGTCCTCCAAAGATAGCAGCATGTGTTAGGGTTCAAATATTGAGGAAGGAGAGTACAAACAACCATGGTCCAGAAGAGCTTGGTCAAACAATTGATTTTAATGAAATACACACGTGGGAAGACCAGCGCCTGTTCACAGACAGCGCTGATCTCCAATTAACCAGAATAAGAATCAGAATCAGAATCTGAATGGGTTTTATTGCCAAATGTTGAGCAGGTTTACAACATTAGGAAATTGCTGCCGTGCTTCAGTGCAAACATACTGTCATAAATTACGCTTAAATAAACATGAAAATAAAAATAAGAATAAGAATTAAAAGTGCTAAGTAGATAGATATATACATGATATATACATGAGTGCAGGTGGTGATCAGTGCCAAACATGGAATGATGCAGTGAACACAGCGTAGGGTCATGTGTTAGTGGTGGGAACAGTCATACGGTTATTGTTCATGTGTCCAACAGCAGAGGGGAAGAAACTGTTCTTATGGCGAGAGCTTCTGGTGCGAATGGACCGGAGCCTCCTGCCTGAGGGGAGCAGGTCAAACAGACTGTGTCCAGGGTGAGAAGGGTCAGCTGAGATCCGAGCTGCATGCCCCAGTGTCCTGGAGGTGTACAGGTCCTGCAGAGATGGGAGTCTGCAGCCAATCACCTTCTCAGCAGAGCGCACAACACGCTGCAGTCTCTGTTTGTCCCTGATAGTGGCTCCAGCGTACCACACGGTGATGGAGGAGGTGAGGATGGACTCGATGATTGCTGTGTAGAATTGCATCATCGTCCGTGTTGGCAGGTTGAATTTCTTCAGCTGCCTCAGGAAGTACATCCTCTGCTGGGCTTTCTTAATGACGGAGGTGATGGTGGGCTCCCACTTCAGGTCCTGGGTGATGGTGGTACCCAGGAAGCGGAATGAGTCCACAGAGGTGATGGGGGTGTCAGTCAGGATGATGGGGGGGAGTGGGGCTGTGTGCTTCCTGAAGTCCACAATAATCTCCACTGTCTTCTGGGCATTCAGCACCAGGTTGTTGTGGCTGCACCAGGACACCAGACGTTCAACCTCCCTCCTGTAGGCAGACTCATCCCCGTCCGAGATGAGTCCAATAACGGTGGTGTCATCTGCAAACTTGATTAGCTTGACAGACTGGTGGGTGGAGGTGCAGCAGTTAGTATACAGGGAGAAGAGCAGGGGTGAAAGAACACAGCCCTGAGAGGAGCCGGTGCTAATGGTCCGGGAGTCCGAGACATTCTTTCCCAGCCTCACATGCTGCTTCCTGTCCGTCAGGAAGTCAGTGATCCACCGGCAGATGGGATCAGGCACATTCATCTGGGAAAGCTTGCCTTGGAGATGGTCTGGAAGGATGGTGTTGAAGGCAGAGCTGAAGTCCACAAACAGGATCCTGGCGTAAGTTCCTGGGGAGTCCAGATGCTGCAGGATGAAGTGTAGGGCCATATTGATGGCGTCATCTACAGACCTGTTGTCTCTGTATGCAAACTGCAGGGGGTCCAGGAGGGGGGCCGTGAGGGTCTTGAGATAGGAGAGAACCAGCCGCTCAAATGACTTCATGACCACAGATGTCAGAGCCACGGGTCTGTAGTCATTTAGTCCAGTGATCCTAGGTTTCTTGGGGACAGGGATTATGGTAGAGGACTTGAAGCAGGCAGGCACATGACATGCCTGCAGTGAGGAGTTGAAAATACCAGAAAACACTGGGGCCAGCTCGTTTGCACAGTGTCTGAGGGTGGCAGGAGACACACCGTCTGGGCCGGGAGCTTTTCGAGCATTCAGACTCTTAAACTGCTTCCTCACACCTGCTTCATGAATATGAAGAGTTGTGGTGGGAGGAGGTGGTGTGAAATCCTCTTTTGTGTGGGGTGAGGAGGGGGGTGTTGTAGGTGAAGTGTTTGAAGGTGGTGATGGCTCTATGGAGGGGGGAGAGGTGGGGGAATGAGTGTCCAAAGTGTCTCTATTGTTGGGGCCGTTGGAGGTGTGAAGGCTGCCTGATGACTCGTCAAAACGGCAGTAAAAGTCGTTGAGGGTGTTGGCCAAGAGCAAGTCATCAGTGGAGTGGGGGGTTTTAGGCTTGTAGTTGGTGATATTCCTAAAACCTTTACACACAGAGGCCGAGTCATTCTTTGAGATCTGCTGCTGCATCTTCTCAGAGTGCTGGTGTTTAGCAACGTCCACTTCTTTAGTGAACCTGTACTTGGCCTCTCTGTAGCAGTCCCTGTCTCCGCTTCTGAACGCCTTTCTCTTTTCCAGCCACAGCTTTTTGAGTTTAGGAGTAAACCAGGGTTTGTCCATAGGAAAATAGTTCTTCATGCTTTTGAACTGGATCGAATCGCTACAATCCTTTTAGACAGGGACTTACGACCTGATCAGGTCCCCACAGGTAGCTTTCTCCTCAGCCAGTTGTAATCTGGAAAGCCCACCTTATATTTGCTCTTCCCGAGAATTTGTCAGCGCTGTTATTCACTGTTCCAGGCCTGCTTAGAACAAACATGAGAAAAAGAGCAGAACCTCTACTAAAAGCTTAATAAAAGAACATAAAAGTATAAAAGACAATTTGAATAACCTAGTTATTCAAATAGCCTCGTCTAACCAGCCTCAACCAACCAGTCCTCAGAATAACCTGCACTTAGACCCTGCTTTCGGTTTCACTTCTGCAAAAGCACACTCTGCAAGCCTGCAACTTCCTGTCAGCCTGCAACTTAGTCTTTCTGAAAGACACACACACTGTTTAAACATCTGAATACAATATCAATGCTATATATTATATTATTAATGCAATGGTAATGATGCTGATTATTAACAATAGCAGTAAAATAATTTCCCTGATCCACACTCCCTCTCTTGACCCTCTTTTGCTAAAAAGGAAACAAAACACCTTTTCCTGCACCTCCCTAACTTATCATGTTTGGGACTCTTTAATCAAGAGCATGATCCTAATTATGTTCTTCACTTATTGACTTGTATTTATATATATTCCTCAACATTACTCATCATTTTAAAACTCTTAAAACGCTGCTTTCACGTCCCTGCCTACGTTTCCTGTCGCTCGCTCTATTCTCCCTTATCTGATCATCAACATCCTGTACACAGAACTCTTGCTACTGCAAGTCAACTTTCACAATAGATCACAAGAGAATCATTATAAGCGCCTATTCTACTAAAAGCTCCAAGAGAAAACAACCATTTTAATCAATTAAGTTTAAACATATAAGCAATTACTCATGCATACATTTTATCATAGCTAAACGCTGCCTTGAAACAACTCCAGTGTGTTAACACTAACTTCATTTTAAAACTCACATTTCCTATGTTATAACCTGTTTTTGATATAGCCTTTTTATTTCATTTTGCTCCTTTTAATGTAACAATACCTTCTAATTCTAGTTTATCAGACTTAACCAAAATATATGCTTTCCTTCCTTTGGTCCTTCTCTAAAGCAAGAAACTCCTACTCAGTTCCTCTTTTCTGTCACTTGTTACAGGGCCAGCTCAAGTTCAGTTAAATGCGAAATGAATTTGAGGCCTTTTGCCTGGAATCAATACTGTCATGTGTGTTTATGGACTCTATGTGTCTGTAAGCGTGTGCAATCCTTCAATAACTCATATCATCCTCACAGTATATTGGCTAATCATAGCGCTAGCCAAAGGCTCGTGACACTCAAGAGACGAATTGAGCCACAACTCCTTTAAAGGCACAAAATGCAATATGTATAAAAAATAATTTCTACGTATAAGCTCTCCCCTTTATCCTAAAAATAAATCTATAATATCTGTATGTGTAAGCCTACATTATAACCACTTCTTCTAGAAATCAAAAAGAAATCAAACCTTTTCTACTCCTACAACCTTCACTAGTTTTCCCCAAAGCGTATCTTTTTGCCAACGTGTCCCACAATTTCCCTCTAAGATTTGTATACAGCTTTAAAAACACCGGCATTGTATCTTCTAAACAGAATTCAGTTTACTTTAATCCTTTAACCTTGGCATAAAAATAACAATCTCTGCTTCAGTTTCACAAATTCCCCCTTTTTTGACACATTTCATGTGTCAAAACTAAACATGCTCAGTTTTCCCCACTCATGATCCAATCTATGTCATAAAAATAAACTTAAAACAAAACAGTTATCAGTCATGTGTTTCTCAGTTAATGGTAACATGAGTTCTATCAAAAAATGTTTCCCCTTTAGCATTTGGCATTCTCCCAACAATATACTATAATACCATAATCTAACCCCAATCAATAAAACAGAAATTTTCTCAAAGCAAACATCAGCAACCCAAGAATTAAGCCTTCCACTCCTCCTGCTTATGGGAAAAGCAAAGCAAAGCAAAGTATACCCTTCTCTTTCTGGCAAATTGTTTGTCCACATTTATTCGTCCCCACCTTCATTCAGTCACACACATTCACTCACATACATTCACACCATATTTTTGCTAATAGTGGAGCCTCCCGCGCAAGTAATCAGATTCTCCACCCTCAGCAAAATGAGCTCATTTATTTGTTCTATTTCCATAGGAAAATAGTTCTTCATGCTTTTGAACTGGATCGAATCGCTACAATCCTTTTAGACAGGGACTTACGACCTCATCAGTCCCCACAGGTAGCTTTCTCCTCAGCCAGTTGTAATCTGGAAAGCCCACCTTATATTTGCTCTTCCCGAGAATTTGTCAGCGCTGTTATTCACTGTTCCAGGCCTGCTTAGAACAAACATGAGAAAAAGAGCTGATTATTAGCTCATCAAAACACAAAACGAAATCACCTGACAGGTTTTCTCTAAGTGCACTGTTACAAAAATAATGGGCCCCCACATGTCCATGTTTACTAAAACTCCCTCTATTAAAAACAAAAAACAAAAACAACCCGAACCTCACTGACAGAATCAACCCATCACCACAACAACCTCAAAAATCTTAAGCACACAAAAGTTTTGCCACCTTTCCAGGTCAACTCACATAATTTCACCTCCTCAATAGGGGCGATCGTGGCTCAAGAGTTGGGAGTTCGCCTTGTAATCGGAAGGTTGCCGGTTCGAGCCCCGGCTTGGACAGTCTCGGTCGTTGTGTCCTTGGGCAAGACACTTCACCCGTTGCCTACTGGTGGTGGTCAGAGGGCCCGGTGGCGCCAGTGTCCGGCAGCTTCACCTCTGTCAGTGCGCCCCAGGTTGGCTGTGGCTACAATGTAGCTTGCCATCACCAGTGTGTGAATGTGTGTGTGAATGGGTGGATGACAGGTTGTGTAAAGCGCTTTGGAGTCCTTAGGGACTAGAAAAGCGCTATACAAATACAGGCCATTTACCATTTACCATTCAATACACCGAAAGTCTTGTTACAACCACACAATTTGCACACAACCATCGCCCCCTTTATGCACTTTAACATACTTAGATTCAGCATAAGATATAACCCCATTATGACAACATATCATCACTAAACTATAAATTTATTATCCAAATCTGCACTTCTGAACAGTCTGCTATGCTTCCTCTCCTGAAAGCCTCAGTCACACACACACAGGAAGCTTCTGCGTCACCACTCACTCCAGCTAATTTGCATACTGAGTCATATCTCAACAAGTTGCCGTAACAAGAGAAATACATGTTTAAACATTACCACCTTATTAAATTATTTTATTTCTTTCTACAGTGATCACTGGTTTTGATCACTCAGTACGAGAGCACTCCTAAATCACTCTTTTAAAACTACTTTAATCACTTTTCTTTTTTTCCATAACTCACTCCCTCTGTCATATAGCTTCTTTTGAGTTATTCCTCAACTTCAAGCCCTGAGTGTATTTTATTAAACATTCACACCATTCTATCACTCATACAAATAGCGAGCTGGTTTTCATTGCGTATGTTTGTGTTCTTAGCCAGGTTTATCAATGTCTATGCATTAATCTTCATGAGCTTGTCCTTGTAAGGTTAATGCATTTTCTGCTTGTGTATGTGATTTTGCATATGTTGCTTTTGCAGTGTTTCAGACTCCTTCACAATTCTCCACTTAAGCCGTCAGTTTTCTCTTTCCCAAAATTTGATAAACCAAATTTTAAGTTCCCACCTTAAATAACAGCATTCCTGGTCCTCAGACATAGGTCGGAGTTTGCTTGTTAGGTTCAGCGACACATGGCGCTGTAAACAATTCAACCAGAAACTTGCCTTAACATGTCCAGTCATGTTAACCTATAAGTTTCTTCCGACCGCTGCATGTGGAGAATTGGTCCAGGTCTACTTCGCCCCTGAATATAACACAACTAAGACATTTTCATTATTATCATGAGTACTTAAACTACCCGTTTCTCTCTCTCTGGTCAGAAATACCAACTTATGTCATGTGTATAAGTGTAAGCATGTCTTCATTGCGGTTTCTATGTATGTTAATATTCAGTGAGTGTAAGCTGCTTTCTTCATTGCCTCTGTATGTTATAATCAGGTTTAATCCATGCATCTTTTCACTAATTTCTTAATTCGAACCATCTCCCTTCTGATTCTTTCCAAAAATAATTTCACATGTAACAATTTGTGTATGCGTGTTTTCTATTTTTGTTTACCTCTTTAGTTTTCTCTGGTGGACATCTCTAAACCATCCATGAGTTCAGGCTTCAATTTCAACCCAATTATACCCTCCAGTCACTCGAACTCCTCTGGACTTCACCTTCCCACTGGCCCCTGTGCTCTTCTCACAGTGTCCTTTGTTGTCTTGAAATCTCCAGCAAAGACAGTCTGTTTCTTCTCTGTTTCTTTTCAGTATTTTCCTTTTAGATTAGGTCCCAGCCTGGTAAAATATCACATTCAGTGCCTTTAAACAGTTATGTCACACTGTTCTTACCAGCCTGCAGTCCACCGTGCATGCTTCATCACTTGGTTTCTTCTTCTCTGCTCATCCTTTCAGTCGTCTCTTTCAAGATTACTCCAAGCATGGCAGATCTGAAAATCAGTGTCCAGTGCTTTCCCACAGCTCATTATCCCACTGTTCAACTGTGTAGCCTGTAATTTACAGTACATGTTGCATCGTGTGCTTTTCTTACATGCTGCTGCTGGTGTCGTCAGTGTGGTTTCAGTTGCACTGCCTTCTGCCTGCTGTTAATTCTTCAAGTCCACGATGTTCTGTCGGTCTTCATCAGGAGATTAACTGTCCTTTGAGCTTCTTCTCAGGATGGGGGCCAAGTGGGAGGTCAAGCTGTAAAATTTTAAGCCAAAATCTGGCCTGTTTTTCCCAATTCTGTTAATCTATGGTTTTGCCTCTTAAAATTCCAGGTTGAGAAAAGTCCACCTTTATTTATTTGTAACCTGTATTAACACACTAAAGCATAAAATTAATATCCTTTTCATTTCTTTTCTTAAAACCTCCATTTGCTTCGTCTGGCTAGAGTCTATTTCCCTCTGGGTGCTCACTTGTGACAGTGAGTCTCCTTTTATGGGCATGCACAGTTCCTGTCACACAAACGCTTCCTGTTACTCACACAGCACTCAGAGCCATATTTCCTGTTTCTACAGTCTAATCAAACTCTTTTTGTTTTGTATTTACAATCTACAAACCCTCTGTAATTCTACTAACTTTTGATCTAAAATGTAGCATCATTCACACAATCATTTCATACTCCTCTCACACACACTGCCTTTTAAATAGACTAAACTCTTTGCATTTGTCAGCATTCACATCACCGTCTTTTCTCTCACACTTCTACTTCTGCACTCACTCTACTATCAACTTTTGTTAATATTACGTATTTATTATTTTGTACAAATCACACCCAATCACTCAAAACCTACTACTCACAGCATTCACACACTTAAACTGTGGCAGGAGTTGAGGAATATAACTCAAAATACGCTTTCCTAAGAACATTTTAGACATGCTTTTCATAATCAGAAAGAGCAAGTCAAAAAACAAAAAACCCCAAAAACAATTGAAACCTCTATTAATTCTCACAGCACACACAAGAAATTGAAAAAATAAAACACACCAGCAATTATTGCTGGAGAGAGGTTACTACTGAAAGTGATATGTTAGTCTTAAGTATCTACAATGCACTGAATATATTTATATATCTACATCCAAACTCAGTCAATTACTATACATCCACTACGGCAACTCAAAACTTTATTTAGAGCCCTCTAATAAACATAAACAGCGTCTTAAACACACATTCAACAATGTTTGCAGCAGTATTTGTAAAACCAACGGTGGTTTTAAGCATTTCACTACTTACTAATTTGCATCTTCACACACACTGTCTAAAAATATCAGCAGGCAGTCAGTGCATTGCTGACTCGACACACAGCCTCCTCTCACACCAAACTCTCTTATTTTATATTACAAAGACATCTTATATTTACAACCACTGTCAGGCCCAACAGCTTTAGCGCCTAACCAATTTCGACAAATTTAAGTTAACGGTCCAACTGATAAAGTCCAACTTTTTTGTGATCAATTAACCAGTATCTGTCCAACAGTTTCTGGCCTCATCTCTAAAATCCCTAACTCAATTTAAGAGTGTCCAACACCCAAGGTCCAACCTTTGCTGCCCAAAAAAGCGCAGATTACCGTTCCAAACGGTAAAGTAGTCCAACCACTAGCTTATTCCAGGATGCCCTGTACCCCACAGTTAAGCCACACTGAACTAACCCTCTTCGCCGAGAGGTCAATGTCGCACGTCCACGACAAGGAGGGAGCGTAAACTCCAGGCTATGCGCTTCCCACCAGTCCAACTGGCGTTCTTCAATAATTTATAATACTTTGGAACAACAGTAAAACACCCAAAAAAGTGTTAGACTGTAGCAGGTCCAACCTTATAACCAATAGGGGCTCCAACCCCAAACAATAACCAAATTCCCTAATATACTAAAATCACTCAGCAGTCCAACTGCTTTACACGGTCCAACCGTATTAAATCCTTTAGCGGTCCAACCGCATTCAATCATTTTTAGCAGTCCAACTGCATTAAATCCTCAGTACTGTCATGAGATTCTCATCAAAATCAAAGCAGACATTCACCAGTAATTTCAGTGAGTAGACTTTAATTTGTAATGTCCAATTTGGCACACTTTGGAAATAATTCAACAGGTAGTGCCTTACCTTAAGATAAGCCGGCTTATGCCCACTCATTTCGACCACTGGCACTCGTGTTTGCCCGTCTGACCACCTTGGACCCCGGATTTCTCCGTCTACACCTCCAACTCTCTCCCTCCTCAACCACCGGACGAAGCCCCCAAATGTTAGGGTTCAAATACTGAGGAAGGAGAGTACAAACAACCATGGTCCAGAAGAGCTTGGTCAAACAATTGATTTTAATGAAATACACGCGTGGGAAGACCAGTGCCTGTTCACAGACAGCAATGATCTCCGATTAACCAAAGCATAAGTAGATATTTTATACCATCAGGGTTTGAATTTAATGACGGCCCTTCATGCGTCACCAAACAGAATACATGCATACGTCAAATCAAAACCACAATGACTTTTAACACAGTTTAAAAAGAACATTGTCAACCTTTTTGACTAGCGCTTCTCCAAAACCGCAGACACTTCTGCAAGAAACTGTTCCTCTTTTGCAGAGACAAACATGACTAACCTCTCACCTATAAATGCATCTATCTACTGTGTATGTGTGTGTGTGTGTGTATGTGTCGACCTTGTATGCTCTCTCATTTCACCCGTTGCACTTCTGACCTTTCACCAGAACAAAGGCTCATCCTTATGTGTAATAACCTAACTGAAACTATATGTACTATGTTGAATAAATGTTATAATCAAGAACCTCTACTAAAAGCTTAATAAAAGAACATAAAAGCATAAAAGACAATTTGAATAACCTAGTTATTCAAATTGAATAACCTAGTTGACCTAATTTGAATAACCTAATTTGAATAACCTAGTTATTCAAATTGTATTATTTTTTATTGCTATTTGAATAACCTAGTTATTCAAATAGCCTCGTCTAACCAGCTCCTCAGAATAACCTGCACTTAGACTCTGCTTTCGGTTTCACTTCTGCAGAAGCATGCTCTGCAAGCCTGCAACTTCCTGTCAGCCTGCAACTTAGTCTTTCTGAAAGACACACACACTGTTTAAACATCTGAATGCAATATCAATGCTATATATTATATTATTAATGCAATGGTAATGATGCTGATTATTAACAATAGCAGTAAAATAATTTCCCTGATCCACACATGGTAGTAGAAATCTCTAGTTTCCATGAAGGCTTTAGATTTGGGTGTGGAGCAATGCCACAGAATCACCCAGTGCCTCAGACCCAAATCTGCCCTTAAACTCCTGATCCACATCAAAACAGAAGACATAACGAAATTTGTGACGAATCTCTGATCCTATTGTTTCTGATATTGTTCTGATTCGCATCATAGAGATGTCTTGCCGCCTGGCATGCTTTTCCACTTAAATAACCTTTATGTTTCGCTCAGAAGCAAGTGTGATGTTTGGTACTTTTTCTGGTGAATCTGTGAACACATAAGTGGTAATCAGTGGTAATGCCAACATAAAATGTTGTTCTGCTGAGGTGAGGAAAGTCTTGAGGTAGGCATCCAGGTACCTTAATTAGAGACAGAGAAAAAGATGGAGGTGTTTTTAACAAGAATACATAAAACAGTTTATTTCTGAGTAAAGTGGAAGAGCGAGTGATTTATTTTTTTGAACTGAAGCATTTTTTAACACAATCCTCTCATTTCAGGGGTTCAAAAGTAAATTGACAGATGCCCCAGAAGCGCTAGCCATTTCACTTCCAGGAGACACCAGAGAGATTCCTGCCAACGCCTGAACTGTTTTCGGGTAAGTTAGAAAAGACCACCAGCTCTCTCACTCAGTGTTCACTCGTGTTTTGGCAACAACCCAGAACATACGAATCAAAAACAGCTTATTTTGTCCAGCTACTCTGCGGTCAGGCTCTGAAGCAGGCCCAGGCTGTGTTGAAAGAAAATTCTGAAATTACCTTTTTTAATTTCCAAACTAAGTTTTGGGCTGTTTTCGATAAGGGTTCAAATCCCAGTGCCCACTCTTTGATGTCTTTGAAGCAGGGGAGACAAAGTGTTGCAGACTTCTCTGAGGATTTCTGGATTAGGCACTCTGCGAAGGCATTCTGCGAAGCATTTTTACATACTCTTAGCGACGGATTGAAAGGTGAGGTTGCCTCAAAAGATCTACCATCGTTACTTGGAGAAGAAGATTCTCCATAAATGAGTGCCGTTATTGTGGTCAGAGGCAACGCTTTATTAACACCTGTCACTCGAAACCAAAAAGGTTGCACCCGTCAGTAACGGTGGGGATACTGACCCCGGGGAAACAGCCAGGCTCATGCTATTTGCTAAAATCAACTCAAATACTCACACTCTAAAGGCATTAGCAAATAACAAAAAGTGTGAACATGTGGTCGGCTCTGTCGTGCATCATTTACAGCGGTACCGAAACCCAGGATTGAGTCATGAGAGAATTTATGGTTCTCTCTCTGAAGCACAGCTTTCGCCATCTCCCTCCCCATAGAGCAGGGGTCACCAATCCCAGTCCACAAGGGCCAGTGTCCCTGCAGGTTTTAGAACTCACCCTGGGTCAACACACCTGAATCACATGATTAGTTCATTACCAGGCCTCTGGAGAACTTCAAGACATGTTGAGAAGGTAATTTATCCATCAGCTGTGATGGATCAAGGACACATCTAAAACCTGCAGGGACACCGGCCCTCGTGGACTGGGATTGGGGACCCCTGCCATAGAGAAATGTTAAAACAGTTCCCAAATGTCAGTTGAAAATTAGATTTTGAGGTTGTCTTCTCTTGGTTAGCATTTGTTTTCTACGGAAGAGGATTAGGGCCACTGGGAAAAAAAAAAAAGAATTCTGACTTTAATCTCAGAATTCTGACTTTTTTCTCAGAATTGTGAGATTAAAGTCAGAGAAAAAAGTCAGAATTCTGAGATTAAAGTCAGAATTCTGACTTTAATCTCACAATTCTGAGATTAAAGTCAGAATTTTTTTTCCCAGTGGCCCTAATCCTCTTCTGTAGTTTTCAGACTAAAAACATATCCACATTTTATGGTTCATTTTCTTTATATATTATAAATTTGTAGCTTGTTAAGTCGTACCTTAACAAAACCAAAGAATATATGTAATGTAAAAACATTAGGTACATTAAGTTCTTTATAATTGTTTTTATATTTGGTTTGATCTGTTTTACGGTTTATTTTATGCTTGTAGAATTATAACTACTAGAACAGATTAGAACATTGATCAGACAATTAACCACCAAGCATACCTTTATAGGTTATACCTATATAGCTATAGGTTTTCATGAATGTTTTATCATCCTCATCTCATAGGGTTCTTTTTGTCTGGAAAAAGTGTCAGACGACCTTTTTAATTGAGCTTTCACAGAGCCTGAAAGAGAAAGCCTGACTTAATGTAGAAAGTTAATAACCATCATAGTGATACCTGTGAATGAGAATTATCTTTGACTGGGTTTTATTTTCATGCCAACTAACACGAAGAAAGCCTGGCTGGTTTGAACTTCTTTTTGTATACCTCCTATAGTTGAGTTTTTGGATAATTGCAGAATATTCACCTTCCTGATTTTCCAAAATTGTTAGGTCAGTATTTACGGTGCTTTGGTATGCCTTCCAGTCAGCTTTAGTGCATTTGGTCGAATCTTTAGCTTCATCTGTTTGAATGCTTTTCAAGAGCTTTTCATTCATGAGGTCTAATCTGTCCTTTGCCTTATGTCTTTGACCTTTTTTCTCCTAATTACCGTGGCCACCAGGGTTGAAGTATATTACAAAATGCTGGATTTTAATTGTCAGAGATTTACAGTTAACAAACAGTCAGGTGAATAAACAACACTGAGACACTTGATACTGATAACGTGCGGCACGGGTGAAACTCAGAGAGTAAATCACACCGAGCTGCAGTATTCATTTATTTTTACATCGTCAATATGCAAATATAATCACATTTCCTGTTACGCAGGTCCTGATGCTGTCTGTGTGTAAGCTGTGTGTGTGTGTGTGTGTGTGTGTGTGTGTGTGTGTGTGTGTGTGTGTGTGTGTGTGTCACGAAGTGTGTGTGCTACAAGTCAATTTCTAAGAATAAGATAATGCGAGTCAACTTCTGAGGATGTGTATTTCTGTGCTGATCTCTTGCGGTAAATGTCACCGGGTCAGTTTCCTGGTTCTTCAGAAAGCTGTGTCTGGTGAAATATGTGAACATAAGTATAACATAACATTTGAAGCATAATCATATAAATCAGTAAAAATTCCATAACATTCCCTCCTGTTGTTACTATATTTCACCACTTAATCATACTTTATTATCAGCCAACAATCACTTGCTCATAGCATTTTCAATTGTAGCATCATTCAGTATGTGTGAGTGTGTGTGTTCCTATACTAAATCCTCTTCGTCCGGTTTATCTTCTTGTGGCCGTCCAACATAGGTGATTACTGTGGCCTGTACCATTTTGTCAATCATTGATCTGATACAGGGTAGAATGCGAGTTGAGAACATGCAAAGCAATAAAAGAAGAACTCCTATCAAGACAAGTCCTTTGATCACGAGGGTCTTCCAGCTGCCACTCAGCAGCCAGGTCAGCCAGTCCTCTGTGTTCGTGACATAGTCTTGTTGCTGTGCATTACTCAGTTGTCGTAACTTGTCTAGGGCGGTGGTCATGGTCAGGGAGTGCACGTTGTCCGGGATATAGGTGCAACAAGTCGTGTTGAATAAGACACAGAGGCCCCCTCTCTCAGCCAGAATCATGTCCAGGGCGACTCTGTGTTGCATAACCACTATTCTGATCACGTCGATTTCCTCATTCTGAGCCTTGTTTATCTTTGTTGAGCTGTTCAGGAAAAGTTCAAATCGGTAGTCAAGAGTCTCTTAGCATGTTTTTTCCATTTCCAACCCATGGGAACAGTGAGTGCAGGACCTTCTGTCCGGTGGTCCACAATTTGAACTCCGCTGGTACATCACTGCCCCAGATTGGGTCATGAGGTTGCACGTCATCAGTGCTCCTCTTGCGTCTTGGTTGGTTCTGATGGAATACTCTGAATGTGTGGTCTGACACTAAAATTGGGGCGCAGAGTCCGGTGCTGTTGGGTGGGATGGTGAAGTATGTCTTTGAGCCACATGCCCATGCTGTACCCTGCACCCAATATGTGCCATTCAGGAAGCTTATCCGTGCCTTTCTGTCCTGCGGCATTCGGAAAGTCTGGGAGCAGTTTTGGTTCATTCCCAGCTTTCTGTTGCCGTATGCGAAGGTGAAACACATTGGATGTTGTATTCCTGGTTCCCTCCTGACGTTGAATGATTTTCCCTTGTCATTGGTTGCGTTCAGGTGTACCCAGTATCGGTCATCACAGCTGTAGTTCCAGTCTGAGATCTCTGGTGTACAGAACACTACCTCATTATTTGTATAGTTGATCTGTGTTCCATTACACCGTGGCAGGTCGGGTTTTGTGTCTTGTGTCTTTAACTCAACCTTGAAGAAGAAGATGTCTTCGGGGGAACATGTTCCGCTGGTGGCTTTGTAGAATATACATAGGGCTTCGGAAAGGCTGGGTGATTTTCCATATAGGGTGGCTTGCATTGCTGTTGTTGGGAGGTGAGAACAGACGTAGCAGCCAGTGTGGTTGTCTTCTGTATGTACTTGGTCGTAGACGTACCGGTACCAGGCATTGTTCAGCCAGGGGTGGCTGTGCTCTTTGTCCATATCCTTTAGGTGTGAGTTGTCATATGACCATTTCTTCTGCAGGTGGTGATGTGGGTCCTCGTCTTTCCAGGTGCGTATCAGTAGGCTCACTAGGAGCGCGATGCCAGCCACTATGAGGACAAGTTTCTTCATGATGACCAGGCACACCCGGGCTCCAGGTGAGTAGACCACCGGCGAGAAGATAAAAGGGCGGGATATACCCAAACAGCCCTTTCCTCCTAGGAGTCGGGGGAACCGGCGTCTATGCTTGTGTTGTCACTCACTTTTTTGCAGTGGCTTTGGTGGATCCAAGATGGTCTTTCTGCTATTTTGCAGGCAGTTGGTGTGCTGAGTAAGACTTGGTATGGGCCTTCCCACCTCGGCGAACTCCAATTCTTTCTCTGGAGTACTTTGATCAGGATCCAATCACCTGGTTGCAACCTGCAAGAAACTGGAGAGATATCACTCGGCAGTTTATTGTTTAGCACAATCTCTTTATTCTCAAATAATTTAGTCATCCACTCTGCTAGGGTGGTTTCTCTTATAGACTTATTATTATGACCCCCGGGTTAGCCTCATCCACATCTTCACTCAGGCCATTGCCTTCCTGTTTCTTCCATGCATTTTCTTAATCTCTGTTTTATTGTGCCGTTAGTTCTTTCCACTAATCCTGCACTTTGTGGATGATATGCGCAATGATGTTTGATGCTGAAACCCAGAGCTTCAGAGACTTTGCTAATTACATCATTAACAAAATGTGTTCCATTGTCTGATCTTATCAGAGAAGGAATGCCGTATGTAGGAATGAAATAAGATAAGATAAGATAACCTTTATTAGTCCCACACGTGGGAAATTTGTTTTGTCACAGCAGGAAGTGGACAGTGCAAAAGTTATGACGCAAAAATTAGAATACAATAAGAATAAATACAGTACACAGCTGTACAGAATAGAATAAAATAATATACTATATACAGTAGAATAAAATAGTTGCATAAACATTTTGCTACTGAGATTGCATCTGCTCTTTTTACTGGATATCTTTCTGGCCATTTTGAGAACACATCCACAATTACTAGAGCGTATTTTGATGCTTGACATTCGTTCAGTTCAATAAAATCCATGTGGATTGTGTGAAATGGGTGCGGCTTTCTGTTCATCTTTAAGTACATCAAGTGGTATTAGCTGTGAAGTTTCAGACATCAAAGTCTGTACAGGATGCTGTGCTGCCTTCTTTGCGGCCTGGTCTGCAAAGTTATTACCTTTAGTAATGTCTGACGTATCTTTCTGGTGAGCTGCACACATGCATAGTGCTAGTTGTCTGGGCAACGTTACGACATTTAATAGCTCTTTTAATAGATGTCCATGCTGGACTGGATTGCCATTAGATGTTACCATGCCTCTACTTTGCCATATTTTTGCAAAGTGATGTACAGCTGCAAAGGCATATTGGCTGTCAGTGTGAATATTTATATCTTGACCTCTGTATAGCTGGCATGCACGTATGACGGCAATGAGCTCAGCACTCTGTGCTGAAAAAGATGAAGTTAGAGCTTTCGCTTCTAAAACTGTGTCTACTGTGGTTACTGCGTAACCGACACAGTTGCGACCTAGACTATAGATGTCAGGCTGTGGTTTCGTTTCCTCATCAAGTTTCTTTATACAGCAGTGTGCGTCACCGTCTGCTTCCGTTGGAAGTAGTGTGCTCGGGTTCAGTTGACCACACTTCTCGATTGTAATGTGTGACTGTGAAAGTGCCTACATATGAAAGCTGTCTTGCATGAGTCAAATAAGACAAATTTGCTTGTAGCAAAATGGAAGTTACAGCATGTGGAACTTTAATAATCAGTGTGTGTCCTAAAACAATGTCAGCCGATTTTTTAACTGCCTCTGCTGCAGCGGCACAAGATTGTACACATGTCGGCAAACCTGATGCGACTGAGTCTAATTTGCAGGAATAGAATGCGAGTGGGCGTTGTTTTTCCCCGAAAGCTTGCGTTAAAACTGCCTTCATGTAACCAGCACCTCCGTCAACATACAAATAAAAAGATTTGTCATAGTCAGGCAATGCTAAAACTGTGCTTGTTTGCAGGGCAAGTTTTAAGTCAATAAATGCTTTATCTGCCTCTGGTGTCCATTCTATTTCATCTTTCAGAGCTAAGTGTTTGCCATAGATCAGGTTTTGCAAAGGTTGGGCCAGCAGTGCATATTCAGGTATCCAACATCTGCAAAAGTTGCAGAGACCTAAATAACTCATCATTTGTTGTTTTGTGACAGGTTTAGGAGCGTTCTGTACAGCTACTTTTCTGCTGTCTAACAGCTGTCTGCCTTGTCCTGTCAGTCTGTGGCCAAGGTACGTTACTTCTTGGCTCCACAACTGCAATTTATGCTATGAGACTTTATGGCCTTGTTCTGCTAGATGTTGCAAAACTGTCAGTGTGTTTGCTTTGCAATCTGTCTGTGTGTAGCCTGTGATCAAAATATCATCAACGTACAGCAGGAATTTACCTGGGGCAGGAAGCGTGCAGAGTGACATGGATTTTCTTAGAGCTTCTGCATAAAGAGTGGGGCTATTCTGGAATCCCTGAGGCAACCTTGTATAGGTATACTTCTGGTTGTCAAAAGTGAATCCAAATAGCTTTTGTGAGACAGGGTGTAGTGGTACAGAAAAGAAAGCATTGGATAGGTCTATTACAGAAAACCACTGTTCCTTTGGTGTTACTTGATTTAAAATGGTGTGTAGATTCGCCACCACAGGTGGGATTTGTTCTGTTATGTCATTTATTGCTCTAAGGTCATGTACTAGTCGATATTTCCCCGTGTTTGCTTTTTTCACCGGGAAAATCGGAGTATTACAGGTTGTTTCAGTAGTTTTTACTAAAATGCCAGCTTTTTCCATATCTGCAATTACTGGCCTGATCCCTGTCTTGGCTTCTGTGCTTAAGGGATATTGTGGTTTAACTGGCCTGTAAGTTGTGGTAGTTTTTACTACAACGGTATCTGCTCCTTTAATTAAACCTACATCTGTTGATCCTGTACAGAAACTGCCGCTGCTGCAAGTTCCTCTATTCTAATCTAAAGTCACCTTTTTAACAAGAAAATCATTATAAACGCCTATTCCACTAAAAGCTCCAAAAGAAAACAATCACTTTAATCAATTAAGTTTAAGCATATAAGCAATTACTCCTGCATACATTTCATCATAGCTAAATGCTGCCTAGAAACAACTCCTCTGTCTCCTCCTACGGGCATGCAAACTTCCTGTCACACACTCAGCTTCTGTTCTAAAAACAAATAAATAAAAATAAAAGAAAATGTGTAACATGCTCATCAACTTAGCAGTGTCCACACATTTAATTCAGCTTCACAATCCTGTAGCCCTAGCTGTTGTCTACAAGGTTTGGCTTATGAGTTCCTATTATAGATGTGCTCTATATCTCAGTAATATTTTATCCAGGATAAATGACAGGTTATCAAGCAGATCAAATGCCTCTATGCACTTAATTAGTTTAGATAGTTTCTTTATTTTCATCATCTCATATGTCATTATACTGAGTTTGAGCAACCTTAAGCTTGGTGCAGACTACTTCATAACAATTATCCCCCTCACATCATAACTGACCAAGGTTGTTGTGATATTTTTATACCATGGGAGCATTTACAGGATATTGTTTTATAGTGATATTATACAGGAAAACTGTTACTCAATAAGGCCCATTTACTAGTTGTTTTTCTCTTTCTCTGTGACCCAAGAATTAATGTGTAAGAATCACAGGATGGTACCTGAAGGTCGAAAACACCACAGAGATCACTTCCTTACTCCCATCCTCCCTTCTTTATCTCCTAGAAAAGAGCTTGTTAAAGGCCAGGTGGTTTGTTTCAGAATTCACTAATGAAAGAACTCTGTATTCTATGTCTAGGAGTGTATTTTGCTGGGATAATCATAAATTGTAGCTGAACTGATAAACTATACAAAGGATACTTCTTTGCTCAGAGGGCAGGAAGACGCTTCCTTATTTGGTCTGTACCGGTTTGAACTGAGAATCTGCTGACACACGAACCTTTTTCCTCTATATAAACTGTTGTCTGATGAATAAACCTTTGAGTTGATTTTGGGAAAGCAACCTGAAGCAGTCTGTGTTTCCTTGTTCTCCCAAGCTACTCCTGGCGCTGTAACTAACCTGCTGAACGGCATACCTGAGTGTTACTTTGAATAATTTTGAATCTTATAGGGTAAAGACAAAACTCTGCTTATAGGTGCCCACGCCACGGAGGAAACCCGATCCACGGAGAAACCCGGGACGGAGATTTCTTTCAACTTGGTGTCAGAAGTGGGATCCACTGACAAAGGTAAATACGTGTCTTTTATATTTATATGGGACTGTATTATACCTTTCTCAGTGATCGATCCATAAAGAAACGGGATATGTTGACGAAGTTTTACTTAGTGGCCCAGATAAATGGGATACACTGACAATCCTCCTTAGTCCCCGAATAAAGTAAATTAAAAGCAGAAAGACACAGGAAGTTGCCTGTTGTTTTGCGAGAAGTTGCTCGTTAAGTGAGAAGTTGCTCACCAAAAACAAAAGAAAAGATAAAATTGCTAGCAATAAAATTAAAGTAACCTCAGCTGTGCCTCAGCAAAAATACTAACATAAATCCTTCAAGCGTGTAAACCCCTCTGGAAGTCACTGAACATGGGTCAGAATAATTCAAAGACCTCAGACAGATCCAGAAGAAAGTGAGAAACTAATGTATGCAAGAGTACCACCTGCCCCAGCACAGCAGGGAGGTTTCAGAGGACAGAAAGATAAGAATAGAGATGTGTGTTTTTTGCTGTGGAAAGATAGGACATTGGTCTAGGGCGTGTCAATTTGCAGCTTCCACTAGAGCACGCGCGCCTCAACCACAAAATGCAGGACAAGCTCCTGCCACTAGGCGTCAGCAGAGCTCTTCCAGTCAAGGTAACTGGCAACAAAGGGAAGCATGCAATAATGGTCCCACATCTAGGCTGGAGTCTTACAACCTGAATTTTAATCCACAAGGTAGACAAGCTAGAGGTGCAAATTTAGCTCCGTTTTCCAGCAGCCGCAGACACCCAGAGCAAAAATGAATTTGTGTATTTCATTTAACACAAAGGGTGAAATGTTTGCTGACACTGATAACAGCTTATGTTTTTTCTGCCCTATGCACCGACATCATGGAGAAGGAACAGCCTCTGTGTCAGCTGGACGCCTCAGCAGAGAATGAAAGCAACATCCTTTTTGTCCGGTACTCCATGTCACACACTGTGCCAAAAAACGTGTACAGACGCCACTACCAGGTAATCCCATGACTGGGAGCCACACTTTTGTCTCTCTCACACTGTTCAACAACATGATAACTGCTCACACCAGTGATTTATTGACTGTACACCTTATCACGCACAGCTGAAACACAACAAGCCAGTATATGTCAAGCAATATCCCATTTCCGCCGAAAAAGCCACAGCCCTTGATGTCATCATAGGAGATTTATTGATTACAGGAGTAATAAAGCCCATAGTATCTCCATATAACACTCCTGTCAATCCTGTGCCAAAGCCTAACAAACCTGGCGTATGGCGTTTCATACAAGACTTAAGGCAAATTAATGCAGTCATTATGCCTCTGCCACCTCTCAGACGTTCCCAGCATATTGACATCCATTCCATCCACAGCTATACATTTTACCGTGGTGGACCTGTGTTCCACTTTTTTTCTCAGTGCCTGTGCATGAAGACACACAGCCGATATTTGCATTCACACATAGAAATAAGCAGTACACCTGGACACGTTTGCCACAAGGCATGGTAGATAGCCCTGCTGCTTTCTCAATGGTGGTCCATGCTACCCTGGACAGCTTCACTCCTCCGGAGGGCTGTACGGTGGATGACCTCCTCCTCTGTGCTCCGAGTGAGGAACTATGTCAAACTGCTACACACATGCTTCTCCAGCACCTCCAACAGACCGGCC
The DNA here is from genome assembly GCF_963969265.1 of Rhamphochromis sp. 'chilingali'. Taxonomy (NCBI): domain Eukaryota; kingdom Metazoa; phylum Chordata; class Actinopteri; order Cichliformes; family Cichlidae; genus Rhamphochromis; species Rhamphochromis sp. 'chilingali'. The sequence continues at coordinate 9,705,203 of NC_137933.1, forward strand.
ACAAAGCATCGGCAAAGAAAATGCAGTACTGTCAGACTTCTGTTCAATATTTGGGATTCACACTGTCTCACGGAAAACGTTCCATGACTGCAGACAGGGTCAAAGCTGTGACCTCCGTCCTTCGGCCCACTACACAGAAGGAAATGTTGTCCTTCCTGGGCATGGTGAACTATTGCAGACAGTGGATACCAGACTGTTCTTTTCATGTCCACATTCTGCGTGACTGTTGTAAAAAAGACAAGCCTCCTCGAATACTGTGGTCCACAGAAATGACTGCCTCTTTCAATGCATTAAAGGGAGCGCTGACTTCCGCCCCTTGTTTGGGTCTGCCTGACTACCACTTACCATTCCATCTGTACGTCACAGAGAACGGCACAACCTGCACAGGTGTACTGGCCCAAGAGCATGGCAGTGGCTACCGTCCAGTAGCCTTCTATTCAAAGGTGCTGCCTGTGGTTGTTCAGGGGATGCCGGCCTGCCTGAGGGCAGTAGCAGCTTGCTCTATCATGATAAGGGACTGCGAGAAGCTCACACTCTCACATGACACTATTCTACACACCAATCACCAGGTCACGACCATTCTAGCAAACATAACTAGACATCATATGACTGCACAGAAAGTCGAGAGTACCACATGATGTCTAATCTGATAAAGCTAGACTCATTCCATCCTGGTAATGGAGAAAATGAAATGCCCATTGTCATCATACGACGCTTATTCAATGTCTCTCGAACCTGGGACCAGGCCAGGAGACAACTGAAGAACTGTTTTTCTTATATATTTTCTTATATATTTAGGTTATTTATCATATCTATCGAATTAACTTTAGGATTTTTCTTTACTATTTTGTATTGTAGACTGCAACCATGTTCACATTTTTGCAGGTCGTATTTTGCTGACAATACCTCATGCTCTATTTTGCAAGACACCTACTTAATACGCTCTTCACGTTCCCTAAAATCAGTAAATGGCAACATAGACGCCACTAATAAACCATTTTATGCGCCCTCTAGAGCAGGAGTTAACTCCTGGTATGAAAATGCTAGAACAGCTGCTCGTGATTTAGGAAACAGTAATTGTTATGTCTGTTCAAAGGGTAATCCAGAACAGGTTATAGTGGGATACCCAATCTCAGGTTTTCCCCTGACAAAGATGCTATTCAATAATGATAAAAAGGGGCCCTTAACAGCAATCATGATGGAAGTGCGAGCAGAACTAAGTCCTTTAGATTGTTTACTCATATACGCAGGACAAGTCTCTGGTACAGATGTCAGAATGATTGACAACACTTCCTACCCTTGCATGAAGCGCCCCGAAGACCGGACTGAACCTCTTTCGCCCCCAAAACAGATGCGCCATCACCCAAATATCTCGATGATATGCATACACCGACCAAAGCTTAAAGACATAACTTATGACGCACAAAACTATACATTTTTTTCTGACTTTCCAGGAGCACGCTGTACCGAAACATGGTTATCAGCGAGTATTGACAGGACAGAAGATAGAGATATGTTTTCTTATATACAGGCATATGTTAGTAAGTATTCAGTAAAAATCTTGTATGCCCCCAACGCACTGAACGACTCATATTGGGGAGGCATATTAAAAGGCTATACAGCTTCGCGCCTGACCAGACCAATCCCACATGCTTATTGGATGTGCAATAATACCCTTAGAGTAGCTTTACCTGTTAATTGGACCGGTACCTGTGGTCTAGTAACTTTAGCTCAAGAACTACTAATACAACAAACCTCGGATTTGCCTGTATCCAGCAGACGTACAAAACGCTCCACTTACTCACATAACGTTTACATAGATGCTATAGGAGTTCCACGCGGGATACCAAAGGAATTAAAGGCACAAGGAGAAATATCAGCAGGGTTTGCCTCAATACTACCGTGGATACAGGTAAACAAAAACGTAGCCTGGATCAATTATGTTTATTACCATCAGCAAAGACATACCAATCTGACCAATACGGCCCTTAAGGCCCTAGGAGAACAGATGTCTGCTACCTCTTTAATGACCATGCAAAATAGGATGGCCTTAGACATGCTGTTAGCTGAGAAAGGAGGTGTTTGCACGATGTTTGGAGATGTTTGCTGTACTTTCATTCCCAATAATACCGCCCCTAACGGTTCATTCACACAAGCTATGAATAAACTTGAAGCATTGCAGATAGAACTAAGAGCCAATGCAGGTCACGGTCAGTGGCTAGACAAGTGGCTGCAGGACACGTTTGGAAAATGGAAGGAACTAATTATAGCCTTTGTAACCGTTGCAGCATGTATTATTTTGTTTTTGATTATTATTGTCTGTTGTATGATACCATGTATACGCTCTCAGAATTTTTGATATTAAGCTTACTCGAAGGACTAGTTACATTTATGATTTGTTTCACATTTATGATTTGTCTTTATATTATGTTATTACATTCTGTCTTTATACTATGTTATCATTTCATGATAAAAGGGGGGAACTGTTGTGATATTTTGATACCATGGTAGCATTTACAGGATATTGTTTTATAGTGATATTATACAGGAAAACTGTTACTCAATAAGGCCCATTTACTAGTTGTTTTTCTCTTTCTCTGTGACCCAAGAATTAATGTGTAAGAATCACAGGCTGGTACCAAGGTCGAAAACACCACAGAGATCACTTCCTTACTCCCATCCTCCCTTCTTTATCTCCTAGAAAAGAGCTTGTTAAAGGCCAGGTGGTTTGTTTCAGAATTCACTAATGAAAGAACTCTGTATTCTATGTCTAGGAGTGTATTTTGCTGGGATAATCATAAATTGTAGCTGAACTGATAAACTATACAAAGGATACTTCTTTGCTCAGAGGGCAGGAAGACGCTTCCTTATTTGGTCTGTACCGGTTTGAACTGAGAATCTGCTGACACACGAACCTTTTTCCTCTATATAAACTGTTGTCTGATGAATAAACCTTTGAGTTGATTTTGGGAAAGCAACCTGAAGCAGTCTGTGTTTCCTTGTTCTCCCAAGCTACTCCCGGCGCTGTAACTAACCTGCTGAACGGCATACCTGAGTGTTACTTTGAATAATTTTGAATCTTATACAAAACTCTGCTTATAGGTGCCCACGCCTCGGAGGAAACCCGATCCACGGAGAAACCGGGGACCGAGATTTCTTTCAAGTGTTAATAATAACTAAAGTTGGATAAAAGTAAGAATATCTTGAAATAAGCTGACCATTGTTATTTTCCAGCTAGCTTTTGATTAAAATTCATGCATGTCTATTAAATTTGTAGCATTTAATTGTAAATATTAAGAGATTAATGTTTTTGTAACAGGTGGTTTAGCATCTTGCACAATCAGTTAATATGACCACAGTATCAAATTCCTGCTTGTTACACAGGAACTGCCAGGGGTGTTTACTGGTAGTCATCACTGTTCTTTAAGGTTTTTTAAAAAAAAGTTGTTAATAATAATAATAATAATAATAATAATAATAATAATAATAACAATAACAACAATATTATTTTTATTATTATTATTATTATTATTATTATTATTATTATTATTATATTAATATGTTATTAAATAGATGTAAAGGAAAATAATTTTAATTAACAAATGGTGAGTCAATTTTCTTACCCAAAATTAAGTGTGTCATCCAAATTTATATTATGTCTTTCTTCCAGTTTACTAGTCATTGGGAGTTTTGGCATTACGGTAGTGCTCCTTAAACATCTGATGCTGCAAAAATAAGTTGTTTGGAAGATTGTTATGTACAATCATGAGCAACTTCATTAGATACACTTACACTAATATAGCCTTTGTTGCACACCTTGAATATAAGGAAGTAAAACCAACAATAACCAGCAGCAGGTAGCAGAAGATTTCAGAATACCTTGCCCTATGTATTAAAAAGCATGTTAATTAAACAATGTATTCCTCATCCTGTGTATTAAAAAGATATCTTTTCATTTATGTTTAAACAACAAAAACAACAAGTACTCTTACCTCATAGATGGGGGGAAGCCCTCTCATTTTCCTGCTAAAGAAATTATTGAACAAGGAAGTTCAGTAGTTGGTAGACACTCAAACCTTAAAGAACAGAAATATGTTTTAATTAACCAGAAAGCCTCCCTTTGGTCGAAATAGGGGTTGTTTGGGTGCACACACACACACACACACACACACACACACACACACACACACACACACACACACACACAGAGAGAGAGAGAGAGAGAGGGGGGGATCATAAATGCAAAGGATTGGAGCTGTTTTTGGATTTTCACTTGTTGGCTTTAATATGAACAGTCACATAAAATTCATTCCAATTTTTTGCCTTTGCTTTAATTAAGATGTTTCTTTAAATCTACAACAGCTTCCTTTTCAAAAAGTTTACTGACATAGTAAGGAAGTAGCTAGGGAACTCAGTAAGTTTGAGCAACAATAGCTTAGGGACAGTTTCTACAATAAAGAGGAATTCATCATCATCTGCAGTTCAGCAAAAAAAGTGCCATTAAAAACAATTCAGCAGATCCTCAAGGTATGGATACAGACTGTTTTCAGCTGTAGAGGAAAAGGTACGCTTCATGTACTTATCAACATACAGTTTAGAGGCTTGCATTAGAGTGCTTTGGTGCTTGGGCCTCTTTTATTTAGCACGGTTATACCATTGTGAATTTAGCTATATAAATATGCTCAAGAGTCTATCGTATGTTTGTCATGCAATTAAAAATTCAAAAATATAATTTTTAAATCAGTAACTTTGCAAATTTAGAGGAAACGATTTTGGATAACATGTGTCACATTTTAAACAGGGTTTGAATAATCAGCGCTAACACAGAGACATTTATGCGCTGGGTATAACAGACATGCTTACTGTGTGAAAGGCCCTCGGATTTCTTGGAGCAGAGAAACACGCTTTACTGTTGCTTTTCTCTACTGTATAAGCAGCACCCGACTGGCAGAAACGCTCTGTGCGGGTAGCAAAGTCGGCTCGAACGCACATCCAGGAATCCGTGTGAAAAAAAAAGGTGTCACTGCAGCTAGGCTCTTAGGATAGTCAGGCTTTTATTTATATTTGCATTCTGGTGTGTTAAAACTAGCAGCCTCTGTGTCCCGCTTGGATCCTCATTCCGAAAATTCAGATATTTAAATAAAATGGTGAATTGGCTAGTGATGAGGAGCCACTTAGATCCGTAAAATGAGGTTTGATTAAATTAAACTCTTATGAACAGCTATGAATTCTACCTCTCTGCTGATGTGTTTCAAACAAACGATGTTTTCTACATGTCCAAACTGTGTGCTAACTACCGTGTGTCTGGGATCCGAAAAAAAAAAAGTTAAAACGCTATACCTTGCGGCAGTTGTGAAGTGCTGAGGAAAATACTGTGTCTGATGGGGTGTTTTTTATATAGGTGGACTTGGTTTCAGTTGGCCTCTGACATGATAAGATAAAGGAAACTGTTTGTAATGGAACTACAGTTGGGATGTGTGCTGGGATGCTCTTGATAAGGGAGCCTCTTTTATTGTTTTATGACTTGTTTTGCTGACTGTTGGGGGCCTAACTGTAACCCCCTCTGTCTAACTGTTGCAGAGTTAAGAATCTGTAGATTTTAGAAGTAACACAAGAAAAGTTTATTTCTAAAGGAATACCTGGTGTTTGTGGTGCTCTATTTAAAACTATTGGCCTCTGTGTCTTTTCGGAGCGCTGAAGAAAAAAGTAGTTAAATCATCTATGTGTAATCAACAAGTCTTACTGTTGCAGTGTGTTTGTGACTAGTAGATAATTATAGGGCTAGTTGCATTAAAGGAACCTTGGGGTTGATACAGTGCTAGTGTGGCTAGGTGTGAATATGTGCTTTTAGAAGTATCACAGTTTATTTCTAAAGGGATACATCTTGTTTGTGGTATTCTGTTTAAAACATTTAGCCTGTGAAACTATTAGAAAAGTGAAATCTTCCTAAACTAGTTAAATTAAATGCTGTGTGGGAATACACGGTTTTTAGAAGTATCACTGTTTATTTCTAAAGGGATACCTGTTATTTGTGGCACTCTGTTTGAAACTATTAACCTCTGTGTGTTTCAGAGCACTAAAGAAAAAGCTAGTTAAAATACCCCTAAATTAGTTAAATTAAATCACCTATGTCTAAATAACAGAGCTCTGAGACCTATACAATCCTTTAAAAAGAGTTTAATTAAAACACAAAAAAAAGTGCAGGTATATTACTACTCATGGCCATCATCCAGTGTTTTGTCAGTCCAACCATTTGGTGTTGAGCACATCTCAGTGTTCTTTCTCTAAGTTACTTTATTACAATTGTCACATTTATTCAACATAATTTCACTTCAGTTTGCATAACATTAGCCTGATTTCTTATCATCTTCTTATCATCTTGATTAGAAATACATTGCTCTTTGTACTTCACATACAGTTTTCAATTCTGATTACTTCATTGTAACTTAGAATTTGCTTTCTCTCCTTATATCAGTAAATATGTGAACTTCAGTATTTATCAATCACAATACACCCAAAAATTACTTCTTCTGATTGCCCATTCATAATAAAATCACTTCGTTTTTAAATTATTACCTCTTGATCATATTTTTGATTAGATTCATGATTTGATTAAAGCAAAAATAACTATCAGCAAAAGCACATGCATAAATCTCTGTCAATGCACTCTTTGTTACATTACACCCATGAAAGTTGGATTTTAGGCCTTTTAATTCACTTCTGTCTGTCTTCTTGACACCATAAATATTCCACAAAAACCTACTGGTCAGAGGATATGCTTCTCTTTATGGTATTTTAAGATTTTAGTACATAAGCAGAATTTTCACCTTTGTTAGCCACCAAACTATAATTAAAGTCTCCAGATTTAGTCACAACCTAAAATATTTACAAAATAATATATAATATTGCAACATAATTACAAAAAAGAACAACAGTCCTCCAAGCCTAAGCATTTAGATTTACCTAGCTGGATTAGATGAGTTTTCAGAAAAGGAAGACGAGCTATTCTACTAGCACACTTAATAATCCAACATAAAATAAGCCTATATATACACGTTTAACAAGCTAGCCCCTTGCTTATAAAATAATTCCAACTTTGATTTTCGATCTAGCCAGTACGAAGTGTGTCATAATGTTTTGGTGCCCACACTAGGCGGGTGACAAGTATATCCTGCTTGGCCCAAATGCTCTGGTCCCAGCAGTACTCTGGAGACAGCAGCCTGCTTGGTTTATGAACCCAAAAGTACTTGTTTAGATGGCTCTCATCATGCCACAGAGCCTCCACATCATTTATTTTATCCTCCTTGATAGCCAGATAACAGGCATCTACCAAATGCTTTACATTTTGCCACGTTCCTCCAAAGATAGCAGCATGGTAGTAGAAATTGCCAGTTTCCATGAAGGCTTTAGATTTGGGGTTTCTGTCGTAGGTAAACCGGGCTTTTGGTAATTTATAATAGTGGGCATGGAGCAAAGCCACAGAATCACCCAGTGCCTCAGACCCAAATCTCCCCTTAAACTCCTGATCCACATCAAAACAGAAGACATAATGAAATCTGTGACGGATCTCTGACTGTATAGCTTCTGATATTGTCCTCATTCGCATCATAGAAATGTCTTGCCACCTGGTGTGCTTTCCCACCTGGATAACCTTTATGTTTCTGTGAGAAGCAAGTGTGATGTTTGGTACTTTGTCTGGTAAGTCTGTAAACACATAATACGTCACTGGTAATCCCAACATAAAATGTTGTTCTGCTGAGATGAGGAAAGTCTTGAGGTAGGCATCCAGGTACCTTAATGAGAGACAGAGAAAAACAAATGATTTTTTTATTTGTAAATTATTGCAAAACAATACAAAACCCATCCTGTTTGTATATTTCTTCACTATCTTTGATGCACAAAAAGTAATTATTTCAATCTGAGCCAAGGTTCAATCGTCCGCACCCAACAAACAGCAAGGCAAGCTGGTGTTTATTGGTTATGGGTCATAAAGGCCAACTACTCCAGATACTAATTACCAATTACATTTTTAAAAGCTAAAAAAAAAAAAAAGCAACAAAGAAGGCAACATGCAAGAAAGCAAGAAAAGACCTAGACATGACTATAATGCTAATGCTAATAATAATAATAATAATAATAATAATAATAATAATAATAATAATAATAATAATAACCGTAGATGTATGTGCACAAATTTATTCAGGTTTAGATGTCTGGATTTCAAAACAGTTTGGTCAAATTTCTTTGTATTTGAGCATGAATTGGAGCACATATTTGTGACTCCTCAAAAGTTACACAGAAATCCATGTACACATTTGTAAGCATTTGTTTGTGCTTGTGGATCTTATCATATGCATTTGCAACCCTTTTGCAGGGGTATAAGGCACATTTCCCCCCATAAACTAAAACTAGAGTCACCACCTCATGATTACTTATGTGGGCTAGAGAATTTACAGTTTAAATTCGCCATATTGAACTGATTCAGGCATAGGTATGCCTACATTTCTTATTCATTCTATTCAATTCTATTAACTAGAAGGCACCACTGTATAATAGCCAAGGAATACAGTTTTTATGGAGGAACCGACCGTCCCACAGCAAACACAGTAAGGGCCACTGATGGCTTTTCTCCTATGTGCTTTTGATCAAAAAGATTTGGATCAAACATTCCCTCCCAGATGATAGGAGCATTCCAAGATGTTGATGTCTGAAATGCTGGTCTGGCCCTGGATTAAAAGAACAAAACAAACTAGAAAGCGAAAATTCCAGAAGAAGTGTGCCTATGCCGCTGCCAATGAGTGTAGTTTGCCATTCATACGGCTACAAAAAAAAATCCAAATAAGGGTAGACAGGCCGTACTACTGCTGGCATACCACTAGAGTGAGCCAACACACCACAAATTAAGTGAGTGAGCCAACACACCACAAAGTAAGTTTCACTTTCGTTTCAAGTTAAGTTTCACTTTCCTTCCCATTCATTTCAATGGGCAAAAACTAGCATTAAAATATTCATATTTAAAAAACTATAGAAGTAATAAACACCAAAAGTCATAGCACACCATTCCTGATCCAGCTGCACAAAAAGGAAAATAATAATAATAAGAATAAATAGTAATAAGTGTGCCTTTTGGCATAGGCACACTTAATAAATCCGAGAAATAGTAATAACTGTGCCTTTTGGCATAGGCACACTTAATAATAATAAAAATAATAAATCGGAGAAATAGTAATAAGTGTGCCTTTTGGCATAGGCACACTTAATTAAAACACAATCTATATATTCTTGTTTAAATTAATTCAGGAACATGTCCCTATATATGTGATAATGAATATGAGGAACTAAAAACAACTTGAATTTACAGTTCACCAGAGATGTTAATTCATTTGTAACAGTACAGCTGTTATCAGTGTTTTGACTGTTTTTAATCATGAAACTCTCTAAAGACTGTTCTTCCAGTGTTTCTTTTGCTTTTTTGTCCTTTATTGAGAGTGAAAAAATCTTACTTATGAACACTCCCAAGCAGGTTATTTTATTCTATAGTTAGTTTGTGTTTTATTGTGTAAATGCTTCTTTAATCATGTCGCTCTGGTTTTTCTTTCTTCCTTTTTTTTAAACACACTTTCAAATTTGGTTACTGTCTGCTTGTCACAAGTGCTATTGTAACATTAACCTCCAAAAATATTTTATTTTAACTGTACTTTGATGCAGAAGTTTCCTAAATTGTGTGCACAAGCTGCATGTGTTTATTCTACTAAAAACAACATCTTAAAAATCAAATACAAGTATGGGACATTATAATTACCAGACAATGGTGTCCAAATTTTGAATATCTCTTACCCAAAGTTAAGTGTGTCATCCAAATTAATGCTGTGGCTTGGTTCTTGTTCAGGATATAATTTTATCATTAGGATAGTGTTCCTTAAATATCTGATACCGGAAAAATAAGCACCACAAGACATAACAAAATAAATTGTTTGAAAAGGTTGCTACATCATATAGATATTACATATCAATATGCTTTTGAAAATAGTGCCTTAATACATACCTTGTATATAAGGAAGTAGAACCGAGGATGATCAACAGCAGACAGCAGAGGATTCCATCATTTTTACTTAGAGAAATTAATAAAAAATAATAATATTAAAAATAATACTAAATAAATAAATCAAATAAAGTTTGGGCCTCACTTCATTGTTTTTCCTTTGACAGGTATACCAATATTTAGCATCAATTAACAGATAAATGTCTTTACATAGGTAATTCATGAAGATTGCTAAAGCCCGAGTCATGCAGGCTTACAATGCTGTTGGTGAATATTTTGGGAACCATCATTCAATGGGGGAAAATGTGTATTCCGCTATTGCTTGCAATGCTAAAAGCCACTATAGTGAAACTAGTCAAAAAGCTGTATATGGTACTGCACTGAAAACCTCCTTGCAATTGGTTAGGTCACTAGTGGGCTAGAAGGTAGTAATAATAATGTCTGGCTCCAAAACACTGACATGGTGGCAGCCAAAATGTTGTCCAGAAAGTCCAAAATCAATTGGGGACATTATGGTTATTTTTATGTGTTTTATTCCTACAGATAAAAAAAAACAAGGTAAGAAAAACAATAAGTTAGAAAGATTTCTAGAAATGCTCTCTCCTTCACTTGATACAAGTTTGTATAAAATAGAATCAGGAAAAGTGAAATCAATCGTCTTCTGATTACAATGGAAGAGTCTCGTTTGTTGTCAACTCACAATTCAAAATCCAGTTTCTGTAATAATAATGCCCCCCCCCCCCACACACACACACACACACACAGACACACACACACACGCACACACACTCCAACCAACAGCACCACCATCTTGGCCCACGCTCCTACCTCATTGTTAGGGAAAACAGCCCTGTCATTTTCCTCTTAAGCAGCGTTCTGATGGAGGAGAAAGGGATGGCTGGTTGACAGGATTTGACCTTTTTGAAAAAAAAAAAAATCGTGAGCCCAACCTTGGGATAAAAAAAGTAAAGTAATAAAGTATCTTATTTCATGTAAGATATTTTCATTATCTTACATTCATTTCCTGTATAACCTGCCATATCCATAAATTATAAACTGCTCAAAACTGTTTTAGACCAACAAAGTCTATTGCTCATTTTTACAATTAAGATCAATTGATGTAAATCCGTGAATGTGAAAGCTTGATTCATTTTATCCAAAGTCTAAGCTACATCTGCAACTCCTCCTATACTATCCTATACTTTGACCCAAACATCAAAATGATCTAGTGGCATCTAGGATTAATTTCTCCAATCTATAGCTTAAAGAATGTTTTTACCATTGAAACTTAAACCAATATGTCATAAAATTGTGCCTATCTTAATTAAGGCAGATGGACATTGGTGGGAAGTAGCTTTAGAACTGAGTGACAGTATAGTGTAGCATACAGAAGGTGACATGAGTATTGAACACATCACCAATTTTCTAAGTAAAAGTATTTCTAAAGGTGCTACTGGCATGTTGGTAGCAACCCATCGAATCAACACATTCAAATAAATCAACCCATAGCGGTCCATAAAAATTGCGTAATAATGAAAACTGAAAGACCAGTCAAGTATCGAATATGTTTACAGAAATGTATTTAATATTTCATACAAAATCCTTTGCTGGTGATGACAGCTTCAACACACCTCCTGTATGGAGAAACTAGTCGCATGCATCAAGTGTGATTTTAACTGATTCTTCTACACAAACAGTTTTCAAATCCTGAAGGTTCAGTTGGCCTCTTCTATGAACTTTCCATAGATTTGATCATGTCTGTGGGTTCTCAAGAAATTTCATCGACATGTTCAAAACAAAATGTTTTTCCAATTAATAAAAAGAAAAAAGACAGGGAGCACAAAATGGAGTGTCTTAAACTGGTACAACCTGTATGGGGAACATACATATGTATATTTTTTTTACATTATCTCCGGTGCCATTGTTTAAGTCAGTTGAATGCACAAGTCCAGTAAAACCAGTTTTATTTGTACCTCTTGAGAGACAGCAACCATTTACCATTAGATTCCTGGCCACAAACCTGTGTTAGTGTTAATGATGAGAATAACAAGAAATTTGTTAAAAATGAAATGAAAAAAAAAAGTACTGTAGTCTAAATCTTCCATGTTTAAAATTTAAACAAAATTCATACATGGTTGCCAGTTGAACCGCACTCAGTATTTATAGTGCATAAAATGGAAAAATTCACAGAAGGATTGTGAAGGGTCATTATTTAAATTGGACTTATCTCCAGAGGGCCCCAAACTATAAAAACTACAGTATCACAAGTGTTGTTTCCACTACATGAAGAACAGGATGAAATACCTACTAACTGCTGTGAACTAAATAATAATACATCCTATTAATTCATTTTACATTTTCTACATTTTTTCCACAGAAAAAGATAGATTACCTCATTTTTCTTTGCAGGAAAATAGCCAACAAAAACAAAAACATAATGGCATACATACTAAAAAATGCTGGGTTATTTTCATAACTCAACTTCTTGGTAGTTTGACCAATTTCTGAACCTATAAGCCTTATTGTTGGGTCTGAACACAGACCAATGCTGTATCAAGGACTTATTCCCATGAAAGAAAAACAAGGCAACAGCGATCGATCAATTTACTTGCAAGGAGGCCTCGTCGGGATCTCAGTGTCAATAGAAAAATTGTACTTAGTAGTCAGTATAATCTTTTAATGATATAAGTTTGCATATGGTAGAATACTGCATGTTGACCTTTTGATGACTTAGGCTGTTGTTCACTACAAGACTTTTTGTGAATTCCAGAGTGCTCTGGCACATCCTTGGAGCATGGGAGAGATCGTATCTTCTCTTTGTTTCATGGTAGGAAAAACGTAACTATGTCAGTTTTAGTCTAGGTGCCTTTTGTTTAGATGAACTTCTGGACTTCCAGACCAGCAGGTTTAGAGAAGTCTTTATGGGGTCACACTCTGAACCCCCCCCCCCCCCCCACACACACACACACACAATCCTGTGCTGCTTACAGGCAACAGACTTACGAGGGGAGTATTTTACTGAACAACAGGTCATTGTTAACAGAAAAGAAAACTGGTTTGACTGGACTTCTCTTTTCCTTTAAAAGTACAATTTAAAGATCATCTTGTTATATAGTCAGCATTTGTGATCCGTATGTGTTTTCTACCAAACTGTAATAACTTTATTTCATATATACTACTCAGTGGCAGTAGGTTTTGTTGTGCTCATGGGCAACAGATTTGGGGAGAGTATTTTTCTGAACAAATAAAAGCTGTTGACACATCCTGTTTCGTTTCTGTAGGGAAAGGTCGTTATGCTCAGTTTGACAATCACAACTAGGCTTACAGCATATAGCATACAGCCCCTGCTGAGACAGAGGTGACTTAGCAAAAAGAGAGAAGCAGTGTCCCAAAGACCTTCAACTTGTATACTTAAAAATATGACCCTGTGGATGGCTGCTGTGCTGAAACTACAGTGCATTTGATGGCTGTTACTGAGTGTTTTTCTTCTTGTTTTTCCTTAAGGATTGTTTTGAGTCGACTGTGTGGGAGGTGATCTGTGACGACCAGTGTTGGTCAAGTTACTTGAAAAAAGTAACTAATTACTGATTACTTCCCCCAAAAAGTAATCCAGTTATTTTACTGATTACTTATTTTCAAAAGTAATTAATTACTTAGCTACTTAGTTACTTTTTAAAAATACGATTTACAACCTGAAGAGGTGATAAAGCGATAGATCTTTCAGCCCAATTCTACTTTTTCTGCATAATCCATCATACAAAATGTAATCAAATGGAAAAGTCTCTGTTTAAAACTTGTTTTATTAGTTTTAATCTTTTAACTTTATGCATCAAGCAAAAATGTAATTATATGCACCATTCCCTGACTGGAAGAAATTAGTTTAACATTTAAACCTATTTTCTGCACATTCCAGCACATAAAATCAATTTTTTGTGTGTGTTTACACTCACTCTTTCAAATAGATGCAAGTAAAACACAGCAGAAAATAAATAAAATTCAAAGACTAGCGGTCCTGTTGCTCTATTTTCACCTGTAAAGCAGGAGTGGGTTAGGCGGAGGTTTACTCTGGTGCAGGTGTGGGCAGCGGTCAGTGGAAGAATCCGCGAGTTTCTCTGTGAGTTTCCCGTTATGTCATAGTGCACTCGTTGTTTGCTTGGAAGTTTAGGGGTTTTTTTCGCTGTAAAAAGAAGTTTTCTTCCCACTCACAACGGACACTAATGTTTTTGTCACTTTTTATGGAATCAAACTCAAAGTAAGGTCAGTACTTCCACGCTTTAAACGCTGCACGCTCATACTCCCGCACTCGATATGTTATCCACTGTCGATCTGCACACAGCTGTTGTCACGAATGTCACACTCGCTTACGTCACTGTCATGAGACATTCTCGCAAAAAAAATCATGGTTTTAGTAACGCGGTAACGCAGCGTTCCTACGGGAAAGTAACGGTAATCTAATTACACCGTTTTTGCAATAGTAATCCCTTACTTTACTCGTTACTTGAAAAAGTAATTGGATTACTGCCCATCTCTGGTGACGACCACGGAGAGGACATCGACAGCCTACATGCATCACTGACTATATTAATTTCTGTGTGGATAACACCGTACCTACCAGGACTATACGGTGTTTCTCCAACAACAAACCTTGGATTACCCCAGAAATTAAAGCTGTCCTTCAGCAGAAGAGGAGGGCCTTCAAATCCAAAGAGGAGTTGAAAAGGGTGCAGAGTGAGTTGAGGGGACTGATAAGGAATGGAAAGGATAGCTACAGGCAAAAGATGGAGAACCAGCTTCAGCAAAACAACGTTGGTGAAGTCTGGAGAGGCCTCAGAACCATCTCAGGCCACAAACATCAGAACTCTCTGCCTGGGAGGGATGTGAGGTGGGCAAATGAACTGAATCATTTTTTCAACAAATTTGATTCAGCCATGAGGCAGTCTCCAACATCGGCTGCAGACTCACCCACCCCTACTGCTGCTGTTCCACCTCTGACACCTCAGACACTTCACACCTCCTCTATTCATCCTGCTCACTCCTCCCCACCCCCAACAACAGCATCCAATACACACTCAACACAAGGCTCCAGCCGGTCTCTCTCAACCACCCAGGTTAGGAGGGAACTGAGGAGGATTAATGGCAAGAAGGCAGCGGGCCCAGATGGCATCAGCTCGAGGGTCGTCAGGTCCTGCGCGGACCAACTGTGTGGTGTGATGGAGCACCTCCTCAACCTGAGCCTGAGGCTGGGAAGAGTCCCACAGCTCTGGAAAACCTGCTGCGTTGTACCAGTGCCAAAGACTTCACGCCCCAAGGACCTCAACAGCTACAGGCCGGTGGCTCTGACATCCCACCTGATGAAGACCCTGGAGCGGTTGGTCCTGGCTCAGCTTCGGCGCCTGGTGAGCTCATCACTGGACCCACTTCAGTTTGCCTACCAGCCTGGCATTGGAGCGGATGATGCCATCATTCACCTCCTACATCATTCCCTCGCTCACCTAGAGACCGCTGGAAGCACTGTGAGAATCATGTTCTTTGATTTTTCCAGTGCCTTCAACACTATTCTTCCCTCGGTTCTGAAGGACAAGCTGGAGAACTCTGGAGTGGACCATCACCTCACTACCTGGATCCTGGACTACCTCACCGACCGACCACAGTATGTGAGGACTCAGGGCTGTGTGTCGGACAGGGTCGTCTGCAGTACGAGGGCCCCACAGGGAACGGTTCTGGCTCTGTTCCTCTTCACCATCTACACTGCAGACTTCTCCCACAACTCCACCTAGTGCTTCCTGCAGAAGTTCTCTGATGACTCTGCAATAGTCGGCCTCATCACTGATGGAGACGACAAGGAGTACAGAGGACTGACTCAAGACTTTGTGGACTGGTGCCAGCTGAACTACCTCCAGATCAACGCCAGTAAAACCAAGGAGCTGGTTGTAGACTTCCGCAGGCACAAACATCCTCCACTGCAACCACTGAACATTCAAGCTTTGGACATTGAGGCTGTGGACAGCTACAGGTACCTTGGTGTTCATCTGAACAACAGACTGGACTGGACTCATAACTCAGACGCCCTCTACAGGAAAGGGCAGAGCAGGCTGTACCTGCTGCGGAGACTCAGGTCGTTTGGAGTGGAGGGCCCACTCCTGAAGACCTTCTATGACTCTGTGGTGGCCTCAGCCATCTTTTATGGTGTGGTCTGCTGGGCGGCAGCATCTCTGCTGGTTACAGGAAGAGACTGAACAGGCTGATCCGAAGGGCCAGCTCTGTTCTAGGATGCCCTCTGGACCCAGTGGAGGTGGTGAGTGACAGGAGAATAGCAGCTAAGCTGTCATCCCTGTTGGACAACATCTCCCACCCCATGCAGGACACTCTGACAGCACTGAGCAGCTCCTTCAGTGGGAGACTGCGGCACCCACGGTGTGGGACGGAGAGATTTCGCAGGTCTTTCCTCCCCACTGCTGTCAGGCTCCACAACAAAGACTTTAACTGATCAAACACACACATCCACAAATGTGCAATAACACTAATGTGCAATAATCTTTTCTGGCATCGTTGTATTTTTACTCAGTTGTATATAGCATTTGTATTCTATTTTTATCTTATTGTATATTTTATTCTATTTTATTCTACTGTATATAGTATTTTATTTTATTCTATTCTGTACAGTGGTGTACTGTATTTATTCTTATTGTATTCTAATTTTTGCTTCATAACTTTTGCAATGTCCACTTCCTGCTGTGACAAAACAATTTCCCACGGTGTGGGACTAATAAAGGTTATCTTATCTTATCTTATCTTATCTTATCTTATGACATCGTCTGTGGAACGATTAGTCCGGTATGCAAACTGAAGTGGGTCGATGGTGGCAGGTAGTGAAGAAGGGATGTGATCTCTCATCAGTCTTTCAAAACACTTCATCACAATTGAAGTCAGTGCTAGTTGGCGGTAATCATTGTGGCAAGCGGGCTGTTGTTTATTTGGGACAGGGAAAATGATGGACTCTTTGAAGCATGTGGGAATCACTGCTTGGGCCAGGGAGAGGTTGAAGATCTCCGTGAACACCAGTGCTAGCTGGTCAGCGCAGGCTCTCAGAACTCGACCAGGGATTGCATCTAGTCCTGCTGCCCTCATGGTGTTCACTCTCCTGAAAGCTTTCCTCACAGCATGCTCTGTGATGATGAAGGCATCGTTTTCACTGGTGCACTCCGTGCACGTGCAGACTTTTGTTGTTTTAATTGCTGCAGCGTCGAAGCGAGCATAAAACGTGTACAGCTCAACAGCCAGTGAAGCGTCGGCATTCTTCATTGAAGAAGCTGGTTGTTTGTAGTCCGTTATTGTCTGCAGTCCCTTCCACAGGCTCCTAGATTTGCACTGTTGTAGACGTGACTCTAGTTTTTCCCTGTAACTCTGCTTTGCCTTTCTGACCGCGCTGCACACATTCTAAGACGCAGCCGTGTATAGGTCCATATTACCGGAGACAAGCCCTTCATTGTAGGCAGCGATGCGCGATCTCAGAGTGCCGAAACACGTCCCAGTCTGCGTCATCCAGTGCAGTCACCGAGTGGTCCGCCTAGTGTGCGACCTCCCTTCTGATTGGTGCTTGCTGCTTTAGCCTTTGTTTGTAAGCAGGCATAAGGACGATGGCGGCAAGGTCCGATTTTCCCAATGCCAGCAGAAGCCTAATCTTGCAGCAGTCTTTGAGCGGAGTGTAGCAGTGGTCTAATGTCCTCGTGCCCCTGGTGGGGCAGAGGACGTGCTGGTGAAGGTTGTGAAATGTGCGTTTGAGATTAAATCTGTTAAAATCTCCCATAACACAGAGCGCGGCATCCTGGTGAAGTGCTTGTTGTTATGTAAGAGCCTCAAGTAGGCAGTGTCCAAATCCCCGTAAGGCAGAATATAAAAATTTGTGTTTTCCATGATGCCCAAGTGAGTTTAAGGCAGATAGAGCAGAAAGTAACAGTTTCAGTTCCCCTCTGATGTGCCAAGATAAGCAGTAGGTTGTAAAGAAGAATAGTACAGCAGGAGACTACAGAGGGACAGTTGTGGAGTGTACCTTTCCATGTGAACGTTAGGGGGTGCTGTCCTTGGGTGTGCTTGATAAGGAAACAACATATACTCTTTTTATGACTTGTTTTGCTGATGGTAGTGAGCACGAGGGTGGGCTCACCTGTAGCCCCCCGTGACTAAGTATGTAATCTAAAGGTTGCAAGATGCTTGCTTACAAAAAAAGAGCAAAAAAGAAAAGACAAGAAGCAAAAATAATAAATCCAAAGTAGTAAAGTATAGCCCAGAGAAGCAGTAGCAGCCTCAACATAAATGTATCAGCCGCCCACTCAGACCCACAATTCCTGTAATGCATCAATCAGCATTCACACCAAAACACAATAATAGCAGTGTTACGTCCCCACATGAAAGTTAAGCGAAGAGGGTGGGGGACAGTAACAGTTGGATCCGGGTTGGAAAGGAAAAGAACGCCAGGCAGAGGTAGTTAATAGGGGTGCAACGATATTCGTATTGATATTGAACCGTTCGATATAGTGCTTTCGGTTCGGTACGCATATGTATCGAACAATACAAAATTTTTAATTTATTTTATCAACTTTCCTTCTGACGATGCTGTCTGTGTTGAGCGCTCAGTGGATCTGCGCTCGACAGTGCAGCCTAGGCGGAGTAGTCGAACGCAGATTCACTGAGCGCAGGGCAAGCTAGCCAGACAGAAGTTAAGCTCTCCTTGCAACATGGCAAATTGAACCTCCCCTACCCTCATTCAGATGTGGCGTTAGGAACTATTTTGGTTTTCATGTGACATATGACCCTGAAGGTAAGCGCGTCATGGACAAAAGTAAAACAGTATGTCGGATGTGCCACGCAATGCTCAATTACATGGGTGGGAACTAGTGCGTTAGCGCAGTTAGCTCGTTAACGTGTTGGCCGTCCAGCCCCACACACGGAGCGTAGCTCGTTGACGGAGATTTGCCGTGTTGTGGCGTTAACATCATTTCAGATTAACACTGACAGCACTAGTGGGAACACAACGAATATGACTGCACATTTACTCCGACATCATCCTAGTGCACAGACAAGTGGAAGCAGACAAAAACAACAAGCACGCATGCTACAAACTTTACCCTTAGACAGCCGTTAGCACATGATTCTCCTTATGGGGACCTGATATGTTTAATATGCTGCTGAGAATATAGCCCAGAAGAAGCGTATAGTATAGTATATAGTATTTTATTTTGGAAAGAGCCATTTTTCTGTAATAAACTCTTTTCCAAAGATGAGTGATTTCTCGATCAAATAGATTTATTTTTTTTATTACTTTGTTGTTTCAGCAACATTAAATTTAAAAACTGTACTTTTGAGTTAAAATATATATTTATAATTTTAATAAATGACAAATTAAAAAAGGCATGA
This sequence comes from Rhamphochromis sp. 'chilingali', assembly GCF_963969265.1. Lineage (NCBI taxonomy): Eukaryota > Metazoa > Chordata > Actinopteri > Cichliformes > Cichlidae > Rhamphochromis > Rhamphochromis sp. 'chilingali'. Next base: position 9,724,659 of record NC_137933.1, read on the forward strand.
ACATTTTTTTTGTATCGAAAAAATATCGAACCGTGACACCAAAGTATCGAACCGAACCGTGAATTTTGTGTATTGTTGCACCCCTAGTAGTTAACACAAAATATATCTTTATTATAATCAATTAACTCAATATTCATACAAACAGTAACAACAAAAAGAGACAGCAACGCTGCTTTAATGATAAATCAGACAGGCCAACCCAAAGAGATGGTGACCACTTCAACAAAGAAAACAACTATAAGGCTTCAACAGAAAAAGACAGCAACACTGCTCTTAGCAATAACCAGGCAGGCCAAACAAAATAATGGAGGCCGCCGTCACTTAAGCAAAACCACTGCTCAGTTAAGAGCTACTCACAAAGAGCCACGCATGGTGAGGCTGGTCACACACACAGCAGGCCTTTTCCCCACCTAGACCAGACTCACACACTGACCAGACTCACACACTGACCAGCACAGATGAAATCCACCAGAAGCCTCTCCCACATCCACACTGCTCTTCTCCAGCTTATATTACCTCTGAGGGTAATTGGTGGTAAACAAGGCCAGATGAGCAGCAGGTGTGTCCTAAAAGAGAAGGCAGGGGCAGAGAGAGGAGGAGGCAGAGAAAAGACACCACACCCACACAAGGGCAGTTTCAGGAGGCCCAGATAGGGCCGTAACAGCAGTAAGGCTAAGATTGTAACAAATCAAAGTTATGTACAGTTCAAACAGCATCATCAATTTGTTGACAAAGAGGCCAATAGGAGGCTTCTGCAGCTATAACCTATAAACTCACTTGTTTACTACCAAGTAAAATAATAAATACACAACACAAAATAAAAACATACCAGCAATTGATGGAAGGCTTCATGGAAATAATCCAGAGGTGATCTCTACAAAAAAATGAGTAAGACCAATCAACAAAAGTGTAGCCAGTTCAGGCTGAGGCATCAGCAACATGTACGCAAGTCCGATCTGTAACAGCTAGGGAAGTCAGGTGACCGAAATCCTGGATGCACATGGCAACAGGTGAGCAAGTTAGGAATACTCAGAGGGCAGCTACTATTTATAGCTTTGCTTTCTGTGTATGACACTGCACGTCACCAGCTGCTGTTTGCCTCATAATGCAAATTTTATACTGATAATGTAAATGAGCAAATGCAAAATCTTTCATGTAAATCTAAGAAATCTAAGAAATCAATTAAAAACATGTGGAAGCAGGTAAAAGACAACCAGTGAAGAAACAAACATTTGAATCTTAAATACTAGGAAATAATTTTACATAGCTGAGTTCAGTTTCATTGCCACACCAAAGTCTGATTACAGCCAGAACTGTTGAATCAAGAAATCACATAAATAGGATCTGTATAACAAATGGACGCAGGCTAAGAGATCTCAAATGGCAACACAGCATGCAATGATTCAAAAAACAGCTGAGAACCAAAATCACTGACATCGATCAGTCTGGAAAGGGTTACAAAGCCATAACTAAGGCTTTGGGACTCCAGTCACAGATATCTGTGTCATCCTGGATTCAAACCCTACGCCTTACTCACCTGTTGCTTATCCCAGCTGATTACCCCAGGCAGTATTTAAGGCCTAGGAGGCCAAAAAGTAATCCAGTTACTTTATTGATTACTTATTTTCAAAAGTAATTAATTACTTAGTTAGTTACTTTTTAAAAACATGATTTACAACCTGAATAGGTAATAAAGCAATAGATCTTTCAGCCCAATTCTACTTTTTCTGCATAATCCATCATACAAAAAGTAATCAAATGGAAAAGTCTCTTTTTAAAACTTGTTTTACTAGTTTTAATCTTTTAACTTTATGCATCAAGCAAAAATTTTATTATATGCAATATTCCCTGACTGGAAGAAATTTGTTTAACATTTAAACCTATTTTCTGCACATTCCAGCACATAAAATAAAAATATTTTTTGTGTTCACACTCAGTCTTTCAAATGAATGCAAGTGAAACACAGCAGAAAATAAATAAAATCAAAGACTCAGCAGTCCTGTTGCTCTAATTTCACCTGCACTCTAAGAAATGAAACATGGGCTTTTTAAAAATTAATTCTTAGTTTTATGTTCAATATACTTAAAATTGTTAATCTTATGGGTGTAATATATTTAAATTTGATTTAATTAATCCTATACCGTTTTAATGTTAAATAATATTGATATTTCCAATTTATTTAACTAAATCCAAAAAGCCCTTTCCACATCCTTTCTGAGCATGCGCAGAGAATGAAAAAGAAATCTTCGCGCATACGCATTGACCTTCTTCATCTACGCTACAGTGTGCTTTGGCTACGTGTCTTGAAAGAGGGATTAATCATGATTCATCCGTTGGAGTTAAGGTAATTTCTTCCTATTTTTAATAGAATATAATTTAACTAGTACTTTGTGATAATATATGGCGTATATTTTTCCGGTAAATATGTGGGCAGTATGTGTTCTGTAGGTTGTAGCATTTTGCTAGCATTGGAAACATTCATTTGCATATTCGACGTTACTGCACATCTGAATATTGTCCCATCTGCTTTTAAAATTTCATTCGAACTCCGAATAGCACACTTATTTTATTTGTTTTATTGCACTATCAAGTTAGGAGAACGTTAGCCCGAACAAGAATGGACTACTTGCACAATCACTTCCGCGTTCTATGTAGTCCAGCCCCAGTGCTTCCGGTGTGGTTAAACCATGGCGACGTTCTACACTCGCTGCCTACAAGAGCTCCCAAAATTGAACATCACTGATGATCATCGGATTTGCAGAGTGACGACTACCCCCGCCAGCAAATTAGATAAAGGCTTTAAGTTATATGCTGCATCACATATACACAACTACGAAGGTAAGAAAACGTAAATTAACCGACAAAGAAACGCTAGCTAAAGTCAAATGCAAACACTACGTTACTCCGCTATGTCCTTCATTTGATGTCAATTCTCGATATTACATGTTTTCTTAAACGGTATTTTATGTCGTCCGAAACTATAGTTGAGGTTTTCTTAACTAATGTCACTTTTGTTGTTAGACACTGTTATAATAGCGATAGGTAGTTGGCTAACTAAGGAGGTAGTTAACTACCTAATGCTACTCTTGCTAAGTGTAAAGTATATATGTTTAAGACGTGCTGACATGAGTAATACAGAAATAATGCTAATGGTACTTGTATCTTTATTCAGTGTCCAAACAGGTTGTCAGGGGAGGTCGGTGTGAGAGCCCTGTGCTACAGGTCAATGAGGAAGAGTGAGGCACCACACAGACTAAGTGTAGGCAGGAAGCTGTGTAAAGTTGTTAATCCCCGTTCAGTGGGGTTCAGTTCATTTAAGCATTAGTTAAGTTCATTCCTAAAGGCCTATCAACTTGAATGTTTTCCTTGTCTCCCTGCTTTATCACTCCTAATTTGACTAGTCAGATAGTTAAATCATGTGTTTGGGTGATCAGAAACATTTGACACCAAGTTAATACTGCAAATATACACAATCAAAGTTATTACAGTTATCAAGGATGGTTAAGTTGTTTTAATAGGGAGAGAAAGAAACACTAAGCATTCAGGAGGGTAAGCCTGTAGGGGTCAGTAACCATAACACTGAACTATGTTCCTGTTCGGCTCTTCCATGAAGATGTTACATTTTTAAATTTTTGTTCTTTCTTCTTAGATTAAGCTTCTGGATTCATCGCTGATCATACTGACACATAGTCAGTGCTCCTGTGTGGCAGGCGCTGTTATGTGCAATCACACAGTGGCACTGCTCTTCCAAACAGCACACTACTCACAACTCAGAGTGCCGGTTGTCCCCCCTGTGCATAGCTACACCGAATCTGAACAGCAATGGCACAAGCCACGGACAGTGGTAATTTAAATGAGGTTAAAGTTTTTGAATTAGTCCATGCTTACATATGAACAGCAACACCATCCATAGTAAATGTGTCTTCTGTTAGGGTGTGAAGCCATGACCCATCAACTCCATGATCTTCACTAAGCCGGTACCAAATAGGATGGCCCAGACTGGAGTACGGTAATTCGATTTGTAAAATTTGGTTTCATGTGTTACAAATGTATGTTGCTATTTGTTCATACATACATCGTGTCAGAATAGGTATTAATTTACATACAACATTACACTTTCTGAAGACGGCTAACTCAGTCATGTACATATATATCCCAGTCTCTAACTTATGCACCACTGTTTTACACCTTTTAGTTTTTAGTTTAGTTGTTGTTCAACTGCTCATCAGTGGGATGCAGTGGTGTGACTTTGTTGTGTGGGCACAAGAGGACTACCTAGTGCAAAGAATATACATGGATACAGATGTGCACAATGCAATCAGAGGAAAGGCAGACTATTTCTTTTTTTACATACCAAGATACCTGTGTTTGAAAAAATGAACAGTGAAAACATAGCAAAAAGAAAAACAGATCCTTCAGGCTGGCTGGAACAAAATAACTGATGTTTTATTTGCAATGTATTTCATGAATTATTTTGTTGTTACATGTTACTTTTATGTGAAATCAATAAACTGTTATTTAAGCAATGGCATCAATTTCATTTTTTAAAAACACACAAAACATTGAATTTGTGTAGAACTTATTTACATGGTATTTAAAACTCCATGCCTAGCATACTGATATGCATTTAGACAATAACACAACTGAATGAAGAAAATGACAAATGCTATTTTTGATGTTACAAAAGCACAATGTCACTTATGATTTTAAAACGATTTAGTGGTTTACTTTATAATTTTGATAAACAATTTTGTTGAATCTGAATAGTAATATAGTAGTATAATTAAACAGTATTATTAACATTCAACATTTGCAATGAATTAGAATGATCAATAACTGAAACTCAACTATCAGCACTCAAGTACCAGTTCTGTAATCAAGTATTGTCAGCTGAGAAGGAAGAAATGCAACTGTAGTGGCCTCAGCTGCAGGTCATTTACAGTTACTGGCACTGGTGTCTTGGGAAAAATCCATCTTGTCTCACTTAACCCATTTTTTAACTAATGCTGTGTTCTGGTAATTTGACAGCATACATGCTACTGCAAACAGTTGGTTGATATTGTAAACATGTGACATGGTAATGATGCTATCAAAAAGTTTGTTCTGTTTGATCCTCCTAATGACTCGCTCCACATGCACCCTGAGTCTGGCTATGGCCTGCGTCTCCTTAACCTGGTATGCTGGCATCTGCTTCTGCTTAGATAGAAAAGGTGGGCAGTACACTTTGCATTTACAACAATCGGTGATTAGGAAGCCCTTATCTACCATCACTGCCATGTCTTCAGTCAACTTGTCAGCCTGATTGTTTGAATAGTTCCTTGTCACTAACCGAATCAGCATAAAGATTAGAGATGAATGTCACTGGACCATGTGGAGCTATGCCAACCAGGGCTTTCATCGTACAGTGGGATTTGTACGAAGAGTACTTTTCACTTTGGAGAAGTGGTGAGGATGGTGTCTGACACCTCAGCTCTTTACAGTCAAGGATCATCTGGGTGTCTGAGAAATCTTTGAATTCCTCAGGGAGGTAAGCTGGCACTTCTTCACGTATAAGCCAAATGCATTGAGACCCCAGTGCAGTGGCAAGAAAATTTGTCCATGTTGCAATAATGCGGCTCACTGTGGACTGGTGTATGTTAAATTGGTGTGCCAGGTCCCTCACCTTCAAACCAACTGACAGGAAAACCAGGAAAAGAAAAAAACTCGTCAATTGGCTGTAGCAGCTGCCTCTGGAAGGTGAAAACAAAAGGGAAAATGTTACTCCTTAAGCTATGAACTAGTAAAATTATGCTTTTCTTGGCTAAATGTTTTGTAATGGTTATGCATACCATACTGTACCATGGGGTAAACAATGAGGTGCTGTAGTACACAGTATGTAAAGGATACTGAGTCTAGCATACATACACCTGTGTATGTATGCTATTGTACATTATGTAATGTTATTGTACATAAATACAATAACATTACACCTCTAGTTCTAACTACCAACAAACCCATAACCTACCGTTGATGTGCGTGCAGGTGTCAACACTTCTTTGTTCTGATTGGCAGCTGACTTGGCTCTTGAAACCCGGATCATTTTATAGATGCAAGGCTCAATCAAAAACCAAAATGCCATCAAATGATCATAGCTTGGAAATCTATTCACAAGAGAGACATACATCGTGTCAATCATTAATTAACATCCAACATTGGCATAAAAATAATGTAAACTGTGACAAATATGCTAATGGTATGCTGTATAAAATAGTCTGATGAAGAGTCTATTTGGTGTTGTATTTTACCTGCAGCATTAGGATATCGTTTAAATACTAAAGCATCTACATGAAACATACAATCAGCAGAGAAAAAGTAAATATCTATTTTGTTTTCATTAAGACTGGAAACACTTGAAATTTAACTGATGGTGACCTTGGTATATTTTAAACAGTTAGCTTGAATAGAACTTAGGTGTACCTGGTGTAGAATCGGATGTCACTGTCGGAGCCAGCAAAACGCTGTAACCCAAATTCTCGCTGGACACGTAACTCCTGTATTTCCTTCCTCAGAGTCTCCACGTCTTTGGACAGGTCTTCTGCAGCTGATGCAGATATGTCCAATGCAGACGGCTCAGGGACTGAGCAGTAGTCACGATCTCTTGTAAGACGGTGCTCTTCTTGATCGTCAGGAGGAACTAGTTCAGGGCGTCGCTCCGTTCTCTCCCAAACACTACGCTGCGGTGGTTCAACTTTATAGCCATTCCACTCAAAAAGTGTTGGTACAGAACCTTTAATAAGCCGCCTTCGACCATCGAGGGTTGTTGGCTCTATGAGTTGATCACTGGCAAAGTGTCTGCAGCAGACTCTGATGTGAGAGATAATCGTGACATGATCCCGGCTTATGTTTACCAGCCATTGTCTTCTCAAATCGGAATGGGTCGGAAAGCCATGAAAACTTAGTATGCTGTTAAATTTGGCTGAAGCCGAACAAAATGGGACACAGCAATGCTCAGAGTATTTCTTCTCCTGCTTTTGAAAATGTTCTGTTTTAAATACTTTCCTTTTTATACTCATTCTGAAGCGACATTAGCATAGCTACCGACAGATAAACAAACATACCGGAAACGCCCAAGCGGTAGTATTTGGAAACGGAAATACGTCACATGCCCTAGTGCAAATTGTCCATTGGGATACATGTGCAGTGATTGTTGAGGACTCGTCTGTTTCACTGAAGAGAACCGCTAGCTGCATCGAGTCTCAAAGAGACCTCTGAAGGTGACTCCCACTTGCCCCCAAAAACAAAATCAAGTGTACTGGGTGGTTAGTGCTCCGTTTGTTTGCTACGGTGTCAAAAATATTGCACTTTTATTTAATAGGTCATTGAGAGTTGAAGAGGCCCCCCTCCCCCCAAGCAAAACGACAACGGCCAAAAATAGGCCAAAACATGCCACAAAATGCTCTGCTTGGTTAGTGCTTGTTTGTGCTGTTAAAATTAACATTTGTGCTGCTGCGGCTTTCCAGTTTTTAATGTTTTACTTTTTCGCGGTGACGTCAAGGGCATCAAGCACGCTCCCCGAGCATTTTGTGGCATTTTGTGGCATGTTTTGACCTATTTTGGGCCATTTTCGTGTTGCTGGGGGGGGGGGTGAACTCTGAATGACCTATTAAATAAAAGTGTAATGTCTTTGACACCTAGCGATACAAACGATGATTTTACCAGCACAAACCGACACAAACGGAGCACTAACCACCCAGTATACTTGATTTTATATTTGGGGGCAAGTGGGGGTCACGTTCACAGACTGGGCTGCTCCGGTATATAATGGTAAACGTGCTCACAGGAACAGATTTATGAAATGAGTAATAGAAATTTTGGAGCATTTGAAATTTAACTTGTATTATTAATACATTTTAAAATAAACAGGAGTGTTCTTAAGTTTAGACCATCTCTGTGCTACCCCTTTGCATGTGTCTCACTGTACACGATTAATTTTTTCTGTTTTTCTTTTTCTCTCAGGTTGCTGGTTGTGGAATTTGGAGCTGCGGAGATTTGAGCTGTGCTCCAAAAGTGCATGTTGAAGGTCCCTAATGCTTGCATATTATTTACTTTTTCCTTAATACACAATTTTACATTTTGAATTCTCTTATTTGGTCTTTTAGGTTATCACCACAGTTCCACTGCTGTCCACATTCATGAGCAGTCTTGACCAGTACTCTGACCAGTTGATGAAGATTCTACGAAAAAAAGGAGGGGAAACAGCGCGGCGGATCACAGCAGCGTTGTCTGCAATTTCACAGGTATTCTGTCTTGTTATAATGTTCTGTAACTAATAGATTAGTTGCAGGTTGATCTCAGGTCTGGTTGTTAACCTGTATTTTTAACTTTCTTGGGTCATTTTATGCTTGTTCTCTCCTGCGTTATACTTCTCATCTCGCTTTTGGCTTATATTCTGGACTTGGTCCTGACACAAAGCAGTAGTGGTGTGCGGATCGATCCTGAAATATCGATTCCTCCGATACCAATCATTTATGTTCTAGAATCGATTCTCACATTAAAATATCGATATTTTAGTAATTTAGGGTTAATTTGTAGTTTATCATTAACAGCAACACAGTGGAAAGAAACTGTAACATTCGGATTGTCTACATTCAAAGGAACTACTTCCTCTTCCGCCTTTCATAGTCATGTGTGAAATACGGCTGTATAAATGTCTGGCCACCCCCTGGCGCGCACTCACAACAATGGCTGAGCGTAATTGTGCGGACGTATTTTACCTCCACAAACAGCTGAGACGTGGTTTGCTATACATGTGGCAAAAAAAGTGCTCCAAGAGTGAGGTGTTGTGGCCATACTAGGGAGACATTCAAAAGGGCTGCTTGGGGGGGGGGCATTTCTGTACCTTTTACAGGGTTTATTTATCGGATAAAATATGTTAAATATCACCGTTATTATTGGCCGGCCCGGAAACAGCGGGGGTGTCCAAATTCAGAGGCTGCTTCCACCTGAGGACCCGCCCTTCGCGGTCTAAAGAAAGCCGGGTAGTACGTCACAGGCTCCATTGGTGGAGTGAAACTCTGCCGTCTGCTCCTTGCTATCTAAAATATAACCGGACACTGGCGTAAACTCTTCTGTTTAATTAGTTTTCTGTTTGATGTTTATTCGGCTGTGTGAAAACCCTGGAGGAACCCACCCGATGGATTAATAAAGTTAAATTTAATTTAATCTAATCTAATAATTTTAATCTCAGCCAAACCGATTTGCTCACGAACAAATAAAACACTGAAAAAGCCAAACAATAACATTTTTAAGTTATCAAAGTGACTTATATATCATGTTTAACCCGAGTAGCGAAAGCCCGCGGGGGATTGAAAACGATGTGTCAGTTGGCTCAGATATTTGAAGTTTACACAGCTACATTCTGTGTAAATATGTTAAAAGGTTTTTTGCGACCCAGAAAGAGAAATAAGAGTAATATTAAAACTAAGTAGCTGCCACCGTTGTTGGAAACTGGAATTGGCTGGGCCGCGCTATGAATTCTGCGATATGGTTTTTCAATGTTGTTGTCCGGGTGGAAAATCGGGAAAATTTCGGGAGAATGGTGGCTCCAGGAGATTTTTGGGAGGGGCACTGAAATTCGGTATTCTCCCGGAAAAATCGCGAGGGTTGGCATGTATGGTTGTGGCAACATCACTAACCTTGTCAAACACCTCAGAGTAAATCATATCACAGAATATGACAAGCGTATGTTGAGGCGAACTGAAGAGGAAGAGAGGGACAGGTGCTGCTAGGGCGAGACAGACGTCTCTCACGGAGTCCTTTAGTGCTGCAGGCAGGCAAGGTGTTCAGATAGCCACAACTTCAGTTTTTTTATTTATATATGATGAACTCTGCATTAAGTGATAAGAACAAGTAATCTGATGTCCTGCAATCATTATGATGCTATAATTTGAGATACAATAAATAAAATACGTTTTTGTACAAAGTATCGGTATCGGATCAGTATCGTCGATACCACCCTGAAAATTACTTGGTATCAGATCGGAAAGGAAATCAGTGGTATCGCACATCACTACAAAGCAGAACTAAGTAACTCATGCCCCTACAATGCCAGCAGTGCCGCTGCTGGCATTGTAGCTTTTTTCTTTTCTTTTTTTGTTACTCATTAATTGTCCAAAGGAATAATTAGCTACACTGAGAAAAGACAAAGGCAGACAACATTTCACATTTCGCCACAACTCAGTAACACAATAGATTTTTTTTTTCACTCAAACTTGGTTTAAATACTGCAAATGTGGTGGTAGCCCGCATATCTCATATTAACGTGACAGTTTGTAGTTTTTGTCATTAATTTTTGGAAATATCTATCAAAATGTTTTTGATTCCTTTGAACAGCACTCCTATGCAACAACACTTTTCTTCCTTCTTTCGGGTGGTACACCACGCTAAAGCTGCATTTTACACGACCCAATGTATCGCAATCAGTGTAATTGGACTCATAACTTATAATTTTTATGGGAATGAATTGGTAAGCTTCTCATTCTCTAACACAAAATACTACTTGCTTGCAAAAAGCATGTTTGAAATTACTTAGAAACAATTATGAATTGGTTAATCAACAATAAAAATTGACTTAAGTTCTGTGGGAGTCTCTAAAAACTTAAAAAAAAGTAATTGCGCTGCATGTGTTGTTTTGTTTAGAGTTCCCGAATCGAAGTGAAGCGTGAATGCATCCTTAAAGCTGTGATTATATACCTGAATGAGAACCCTGAAAATCTCATCAAAGAGTACATGGTAAGTTTATTTTTAAAGGGATATTCCACCCCTCAGTAAAATTTTGACTGTCATAATTCCCAGAGTTTTGTAAGTTGAAAAATGTATTTTCTAAACAAGCCCAGGCATTCTCCTGTTCAGGCAGCAATCAGTTTTCTTTAAATTAGCTTACAACAATAAAGTGCATGGGAAATACTAGGATTTTGTTTCCATTCACTTACATTGTTTTATGCGAAACTAAAGAAAATGACCCTGGTCAGCAGAATATTGATAATATTATTAATGTATACTCCTTCTGCCCTCTGTCCATGTTTCATGTATCTTCTTCTTGGTCTTTATTTGGTGATAGTCCTAAATCCACATTTTTCTTTGGTCTGTTCTCCTCAGTCTCATTCGGGGATATGTGTATGTAGAGTACACCCAGCACAGACACACGCACACACAGGCAGGTATAGCCAACTTCCACGTTTATTGATATATTTGTATTTTGACAGCTGACTCAGTCGCACCGTCTGACAGCTCGAGCCCAGCTGATCTCCCTTGGCCGCTCCTCCTCGTCTCACTATAAACACCGCGGAGGAGACCATCATTAGTCCATAAACAATATCAGCTGTTCTTACCAGCCTCGCGGCGCCGCCCCGTTGAGCCTTCCGCTCCACTCCTCCCCTGCAGCTGCGCCCGGGGCCACGCCTCCGCCACAGTGTAATTAGGATAGTGTGGACCATTTTAACTAAAATGGAGTGAATAGATAGATGATGCGATGACCAAAATACAACGGATTTAAAATATTTCTGTCCTTTTCAGGATTTCAACGTGATGGAAGCTGAAGAGCTCAAGAGGATGGATTTGGCGTGTTTATAAAATAATCCATGAAGGAGCACAGCCTGATGACTCCCTTGAAGATGTTGGCATCATTATCGAGAGATGCACCGTCTTGCAGGATCTTCACGATGTGGCGAGCGGGTGTGCACGTTTGTTTGGGCTAATTTACTGCCTCAATCTGAGTTACCCAAAGCCACGTCGCTACACATTTGAGTTCTTCCAGAAGGTGCTCATGGGACTGGAAGACAAAAACTGTCTAACAAAATACAAGTGCTGAAGAACAAACTCTGCCAAAAGGAGACGCAATGACTCTTCTAGATTGAAATGTCTCCCAAAATAAGTGCGCTGTTTTACTGTTTAAAAGTTTATAAATATATATATGTTGATCCTTGTTTGTAAATATTTTGTCATAGCTTTTAATATTTAAGAGATTTACTGAACGCCATTTTTCTATTGATTGTGGAAAAGAAAACATAATTCACAAACTGAGTTTTTGGAACTGGGGACAAAATTACGCAGATGGATATATTTTCTTGTTTCACAACATTTTCTTCAGTTTGAGTTGCTGTGGTAATTCTGCAGACTGTAGCCATTGCAGACCTACAACTGTAGATCCTGAAATCATTCTGTCAGGTTTGACATCCTACTCCTCACTACACTGTCACTTAGTTGAAACTGGAAAGTTGTTTCAGATGTTTACATTTTATTTTACACACTTCATTTAATGTTGCATTATGCAGTGTTGTTTCCCTGTTTAAGCTTTGCCTCGTTGAAGGCTTTTGTTCAAGTTGTTAAAGCAACACAATTTTTTTTTTTGTATTTACACTTCATATTAGTTCTTGTGTACCAGGTTTCCATTGTAGGTCAAGGATCTTGAGTGTTATAAACGTTAAAGTGTATGTGCAAACAAATGTGAAAAGGTTCTAAGGTTGTCACCTGTACTCAAGTTAAGTGCTGGAGTTTTGGTCTTAGCATTTAATTAAGAATATTTTGAGATTTGCTATATAAATTTTTTTTATTGTAAAATTTATTATGTAATAGAAAACTTATAATTCTGAATCAGATTTTTGTAACTGGGGACTAAATCGTTTTTACCTTTTTTTGTCACTTAAGTATTTTCTGTAATTGCATTATACAGTGATTTTTAAGTAGCTGTGGTAAATCTGCAGATCTGACTATAATCACAAGTTGTATTGAATTTGACATCTTACGGCATACTACAATGTCACTTTGTTGAAACTCGGAAAGTTGTTTCCAATGTTTAAATTTTGGTCATGCACTTTAAGCATTTAATATTGCCTTATGCAGTGTTGTTCCCTGTAGAAGCTTTGCCTTGTCAAGGCTCACCGTAAATAAAGTTGTTGATGCAGCACCCTTTTTTTGCATTTGCACTTTATGTAAGCTTTGGTGTAGGAGTTTTCTATTGAAGTGCAAGGATCTTGAATGTTATAAATGGTAACGTGTGAGCAAGTGTAAAAAGGTTTTTGAGTTGTCACCTGTACTCTGTAGTTAAGTGTTAGACCTTTGCTGAAGACCTCTGAAAGGTCCAAACACCTAATTACAATGTATAGATGACAACTCGGGAACCTTTCTAGACTTGTTTTGTTGATACCTAAACATTTAGCATATAGATGAAACTATTAATTAAATCATAATTAATCAAATTAATTAGGTCCAAAACGCAATCTAAATGGTGCCATTAAATTCAAATTAATATTGTCAATTGAACCTAAAGCAATACAGTTAATAAAATGAACGAAGTGTTTAAATTCTAATTAATGGTGTTAAATAGTAACAACGAAAGGAAAGCTGTTGCTTTTATAGAACAATTTCACTTCTGATATACATCACCATTGAAATTGCAGATAACAACCATATTGATTTGTTTAATTGACCAGGTTTTGTGGAAAAGATTGCCTTAACTTTGTCAATTAAATCCAACGTTTTATTTCTTAGAGTGTGTATAGCAGGCGGATGTTTGCCATGGTGCAGGTGTGCCGCAGCGGTCAGTGGAAGAATCCGCAGTTTGTCTGTGAATCTCCCATTCCTTGATAGCGTACTTGGTACTTGCTCGGTAGTTAAGTGTTTTTTTTGCTGTAAAATTAACGCAGTAGTAACGCAGTAATGCAGTGTACTACGCAAGTTTGAATATAAATAGAATTTCTTTATCAATAAAGTTTTCATTTTTCTACAGCAAGAGTCTGATGGTGACAGATATGAGGAAACTGCCCCTGACATCTCTCTTGGTCATGTTGAAGTGGATTATGCCCCTCCACTTAATAGGTCAAGGGACTCTGCATTAATATTTCGCCACAGAAAACACACCAACTCAAAAGGCAAAGGAAGAAGTGAATCAACACAGGGAAATTGAACCTGTTCCACTTTCTGAGGATCCTTTGATCTGGTGGGAGGACCATGAAGGGGAATATCCTCTTTTGGCTCTCCAACCTGTTAAGGTTCAAATATTGAGGAAGGAGAGTACAAACAACCATGGTCCAACAAGAGCTTGGTCAAATTGATTTTAATGAATACACGCGTGGGAAGACCAGTGCCTGTCCGCAGACAGAAATTGATCTTCGACTTAATCCAAGCATAAACAGATATTTTATACCATCAGGGTTTGAATTAATGACGCCCCTTCATACGTCACAGACAGAATATATGCATACGTCAAATCAAAACCACAATGACTTTTAACACAGTTTAAAAGAACATTATCTCTGTCTCGTCTGGAACACGAGCCCTACATCCTGCAAGACACTGTTCCTCTTTTGCAAGAAACTGTTCCCCTTTTGCAGAGACAAATATGACAAACCTCTCACCTATAAATGAGTCTAACTAGTGTGTGTGTGTGTGTGTGTGTGTGTGTGTGTGTGTGTGTGTGTGTGTGTGTGTGTGTGTGTGTGTGTCGACCTTACATGCTCTCTCAATTCACCCGTTGCACTTCTGACCTTTCACCAGAACAGAGGCTCATCCTTATGTGTAACAACCTAACCGAAACTATATGTACTATGTTGAATAAATGTTATAATCAAGAACTTCTGCTAAAAGCTTAATAAAAGAATATAAAAGTATAACAGACGATTTGAATAACCTAGTTATTCACATAGCCTCGTCTAACCAGCTCCTCAGAATAACCTGCACTTAGACCCTGCTTTCGGTTTCACTTCTGCAAACGCACGCTCTGCAAACCTGCAGTTTCCTGTCACTCTGACTCTGTACAGAGTGTACTCAAAATCAACAGAATCAGCACATACACACTTAAGATTATAACAAGCATTCAAAAGCATTTAAGATTATAGATTCAGCTCAACAGTTTAAAGTGGTTATCACTGCACCTGTAATAAAGGCTAATCGGGTGCCAATATGTTTAAACATCTGAATGCACTATCAATGCTGATGATGAGTATTAACAATAGCAGCAAAATATCTCTCCACTCTCTATACTCCCTCTCTCGACCTCTGGAACTCCAGAGGTCGCAATACATTGTGTTGGGTCACTCCTCGGCCCACTCAGCTGCTTCCATGTCCATCCATGGCATCCATGCATAACATTAGGTTTCTCTCAGTCCCTCTCTTGTGGTCCATCAGGCCTCGGGCCTCCAGGATCCTCACCCCCCTTCTGGTCGCCGAGATCTTCTGCAAAGCAAACAAAACACCTTTTCCTGCACCTCCCTAACTTATCATGTTTGGGACTCTTTAATCAAAAGCATGATCCTAATTATGTTCTTTACTTATTGACTTGTATTTATGTATATTCCTCAACATTACTCATCATTTTAAAACTCTTAACACGCTGCTTTCACGTCCGGTTGCTCACTCTATTTTCCCTTATCTGATCATCAACATCCTGTACACAAACTGTCGCTGCTGCCAGTGCCTTCACTCTGACCTAAAGTCACCTTTTTAACAAGAAAATCATTATAAGCGCCTATTCTACTAAAAGCTCCAAGAGAAAACAACCATTTTAATCAATTAAGTTTAAGCATATAAGCAATTACTCATGCATACATTTTATCATAGCTAAACGCTGCCTTGAAACAACTCCTGTGTGTTAACACTAACTTCATTTTAACCTCACATTTCCTATGTTATAACCTGTTTTTGATATAGCCTTTTTATTTCATTTTGTTCCTTTTAATGTAACAATACCTCCTAATTCTAGTTTATCAGACTTAACCAAAATATATGCTTTCCTTCCTTTGGTCCTTCTTTAAAGCAAGAAACTCCTACTCAGTTCCTCTTTTCTTTCACTTGTTACAGGGCCAGCTCAAGTTCAGTTAAACGCGAAATTAATTTGAGGCCTTTTGCCTGGAATCAATACTGTCATGTGTGTTTATCGAGTCTATATGTCTGTGTAATGGAGACCAGGGGTTCCATTACCTGGTTGGTATTGTTAATAATAAATTGTTGGATTGGGAATTTAAAATATGGTAATAAAGAAAACACATTAGTTCTTATGGAGTCTTTTATTAGGTTATTTGACATACGATTAAATTGACAGCTTGTAACAGAAAAGAGACAGTGGGACTGGCCATCCTACCTGTGTCGGAGAAAAGCCAAAGTTAGAGCTGTTTGCAGTTAATCATTTATCAATAACCTAAACATATGTGAAATGAGAACTTGTAAAGGTACTCACCTGTCCTGGTTGCTTCTTGCAGGATGTGGAGCAAAAGAGTGAAAGCGGCTCAATCATCTGAACTGATGATCTTGGAGCAATTTCTGAGGATGGTCCACCCAGATCTGGAGGTGTGGATCAGGGAACGTGCCCCCAAATCTGCAGAGGAGGCTTCACAGCTGGCGGAAATCTTCATCTCTGCCAGAACAGGATCGAGAGGAACCACCTTTGGCCGGGACAGCTTCATGACTGGACAAAGTAAGTCTGATTGGGGTGTAAGGAGTGGTGGTATAGGCCAGAGTAGAAGTTATCCTGGAAGCAGACATTTTGTTTCTGGTAAAAGTAACAACACTAAAAAGTCACATTCAGGTTCAAAATCAGATGTTAGATGTTATCACTGTAACCAGATAGGCCACACTCAGTATACCTGCCCAGCAACAACACAAAGTAGGCCATCCCTTTTGTGCTCAGCCCCCAGACCCACATTGCCAGGTCCTGATCATGAAGCAGTGAGAACAACACCTGTACTTGTTAATGGTCAGCGTGAAGAAGCACTCTTAGATACAGGGAGCTTTCAGTCAGTGGTTTTGGCTAGTTTAGTACCAAGAGAGCTATGGAGTGACACAAGGACTAAAATAAGCTGTGTACATGGTGATGAGAAGGATTATCCCATGGCTGAGGTGTATTTGACTGTAGGTGGCCAGACATTTCTCCTGCCAGTGGCTTTAGCACCCAGACTAGCATATGCAGTGATATTGGGATTAGATATACCTACACTGCTAGATTTGGTGTCTAATGAAGTTCCGGGACATTTGCATACAGTTCATGTAGATCAGGACCACAACATACAGAAGCAAGACATTATTCTGCAGGCACAGCCAGAAAGTGCAATCCCCAGTTTGATCACCACAAGAGCTCAGAGTGCAAATGACCCGTTAAAAGAGCTACCTTTCTATGATGAAGAATTAGAAGTAAGCCCAGCAAAACCAGCTAAATCTCGAGCGCAAAGACGAAGAGAAAAATTTAGGGGTTCATCCAGGTTAGAGGGTGTAGACCAGAGCCCCAACCTCCCTCTGGAACTTGATATCCCACCAGATATCTCTTCACTTCAACGGGCAGATCCATCATTAAAATCCTGGTTTGATAAGGTTGATGGACAGGTGCGAGGGACAGTAGATGTGTTGGCAGATGCAACCTATGTGTTGAGAAATGGTGTCCTTTATGAGTGTAAAGGCAAGACTGAAGCCATAGCATTACCACAGGCACTAAGAAACAAAGTCATGGAACTTGGTCATTCTGTACCTTGGGCAGGCCATCTTGGTTTTCAGAAATCTCTACATAAGATTGCAAGCCATTTTGTCTGGCCTGGCATGTGCACTCAACTACAGCAGTTTTGTAAGTCGTGTCAGATATGTCAGCTCACCCTAAATAAAGGAGTGGCCCGTGCCCATCTTCAGCCATTGCCTGTCATAGATACACCTTTCGAAAGAATAGGAATGGATGTAGTGGGGCCCCTTGAAAGAAGCTCATCAGGTACCGTATTGTCACGACCATAAGGCGCACTTAAAAGCCTTAGATTTTCTTCAAAAAGTACGGCGCGCCCTATAGCGCAGTGTGCCCTGTGTGTTGTAAGGAGGACGTAGTAGAGAACACCATGAGAACGCTAAAGGGTGAAGTGTGGGCGTTGATCGTATATACCGGGACAATCGCACATACCCGTATAAAAGGACAGGTATGTGCATTATGTGGAACATCGTTGTTTTAACAACCCTGAAAATGGCAAAGAGACACGCTTATGAAGCACAGTTTAAACTGAAGGCCATCAGCTATGCGGAGGAACATGGAAATCGAGCAGCGGCGAGAGAATTTAAGATTAACGAATCGATGGTTCGCAAATGGAGGAAGCTAGAAAACGAGCTCCGGCAGGTCAAGAAAACGCAGCTGAGTTTCCGCGGACATAAGGCGAGGTGGCCCGAGTTGGAGGAAAGACTCGAGCCGTGGATCATCGATCAAAGAACGAGTGGGAGAAGCGTTTCGACGGTCACCATTCGGCTAAAAGCAGTTTCACTTGCTGAAGAGATGAACATTGAACATTTCCGAGGAGGTCCGTCTTGGTGCTTTCGTTTTATGAAACGGTGCCATTTTTCCATCCGGAACAGGACTACGGTAGCGCAGCAACTTCCAGCGGATTATAAGGAAAAGCTGGCCATCTTCCGCTCCTACTGCAGCAAACACATCCAGCCCAGCCACATCACAAACATGGACGAGGTCCCGCTCACTTTTGACATCCCGGTGAGTCACACTGTGGAGAAGAAGGGGACCAGCACGGTAGCGATACGCACAACGGGGCACGAAAAGTCTTCTTTCACTGTTGTGCTTGGCTGCCATGCTAATGGACAGAAACTGCCACCTATGGTGATTTTTAAGAGAAAGACTTTGCCTAAAGAGAAGTTTCCAGCAGGAATCATCATTAAGGCAAATGAAAAGGGCTGGATGGATGAGGAAATGATGAAAGAGTGGCTGAGGGAGGTGTATGTAAGGAGACCAGGTGGTTTTTTCCACGCATCACCATCGCTCTTAATCTGTGACTCTATGCGTGCCCATCTCACAGCCGATGTGAAAAAAGTAGTGAAACAAATGAACTGTGAGCTTGCTGTCATTCCGGGAGGCCTGACAAAGGAACTCCAACCGCTGGACATCGGTGTGAACCGCCCGTTCAAAGTAAGGCTGCGAGCGGCCTGGGAGTGATGGATGACCGATGGACACCACAGTTTCACCAAGAGTGGAAGGCAGCGCCGGGCGAGTTACGCCACAATTTGCCAATGGATTGTAGATGCTTGGGCTAACATGTCTGCTGGCACTGTTGTTCGAGCTTTCGCAAAAGCCGGCATCATTTCCGAGGAGCCGCACGGCACGGAAAGTGACTCTGACAGTGAAGAAAGTGAACCTGGCATGTTTGATGGAGATTTAGCGCAGCTGTTCAATTCAGACACAGAGGATGAGGACTTCCATGGGTTTGATTGATGATAAAAATGTGAGTACCAAACTTCGTTTTGCTCCTGCTTTATTTTTAAATACGCACACTTGTATGCTTGTGTGTTGTTGATGATGACGATTACCGGTAATAGAAATGTGAGTAAGGTACCGAACTCAGGTTTGCTCCCGCTTTATTTTTAAATACGCATACGGTACTTGTATGTGCCCTATGATCCAGTGCGCCTTATGTGTGTGTTAAATACAGTAATGGCACACATAACTGAGACTGCGCCTTTTAGCACAGTGCCTCTTTTGGTCGTGAAAATACGGTAATCATTACATCTTGGTCATTTGTGATTATGCCACTCGTTATCCTGAGGCTTTCCCCCTAAGATCAATGAAAGCGAGACAGGTTGCCAATTGTCTCCTGCAGTTGTTTTCTAGAGTAGGTATAGCTAAAGAGTGTCTGTGAAGGTTCTCAGTCATCCAGGTCATCGTAGTCAAAGGAGCTTGCAAAGAAAAGCGTCTGGACTTCTTTAAGTTGCTTGAAGACGTTTCACCTCTCATCCGAGAAGCTTCTTCAGTTCTAAGGTCAAATGGTGGAGAGTCCCAGATATAAACCTAGTGGGAGTGACCCCCCACAGAGGGACAAAAGGACCCCCTGATGATCCTCTAATCGCCTGAGCCAAGGTGTGAAATTGGGTGTGGGACCCAATCAGCTCCTTGGAGGACAGGACCAACTTCACACCCGATCAGATCTGCACACTGTTAGACCTCTGCCTCACCACTACATATTTGAAGTACAACGAAGGCTTTTACAGACAAAAACATGGCTGTGCCATGGGCTCCCCCGTGTCACCTATTGTAGCCAACCTTTACATGGAGGAAGTGGAAAGGAAGGCTCTTGGCTCTTTCAAAGGAAGAGTACCCAGCCACTGGTACAGATATGTGGACGACACCTGGGTCAAAATCAAGACACAAGAAGTGGAATCCTTCACTGCGCACATTAACGCTGTGGATAAAAACATCAAGTTCACCAGGGAAGACACAAAGGACAACTGGTTGCCTTTCCTGGACTGCGCCGTGCACATTGAAGAGAACGGCAAACTTAACATCGAAATTTACCGGAAGCCCCCACACACGGACCAGTACCTCCTTTTTGACTCCCATCACCCTCTGGAACACAAACTTGGAGTAATTAGGACCCTACACCACCGGGCAGAACATATTCCCTCTAAGCCTGAAGGAAAAAAGAAGGAACACACACATGTAAAGGAAGCACTCAAAACGTGTGGCTATCCTAAATGGACGTTCTTAAAGTCAGCAAAGAGGCACAGAAAAGAAGACCAGACACCAGCGAAGGAGGATAAGAAGGACAGACGCAACAACATTGTCATCCCCTATGTAGCCGGTGTATCAGAGAAACTCAGGAGAGTTTTCTCCAAGCATGACATCCCGGTGTATTTCAGACCCAGCAACACACTCAGACAGAAACTGGTTCACCCGAAAGACAAAACGCCAAAACACAAACTTAACAACGTGGTGTATGCTGTACAGTGCAGTGAGGAATGCTCAGACCTCCACATTGGAGAGACCAAACAGCCACTTCACAAGCGCATGGCACAACACAGAAGAGCCACCTCCACAGGACAAGACTCAGCAGTCCATCTGCATCTTAAGGATAAAGGACACTCTTTCGAGGATGCCAATGTTCACATTTTGGACAGAGAGGACAGATGGTTTGAAAGAGGAGTGAAAGAAGCCATCTATGTCCACTGTGAGCGACCATCTTTGAACAGAGGCGGGGGTTTACGACACCAACTCTCTGCCATCTATAATCCAGTTTTGAGATCCCTTCCCAGACGCCTTAACGCCCACTCACATCCTGGGCCATCTGACCTCAGGAATTCGCATGATAAGGTGGGGCCAGGTTTCACAATGAACACACCCGAAACTCTGACTGATTGGGACCCACACCCAGTTTCCCACCTTGGCTCAGGCGATTAGAGGATCATCAGGGGGTCCCTTTGTCCCTCTGTGGGGGGATACTCCCACTAGGTTTATATCTGGGACTCTCCACCATTTGACCTTAGAACTGAAGAAGCTTCTCGGATGAGAGGTGAAACGTCTTCAAGTAACTTAAAGAAGTCCAGACGCTTTTCTTTGCAAGCTCCTTTGACTACGATGACCTGGATGATTGAGAACCTTCACAGACATAATCCTAGATGCCACTAGATCATTTTGATGTTTGGGTCAAAGTATAGGATAGTATAGGAGGAGTTGCAGATGTAGCTTAGACTCTGGATAAAATGAATCAAGCTTTCACATTCACGGATTTACATCAATTGATCTTAATTGTAAAAATGAGCAATAGACTTTGTTGGTCTAAAACAGTTTTGAGCAGTTTATAATTTATGGATATGGCAGGTTATGCAGGAAATGAATGTAAGATAATGAAAATATCTTACATGAAATAAGATACTTTATTACTTTACTTTATTTATCCCAAGGTTGGGCTCACTATTTTTTTTTCTTTTCAATAAGGTCTAATTCTGTCAACCAGCCATCCCTTTCTCCTCCATCAGAACGCCGCTTAAGAAGAAAATGACAGGGCTGTTTTCCCTAACAATGAGGTAGGAGCGTGGGCCAAGATGGTGGTGCTGTTGGTAGGAATGTGTGTGTGTGTCTGTGTGTGTGTGTCTGTGTGTGTGGGGGGGTGGGGGTGGGGGGGGGGGGCATTATTATTACAGAAACTGGATTTTGAATTGTGAGTTGACAACAAATGAGACTCTTCCATTGTAATCAGAGGAGGATTGATTTCACTTTGCCTGATTCTATTTTATACAAACTTGTATCAAGTGAAGGAGAGAGCATTTCCAGAAATCTTTCTAACTTATTGTTTTCCTTACCTTGTTGTTTTATCTGTAGGTATAAAAAACATAAAAATAACCATAATGTCCTCAATTGATTTTAGACTTTCTGGAAAACATTTTGGCTGCCACCATGTCAGTGTTTTGGAGCCAGACATTATTATTACTACCTACTAGCCCACTAGTGACCTAACCAATTGCAAGGAGGTTTTCAGTGCAGTACCATATACAGCTTTTTGACTAGTTTCACTACAGTGGCTTTTAGCATTGCAAGCAATAGCGGAATACACATTTTTCCCCATTGATTGATGGTTCCCAAAATGTTCACCAACAGCATTGTAAGCCTGCATGACTCGGGCTTTAGCAATCTTCATGAATTACCTATGTAAAGACATTTATCTGTTAATTGATGCTAAATATTGGTATACCTGTCAAAGGAAAAACAATGAAGTGAGGCCCAAACTTTATTTGATTTATTTAGTATTATTTTTAATATTATTATTTTTTATTAATTTCTCTAAGTAAAAAAGATGGAATCCTCTACTGTCTGCTGTTGGTCATCCTCGGTTCTACTTCCTTATATACAAGGTATGTATTAAGGCACTATTTTCAAAAACATATTGATACGTAATATCTATATGATGTAGCAACCTTTTCAAACAATTTATTTTGTTGTTATGTCTTGTGGTGCTTATTTTTCCGGTATCAGATATTTAAGGAACACTATCCTAATGATAAAATTGCACCCTGAACGAGAACCAAGCCAGCGCATTAATTTGGATGACACATTTGACTTTGGGTAAGAGATATTCAAAATTTGGACACCATTGTCTGGTAATTATAATGTCCCATACTTGTATTTGATTTTTAAGATGTTGTTTTTAGTAGAATAAACACATGTAGCTTGTGCACACAATTTGTCATTGCTTTATTATTGTAGCTCTGTAAGCGTGTGCAATCCTTCAATAACTCATATCATCCTCACAGTATATTGGCTAATCACAGGCACGTGCAGAGGGGGGGCTAGAGGGGCTTGAGCACCCGCCCCTTTCCTGATGGGTTCCCAAAGTGCCCTTTTGTTGAGGCAACTTTTAAAAAAAAAATTATTATTATTTTTTTTTTAATGTGTGTGTGCGTGCGTGCGGAGTCCTGTCTGTGCCCCTCAACAATAATATTTATCTATTAATCACAATTTTGCTAAATAAAAGGATCTGGCTTGCATCAGTCACATGATCACATTTAACCAATGATTGCCCTTGATGGCAGAACGCGCTGGTTACGAGCCGGGAATGAGCTCACAAAGAGCACGCGCATTTTTTGCGGTCCGGAGCTGTAGGAGAAACACAGGTTAACTCAGAGACACAGACTGATGCGACAAAACCAGTAAGTAGGTGTACAGCGTACACTGTAGTGTGTAGCACCCAGGAGTATTAGCTTATTACGTACATGTTGGTAAGCTGTCTTGTTGCAACTGACGAACTGAAACAAACGAGCGTGCTGTGTGTGCAAGAGCGTGACAAACATTACCTGTCCTTTTATTAACTGCACAAGTAGTGCTGGTCATAGCTGCTGGCTACCTGTGTAAGGCTGTCATGGGTCTGTAGCTCTGTCACCATTTTAGGGAACATACTGTATTTAGTTTTAAAGTATTTAGAAACATATTTAGTTTTAAAGTACGTTTCCAGGCTTTTCCTGCCTTTCTGGAGGGATTATATTTCACTAAAAAACGATCTAATATGCATGTCCACATAATAATTATTATAATTATAATATATTAAAAAACACACGCTGTATTTTAAAGAACATACATTAAGAAGCAGATTATATTAGATTTATATTTTAAATAAGACAAAAGTTGGATTTTACAGCAGTAAAATGATTGTATCTCTACAGTTTAAACATGTAATAAACTTTGCCCCTGCACAGAGTGGATAGTGAAACAAATGGAATCATCATAATGACATTATTTCATATTAATTACTTCCCCCTCCTCATTGCTTTATTATTGTAGCTCTAGTAATAAATAATAATGTAAGGATTCTGGATCAGCACCATGATGCCCATAGTATATACAGTATTCTGAAGAAGGTCTAAAATGTCACTGTGTGTGTGTGCATGTGTGTGTTTTATGTATATGGATTATTTTAAATTATTACTAGGGATGGGTACCGGTGTCCGGTGCCATGATGGCACCGGTTCTGACATAAACGGTAGTAACCAGACCGAAAAGCAGCGCACATTTCGGTGCTTTATTTCGGTGCTTTTTTTCCTGAGCTGTGATACACTTCTAGCCAATCATTTTACGTTTCCGAGAATAGTAGGCGGGTCCAGGTACGTACGTTCTTTTAGAGCAGAGCTACAGATTAAAATGTCCAAGGCGAAGCGGTCAAAAGTCTGGCTGTACTTCACAGCAAAATATGCAAACTCAGCAGCCTGCAACAAGTGCTTTAAGCTGATACTGTGATACTGTCAAAGGAGGTAACACCTCAAATCCGATGAAACACCTGGCGATGCATAGCGTTTTTTTTAAAAGCCCAGAAATGCGCCGTATTTGATAGCTTGCTGCGAGACCTCACACCGAGCGCATCTACTGCGGGTGGGTTGGCTGTTATGCAACATCCCCCAAAAACACGAAGAGGAGAGTCCTGGCCCCTAGCCCTGCCAG